>NC_065443.1:70563623-71763623 GCF_917563875.1 Diabrotica virgifera virgifera
AGGTTGTACGGTTTACCCAAGATACATAAAGTTGGAATTCCTATACGTCCTGTCGTCAGTTTCATTAACACTCCAGTTTCTATTTTATCAAAATTCATACTCAACACCTTAAAAAATTTAATCAACTTCACACCCCGTTTTACTGTATCAAATTCATACCAATTAGTTGATAAACTTCAACTCATCAATCTCAATCCAGACATAACTATGCTTTCTTTTGATGTAAGCAACCTATTTACTTCAGTGCCCAAAATCGAAACTTTAAGTCTGGTAAAATCACTCTTAGTCAACAAGTCTTTTCAGCCCAATGTCATTTCACCGATACTAGATATCCTTGAATTATGTCTATCTCAAGATTTCTTCCAATTCAACAACAAATTCTATAAACAACCAGATGGTTTAGCAATGGGCAGTTGCTTATCCCCATTCCTAGCTGATGTCTTTATGGATCATTTAGAGTCCAATCACATTATGAAAAATCCAGAAATTTTACATTGGTTTCGTTACGTAGATGACTGTTTGGTCTTCATCGCTGGACATCATGACTCAGCTCAACAACTACTTCTTAAAATTAACTCAATTCACCCTAATATCAAATTTACCATGGAACTAGAATCTTCTCAGGCCATTAATTTCCTTGATTTATCTATTACCAGACTTAACAACCAATTCAACTTTGGTATCTTTCGTAAACCCACCCAAACTGACCATGTAATTCATTTTTCTTCTAATCATCCTCTATCACACAAACTAGCAGCTTTCAGAAGCTTCATACACAGACTTTTCTCTATACCTATGTCAACAGATTCTTTCAACAAAGAACTCAACATTATAAAACAAATAGCTGTCAACAATGGTTACGATCCCTCTATAATAGATAAACTCATCCGTAAAAGAGAATCTAAATTGCTTCAAAATTCTGCTTTCCATCAGTCATCTTCCTCTTCTGCTATTTACAGGTCACTACCATATCATAACCCACATCTATCTGAAAAGATTAAACGTATTGTATCTAACTCTTCTGAGAATATACATATTTCTTTCAAAGTTGGAAATACCCTTGGCCACTTTTTGACAAATACTGGATACAATACACTATATGAATCGTAGTGGTGTTTATAGACTGACTTGCTCTGATTGTGATGCCTCTTACATCGGCAGGACTTACAGATCACTCTCAACCAGATCTGCTGAACATTCTAAAAGAGACACTACATCAGCTTTTTCCCATCATTTGAAAGTTAATAATCATCATCTCGACATCCCTGATGGTGTTAAATTAATTCATAACATCCAAGACAGAAACAATCTACGCCTGGATTTGTACGAGGACCTTGAGATTTCCAGAGACATGAGGACCAGCCCCAATTGCGTTAATCGTCAAACAACTTTAAATCGTCCTTTCACTCCTATCCATCGACAACTATTCCCTTAATCCAACCCTAGTTTTCTCTCATTTTTCCTCTCACCCCCCTTCCCCTATACTCCTATTCTCCATTTCCCCCTCCCCCTCTTTTCCCACTACCCCACTAGTTTATAACAGTCTTCTCTTTCCATACTAATCACCCATTAACACATATCTCAACTTGCATTTCTTTTCAACTTCATTGCTGCCTCCCCCACTATCCCATCCCTCACACAGTTTTGATTCTTCTATTTTCCTATCCTTCATATTTTTCTCCACTCCTAGTCATTTCTGGTTTGACCTTGTGTCTCTGTCTCTTTTTCAGGTCCTCTATATCTCATCTCACTGTCTCATCTCCTGTCTCTTTGGAATGTTCTTCACACTCACTTATCCTGTTGCCTGTTATGTTACTTACTCATTTTCTCTCATCTCCGCTTACAATAATAAAAAAAAAAAAAAAAAAAAAAAAAAAAAAAAAAAAAAAAAAAAAAAACACCATACATCCAATCACTCTGGTCTGTCATATATATCACTTTCCTTACTTAGTAACATTCTGTCACTGCTTTCTTTTTAGATTCTTAGACTTTACTTAACAATAGGATACTGCACACCTATATCCATTACGACCCATTCAGTCAAACTTCTTTCATAAGTTTTATTGCATTCACTATTCTTCTTTTTTCATCTATCTTTTCATTTCCATTCATATCAGGCAACTTCCAATATCCATTTATCCCAATTTAAAATAAAAATTTTTTCACATTTTGCATTTGTTTGATTTCAGTTACAATCACATACGTTCATAAAGTTTGTGCACTTAAATATATATCATTTAGTTCAGTCTATTTACTCCACTATCACCAATAGAAATCAATCTCATACTTTTCTATTTCATATACCCATTCAATTTAGATTCTTCTTTACATACTGACACCAACCCACAATTTGACCTATATTGGTAGCTCTCATTCTAATTATTTTATTCACTATTCCACGTTGGTAGACTATCAAGATACATTACTTCCAATTCATTCAGTCCTTTCAAAACTACATAAAGATGAATTAGACTTTATGTCACATAGTTTAATTTTATTATTTTATTACATACTCTCATTCATTTCACAATACTATATACAATCATATCCTTCACACATATATCTACCTCACTAACAGTAATCTTTAGTTATTTAATTTTGTTAACAACTATTTTCCAACTTTTAACAGACATAATTATTCATTACAATAGTATAATAATAAATTTAACACAACATATAGCCACCTTTTGTATATATACTGTTTTCTCGCAATATTCTACCGTTTACCTTCAACCTGTTGTCTGCTTGCCTTGTTAGGCAACCAACATTTCATCACATAAAAACACTCTTAAATTCTGGTTTTCTCGGCTTGTTTAGCTTTGTTTTTCCATGCAAGTCTAATTATCTTACTATGTAGTGTATTTCCTTGTTTCCACAAACTTAACTTTCAACTCGTCATTTCACATCCGATGACGTCACAACTTAAACCACGTAATATATCTGCATTAAATTTAATGAATCTATAAGTTATTCTGGAATAGAGAGTTGCTAATTTAAACTTTACAGTAGATTTTATTATTCAAATAATTTAAATTATTTTTGCAGACAAACCTCCGCATTTTATTAAAAAATCCAAAATCAAATGAAACTTTAACCAAAAATTGGCTTTATCTTGTCATGTCATGTCACCCTTGTCAAATTGTAAATCCACTTCATAATTTCTCAGTTGGTCTGTGCCCATTGAATTGGCAAGTACCTAGTATCTTCGAGCAGGGAACCATGGCACCCTTTTAGCATTTGTTCCACTTTATCCATTAACATCGACTTGTAGTCATAACATTTTAACATATTACATTATGTAAACCATATATGATGATGTTAACACTATTTACGGTGTGCTAGTTTCAAAATACTCGACAGGATGTAAGTATTCCCACACTTTTTTCATTTTAACAGTCACATTTTTAACCCTTTGCTTTAATCTAACGTGGAAATACTTCATTCTAGGCACTGAAGATGTTCTGTTTAGAACGAAAACGTTCTGCAATCGATGACATTTTATAGTTTTTAAATAAACGATTTTATACCAGAATACATCTCGAAGTTTTTACTTCTGTATTGGTTTTTTAAACTATGGTATACAGCCAACTATTGGGATTTTCCCATTGATTTTTTATTAATGACAGTATGGTCAATTTGGCTCTTCAGTATTTGCGACTAGCAACACGACGAAACAACTTGAAACTCGATATATGGTTTATTCAACAGTGTCTCAAATTCAAAGTTTTTCCAACTTTTAGTATAGTCAGGACATCAAAAAATGTACCACCCAACATCAGGACTTCACTACAGATAAAACTTATGAAAAAAGAGATATGTTCACATTATAGTAAACTTAATTACATCAATTGTAAGCTTAAGGTAATGTATGATTCTTTGCTCGATATTATAGGATTCATTAACTTCAATAATTTTTTGACAGATGTGCATGACAAGGTAGATGCTTCTAACACAATTAAATTCAATAGAGTACATAACAAGCTTATTAATCTCATTAGAGACAAAACTGTATATGATCAAGCCTCTCAGGATAGAAATAACAATAAAAAGTTTTCAGATTTTCAATTCCACCCTAGAATAAAGAACCTTACCGATATCAGCTTTTCAACAGATGAAATCAAATTATTAAACTATGGTCTCAAATACTCCGTCCCTAAAGATTTATCTTTACACGATCTTGAGAGTCTATCTATTGAGACAGATGTAGTAATCCAAAACCTTTCATTATCTCTTTCGCAAAGAACGTCAACTAGAAATTCCTGTTACCGTTACATAAATAAATATAAAAATAAGATTTCTTCATCTTCAAATTCTTCTTCTTCTCAGAACTCTTCTTTTATTGATAATCTATCATTTAAACAAGCTCAATCTCATCTCAAAACTCTTAAATCAATTAAACATAAAATTGCTAATCACAACCTAATTTTTTCTAAAGCTGATAAAGGTAATTGTTTGGTTATTCTAGACCGTGATACTTACAACAATAAAGTTTCATCTTTTCTAGATGACAACCACTTCATTATTTTACCAACTGATCCTTCCAAGAGATTCATAAGTAAATTGAAAGATAACATCAAAAAACACTCTGAATTTTTATCCAATTATGAGGCCCCTTACAACAAACTGCCTGGCAACCCTCTTATTCCGAGGTTGTACGGTTTACCCAAGATACATAAAGTTGGAATTCCTATACGTCCTGTCGTCAGTTTCATTAACACTCCAGTTTCTATTTTATCAAAATTCATACTCAACACCTTAAAAAATTTAATCAACTTCACACCCCGTTTTACTGTATCAAATTCATACCAATTAGTTGATAAACTTCAACTCATCAATCTCAATCCAGACATAACTATGCTTTCTTTTGATGTAAGCAACCTATTTACTTCAGTGCCCAAAATCGAAACTTTAAGTCTGGTAAAATCACTCTTAGTCAACAAGTCTTTTCAGCCCAATGTCATTTCACCGATACTAGATATCCTTGAATTATGTCTATCTCAAGATTTCTTCCAATTCAACAACAAATTCTATAAACAACCAGATGGTTTAGCAATGGGCAGTTGCTTATCCCCATTCCTAGCTGATGTCTTTATGGATCATTTAGAGTCCAATCACATTATGAAAAATCCAGAAATTTTACATTGGTTTCGTTACGTAGATGACTGTTTGGTCTTCATCGCTGGACATCATGACTCAGCTCAACAACTACTTCTTAAAATTAACTCAATTCACCCTAATATCAAATTTACCATGGAACTAGAATCTTCTCAGGCCATTAATTTCCTTGATTTATCTATTACCAGACTTAACAACCAATTCAACTTTGGTATCTTTCGTAAACCCACCCAAACTGACCATGTAATTCATTTTTCTTCTAATCATCCTCTATCACACAAACTAGCAGCTTTCAGAAGCTTCATACACAGACTTTTCTCTATACCTATGTCAACAGATTCTTTCAACAAAGAACTCAACATTATAAAACAAATAGCTGTCAACAATGGTTACGATCCCTCTATAATAGATAAACTCATCCGTAAAAGAGAATCTAAATTGCTTCAAAATTCTGCTTTCCATCAGTCATCTTCCTCTTCTGCTATTTACAGGTCACTACCATATCATAACCCACATCTATCTGAAAAGATTAAACGTATTGTATCTAACTCTTCTGAGAATATACATATTTCTTTCAAAGTTGGAAATACCCTTGGCCACTTTTTGACAAATACTAAGGATACAATACACTATATGAATCGTAGTGGTGTTTATAGACTGACTTGCTCTGATTGTGATGCCTCTTACATCGGCAGGACTTACAGATCACTCTCAACCAGATCTGCTGAACATTCTAAAAGAGACACTACATCAGCTTTTTCCCATCATTTGAAAGTTAATAATCATCATCTCGACATCCCTGATGGTGTTAAATTAATTCATAACATCCAAGACAGAAACAATCTACGCCTGGATTTGTACGAGGACCTTGAGATTTCCAGAGACATGAGGACCAGCCCCAATTGCGTTAATCGTCAAACAACTTTAAATCGTCCTTTCACTCCTATCCATCGACAACTATTCCCTTAATCCAACCCTAGTTTTCTCTCATTTTTCCTCTCACCCCCCTTCCCCTATACTCCTATTCTCCATTTCCCCCTCCCCCTCTTTTCCCACTACCCCACTAGTTTATAACAGTCTTCTCTTTCCATACTAATCACCCATTAACACATATCTCAACTTGCATTTCTTTTCAACTTCATTGCTGCCTCCCCCACTATCCCATCCCTCACACAGTTTTGATTCTTCTATTTTCCTATCCTTCATATTTTTCTCCACTCCTAGTCATTTCTGGTTTGACCTTGTGTCTCTGTCTCTTTTTCAGGTCCTCTATATCTCATCTCACTGTCTCATCTCCTGTCTCTTTGGAATGTTCTTCACACTCACTTATCCTGTTGCCTGTTATGTTACTTACTCATTTTCTCTCATCTCCGCTTACAATAATAAAAAAAAAAAAAAAAAAAAAAAAACACCATACATCCAATCACTCTGGTCTGTCATATATATCACTTTCCTTACTTAGTAACATTCTGTCACTGCTTTCTTTTTAGATTCTTAGACTTTACTTAACAATAGGATACTGCACACCTATATCCATTACGACCCATTCAGTCAAACTTCTTTCATAAGTTTTATTGCATTCACTATTCTTCTTTTTTCATCTATCTTTTCATTTCCATTCATATCAGGCAACTTCCAATATCCATTTATCCCAATTTAAAATAAAAATTTTTTCACATTTTGCATTTGTTTGATTTCAGTTACAATCACATACGTTCATAAAGTTTGTGCACTTAAATATATATCATTTAGTTCAGTCTATTTACTCCACTATCACCAATAGAAATCAATCTCATACTTTTCTATTTCATATACCCATTCAATTTAGATTCTTCTTTACATACTGACACCAACCCACAATTTGACCTATATTGGTAGCTCTCATTCTAATTATTTTATTCACTATTCCACGTTGGTAGACTATCAAGATACATTACTTCCAATTCATTCAGTCCTTTCAAAACTACATAAAGATGAATTAGACTTTATGTCACATAGTTTAATTTTATTATTTTATTACATACTCTCATTCATTTCACAATACTATATACAATCATATCCTTCACACATATATCTACCTCACTAACAGTAATCTTTAGTTATTTAATTTTGTTAACAACTATTTTCCAACTTTTAACAGACATAATTATTCATTACAATAGTATAATAATAAATTTAACACAACATATAGCCACCTTTTGTATATATACTGTTTTCTCGCAATATTCTACCGTTTACCTTCAACCTGTTGTCTGCTTGCCTTGTTAGGCAACCAACATTTCATCACATAAAAACACTCTTAAATTCTGGTTTTCTCGGCTTGTTTAGCTTTGTTTTTCCATGCAAGTCTAATTATCTTACTATGTAGTGTATTTCCTTGTTTCCACAAACTTAACTTTCAACTCGTCATTTCACATCCGATGACGTCACAACTTAAACCACGTAATATATCTGCATTAAATTTAATGAATCTATAAGTTATTCTGGAATAGAGAGTTGCTAATTTAAACTTTACAGTAGATTTTATTATTCAAATAATTTAAATTATTTTTGCAGACAAACCTCCGCATTTTATTAAAAAATCCAAAATCAAATGAAACTTTAACCAAAAATTGGCTTTATCTTGTCATGTCATGTCACCCTTGTCAAATTGTAAATCCACTTCATAATTTCTCAGTTGGTCTGTGCCCATTGAATTGGCAAGTACCTAGTATCTTCGAGCAGGGAACCATGGCACCCTTTTAGCATTTGTTCCACTTTATCCATTAACATCGACTTGTAGTCATAACATTTTAACATATTACATTATGTAAACCATATATGATGATGTTAACACTATTTACGGTGTGCTAGTTTCAAAATACTCGACAGGATGTAAGTATTCCCACACTTTTTTCATTTTAACAGTCACATTTTTAACCCTTTGCTTTAATCTAACGTGGAAATACTTCATTCTAGGCACTGAAGATGTTCTGTTTAGAACGAAAACGTTCTGCAATCGATGACATTTTATAGTTTTTAAATAAACGATTTTATACCAGAATACATCTCGAAGTTTTTACTTCTGTATTGGTTTTTTAAACTATGGTATACAGCCAACTATTGGGATTTTCCCATTGATTTTTTATTAATGACAGTATGGTCAATTTGGCTCTTCAGTATTTGCGACTAGCAACACGACGAAACAACTTGAAACTCGATATATGGTTTATTCAACAGTGTCTCAAATTCAAAGTTTTTCCAACTTTTAGTATAGTCAGGACATCAAAAAATGTACCACCCAACATCAGGACTTCACTACAGATAAAACTTATGAAAAAAGAGATATGTTCACATTATAGTAAACTTAATTACATCAATTGTAAGCTTAAGGTAATGTATGATTCTTTGCTCGATATTATAGGATTCATTAACTTCAATAATTTTTTGACAGATGTGCATGACAAGGTAGATGCTTCTAACACAATTAAATTCAATAGAGTACATAACAAGCTTATTAATCTCATTAGAGACAAAACTGTATATGATCAAGCCTCTCAGGATAGAAATAACAATAAAAAGTTTTCAGATTTTCAATTCCACCCTAGAATAAAGAACCTTACCGATATCAGCTTTTCAACAGATGAAATCAAATTATTAAACTATGGTCTCAAATACTCCGTCCCTAAAGATTTATCTTTACACGATCTTGAGAGTCTATCTATTGAGACAGATGTAGTAATCCAAAACCTTTCATTATCTCTTTCGCAAAGAACGTCAACTAGAAATTCCTGTTACCGTTACATAAATAAATATAAAAATAAGATTTCTTCATCTTCAAATTCTTCTTCTTCTCAGAACTCTTCTTTTATTGATAATCTATCATTTAAACAAGCTCAATCTCATCTCAAAACTCTTAAATCAATTAAACATAAAATTGCTAATCACAACCTAATTTTTTCTAAAGCTGATAAAGGTAATTGTTTGGTTATTCTAGACCGTGATACTTACAACAATAAAGTTTCATCTTTTCTAGATGACAACCACTTCATTATTTTACCAACTGATCCTTCCAAGAGATTCATAAGTAAATTGAAAGATAACATCAAAAAACACTCTGAATTTTTATCCAATTATGAGGCCCCTTACAACAAACTGCCTGGCAACCCTCTTATTCCGAGGTTGTACGGTTTACCCAAGATACATAAAGTTGGAATTCCTATACGTCCTGTCGTCAGTTTCATTAACACTCCAGTTTCTATTTTATCAAAATTCATACTCAACACCTTAAAAAATTTAATCAACTTCACACCCCGTTTTACTGTATCAAATTCATACCAATTAGTTGATAAACTTCAACTCATCAATCTCAATCCAGACATAACTATGCTTTCTTTTGATGTAAGCAACCTATTTACTTCAGTGCCCAAAATCGAAACTTTAAGTCTGGTAAAATCACTCTTAGTCAACAAGTCTTTTCAGCCCAATGTCATTTCACCGATACTAGATATCCTTGAATTATGTCTATCTCAAGATTTCTTCCAATTCAACAACAAATTCTATAAACAACCAGATGGTTTAGCAATGGGCAGTTGCTTATCCCCATTCCTAGCTGATGTCTTTATGGATCATTTAGAGTCCAATCACATTATGAAAAATCCAGAAATTTTACATTGGTTTCGTTACGTAGATGACTGTTTGGTCTTCATCGCTGGACATCATGACTCAGCTCAACAACTACTTCTTAAAATTAACTCAATTCACCCTAATATCAAATTTACCATGGAACTAGAATCTTCTCAGGCCATTAATTTCCTTGATTTATCTATTACCAGACTTAACAACCAATTCAACTTTGGTATCTTTCGTAAACCCACCCAAACTGACCATGTAATTCATTTTTCTTCTAATCATCCTCTATCACACAAACTAGCAGCTTTCAGAAGCTTCATACACAGACTTTTCTCTATACCTATGTCAACAGATTCTTTCAACAAAGAACTCAACATTATAAAACAAATAGCTGTCAACAATGGTTACGATCCCTCTATAATAGATAAACTCATCCGTAAAAGAGAATCTAAATTGCTTCAAAATTCTGCTTTCCATCAGTCATCTTCCTCTTCTGCTATTTACAGGTCACTACCATATCATAACCCACATCTATCTGAAAAGATTAAACGTATTGTATCTAACTCTTCTGAGAATATACATATTTCTTTCAAAGTTGGAAATACCCTTGGCCACTTTTTGACAAATACTAAGGATACAATACACTATATGAATCGTAGTGGTGTTTATAGACTGACTTGCTCTGATTGTGATGCCTCTTACATCGGCAGGACTTACAGATCACTCTCAACCAGATCTGCTGAACATTCTAAAAGAGACACTACATCAGCTTTTTCCCATCATTTGAAAGTTAATAATCATCATCTCGACATCCCTGATGGTGTTAAATTAATTCATAACATCCAAGACAGAAACAATCTACGCCTGGATTTGTACGAGGACCTTGAGATTTCCAGAGACATGAGGACCAGCCCCAATTGCGTTAATCGTCAAACAACTTTAAATCGTCCTTTCACTCCTATCCATCGACAACTATTCCCTTAATCCAACCCTAGTTTTCTCTCATTTTTCCTCTCACCCCCCTTCCCCTATACTCCTATTCTCCATTTCCCCCTCCCCCTCTTTTCCCACTACCCCACTAGTTTATAACAGTCTTCTCTTTCCATACTAATCACCCATTAACACATATCTCAACTTGCATTTCTTTTCAACTTCATTGCTGCCTCCCCCACTATCCCATCCCTCACACAGTTTTGATTCTTCTATTTTCCTATCCTTCATATTTTTCTCCACTCCTAGTCATTTCTGGTTTGACCTTGTGTCTCTGTCTCTTTTTCAGGTCCTCTATATCTCATCTCACTGTCTCATCTCCTGTCTCTTTGGAATGTTCTTCACACTCACTTATCCTGTTGCCTGTTATGTTACTTACTCATTTTCTCTCATCTCCGCTTACAATAATAAAAAAAAAAAAAAAAAAAAAAAAAAAAAACACCATACATCCAATCACTCTGGTCTGTCATATATATCACTTTCCTTACTTAGTAACATTCTGTCACTGCTTTCTTTTTAGATTCTTAGACTTTACTTAACAATAGGATACTGCACACCTATATCCATTACGACCCATTCAGTCAAACTTCTTTCATAAGTTTTATTGCATTCACTATTCTTCTTTTTTCATCTATCTTTTCATTTCCATTCATATCAGGCAACTTCCAATATCCATTTATCCCAATTTAAAATAAAAATTTTTTCACATTTTGCATTTGTTTGATTTCAGTTACAATCACATACGTTCATAAAGTTTGTGCACTTAAATATATATCATTTAGTTCAGTCTATTTACTCCACTATCACCAATAGAAATCAATCTCATACTTTTCTATTTCATATACCCATTCAATTTAGATTCTTCTTTACATACTGACACCAACCCACAATTTGACCTATATTGGTAGCTCTCATTCTAATTATTTTATTCACTATTCCACGTTGGTAGACTATCAAGATACATTACTTCCAATTCATTCAGTCCTTTCAAAACTACATAAAGATGAATTAGACTTTATGTCACATAGTTTAATTTTATTATTTTATTACATACTCTCATTCATTTCACAATACTATATACAATCATATCCTTCACACATATATCTACCTCACTAACAGTAATCTTTAGTTATTTAATTTTGTTAACAACTATTTTCCAACTTTTAACAGACATAATTATTCATTACAATAGTATAATAATAAATTTAACACAACATATAGCCACCTTTTGTATATATACTGTTTTCTCGCAATATTCTACCGTTTACCTTCAACCTGTTGTCTGCTTGCCTTGTTAGGCAACCAACATTTCATCACATAAAAACACTCTTAAATTCTGGTTTTCTCGGCTTGTTTAGCTTTGTTTTTCCATGCAAGTCTAATTATCTTACTATGTAGTGTATTTCCTTGTTTCCACAAACTTAACTTTCAACTCGTCATTTCACATCCGATGACGTCACAACTTAAACCACGTAATATATCTGCATTAAATTTAATGAATCTATAAGTTATTCTGGAATAGAGAGTTGCTAATTTAAACTTTACAGTAGATTTTATTATTCAAATAATTTAAATTATTTTTGCAGACAAACCTCCGCATTTTATTAAAAAATCCAAAATCAAATGAAACTTTAACCAAAAATTGGCTTTATCTTGTCATGTCATGTCACCCTTGTCAAATTGTAAATCCACTTCATAATTTCTCAGTTGGTCTGTGCCCATTGAATTGGCAAGTACCTAGTATCTTCGAGCAGGGAACCATGGCACCCTTTTAGCATTTGTTCCACTTTATCCATTAACATCGACTTGTAGTCATAACATTTTAACATATTACATTATGTAAACCATATATGATGATGTTAACACTATTTACGGTGTGCTAGTTTCAAAATACTCGACAGGATGTAAGTATTCCCACACTTTTTTCATTTTAACAGTCACATTTTTAACCCTTTGCTTTAATCTAACGTGGAAATACTTCATTCTAGGCACTGAAGATGTTCTGTTTAGAACGAAAACGTTCTGCAATCGATGACATTTTATAGTTTTTAAATAAACGATTTTATACCAGAATACATCTCGAAGTTTTTACTTCTGTATTGGTTTTTTAAACTATGGTATACAGCCAACTATTGGGATTTTCCCATTGATTTTTTATTAATGACAGTATGGTCAATTTGGCTCTTCAGTATTTGCGACTAGCAACACGACGAAACAACTTGAAACTCGATATATGGTTTATTCAACAGTGTCTCAAATTCAAAGTTTTTCCAACTTTTAGTATAGTCAGGACATCAAAAAATGTACCACCCAACATCAGGACTTCACTACAGATAAAACTTATGAAAAAAGAGATATGTTCACATTATAGTAAACTTAATTACATCAATTGTAAGCTTAAGGTAATGTATGATTCTTTGCTCGATATTATAGGATTCATTAACTTCAATAATTTTTTGACAGATGTGCATGACAAGGTAGATGCTTCTAACACAATTAAATTCAATAGAGTACATAACAAGCTTATTAATCTCATTAGAGACAAAACTGTATATGATCAAGCCTCTCAGGATAGAAATAACAATAAAAAGTTTTCAGATTTTCAATTCCACCCTAGAATAAAGAACCTTACCGATATCAGCTTTTCAACAGATGAAATCAAATTATTAAACTATGGTCTCAAATACTCCGTCCCTAAAGATTTATCTTTACACGATCTTGAGAGTCTATCTATTGAGACAGATGTAGTAATCCAAAACCTTTCATTATCTCTTTCGCAAAGAACGTCAACTAGAAATTCCTGTTACCGTTACATAAATAAATATAAAAATAAGATTTCTTCATCTTCAAATTCTTCTTCTTCTCAGAACTCTTCTTTTATTGATAATCTATCATTTAAACAAGCTCAATCTCATCTCAAAACTCTTAAATCAATTAAACATAAAATTGCTAATCACAACCTAATTTTTTCTAAAGCTGATAAAGGTAATTGTTTGGTTATTCTAGACCGTGATACTTACAACAATAAAGTTTCATCTTTTCTAGATGACAACCACTTCATTATTTTACCAACTGATCCTTCCAAGAGATTCATAAGTAAATTGAAAGATAACATCAAAAAACACTCTGAATTTTTATCCAATTATGAGGCCCCTTACAACAAACTGCCTGGCAACCCTCTTATTCCGAGGTTGTACGGTTTACCCAAGATACATAAAGTTGGAATTCCTATACGTCCTGTCGTCAGTTTCATTAACACTCCAGTTTCTATTTTATCAAAATTCATACTCAACACCTTAAAAAATTTAATCAACTTCACACCCCGTTTTACTGTATCAAATTCATACCAATTAGTTGATAAACTTCAACTCATCAATCTCAATCCAGACATAACTATGCTTTCTTTTGATGTAAGCAACCTATTTACTTCAGTGCCCAAAATCGAAACTTTAAGTCTGGTAAAATCACTCTTAGTCAACAAGTCTTTTCAGCCCAATGTCATTTCACCGATACTAGATATCCTTGAATTATGTCTATCTCAAGATTTCTTCCAATTCAACAACAAATTCTATAAACAACCAGATGGTTTAGCAATGGGCAGTTGCTTATCCCCATTCCTAGCTGATGTCTTTATGGATCATTTAGAGTCCAATCACATTATGAAAAATCCAGAAATTTTACATTGGTTTCGTTACGTAGATGACTGTTTGGTCTTCATCGCTGGACATCATGACTCAGCTCAACAACTACTTCTTAAAATTAACTCAATTCACCCTAATATCAAATTTACCATGGAACTAGAATCTTCTCAGGCCATTAATTTCCTTGATTTATCTATTACCAGACTTAACAACCAATTCAACTTTGGTATCTTTCGTAAACCCACCCAAACTGACCATGTAATTCATTTTTCTTCTAATCATCCTCTATCACACAAACTAGCAGCTTTCAGAAGCTTCATACACAGACTTTTCTCTATACCTATGTCAACAGATTCTTTCAACAAAGAACTCAACATTATAAAACAAATAGCTGTCAACAATGGTTACGATCCCTCTATAATAGATAAACTCATCCGTAAAAGAGAATCTAAATTGCTTCAAAATTCTGCTTTCCATCAGTCATCTTCCTCTTCTGCTATTTACAGGTCACTACCATATCATAACCCACATCTATCTGAAAAGATTAAACGTATTGTATCTAACTCTTCTGAGAATATACATATTTCTTTCAAAGTTGGAAATACCCTTGGCCACTTTTTGACAAATACTAAGGATACAATACACTATATGAATCGTAGTGGTGTTTATAGACTGACTTGCTCTGATTGTGATGCCTCTTACATCGGCAGGACTTACAGATCACTCTCAACCAGATCTGCTGAACATTCTAAAAGAGACACTACATCAGCTTTTTCCCATCATTTGAAAGTTAATAATCATCATCTCGACATCCCTGATGGTGTTAAATTAATTCATAACATCCAAGACAGAAACAATCTACGCCTGGATTTGTACGAGGACCTTGAGATTTCCAGAGACATGAGGACCAGCCCCAATTGCGTTAATCGTCAAACAACTTTAAATCGTCCTTTCACTCCTATCCATCGACAACTATTCCCTTAATCCAACCCTAGTTTTCTCTCATTTTTCCTCTCACCCCCCTTCCCCTATACTCCTATTCTCCATTTCCCCCTCCCCCTCTTTTCCCACTACCCCACTAGTTTATAACAGTCTTCTCTTTCCATACTAATCACCCATTAACACATATCTCAACTTGCATTTCTTTTCAACTTCATTGCTGCCTCCCCCACTATCCCATCCCTCACACAGTTTTGATTCTTCTATTTTCCTATCCTTCATATTTTTCTCCACTCCTAGTCATTTCTGGTTTGACCTTGTGTCTCTGTCTCTTTTTCAGGTCCTCTATATCTCATCTCACTGTCTCATCTCCTGTCTCTTTGGAATGTTCTTCACACTCACTTATCCTGTTGCCTGTTATGTTACTTACTCATTTTCTCTCATCTCCGCTTACAATAATAAAAAAAAAAAAAAAAAAAAAAAAACACCATACATCCAATCACTCTGGTCTGTCATATATATCACTTTCCTTACTTAGTAACATTCTGTCACTGCTTTCTTTTTAGATTCTTAGACTTTACTTAACAATAGGATACTGCACACCTATATCCATTACGACCCATTCAGTCAAACTTCTTTCATAAGTTTTATTGCATTCACTATTCTTCTTTTTTCATCTATCTTTTCATTTCCATTCATATCAGGCAACTTCCAATATCCATTTATCCCAATTTAAAATAAAAATTTTTTCACATTTTGCATTTGTTTGATTTCAGTTACAATCACATACGTTCATAAAGTTTGTGCACTTACATATATATCATTTAGTTCTGTCTATTTTCTCCACTATCACCAATAGAAATCAATCTCATACTTTTCTATTTCATATACCCATTCAATTTAGATTCTTCTTTACATACTGACACCAACCCACAATTTGACCTATATTGGTAGCTCTCATTCTAATTATTTTATTCACTATTCCACGTTGGTAGACTATCAAGATACATTACTTCCAATTCATTCAGTCCTTTCAAAACTACATAAAGATGAATTAGACTTTATGTCACATAGTTTAATTTTATTATTTTATTACATACTCTCATTCATTTCACAATACTATATACAATCATATCCTTCACACATATATCTACCTCACTAACAGTAATCTTTAGTTATTTAATTTTGTTAACAACTATTTTCCAACTTTTAACAGACATAATTATTCATTACAATAGTATAATAATAAATTTAACACAACATATAGCCACC
This sequence comes from Diabrotica virgifera virgifera, assembly GCF_917563875.1. Taxonomy (NCBI): domain Eukaryota; kingdom Metazoa; phylum Arthropoda; class Insecta; order Coleoptera; family Chrysomelidae; genus Diabrotica; species Diabrotica virgifera. Next base: position 70,580,192 of record NC_065443.1, read on the forward strand.
TTTTGTATATATACTGTTTTCTCGCAATATTCTACCGTTTACCTTCAACCTGTTGTCTGCTTGCCTTGTTAGGCAACCAACATTTCATCACATAAAAACACTCTTAAATTCTGGTTTTCTCGGCTTGTTTAGCTTTGTTTTTCCATGCAAGTCTAATTATCTTACTATGTAGTGTATTTCCTTGTTTCCACAAACTTAACTTTCAACTCGTCATTTCACATCCGATGACGTCACAACTTAAACCACGTAATATATCTGCATTAAATTTAATGAATCTATAAGTTATTCTGGAATAGAGAGTTGCTAATTTAAACTTTACAGTAGATTTTATTATTCAAATAATTTAAATTATTTTTGCAGACAAACCTCCGCATTTTATTAAAAAATCCAAAATCAAATGAAACTTTAACCAAAAATTGGCTTTATCTTGTCATGTCATGTCACCCTTGTCAAATTGTAAATCCACTTCATAATTTCTCAGTTGGTCTGTGCCCATTGAATTGGCAAGTACCTAGTATCTTCGAGCAGGGAACCATGGCACCCTTTTAGCATTTGTTCCACTTTATCCATTAACATCGACTTGTAGTCATAACATTTTAACATATTACATTATGTAAACCATATATGATGATGTTAACACTATTTACGGTGTGCTAGTTTCAAAATACTCGACAGGATGTAAGTATTCCCACACTTTTTTCATTTTAACAGTCACATTTTTAACCCTTTGCTTTAATCTAACGTGGAAATACTTCATTCTAGGCACTGAAGATGTTCTGTTTAGAACGAAAACGTTCTGCAATCGATGACATTTTATAGTTTTTAAATAAACGATTTTATACCAGAATACATCTCGAAGTTTTTACTTCTGTATTGGTTTTTTATTTATTTTTATTTTAATTTTTTTTAAATCCTTAGAAAACTAATAAGTATTTTTGAAAAATTTAAACGCAGAATGAAATATTACCTTATTACCGAGTGCCAAATGTCCCTGAAAACTTCTATTATGTTTACTTTAATAAGTTACAGGGGTGATAAACTAAGAGAAAATATAGTGTGATTTTTAATTTCAAATATCTCATTCACAAGAAACTTTTTATTTATTCTCAGGGACTTTCACACCTCGATAATGATTTAGTCTTTCATTCTGCGTTTAAATTTTTTATAAATATTTATTAGTTTTTTCAGGATTCGAAAACAAATGGACATCATGTCCGTGGTGATATTTTCCCAATCTAACATTCGCTATCTTTGTCATACAACGCACTGGGTCGAATAGAATATGGTGAAAAGACAGTGACAATTTTATATATTTGACATGGCACCGGGAATATTTTGAGTTGTTGATTAAATAATATTTATAATGTATTATCACGTCTTAAATAATTGATTTAAGACGTGAACTTAATAAAAAGTTATTTATTGTTTATTATTTATGAAAGATCCAAGCAGAGAATATACCGGGATATATTCTGTGATCCAAGTATTTTTTGTTAAAGATGTTCAAAATTGTAAGCGTTCCATACTAACACTATATTATTAAAAAATCACTTTATCACTTTTCCTCTTTCGTCGATTAAGTATTAGTTTTTATTTTACAGTATATCCATATATTATTACAATCACTGAATACATAGTTAGTGAAAACATTATCATATTAATTAACTGAATTAATAATTTAAGCAATTATAGAACTAACAGTTATCCAAGAACATTCAAAAGCCATCTCTTTAAAGTTGATGATGACATTGTCAAGTAAAGTTTACATATACATGCCAGTGAGAATTTTACTACACGTAATTTGGCATGTAAAGACAAAAAAAGTAGGGAAATATCTGCGAATTATGTACCGATGGCCTCAACAATAAATATATGAAATATACGTCAATAAATATCAAAATTGCTAAAGAAATTGTAATACATATCGCTAATACAGAATACTTTTTTCAGTTTGTTGAAATCGTCTCTTGTCTGTCCTATTCTTTATTTAATCTCTAGTGTGTATTCGTTATTTTCATTTATTGTACCCAGATATTTATATTTTTCAACTTTTTTAATTTGTTCTCCATATATTGTTATGCTTTTTTGGCGCTGTTGGGCTTTGGTTATTACCATAAATTTTGTTTTTGAAGTTTTACTTCTTTACGATCAAGAGTGAAATTTTATAATGCCTGGCGCATGCGTACACAGACAGTATGTATCTCGTTAATCTTTCAAGATATGTATGTATCAGCGCTGTCAGCGCAAATAAGTCATATAAAAGGATATTATATTAGTGTTCTTAGTAAATGTATTATTTATTATAATTTTTGTGTCTTTGGATTTGTCTTCCTCGGGAATAAGATAGTTTATAATAATAGTAAGTATATTTAAAGTGTTTTTGTGAACTTCACTTAAATTTGTCAGTATGTATGAGAAATCTTGTAACCTGTCAAGGCAAAAGGTGTATAGCTCAGTGGTAGAGCGTGTGGCCGGAGATCAAGAGGTCCCGGGTTCAAATCCCGGACGATTCATATTCTTTTTTTTTATATTTTTGGTATCGTTTTAATAATTTTTTTTAAAAGTGGTAGGTGAAGAAAGTTAGTTTAATATTTAAATAAAATACAAATAACCTGTTAAGTATATTAATTTCGTTGAAATCATAATAATAGAAGTATAACTTCTTACGTGCGTACAAAGTACACACACACACACATTCTTTTTTTTTTGTGTTTAGAGACAATCCGTTTTCTTCGCTGACTTCTACCACTCCGTCAACCATTTTTTGTAAATATTCAAGACATTCCGCTAATCAAATAGTGACGTCGGCAAACCGTATATTATTTATTGGTCAACCATTCACTTCTTTTCCCGTAGTTAGTTCTTCTAGTACTTCCTGGATTATTTACACTGAATACAAATTGAACAAGGTAGGAAACAGACCACAGCTCTGCCTGACGCCCCTCTCAATCTGTATTTCATTTGAAAAGACGTTGTTCTTTTTTACCACAGCGATCTGATTATATTAGATAGTGCTAATGATCCTGACGTCTCTCATGTCTAAGTTATCTCTACAAGTAATTCAATAAGGCGGTTATGTCTGACCTTAAGCTTTCCGATATTTTATAGACCACTTTTCCAAAAAAATATAAAGCGCTGGAGTCAGAATTAAACAATAAAAACTGAGCACGAGCATTATTTCAACACCAATAAACGCATTAAGTGCTAGTTTAAATCGTGCCCACGTCACGCAATAACTATTTGAACTCCAATACGCTTAAAATTCGTATGTGGGTTATGCACATTTGGAATGACTCTGTTGCCTTCTCTCTGTTATGATTTGGAACAATATAGAATGATGTGCCCTCTGCTTTGTGAGTTCGGACAATGCACGCTATAGGTGGAATGGTGGAGTGATTTAATAGCGGATGGACTAACGTAATTTACATTATTATATTTGACAGGGGTTAATATATCTATATATTATGAAGAATATCCAAATAAGTGATTTAGAAAAAATGTGAGAAATGATATCCTCGAGGTTTGGAAAGTATGTCAAATGCTACAGGGTGAATAATGGCTATGCGAATTTGATACAAAACCGATAAGGGCGATTGTCTCCTAGGCGTTTGGCACTCAGGATGGGCCCCTTCTTTAGGAGTTTTGTGAAAATTTGAAACAAAATCAGTGCAAACTTATTACTGCATGGTTTTTTGGGGCCGCTAAACACTTTACCAAATTTACATTCAAGATGCAGTAGAAATGAACAAACCAAGGTACGATAAATGATACTAGTAGCACTCTTGAATTACAATTTACAATGTATAAACTTTGGAAATCATAATTTGGTATTTACATTGTATAAGCATTGTAAATTATGATTCGGGAGTGCTCCTAATAGACTTGGTTTGTTTATTTCTACTGCATCTTGATTGTAAATTTAGTACAATATCATGTCGTTTAAGATCTCCGTGGCAACTTTTTAGAAGATCCAGCTGGTTTTATATCGAATTTCCAAAAAACCACTATATAGACGAGCCCCTTATAGGTACCAGGTGTCACGGAGGTGGAGACATACTAATAGTATGTCCCATTGACGACGTAATATTAGTAGGTATTCAAAGACCCCAAAAACAATCGAGTAACGACTTTGCACTGATTTTGTATCAAATTTCCACAAAACTCCAGGACATGGAGCCCGTCCTGAGCATCAAGTGCCTTAGACACCATCACCGACATAATATTCTTGATCAGCGTCCACAAAAACCTCCGAGTAATGGGTCATCTAATTTCCATAAAACTTCAGATGAGCCCCATTAAGTTTTCAGGATACCATCACTTTCATGATATTCGTGTTCAGTGAGCTCAAAAATCATGAATTAAAAAGTTTGCATAAATTTCACAAAAATCGAGGATATGGGCCCCATCCTCAACACCAGGTGCGTCGGAGTCGGAGACCATCGATGTCGTGATATTCTTGTTGAGCGAGCCCAAAAACCACTGGGTAGTACAATTGAACTAATTTTCGTAATTTTTTTCCGAATTACAAATTTTTCAATTTTCATAACTTTGAAATGCATTTTAGAAATATAGTATATTGTACAACAAGAGAGAAAAAAGACATATTTCTCACGAGCGCAGAAGTTTGTTTGCACCAGCCGAGGCACGCGCCATGTGCCGCAAATCAAGTGAGGGAGAAATATGTCATTTTGTCACGTGTTGTACACTGTACTTTTTTATGGATGCGTTTATGTCAAGAGTTCAATCTTCAAAATTAACAAAATTAGGTGCTTTTAGGTATATTATTTGCCTAAATTGAAATAAATACATATACACATATATGTAGGTATTTAATATTCTTAATATTAATTTATATACTTTATTTATTCAAAAATTATAATTCACAGTTATATTTTAAGAGTTTTAAAAGGTAATTCTTGGTAAGATTTGCTTAAACATATTTTGTTTGAAAAAATAATTATGTTTGTATTGTTCATGTTACCATGGAAACGGCAATCATGTGTATGGAAAAACGGCAATGGCTGACTTTTCTCACTGCATGAGAAATGTGTCGTTTTGTATGTATGTAAGTAGTAATATAAGTGGCACATTGTAAAGCATCCATAGAAAAAGGTATTTTCATTTTTAATATTGCAATGTTTATTTCGTCATCATCATCATCATTATCTTTGCCTTATCCCTATGCGGGGTCGGCTTCCCTAATTGCATTTCTCCACACAATTATATCTTGGGTCATATCAATATCAATCCCCTTTACCAACATATCCTGCCTTATCGTCTCCCCCCAGGTCTTCTTTGGTCTTCCTGTCCTACTCCTTCCAGGAATATGCACTTCAGCTATTCTTCTTATTGGGTGATTAACGTCTCGACTTTGAACATGACCAAACCATCTTAATCTATGCTTTCTCATTTTGGCATTAATTGGTGCCACATCTAGACTTCCCCTAATATACTCATTTTTAATGTTATCCTTCTTTGTCACTCCACTCATCCATCTAAGCATTCTCATTTCCGCCACATGCATTCGTTGTTCCTCTTTCTTCTTTACTGCTCAACATCCAGTTCTGTATATCATAGCCGGTCTTATGGCTGTTTTATAGAATTTCCCCTTCAGCTTCATTGGAATTTTTCTGTCACACAACACACCACTCGCTTCTTTCCACTTCATCCATCCAGCCCTAATTCTACTGCATGCAACTCGATCTTTTTCTCCATTACTCTGTAATACCGATCCGAGTTACTTAAAACTATTGCTTTTTACAATCAGTTCACCATTCAAAGGTACCATTTTATTTGTAGTAACTCCATCTTTAAATGAACATTCCAAATACTCTGTTTTTGTCCTATTAAGCTTTAAACCTTTTTCCTCCAGAGCGTGCCTGCACTGTTCTAGTTTTTGTTCTAAGTCTCTTTCATTATATCCTACTAACACGACATCATCAGCATACATTAAGCACCATGGAATGTTACCCTGTAGTTATGCTGTTATCTGGTCCAAAACTAATGAGAATAAATACGGACTAATCACAGAGCCTTGGTGCAATCCTACTTTCACATGAAATTTATCAGTCTCTCCCACTCCTGTCCTAACACTAGTCGTTACTCCCTCATACATATCCCTCATCTTTACATAATCACCAGGGACTCCTTTTTTATTGAGTGCCCACCACACAATCTCTTCAGTAACTCTATCATATGCTTTCTAAAGATCAATGAATACCATATGAGCGTTTGTTTATTTACTCCTGTATTTTTCCATCAACTGCCTTATAATGAAAATTGCATCTGTTGTTGATCTGCCCTGCATAAAGCCAAATTGATTCTCGGATATTCCGGTCTCTTCACGTATCCGTCTATCAATTACTCTTTCCCATATTTTCATGGTGTGGCTAAGCAGTTTTATAGCCCTGTAGTTTGTACATTGTTGTATATCTCCCTTGTTTTTGTAAACAGGTACCAGTATACTGCTTCTCCATTCGTCTGGCATTTGTCCAACTTCCATATTTCTATTAAATAGACCTGCCAGCCACCTTCTTCATGTCCCTCCCAATGCTCTCCATACTTCCCCAGGAATATCATCTGCTCCTACCGCTTTTCCTTTCTTTATTTTTTGAAGCGCTTGAGCCACTTCCTCGTTTGTTATTTTGGTGACCATTGCTGCTACTGTCTCCGTTGACTCTATAGGCTGTCTGTCAAATTCTTCATTTAATAAGCTGTCAAAGTACTTTCTCCATCTCTTTTTGATATCCCTTTCGTGAACTAGTATTTTATTATATTCATATCGGATACATCTAATCTGATTATTTATTTCGTCATCATCATTTTCTTTAAATAAATTTCTAAGGCTCTTACGAATCGAATGCAAAAAGTTTTGGTAGGTTTATTGCTGTAATTCCTCGCCTATAATATTACATATTTATAGTACATGTAGATACCGACAGTAAATGTTCGACGTTGAGTATTATTTTAACATTGATTATTAGTTAATTTTTTATATATTTTAAACTTACATTATTCAATAGCGAAATATATACGCCTGTATTTTATGAAGATTTGTTGTCTGGTCAAAATAAAAATTTAAACTCTTAACCAAAGTTCTAACACAAAAGGTTCTTCATTGAGTGTCATACTGCTCTATCCCCCTCTTTCTCTATCCCCATATGCACTCCCTCACACGCTCCAAAAAAGACACACTTCTTCTTACAGTGCATATGCGTTCCGGATGTTGGCGATCAGCATGACTGTCCTGAATTTGGGTTCCGCAAAGGACTTGGAACAAGAGAGGCATTGTTTGCGTTTAATGTCCTCTCTTAAAGATGTTTAGATATGAACCTGGATAATTATTCCTGTGTCATCGACTTCGAAAAAGCGTTCGACAGGGTCCGATATGAAAAAATAATAGAATTATTGAAAAACAGAGATATAGACAGACGAGATTTACGAATTATCAAAAATCTGTATTGGAATCAAAAGACCAATATAAAGATAGAACAACAAGAATCCGATAATATTGATATAAAGAGAGGGGTAAGACAGGGTTGTGTTCTGTCGCCGCTACTGTTTAACCATATTTCAGGAAGTCATATTTCAGGAAGCGATAGCGGAGCAAAGTGATGGAATCTCTATAAACGGAAGAATAGTAAATAATATAAGATTCGCTGATGACACCGTTATAATGGCAGACACCCTGGAATCGCTAAAAGAATTGCTAAATAGAATTAATTATTGCATTCGATACGGACTAAAAACAAACAAGAAAAAAACTAAATTTATGATCGTCTCAAAAACAGGACATGGAAATGTAAGGTTAATGATAGAACAAACCCAAATAGAAAAAGTAAAGACATACAAATATCTGGGAACCTGGGTCGATGACAAAAATGACCAAAGCAAAGAAATTAAAGTCCGAATTGAAACTGCAAGTCAAGCATTTATAAAATTGAAGACACTGCTTACAAACAAAGACCTTCAGTTGCCTCTCAGATTGAGGGCTCTAAGTTGCTATATATTTTCTATATTGCTATACGAAATGGAAGCTTGGACATTAAAGAGACAACACATAAGAAGAATAGAAGCGTTCGAAATGTGGTGTTACAGAAGAATATTGAAAATTCAGTGGGTTCAAACGATTACCAATGTTGAAGTGCTACGACGTTAAAATAAGGAGTTAGAAATTATGAAGAGTATAAAAACTAGAAAACTGGAATATTTGGGTCACATTACCAGAGGAGAAAAATACGAGTTGCTGAGAATTATTATGCAAGGAAGGATCCAAGGAAGAAGAAGCATAGGAAGAAGACGCATCTCCTGGCTGAGGAACCTTAGAGAATGGTTTAACTGTAGTTCATTACAACTGTTCAGAGCCACAGCAAACAAAGTGACCATAGCCATTATGATATCCAACCTTTGATAGGAGAGGGAACTTTAAAGAAGAAGAAGATGACTGTCCTAACCTTGCTTGCTGCTTTTCTGAAGAGTCCAGTTGTCGATGTAATAAACCACTGGCTCAGGTTTTGAACACAAGGTATTCTCCTTCTCCCTGTGTGTGTATGTACACACACACACGCGCTTTACTTAGTAAATTTTCCTACACAAAAAAAAAGTTGCCTCAAATCGAATTTTTTATTTTATCCAATCCTCACCATAAATTATTTTATATTTTCTAAGAATTGGTTTATAAGATCAATAAAATTCATTTACCGTAAAGAGAAGTTTAAATGAAGCAAAATATTCTATATGAGAATCGTTTGGCCGTAATTTCACTCCCGCTATCTCCAAGCGTAAAACGAATAAAAAACTCTACGCAATATTGTAAAATATTTGAGCCGTAAAGGTTTTAATTGATTGCTCGACACTGTCGCTTTCCGATTAAACATTCTTCGACTCTGTTTGAGTCATATTTTTTGCTGAGAATATTTCTGATTGAGCGAGTCCTCAGTTTGGGTATTTTCTTATCAAGTTATGTTTCCTCCGATTAAGATAAAAGTTAGAACATTTAATATATTAGGATCAGAATTTGAAAATGGCGGTGGGAAAACCTACCGGTTACAAACCCAAGACTGTTTTTTTCGGTTATAACCGATTTTTTTTTAAGTAAGAACTGACGAAAAACCAATTAAGTTAACTCTGAAAAAAATAATGAATTTAAAGAAAAAATGGGGACATTTCTGTCCCCTAGAGAAGTTTTAAACTGACCAAAACCGATTTGACAATACCTACTGTTGATTGATTTCAATTTTCGATCCCATTTGTCTAGTTCCAACTTGCAGTTCCGCTGCAAGATATCTGAATACTGAGTAAGAAATACTGACGCGATACCAATAAGGTTATCGATATCGATAGTGGTATGGATTCGAATGGAGTATCGAAAACTAAAGTGCAATGTAAACGTAACATTGCAAAGTATTGAGTCTTCTTCTTCAGGTGCAGTGTCCGTATTCAGACGTTGTCTGTCATCATGTTTATAAGTTCCTGAAACCTTTCTCTATCGACTGCTGTGCAAAATAATTCTTCTACCATGGAACCACACCAGTGTCTAATATTACGCAACCTTCATGGTTTTTCGACCAATCCATCTCTTTCCCTCATCTTTTCCTTGTATATTAAGTTGAAGTAGACGCTATGTAGGCCCTCTAATTATATGGCCGAAGTATTCTGGTTTTCTTCTCTGTATGATGTTTATGAGCAGACGTTCTGAGTTCATCATTTGGAGAGCATTTTCATTGGAAGTGTGCGAAACCCACGTAATCTTTAGGATTCGTCGATAGCACCTCAATTCGAATGCTTCTAATTTATTTAGCATTGTGGTTTTTAACTTCCACGTGTCACAGCCATACAATAATATAGATCACACGTAACATTTTAGGACCTTCTTGCGAATCTTTATCGACAGGCTTCGGTTATATAAAACTGGTTTCCAGGTCATAAAGGGTCAAAAACGTATTGGTAGTGGATCAGAATTAAAAAAACCGAACACCGGTATTTGGAATAACTGGTTTTTTTAACCGGCTATAACCGAAAATCCTTGTTTTGTCAACAACCGCCGTCCCCATTTAAAACTCTTTTGAACTACACACGGCCACCCACAAACAGGGTGGAATTGACATAATATCTTTTTTGAAGTTGTACTTCTTTAGGCGCGATTGAGAGTAAAATTTCATAAAACTGCGCGTATGCTCACACACACAGTATGGCGTTTAGTTGCTGAATCTTTCAAGTTATTTATAAATATATCAGTGCAAGAAAAGGTGTGAAAAGAATATATTAGTGTTTTTAGTAAATATATTTATTATAATTTTTTTGTCTTTGGATTTGTCTTCCTCAGGAGTAAGATGAGTATTATTTAAACATTTTATTGTATATTTATTATAATCTTATCTGTCTTATCCAGTAAGCAATTCGATTACATTCAGAAATACACAAGCTAGAACTAACCTTATGTTGAATTCTCCTCTATTCGTCATGTGCAGCTATTATAATGCCTTAAGGCTATGGGTACATAATTCGCATTTTACGTGTATCCCTACTTTTTCTGTCTTTACACGGCAAATTACGTGTAGTAAAATTCACACTGGTATGGATATGTAACCATTACTAGAATGTCATTCTACTTGAAAATGTCATCATTAATTTAAAGAGATGGGTTTTGAATGTTCTTGGATAACTGTTATTTTTATAATTGCAAATTATTAATTCAGTTAATAAATGTGATAATGTTTTCACTAACTATGTATTCAGTGATTGTAATAATTTATTTGTACAACAAAGACTAATACTCAATCGAGAAAAGAGGAAAAGTGTTAAAGTGATTTTTTAATAATATATTGTTATGGAACGCTTACAATTTTGAACATCTTTAACAACAAAATACTTGGATCACAGAATATATTATCCTGATGTATTCTCTGCTTTGATCTTCCACAAATAATACACAATAAATAACTTTTTATTAGGTTCAAGACTTAAATCAATTATTTATCAAATACACTATATATCAAAAATATTTAATCAATAACTCAACATATTCCCGATGCAATGTCAAATATTTAAAATTGTCACTGATTGTCACTGTCTGGCTGACAATATATGCTGACAATATTATATTCGGCTGAGTGCGTTGTAAGACAAAGATAGATTTGGAAAATATTACCATGGCGTTGTGTTCATTTTTTTCGAATCCTGAAAAAAACAATAAATATTTCTGAAAAATTTAAACGCAGAATGAAAGACTAAATTATTACCGAGCGCCGAAAGTCCCTTATAATAAATAAAAAGTTTATTTTGAATGATATATTTGAAATTAAAAATCACACTAAATTTTCTCTTAGTTTTTCACCCCTGTAACTTATTAAAATAAACATTATAGAAGTTCTCAGGGACTTTCGGCCCTCGCTAATAACGTAATCTTTCATTCTGCGTTTAAATTTTTCAAAAATACTTATTAGTTTTCTCAGGATTCGAAAAAAATTAATCCCCATTTGAATAGCATTGCAGCCGAAAATACGTACCGATCCTCCTAAGTATTTACTGCGATGCAACTTATTTCTATGGCCAAGATCTACCTAGGTGAATAATAATTTATTCCTTTACGTTCAGTAGTATGATGTTCGTTGCTAATCTTTAAAATTATGTATCAGCGCAAATAAGCCATTAAAATAATATATTAATGTTTTTTAGTAAATGTATTATTTATTATAATTTTTGTTTCTTTGGATTTGTCTTCCTAGGGCGTAAACTAATAAAATATCTATTTATATTTCACTTGTCACCGTGATGTTTAATTACAGTATGTATATGCGAAACGTCAATAACAATCGCCTTGATAGCCTGGTTGGTCGGACATTGGACCAGAGATCGAGAGATCGCGAGATCGCGGGTTCAAATCCCGGACGATTTATATTCTTTTTTTTTGTTTAATTTTTGGCATTGTGGTTTTGGTTAGTTTTTTGTAATTATTGTTAATTTTTTGTATTGTAATTGTTAAGTATATTTATTTCGTTGAAATTATATAATAGAATTATAACTTCTTACGTGCGTACAAAGTACACACTCATTCTTTTTTTAATATGCCGATTCACTTTTTGCTTGGCGGTCGGAGGGGCTGCCCCCACCACCATAACTTTAATAAATTCCCTAGGCTCTCCTAGTTGACCGAATATTTTTTTTTGCAAATTTGCAATTTTTAATGGTACCCTGGATTGCAAAATTATAATGCACACCTATTAAACTGGTCCTACTTTTAGTACACGTTTCAGTCGTATTATAGAATTCTTTTAGGCGGAATATGAAGGGTGTACCTAAATTACGTTTAAGGGATCGGAAAAATTTAAAGGAAATACTCCATTTTTTGCAATTTTTTCAAAATTATTACTTTTTTCAGACAATAAACATAAATCAAAATTTTGCTACTGACGCATATCGTGATTATTAATAAAAAATACTTCCTGAACTAATTCCACGAAAAAATAGACTCCAGTGGAAAATGTCCATTATGGAGTGATTTTCGACAGATATCTCCTGAACTCTACGTGGTTTTCTTATCAAATTATGTCGTCTCCGATTATATAGTTGGACCAAATTATTTTTAAATTATACAAATATCTGCATAAATATAAAATTATGTACCCACCATATTTTAATCTTATCAATTTATAATAATTAGATAATAACTAAATATTCACAGGGATAAACTCTATCACCCAAACTGTTCACCTTAGTTTTAGAGAACGTTTTTTAGAACCTAAATTGGAAATATAAGGGAATGAACATCAATGGCCGCTACCTCAGTAATCTACGATTTGGGGATGATATAGAGTCCTGATCTACTGACCTACAAGAACTGCAAACCATGCTTCAGAACTACACACCGAATCTTCTAAAATAGGACTGAAAATGAATTTAAACAAAACAAAAGTCATGCATTTCGAAGAAACCGTGGCAATAATAAACGACAAAGTTATAGAAAAAGTTGAAGGATATAATATACTTAGGACAAGAAACAATCCTAAATAGGGAAATTCAAACAGAAGAAATAAAAAGAAGAAGAAAGTTAGCATGCGAGCATTCGGCAAACTAAACTATATAATCAGAAATCAGCAAATTCAACTATATCTTAGATCTAAAATTTTTGATGCATGTATTATTCCGATATTAACATATGGGGCACAAACATGGACAATCTCAAAAAAGAATATAAACATACTCAGAGTCACTCAACATGCGATGGAAAGAGCAATGCTTGGCATATCACTTAAGGACGGTAAAACAAACACATGAATAATACAGAAAACCAAAGTCAACGATGTGGTACAAAATCATTAAAATTGAAATGAAAATACGCTGGACATGTAGCTAGGAGCGATCTAAACAAATGTCATAGAACAATTCTAACCTGGAGACCATACCAACACAAAAGACCCAGAGGCAGACCTCCTATGAGATGGACAGATGATCTGAAACGGACTGTCAAAAAAAATTGGCTACAAGTAGCGTACAACAAAAAACTTGACGAGGCTTATGTTCAGATGTGGACGTGAATGGCTAGACGAAGAAAAAGAAGAAGAAATAAATATTACAGAGAAAATATAAAAATTTTGTCCAGCAATATTTTTCGTTCCTATAAATAATAACACCTACCATTTCGTCGGATTCATTATTGACGCTAACGTCGGTCTAGCCTAAGGAAAAATTAATTAAGCACCACGAAAGACCGGCCAATAACGACGCGACGTCACAAAATCAATAAGAGTAAACATTAATCCTGAGATAACTTTATTAGTGACTAATTGCTAGCCAAGTCGATATTCCACTTTTAAAACGGAAAGAAGTAAAAATAATGTTAAAAATGGTCTTTAAATTAATGGCTTTTCTATTTTTAATGGGTTTCTGCTTGATTGCACAATGTCATTGAATATAAAGGAAATGCACTTTTATGCTAAAAAGAGATATTTTTATTTGTTAAAAGTAGTTTTAAAGTATGAAAACGATACTTAAATGAAAACATTTTACTTAGGTATTTTGGAAGAGCGAAGAATTTGTTTTCCCAATAACCCGGTGATGATAGAGATCTTCAGCTTATCGATGCAACAGCTACAAGATATAGCTTTGACAATAATTTCACATATAACATACTAGGCTTGATATCTAATATGTATGTTAGCTGTGGACGTGCAGCTGTAACCCAAATTGTTAGGACCGGCATTTCAATATCTACTTAAGCTTTTGCTTAGCTAAGCCTGTGTCAAAAGTTAAGGAGAAGCTTAAGCCGGGTGCCGTATTCCATCATTTCCTTAACTAAACTGATGCTCAACTGTAAAGTTAATTGGTTTGGTACCTCTGAATACGTCAAAATGCCAGAACTAACTGTTCTGAGGTAAAAACCACTACTGTTGACGTTTAATTTTATATTGTCATCTGTATCAATGTCAATTACTTCACTTAATTTTGTGTACATGGTACATGTGTTGTTAGTTTATTGTCTATATTTTCTCTGGTTATATTTTTATTGTTATTTGTTTACTGAATATATTCCTTAAAATGTCAAATTCTAATGTAAGTTTATTTCTGTAAAATAAATACCTATCAAGCATTGTCGAAATAAATAATTTTCATGTGCCTACACCTTCCAAAAGTAGTAATAATTTTAATAATCGTTATTGCGATTAATAAATTAATAGAGTAATAGATTATAATTTAATAATCTAATAATAACGTTATTACTCAAAAGTTGGTTTTCAAAATAACTCTCTAGTTAATAATCTATAGAAATAACCTCAAAAAACAGAAAACAAATTTTAAGCAAAGGCTTAAACCAACTCCCGCGCGAGCTTAAAATGATTTGGTTTAAGCCTAGGCTTAAGCCTCAAATTTAAGTGGAAATACAGGCATCTAAGCTTAAGCAAAGGCTTAAAGTAAGCTTTGGCTAAAGAGGTTGGAAATACCGGCCCTTAGAGTCAATACTCCTTGATGTCCTAATGAGAGGAGTAGTGGTCGTATAAGGGATGAAAAATCGGAAAGCTTTTTAAAGTTTTTTCGATCAACGCGTTTTGATCCTAACGTTGTCAGCCTTACACTAACACATACATTATTAAATAGAAGTATTTTAATAAATAGAAATAAAAATCTTTTAATAAATAGAAAAAGAAATATTTAAAACTGTCACACATTAAAATTGTATATATGACATTCACTTTAGTCTACTTCACAAACAAAATAACAGGCACAGATTTGTTGGTTGTCTTTCACCAACTATCTCATCACCCTCAAGAATTTCAAATTTCCATAAACTTGTTAACTTTTGCAACATTTTCCGTCTATTCCACCATATCCCGTTAGCATAACTTAAGCAAGATATCATGTTAATGAATACTCAGGAAGTAGCTCCTTGTAACCGAATGTAAGTACGCCACGTTATCATTGCATAATTACAGACGGTATACATCTGCATGTGTTTGTGAGCTTGGGGACGTTTGTTACCGCCCCACGAGTGTACATGCATATGTATTTGTCTGCTGTCTTAACTACTTTAATGTATGTTGTTCAATATTGGCTTGATCTTATGGATCTTTAGCATCTTATACAACCAGACATTGTTCTAACTCTGGTTTTTATTTGTAGCATTTAGTGACTTGTAACCGTTGACCTGAAGATGCTCTGCATACTTAAGAGAGCGAAACCGGTCGTCCGAAGTTAAAATAAGTGATTGAAAGTACGTCTGTTTTTGACTTCATTCAATATAAGAAGAAGTCATGAATAAGAACATACCAACAAAAGCGAAGTAAAGGAAGTCGAAGATGAAATCATCGATAATTGTGTCATAAACAATTCATTTGCAACACACAATACACCAACTCCAACTTTCTGCTTGTTGCAATATGTATGAAAAGGTTTATATCGTTAATCCCTGTCCACTGCTTTGTTTCAGAGCCAGGACATTTTTTGCGCCTACGGTATCGATTACACAAACACATTAACACAAAATAATACAAAAAAGTGAGAATTTAAAATCCCTGGGGTGGTAAGATCACCCTTCAAAAAATTTTTTTAACCTTCTGGTCAAAATTTATAGAATAATCATTTCGAGAACGATTTCCGGAGCGGAAATCGAAACATCAACCATCAGTTAATGAAATAGCTATTTGTATAACAAGGGAGGAAAGTGCTACTTTTCCTCCTGAGAATGAAGTTTACTGCCCGACGCGTAGCGAAGGGCAGTAATCATTCAAGTGAGGAAAAGACACTTTACTCCCATGTTATACATATGGTTTTTCCACCTTCCTCAAATAGCAAGTAAATTTTTCATTTTTACTTAATTTATTTATATAACTAACCAACAAAATATATTACTAAAACTAACAAGTAGGTACAATATAACTGTCAGCTGTCAAATATAAGTCAAATTATTAATGTAAATATTGTTAAATCAAAATAGCAATTTGCTGTTTTTTTACCATTCTGCAAAATACAGGTTGTTTTATAAATAAACGTTAAAATATATAGATACTTACGTAACAGAAAATAGATATTGTACAGGGCGTGAACAAGTTATATTTCATGAATGAAATACCATGACGTCACTTCCTCCCTAAATAGGAAAAGTACTTTTCCTCGCTAAATCAGTGATCCACTATTAGTTATTTATGTATCAAGGGCGTAAAATAGGCGTTTATGGACCGCGACGTGTAAGTAAGAGCCAAGCCGATAGGCGAGGGCTATTAAGAGGAAAGGTCCATAAACGCTGTTTACGTCCGAAATACATACAAATTTTTATGCACGACTGTTTTAATGATCATTTATTAATAAAGATACAAAATTTCTTGCACGATCGTCTTAGTGATTATTTTTTAATGCTTCTTTTTCTTTCCACCTTTCTAATATGTCAAATAAAATGAAAATCGCCCAAAAAATTGTCAATGCTGACATGCCACCTACAAGTTGCTCAGATTGCTGTCCAAATTTCTATGGTGATTCTTTTGGGCATGCACCTTCCACAAACCATGCGGAGTTATTGGAAATTCATAGCAACTTACAACAGAGCAAATTAGCAAATCTTAACATTTCTATAAATAATTGTTCAAATTGTGTTATAGATATAAAATTATAGATGTAGGAAACATATGTTTGATTGCTAAAGTTATAATTCCTTTATTTAAATAAAATACAATAAATAAAAACTTTGTGTTTCACTAACCACACCCGCCATCTAACATTACCGTCCGGCGGGCGATAAAGAAGCCCACGGGCGCTAAATTGGCACTTTACGCCTGCCAAATGTATACATAATATGGACTTTGCCGCCCGGTCATGCATAAAAATATTTATGTCGAATTTACAGAAATATTGCTCCGCCAATTCAAACACGGTTTTATTATTTTGGAGCAACGTAAAGCTCCAACGTTTAGATAATTTGAACGCTGGTACATTATCATTTAAGATTGGACGTAGCCAATGCAATTATCAATCAACGTTTCTATCAGCCAATCTAATTACTTTTCCGCAAATCAAAATGTACGCAGAATTGCCACTCGACCGTTCATCAAAATTATCTTCACCTCGACCAACGGATTCTATCAATAAATTAATGCGGATGCGGACCAGCAGCTCTGGATCTGGCCATTCCGCTTGTCAGGCGCCTCGATGATGCTTAAATGTAGGAGAATGATCGATAAATGATTTGTTGGTTCTATGCTTTTGATATACGTGTCTCCCTCGTCATTTTATGTTCTGAACTTTCCATAAACAAAATATTATGTTTTTTTTTCTAGTTTTATCAGTTTCATTAGTTTTTTCCTAACAAAAAATATAAAATATTATTTTACTGTAATGAAAGAACCTGGATTAGACGATAGAGACTTAAGAATCATATATGATTTATATTACTACCAAACTACCAATATTAAAGTGGATGACCAATTGACAGAAGCAGTCTCCAAGATAGAGGAGTGATGAGGCAAGGATGCATTCTCTCCTCGGTGTTGATTAATATATACTCGAAATATATCTTCGAGCAAGCGCTGGAAGAACTGTAGAAAGGCGTATCAGTCAAACGAGTGCGTCTAAACAACATGAGATAGATGCCGACGACGCAGTAATTTTTGCAGGTAGTCAGATGGTTTGCAAAGATAGAGTCGCGCATATCAGATATAAGTAGAAAACACAGACTTGATCTCAATATGAAAAAAACAAAGTATATGGTAGTCAGTAAGTACGAACTGTAAAATACACAGCTTTTGATTAACCAACGACCAATTGACAGATTGGAAAGCTACACATACCTTGGTACCAACATAAACGGCAAATGGGACCACTTTGTCTGTGCACCTGTAGATGTGTGTTGACGAAATTTCGTAAACATCTCAATAAATGTTATCTTCAGACAGGAACTGGTTGGGATTATACCAGAAAGTGTTCTGTTATTTTTGGTTCTCATTAAAATAATTACTAATGATGCCACGTTTAGATATAACACACCAAACGGAAAGTCATGCAGTGTGAGATGATTCCTCTAAAATGATATCTGAGCGTTAAAATCCAAAGACTTGAGTTATTTGTAGATTGATAAAATTCGTGAAATTTGGTTTATAAACCAGATAATTTTAACGAAATTAGCATCTTATTGTACAATATGAATAAGGTAAGGATAACCAAAAATAGATTTAAACAACTGACGTGAGCATGTTTTACTGTTTTAGTAACATTCATTACATATTATTTTTTAAGCTTCTTTAGGAGCTGGTTGTGCGACAGTATTTCAGATATACATGCCAGCACTAGAATCCACAAGGTTTTTTCGAAGTATCCGGCACAGGGACCACGCTTACTTAAAAGAAACGAAAGGGAACGAAAAATTTCTGAGATGAGCCATCAAACTGTCTCCTCAGGTCTTTCAGCCACGAGTTCTGGCATTTTCCTACTGATCTTTTGCCCTGTACTTTACTTTCTAATATGATTTGAAGTAGTTCATATCTTTTTCCTATTAGCACATGGCCCAAGTATTGTATTTTTGAAGTTATACTTCTTTAGGCGCAATTGGGAGTGAATTTTCATTATTCTGCGCGCATGCGCACACAGACAGTATGGCGTTTAGTTGCTAAATCTTTCAAGTTATGTATAAATAAAAAATATATCAGTGCAAACAAAAGGTGTGAAAGTAGTATTGAACGAGACTCAAGTGAGTAGTGTCTCTCGGTAGCCGCCGAAGAGACAAGACGTGCAGAGTGCGGACGAGCAGCAGTAGCAGCGCAACAAGTCGAGGAGAGGGAAGTGCTTTGGTGTAACGTACTTCTTAGTACGGCTGTGAATGTAAGCACAGCAACACTAGAGCGCTCGCTCTCGCTAGACGCGAAGACGTGGAAGCAGAGGCAAAAGCCAACCTCTTGGATGTGGTGAAACTCAGGAAGTTTGATTTCATTGAATTTTCTGAGACATTGCAAACAAGGGTTGGAAAGCAGAATAAGCAATAGCGGGCTCGACGTGAGCCCGCTACGGGATACTCTCTGTGCCTCCGTTAGGAATGGGTACAGTTTAAAACACTGTGCCTCGACACTGCAAGGTGTAGTTATTTAGAATACATCTTGCATCCCCGGCCCCTAAGGTCAGAGAGTTGAGAAAATCAAGAGGATCCCGTACCTAGTTCTGTCTAGGTACGAGAACTACCGCGCTGTTGTGCAGGGAGCCAACCCTGAAGTCGATGTGGTGTCGGGCCAATCGGCTGAAAAAAAGGCTTCTTCTAAAAGTTAGGTTACCGCTCCCAACCAAAGATGACACGAGTCAGATCTCGGTCACCCCCCAGATCCAAGGCGCTTTCCCCGCCAAGATATGCAGACTCTAAAGAGTCCCTCCTGTTACAGCACCCTGAAGAGAGCAGTGATGACCACTCGAGCGACCAGGAAGATGGAAAAGACGGTTTTACGATCCAAAATCGTAGAATAAGAAAAAAGAAAAAGAAGTCAAAAGGCAAGGACTCCACGCAGAACGTCGAGACCACCGAGAACGTCACCGAAGCCACCCAGGAAGTCGAGGATTCCCAGAACATCGAGGCCACCCAGGAAGTCGAGGACATGGACGAAGACGTCCCAGGCGCCGAAGGCGGGGGCACTACCAAACGTCAGCGGGTTGAAGAGGATGCCGCCAGCGAAGACGAGCTGACAAGGGCCAACGAAGAAATCAACCGACTCAGAACCCTGATGAAAGAATTTGCAGCAAACGTTGATGCAAACAACAAAAAATATGAAGAGGTGATCGCACAACAGAAGGCAGAGATCAAAGAGCTGAATACGGAGATTCGACGAATGAGCGAAAAGATGGATGCCAGATTCGACGAGTTGATAGCTCTCCAGAAACAACTCGCAAAGAAACCGGAGAAGAAAAACCCCGAAAAGACGGACAAAAAACCACCAGTAGAGCAGCCTGCCACCAAAAAGATGACCACCGAGCAGACTCGACCACCCAGCCAGAAGGCTACCACCTCGACGAAGGAGGCGTCCACCCAACAGAGGAAAAAGAGAAAGGAAGAGTTTCCACCCCTGGTGACACTAACCGACGAGGAAGACGCCACATGGACGTCCAACCAAGAAAAAGCCATGAAACTAGCTCCCCAGGTACAGCTACCCCTCCCCGAAGAACCAGTGCCATCCACGAGCACAGATAGGGACGCGCTTGCCGCTTCCGGTCAAACTGATACAGTGTCAATGGAAACAAACCAAAACGAAGAAGACGCCGAAGAAGCCGTGTTACCTGAAAACCAGGTAACACCATACAGAAAACCGCCTGTAATTAAGTTACAGAGTGTCAGCGAGACAGGGGCTATTCTTACCATAGCCCAGGGCAAAGGCATCATCACCACAAACAAAATCTCCAGAAGTGGCAGAGAGACGCTCATCCAGGCTAAAAGCCCGGATGACTACAGAAAGATGACAAGGATAGTGGAGGAATATGCAGAAGCATACGCCGCCAAAGAGAAAAAGAGGCTACAATGGATAGCCTTTCCACTCGACGAAGACAGGAAACCAAAATTAGTGTTACGAGGATTGCCCACGAATACCACCGAGAAGGCAATCCAAGAAGACATGGCAAACCAATATGGAATAACCTGCCACACAGCACGTAACATGTCTACGAGAGTAGGGAAAAGGAGGCCACTACCCATGTTTGTCATGACACTGGATCAGGAAGACGTGGAAAAAGCAAAGCGGGTAACGAACCTGTGCCACATGAAAGTTGTGGTAGAGGACCTACACAAGGCAGCAGGACCGACGCAGTGCTTCAACTGCCAAGGGTACCATCACGCCCAGAACTCGTGTCACAAGGACCCGAGATGTGTGAAGTGCGGCGAAGAACACCACTCAAAGCAGTGCCAGAGAGCCAGAGAAGTCAAGGCAACGTGTGCCAACTGCAATGGAAGCCACCCAGCCAACTACAGAGGATGTCCTAGGTGCCCAACCTGGGGGAGGCCTCCACCACAGAGGTCACAACAGCGACCACCACCAAACCGAAGACAGCAGGCAACCGGGGTATCCTACGCGCAAGCCACGCAGGGAGACCAACCAGCGCAGAACAACACACCGTCCAACCGACCAACCCTCCCAGATGAAGAGTACCTAGTCAGGATGGTCACAAACATCGTGACTAAGGTAGTCCAAGAGGTGATACTCAGCACCAGGCAGGCACAGAACTAATGGCAGAGAGGGGATACTTGAGGATAGGCTCCTGGAACCCGGGCGGCATAACCACAAATCAGAACATACTAGATGAACTCGCCAACAGATACGAGATGGACATCGTAGCAATTCAGGAAACAAAACTGACCAACAACTTCAACCTAAAGTTTCCTGGATACGACGTATATAGGAACGACCTCACTAGAAGATCAGGAGGAACGGCCATCCTCGTAAAGAAGGGTATTAGACACACCAGTTACACTACTCCACCACTGGTCAACATGGAAGCCACAACAATAGAAGTTAACATGAGGCAAGGCGCAATAAGGATTACATCAGCCTACGTAAGACCACAAGACCCTTTAATGGACGATGACCTAGATGCGTTCCTAAACATCGCCGAACCATCGATCATAATAGGAGACCTGAATGCAAGATCCCCCAACTGGAACGACAGAGCTACGAACAGGAATGGACGACTACTAAACAGATACATAGAAAACAACGAAGACACAATGGCAATGGGCCCAGAAGAACCTACCCACTACCCAGGAAACGCACTTCCGACACACATCGACTTAGTTGTAGCCAAAAACCTAGGACTGCAATCAGAATTAATCACGCTGGACGAAGGATCAACTGACCACCACCCCATCCTATTAGAAATCGGAACATGGGAAGAGACAAACCCGCCAAAAAGAACAAAAAAGAAAATAAAGTGGACTAACTACAAAAGGTTAGTAAGTGAAGGAATAAACATAGTGCCAGTAATAAACAATCCAGAAGAAATAGAAGGAAAAGTCCTAGAGTTCGAAAATATCATCCAAGAGGCAATTAGAAACAGCACAACAGAGGAAGATGTCGAGATATTCATGGGAAGGTTCAAAGACATACCACAAGAAACACAAGAGTTGATAAGGGAAAAAAATAGAGCAAAGAAAACAGCAAAAAGAACAAGAAACAGAGTAGATAAATCCTGGGCAAATATTTTAAATAGGGAGGTCCAAACGGCCCTAAAACTCCACCGTAGCGAAAAATGGGACAACTTTGTACAAGAGATGGAAGAACAAGACTCAAACATGAGAAATGTCTGGAAGCTCCAGAAAATGTTGAGAAGCGACAGGAAACCCATCCCCCCACTACATGGAAGATACGGCATGGTATACACCATAGAAGATAAAGCAGAGGCAATGAGGACTACACTCGAAGATGAATGCAGACTGAACTTCCACCAAGATGAAGACGACGACTTCCTGGAAGAAGTCGAAGAACAAGAAGAAGGACCAGAAGACCCAGAGGACTTCATCCCCCCAACATCACCGGAAGAAATCAATGAACATATCAAAAATAGTTCACCGAGAAAAGCGCCTGGCCTCGACGAAATAACCAACAGAGCCCTAAAATATTTGCCCAGAAAAGCTATAGTGTATTTCACAAATATTATAAACGCAATATTAAGATTCAAGACATTCCCAAACAGATGGAAAGAGGCCCGTGTCATCATGATTCCAAAACCTGGCAAGAATCACACATTCCCACAGAACTACAGGCCAATCAGCTTACTTCCAGCGATCAGCAAGATAGTGGAAAGAGTCATCCTCAGCAGACTGCAAGCGGAAACAACCCGACTAAATATCATCCCAGAGGCTCAATTCGGATTTAGAGCAGAGCACTCCAGCGAACTACAAGTCCTCAGGCTAACCGAGTACATAGCAGCCGGTTTCAATGATAAGCAGTACACTGGAGCAGCGTTCCTGGATGTAAGCAAGGCATTCGACAGAGTCTGGCACAAGGGGCTCCTATTCAAAATGCGGGATTACGGGTACAGCGGAGCGATGACGAGGCTAATCTCGTCGTACTTGGGCGGCCGGAGGTTCAGGATTCGGATAGGACAAGTCCTGTCCGAACTCGGAATCCCGGAGGCTGGAGTACCACAGGGAGCGGTCTTGTCACCCCTGCTGTACACGATATACACCGCAGATGTACCTAGAACACCAGGTACCCTCATGAGCCTCTACGCCGACGATACAGCAATAGCGGCCAAGCATAGAAACGCAGATATAGCAGTGACCAACCTACAAACTGCACTAGAAGAAATTGAAGCATGGTGTATCAAATGGAAGATAGCCATAAATTCAGAGAAAACACAAGCGGTTCTATACAAGAAAGGGAGACAGCAGCCAGAGGAACAATTGAGGGTGCAGAACAGGCCCATCGAGTGGAAAAACGAAGCCAAATACCTAGGAGTCATTATGGATAAAGGATTAACCTTCCAAAAACACGTAGAAGCCACAGTCCAGAAGGCCAACATAGCAAGAGCGAATCTAAGAGGACTCACAGGCAGAAAAAGTAAACTAACACTCAAAACAAGGTTAAGATTGATAAATAGTATAATCCTACCGGTATTAACTTATGCGTCTCTCGCATGGGGACACGTATGTAATACACACAAGAAGAAGATCCAAGCAGTCCATAACAACAGCTTGAGGGAGGCCGTCAGAGTCCCAAGATATGTAGCTGAAAGATTCCTGTTCAGAGAACTCCAACAGGTGAGAGTCACAGAAACCATGACAGACAAGGCAAGGGTCAAATTCGCAGAATTAGAACATCACCCAAATTACATACTGCGAGAGACGCTAAGATACGACGAGTTCCACCGATGGAAGCACAGACGCCCGAAACAACAAATTATAGGATAAACTAAAAGTGATAAGTGATAGTAGTGTGTTCGTAGCTCGAAACAAGTGCCGAAGATAGCGTTACCCACGAAGTCCAAGTACCACGACCACCTCCAAGGTAAGCAAATATTAGAAAATTAGAAGGGCCTTAAGCCCCCAAAAAAATTCATATAAAATAAAAAAATGGCGAAAGCCCCCAAAAAAATTAAAAAAACCAAAAACACAAAAAAATTAGAGCATCGAGTCATCGGGCGGGGCCCAGCAGGGCCCAACAGGGCTCAGTGGGGCTCGGCACGATGACTCGGGGCCCAAGCAAGCAATTTTTAGTACCGCGGATAAGTTATTAAGAAGATAAAGGCATAGAGCGCATCACGCTGGGCCTAGTTTTTTTGCATTCGATTAGGATACCACAGTGGAATCTTATTACCCAGGGTTCCATTGTGAAGAGCATTTGGCTACGATAGTTGTGCCCCCATCGCGCATCAGCGTGCTATGGGGGGGAAAGGGATGGCCTGGGGCATTGGAGCGAGGTGGGGTGATCCCTGTATAACTCGGGTCAAAACACCTCGCCCCAATGACTTGTTACACCCGAATGTACTCCTTCGAGAGGGTGAACAAATCCCACAGGTCGGGTTAAATCAAATTGCTTGCTTGCTTGCAAAAGGTGTGAAAAGAATATATTAGTATTTTTAGTAAATATATTTATTAGATATAGTTTACGTATCGTTGGCGGATTTGTTTTGCTCAGGAGTAATATGAGTATTATAACATTTATACAGTGATGAGCGCGCTAATAATCGGCCAGATAGCGCAAAAGATGGAAAACACATTAAATTGTGAGATAAAAAGAAACGATACTAGTACAGTTGTTAAATTTAGCGATAGTAACGTATCAATTGACATTATATTGATTGCTTCCCACCTTTAGACGTATCAGAGGAGTACGTCAACTAAAACTGTCACTGTGGGAAACAATCTCTATTATGTCAATCTATAAGTTACTATCGCTAAATTTAACAGATACATTAGGTTCATCTCTTTTTATCTCGCAACTTAATATATTTTCCATATTCTGCGTTATTTTGCCGGTTATTAGTGCGCTCATTACTGCATTTATACTTCACTTCGTCTGCTTGTTACTGTGAATTGTCATTATTTTCGAGACGATAGAAATACAGACCTCGTAGCATGATTGCTATAGCATTCGGCTAGAGATCGGGACGTCTTGAGTTCAAATCCGGACCATTCCTATTCTATTTTTTAGTTTTGGAAAGTGCTAAGCATTAAAATAGTTTAGTATTTAAATGAAATTACTGAGACTACATAAATAATGAGACTACCCTGCTATACTCCCAAAGCCACGTGAGCGGTATAAAACGGGAGACTATTATTATTATTATTTAAATGAAATTAATAAAATATACTGTTTAAAGTATATAATTTATTTCGTTGAAATCATATAATAGAAGTATAACTTCTTACGTGCATACGAAATACACATACATTTTTTTCTTTTTTGGATTATTCTTAGTAATTCATTTTGTTTGTTCATGCGCCAAAGTACCTCATTGTTAGAAACTTTTTGTTCCCATGTAATTCTCAGCATCCGTCTGTATATATACAGTGCGTTGGTATAAGTGTTACCCCTTAATAACTTATTTATTTTTAGCACGTATAGCCCAGTAAATGAACGGGAAATTCGGCGATACCGTGCAATTTTCAGGGGCAATTCCGAATTACATGAAAATTTGGATTTAGGTTCTACTTACCCTCCACTTCAAAGTTGAAATTGTGCCGTTGGTTGCTTTTACTTGGGGGGTGATAGTCACCCCTTCTAGGGGGTGAAAAAACATACGTTCAAGATAAGACCGGAAATGGATAAACTGACTGATTTTAAGCAACTTTTGTTCTATACAGTTTTTTACGTAAGTCGATACTTTTCGAGTTATTTGCCATTGAAAATGTTGATTTTTCGACAAAAAACTACGTTTTCAGACGGTTTTTCGCAAATAACTTAAAAAGTAAATATTTTATCGAAAAAATATCCTTAGCAAAAGTCTAGCTTATAAAAAACCCAAAAAAATGGTGTATCAGTAAAGTCTATCTATCAAATAAATACAAAGTTGTAGCTCATGAAAAATACGTTCTTATTCGTCTAATTCCAAGTCGAATATTTCAAGGTGAAATCACCGAAAAATTAAGCACTTTTCGGGAAAAACCCAATTTTTTTAAAGTGTTTATAAAAAGCTCTGTTTTAATTGTTAACAAAAAAAGTTTTAGCATTAAAAATAAGCGAGTTACGCTTAAATAAAGTTCGCCCTCTTTGTTTTGAAAAAAATCATGAAAGTCTCGCCGTGTTTAGCTCCCCAAATGAAATTAATCGCTACCGCTTTACAAGCAATTTACTTACCTATCTATTTTATATATGATCTGTCAGTCTCACCGGTTTAAAGTGTTTATTTTTGAAAGGGTTATAATTGAGAAAGCTTGAATGGGTCACTAATCACTAGTGTATGCAAATTTTGAACAGCCATATCTTAACCAATTTTTGTCTTACGGAGGAACAAAATGAAACTAGCATATTTATAATAGTAAAACCTACATTTTTTTACTCTTTAAGATTTTTTTTATCAGTAATACTTTTTAAATTATTTTGAAAAAATGAAATTTTTCAAAAATTTTAGAAATTTTTTTTTACTATAAAACCAAATGTTTTCAAGAATAAGCACTTCAAACCAATCAAACTTACAGATCATATAAACAATACACATACAGTTAAAATAGATGGTAAAGCCAAACGATTAATTTCATTTAGGGTGCTAAATAGAGGGAGGTTTTCACGATTTTTTTTACCAAAAAAGGGACCTACTATTTTTTTCAGTACAACTCGTTTATTTTTGATGCTGTAAACTTTTGTAAAAAACAAATAATAAGCTTTTTTCGATACTTTAAAGATGTTAATAAGGTTTTCCCGAAAAACGCTTCTTTCTTCGTTGGTTTCGCGTTGAATTATTCGATTTGAAATTAGACGAATAAGAACGTATTTTTCATGAGCTACAACTTTGCTTCTACTCAATTTGCAGACTTTACTTGTACACCTTTTCTTTCGTTTTTTTATAGGCTACACTTTTACTAAAAATATTTTTTTCGATAAAATATTTACTTTTTGAGTTATTTGGGAAAAACGGTCTGAAAACGTAGTTTTTTTTTGTCGAAAAATCAACATTTTAAATCGCGGATAACTCAAAAAGTATTGACTTACGTAAAAAACTTTATAGAACAAAAGGTGCTTAAAATAAGTCAATTTATCCATTTCTGGCCTTATTTTAAATACGCGTTTTTCACCCCCCGAGAAGGGGTTAATGTCACCCCCCAAGTAAAAGCAACCAAAGGCACAAATTCAACTTTGAAGTGGAGGGTAAGTAGAACCTAAATCCATATTTTCATGCAATTCGGAGTTGCCCCTGGAAATTACACTCCAAAATGGTCATTTATTGGGCTAGTAAGCAAAACGCTCGGACAGATCGATTTTTAAAATAATTATAGTATATTATAGAATCAAGGTTTCGAACTTTACGCGATGAGTCTTCAGGTGACAGGCATAAATTTGATTTTTTTAATTGGGAAAGTACAGCATTTGATATCTTATTTGAAATCTTTTGAAATACTGATTACAAAAATGTATAATACTTTAATCCTATTTGAGAGCGTAGGCGCAAAATTTCGGTCGAAATATTTTTAAATGTATTCATTTTTTTCGAATCCTGAGAAAACTAAGAAGTCTTTTTGAGAACTTTAAACACATATTGAAATATTACAGTATTATCGACCATCGAGAATCCCTAAGAACTTCTATAATGTTTATTTTAATAAGTCATAGGGGTGAAAAAAGAGAAAATTTAGTCTGATTTTTAATTTCAAATATATCATTCAAAAGAAACTTTTTATTTAGTCTAAGGGACTTTTAGCCCTCCTTAATTATCTAGTTTTTCATTCTGCGTTTAAATCTTTCAAAAATACTTATTATTTTTCTCAGAATTCGAAAAAATGAATGCGTTTAAAAAAATCGACCAAAATTTTGCGCCTACGCTCTCAAATAGGAGTAAAGTATTATACATTTTTGTAATCAGCATTTCAAAAGCTTTTAAATAAGGTATCACATTATGTACTTTCCCATTTAAAAAAGTCAAAGTTATGCCTGTCACCTGAACAGGGATCGCGTAAAGTTCGAAACGTTGATGCTATAATATACTATGATTATTTAAAAATCTACCTCTCCGAGCTTTCCGCTTACTTGTTAAAAATAAATAAATTAATAAGGGAGGAGGGTAACACTTATTCCAGCGCACTGTATATACCTACATCTCAAAGACATCTATGCCCTAAGTTTTACATTGAGATAATCGTGACAACACTACATGAGTACTAGGTCGGCTTTAGAAAGAACAGATCTACTATAGACCAAATCTTCCCCTTAAAGAAGATAGAGAGAACTTGTTATGAAAGCAAAATGTATGATAAAGCCGATAGTCAAAATATATTGAGCAATGAATCATTTGAGTGGACCAAAAAAAATTGATCAGTCTAGTAAAAATGACACTAAATAACTCTATCTGTGAAATTGCTTGGTAACGTCATATTTGAGATCAATTAGGGTTGAAAATACTTTTGATGGGGAGATCCTTACACAACATTATTTTTTACCTTAGGAAGTGTAATCGGAAAATAAAGCATGAAAATGGAAAAAAATCATGAAAAATGAATTTGACGAGAAGGTCGGTCTGAAGCTAAATGAAGACAAAAGCAAAGACAGGAGACGGGTGTCCTATTATCACCAGGTTCGTCAAGTCACATAGTAGAATTAGTTGGTTGGGACATGTTGAAATAATAGCTGTAAGCAAAATGCCTAAACTAGTTATGACCAGATAGCTAATAACTCCCAAAGAAGAGATAGGTCCAGAACAAGGTAGATTAATAAAGTGGAGGAAGACCTTAAATTTTTCAAGATGAGGGGCTGGAAAAGTAAAGCACAAAACAGAAGTGAATGGAGTAATATTGTTTATCAGGTCGTTCAAAGTAGTTAGGAATTCTGTATATAGTCCCTTCTTTAACGGTAAAATATTGCAAAACCTCTAAATTTTAAAGAACCGCTTGGACTGACATGAAATTTGGCATACACATAGCTAACAAGTCAAAGAAAAAAAGTGATATTGTGCCGATATGTGCTTTTGCCCTGGGGGTGGCTTTCACCCCTTCTTGGGGGTGAAAAAATATTCATCCAAATAGATAAATTGGCTAATTTTAAGTAACTTTTGTTCTATAGAGTTTTTTCACTAAGTCAATACTTTTCGAGTTATTTGGTAGTGAATATGTTCATTTTTTCAAGAAAATAACCACGCTTTTAGACGGTTTTTCGCAAATAACTCAAATAGTAAGTATTTTGTCGAAAAAACATGCTTAGCAAAAATATAGCCTGTAAAAAATTTAAAAAAAATGGTGTATATATCACGTCTCTACACCTAGTAAAAGCAGAGTTATAGCTAATAAAAAATAGGTTTATATTCGTCAAATTCCAAATGGAATATTTTAACGTGAAATAACAAAAAAATGAAGCACATTTCGGGGAAAACTCATTAGAAATTATTTAAAGTGTTTTAAAAAAGCTTCATTTTTGTTTTATAAAAAAAATGTCTAGCATCAAAATTAAACAAGTTACGCTCAAAATAAAGTTCGTCCCTTTTGCTTTTGGTAAAAAAATCGAGAAAATCACCCCCTAATTAGTATCTTAAATGAACAATCGTTACGACTTCATAAGTTTCTTGGCTCGTGTATATATTGCTTATATGATCCGTAAGTTTCATCGGTTAAAAGTTCTTATTATTGAAAAGGCTGTAGTTAAAAGGGGTTGAACGAGTCACTGATCAAGAATGTATGCAAATTTAGAAACAACAAATCTTAATCAATTTTTGTCTAACAGAAAAACAAAAAAATACATGATATTCAGAAAAGCAAATCTGACTTTTTTTGTTTTTCGAGATTTTTGGTATCTCTAACAATTTTTAAGTTATTTTGAAAAAAAGCATATTTTTCAAAAAATTTAATTTTTCAAAATTTTACTTTGAAACTAAATTTTTTCAAAAATAAGCACTTTGAATCGATGAAACTTACAGATCATATAAACACAACATAAATAAAATAATTTATTGTTGAGCAATAACGATTAATTTCATTTAAGTTGCTAATTAGGGCGTGGTCTTCCCGTTTTTTGTTTTTGCAAAAACAAAAGGGACCAACATTATTTTGAGCGTAACTTGCTTAAATTTAATGCTAGAAACTGATTGTAAGAACAGAAATAAAGCTTTTTTTTAAACATTTTGAAAAAGTTTTAATAGATTTTCCCCAAAAAGTGCTTAATTTTTTGGATATTTCACGTCGAAATGTTCTATTTGAAATATGGTAAATATGAATATATTTTTCATTGGCTATAACTCTGGTTCTACGAGATCCAGAGACCTAACGCGTACACCATTATTTTCACTTTCTTGTATGATATATTTTTACTAAGAATGTTTTTTTCGACAAAATATTTACTTTTTGAGTTATTTGCGAAAAACCGTCTAAAAATGTGGTTATTTTGTTGAAAAATGAACATATTCACTCGCAAATAACTCGAAAAGTGTTGACTTGGCGAAAAAGCTCTATAGAACAAAAGTTACTTAAAATTAGTCAGTTTACCCATTTCCGGACTTATTTTGGACATATATTTTTTCACCCCCAAGAGGGGGTGAAAGTCACCCCCAGGGCAAAAGCACACATCGGCACAATATCACTTTTTTTATTTGACATGTAAGCTATACGTATGCCAAATTTCATGTCAATCCAAGCGGTTCTTTAAAATTTAGAGCAAAATCCGTGAAAGAATGGACTAATAAGTATACTTAAGTACCTATGAGTTTTGTTTAGAACAGGTTAGCCGAATTAGCTGCTGTGCGTATAAACAAATAAAGCTCAGTTGTCCCAATCTGTTTTTATCTAGTTTAACTAAAGATTTTGTTTTATACATGGTCCTTCTGTCTCAGTTAAAGAAGATTTTTCTATATTTTTATATTTGTTGCTTTAAATAATTGTATGCCGATGTTAAGATTAATCATCTAGAAGTGCTTAAAACTTATTTTATATCCATTTTGTACAAGAACAGGTACAAAAGAGTAATTTCAGATAGTGAATGTAACTATTCCTTACACCATCCGAAACAAGAACTAAGTTTACTTGCCATCTTATAAATTTTTCTCTGTAGAATGTTCTCTTTTAAAGTAGATCAAAGTGTTTCGATACTCCTTAATAATCTGAGTTCTTTTACGGTATCGCCGTACACGCTGCATCGTATTGAGAAGTGACCACTTCACGCTCTACTTATTTTGAGGAAATTCAAGCTTATTACATTTCTCTTTGTCGTGCTTCAGTGGGTTTCTTTTCATATATGGCAGCATCAGGATGCTCGAATAAGAGGCGGGGGTTACGCGATTACGTTTATTTTGGTTTAAATTTTTGATCTTAACATTTGGTTTGTGTAATGTGTATGAGTGAATAGGAAGAACATAAGTGCAATACTAAATGGTTTGGAACAAACTAGGCAATCAATTTATAGAGTTTACGGTAGGGGAGCAAAGTATGCTAAATTTGCAGTCACCCGAGCGTTATGGGGACCTATTGGGTGGTGATTATTAGGTCCTAAAAAAACCAAAAAAGTTAAGTAAAATTTTCCATTTTAGTGGGGATTTTCCGTTTTTTATTTAATTTTCCATTTCCAACAATCGTTTTTCCCGATTTTAGCGCCATCTATCCATAATTCGAAAAAGTGTCTCGAATAAAAGTTGCTTATTTTTAAGTAAAGAATTTAAATCTGCAATAATAATTTGGAGGTCTCATTTAAGATTTTAAAGTAACCCCCACGCCACTTGCGTGGGGGGTCGTGTTTGGTACCATTCGATAGAATTTTCAAAAATATTTTAAAAGTGTACTTTGCAGTTTCTCGATCTAATGTTCATTTTGCGAAATATCGCGAGGTTTGTATTTAAAATTTTAAATTTACCCCCACCCCTCTCCGTGGGGATCATGTTTAGTACCATTCGATAGATTTTTGAAAAATATTGACGACGTATTTTTTAGTTTTTCGATCTGACGTTCGTTTCGCGGAATATTCGCTTTTTTGTGAAACTTTTTGACTCACCCATTTCCTTACGACCCGCTCAAATCGTCAGATTTTCGAAATATACACTCTTTTGCATATAGATGGGAACTTGGATATTACGGCCTCGGTGGTTACGTCATCTCGGTTGTAGCGTCAATTTTTAATGGTTCCGGAAAAACACTATTCGATAACATTATTAAAAACCCATAAGATTTTACAGTTGGTTGTCCATTTTTTTTATGAAGAATAAGTGCAATACGTTTCCGGATTTGTGACACTGATCCTTCCAATACAAGAATGTGAGAAAATTCAATTATCCCTTTTGTCTACAGTTAAGAGGATCGGTACGTATTTTCCGCTGCAATGCTATTCAAATGGGGATTCATTTTTTTCGAATCCTGAGAAAACTAATAAGTATTTTTGAAAAATTTAAACGCAGAATGAAAGATCACGTTATTAGCGAGGGCCGAAAATCCCTGAGAACTTCTATAATGTTTATTTTAATAAGTTACAGGGGTGAAAAACTAAGAGAAAATTTAGTGTCATATTTAATTACAAATATATCATTCAAAATAAACTTTTTATTTATTCTAAGGCACTTTCGGCCCTCGGTAATAATTTAGTCTTTCATTTTGCGTTTAAATTTTTCAAAAATATTAATTGGTTTTTTCAGGATTCGAAAAAAATAAACACAATGCCGTGGTAATATTTTCCAAATCTATCTTTGTCTTACAACGCACTCAGCCGAATATAATATTGTCAGCATATATTGTCATTCAGACACTGATAATCAGTGACAATTTCAAATATTTGACATTGCATCGGGAATATGTTGAGTTATTGATTAAATATTATTGAAATATAGTGTATTTGATAAATAATTGATTTAAGACGTTAACTTAATAAAAAGTTATTTATTGTGTATTATTTGTGGAAGATCCAAGCAGAGAATACATCAGGATAATATATTCTGTGATCCAAGTATTTTGTTGTTAAAGATGTTCAAAATTGTAAGCGTTCCATAACAATATATTATTAAAAAATCACTTTAACACTTTTCTTCTTTTCTCGATTGAGTATTAGTCTTTGTTGTACAAATAAATTATTACAATCACTGAATACATAGTTAGTGAAAAAATTATCACATTTATTAACTGAATTACTAATTTCCTATTATAAAAATAACAGTTATCCAAGAACATTCAAAACCCATCTCTTTAAATTAATGATGACATTTTCAAGTAGAATGACATTCTAGTAATGTTTACATATCCATACCAGTGTGAATTTTACTACACGTAATTTGCCGTGTAAAGACAGAAAAAGTAGGGATACACGTAAAATATTTGCGAATTATGTACCCATAGCCTTAATTGACCTTGAAAATTTTTGTGACTTTTCATTTATCAGTGCCATCCTAACAGTAAAATTTTCTGTTTCAGAACAGCCTGTTTAAGAAATTTTCACTACCGTGAAATTGTGTTCGGTTCATTTTGTCTTGATTTTAATTTAGTAATAAGCTTTTTATTTTTTAATATGGCAAGTTGTAGTACTAAAAGGAAGTATTACTTTAATTTTTCTCTGCCTCTTTTATAAAGTCACTCTGATATAGCTTCATTTTTTTATTGGACCCTTCAATGACGCTATAACCAAGTTTCTCTGTACTTAACTTACCTTATCTTAATCTGACAATTTCGAGAATTTTTATGGATAGATTTTTTTTCGGGCTCCCCTTAACGAACTTTCCTGTGTTAAGAGCCAATATATGGTAGAGGTACATCTGCAAGGTACCAGGTTTCCCACCATATAATAATCTGACGCGCTTGAGTAACTGCAAAGATTCCCGCTTGGGCTCCCATACCATTTTAATCGAATCAAAACTTGATTAAAACATAATCAGTAACAACAGAAAAGTATCTTGGAGATGAATAAAGTACAGTGGAACCCCGATAAGTCGGCCCCCGATAACCCGGAAGTCCGGCTAACCCGGACCGATTTTCATCAAATAAACATTTTGATTTTCAATATTTTGTATTTTGAAAACGACCCGATTTGGGCGTCGCGAAACGTTAATAAAATTATTTTTCAATTTAATTGTGGCTTATTTCCCATCAAAATAGTTAATTATTAGACAAACCTTTCAACAATAAAAATGTATGTAATGTAATATTTGAGAGATTATTTCATTCATAGGAGATTCTGACCAATAGAAAGTTACAGACATGCAAATTAGGGTGATAATTTTTGATAATCTCCCGTCGTTAAGCATATTACGTCAGATGCCCTTCGTTGCTACGAAAAAATACATTCAGTGACATTAATGACAAATGTTTTAAAAATTATAAAAGTGATGACTTTCAACCGTCAAATATATATTTATAACAACTGTGTGTTTAATTTCACTAATTGGTACTTACATATATAAATTACAATAAAATTTTGGTTTTGAACAGTTTTAGTCATGAAATAATCGCAACAAATTGCACTTGAACTCTAAAATTAATATAGAATTTTTGCCCTCGTGATACTTTGACATAATTTCTCTCGCCTTCGGCTCGTGAAATTAAAACTGCCAAAGTGACACTCGGGAAAAATTCAATAATTTTAGAGCTCTTGTGCAATTACTATTTATAATGTGTGTGTGTAATTTGAACTATACGATATTAAAAATGACTCATAGCACACGCCGTAGAAACAACAGACACCTGTCTGTAGTACCTATTCCTTTTTATTTCAAACTGTCTTAGCATTGTTTAGGAAAGACTCTTTAAAAAATTCTTTTATAAACAATGGTCTTTAGTTTTTACTCTTCTTAAATAACATTACATCGTTGTGACTGTATTTTGTGTCTTGTATTGTTCGCTTCCGTTTGCTTACGTTTGTGTTTGGTGTTTTTTTTTTAGTAATTTTGATGAGTAGGTACTGTGCATATTTATAAATATATTTCATTTTATTTCAATTCTAACGGAGTTTATCTGTAAGTATACCGTATTTTATTAATCTTTACCATATTCTCCGGCTATCTCGGATTTTCGATAACCCGGATCGGCCGCGGTCCCGATTAATCCGAGTTATCGAGGTTCCACTGTATAACGTTTTTTACAGGTCGACCTCAAAAATTAAATATACTCACACACAAAAATATTTCATATGCATGTGAAACGAAATTTTTTGTGCTGTTATCCTTAGCCCCCCTGTATCATAGAAATACGATTTATTTTCCGAATGCAATGTTTTTGATTATCATATAAATGCTATAATCGGATTTAAATCTGATTTGGGCTTAATGCTGGCCAGTACAATTTTTAAATTAAATCTCATCAATGTAAGAATTCACTATGCTAGCGACATTAAGACGTGCATTAACACCAATATGTCATATCGAATATGGCTTTAAAATGGCAAAACATGATCTTAAATGATTTCTATATAAATATTACATAGTTGGTATTCGCTAATCACCTCCACGTGTTCGGTATGTCCTTTAAAAACAATACCTCTCCGTAGCACTATGCCGGCATCACGAAAACCAACGCTCTGTATGAGGTTACAACTGACATACTGTTCGCCAACTCTTCTGTTGACGAAGTTTTGTAAATCTTGCTTCCATATGATGAACCCCATGCCAGATGTAACCTCATACAGAGTGTTAATTTTGGTAGTGGCGGCATAGTGCTATGAGGTATTTTTGGAAAGGAGATACCGAAAGAAATCATATTCCTATGACATTGGGGGAAGCACAAATTTTTTTATTTCACATGTTAATTTCAAAATATGCAATATTGTTTGTCCGTGAGTGTATTTTTGATCCATTTTGAATTGTTATTATAAGCGATTAAACCGATAAAAAATGTAAAAAAATAAATAATCACAATGTTATAGTAAATGAGTTATAAGCTTAATTTTAATTGTAAAGTAGATCAAAGTATCTTTGGTTAACACGCTGGCTGCCGTAAGACACAAATTGTGTGTCTCACGTTGTTGTGGAAAACAGTTGCGTGACACACCTTAGTTGTCTCAAAAGCATAGAAACGGGAAATTTATGGCCGTAGAGATCCACTATTTTTCTAACATTATGTCAGCCAGCGTGTTAAAGAAAAAATACATTTGTTTAACTGTAATTTTAAAAAGTGTAGTTTAGAGTTTGATAAGTAAAGGAGTGAAGTATTATTAGCAAAAAATAAGTAAAATCCGTTATAAAATTTATATTTATTAAAATTTCCTAAAAAGAGCTACAACAGAAAAGCAGAACTAGTTTTCGATCTGATTACAGATCGTCATCAGTGCTGACAAAATGTTAACATGCTAACCACCAAAATGAAAATATTTGAGTAAAAACCTAATCAGTCATGGAAAATTGACTAATATTAATAAAATAAGCATGGATGTATTAGATCTCGCATGAATTAGGCCCTGGGTACCATCTGACCCTCTATTGAGTTGTTGACATGTTGAACGATCGTTGGCAACTCAACTACTATATTTGAACAACTCAATAGAGGGTCAGTTGGTACCCAGGGCCTAATTCATGTGATATCTAATACATCCATGTTTATTTTATTAACTATAGTCAATTTTTCCATGTCTTATTAAGTTTAAAGGGTTTTTAGTCAAATATTTTTATTTTGGTGGTTATCATGTTAACATCTTTTCAGCACTGATGACGATCTGTAATCAGGTCGAAAATTAGTTCTGATTTTGTGATGTGGCCCCTTTTAGGAAATTTTAATAAATACACCTTTTATAATGGATTTTACTTATTTTTTGTAATATATGATAAACGGCCAGCTTCTGGAAAACCTTTTTTAAAATCCGTTATAAAATTTATATTTATTAAAATTTCCTATAAAGGGCTACAACAGAAAAGCAGAACTAGTTTTCGATCTGATTACAGATCGTTATCAGTGCTGACAAAATGTTAACATGCTAACCACCAAAATGAAAATATTTGAGTAAAACCTAATCAGTCATGGAAGATTGACTAATACTAATAAAATAAGCATGGATGTATTAGATCTCGCATGAATTAGGCCCTGGGTACCATCTGACCCTCTATTGAGTTGTTGACATGTTGAACGATCGTTGGCAACTCAACTACTATATTTGAACAACTCAATAGAGGGTCAGTTGGTACCCAGGGCCTAATTCATGTGATATCTAATACATCCATGTTTATTTTATTAACTATAGTCAATTTTTCCATGTCTTATTAAGTTTAAAGGGTTTTTAGTCAAATATTTTTATTTTGGTGGTTAGCATGTTAACATCTTTTCAGCACTGATGACGATCTGTAATCAGATCGAAAATTAGTTCTGATTTTGTGATGTGGCCCCTTTTAGGAAATTTTAATAAATACACCTTTTATAATGGATTTTACTTATTTTTTGTAATATATGATAAACGGCCAGCTTCTGGAAAACCTTTTTCCTTGTGGATTTATTATCAGCAAGTCTTTGCAAACTCTAAGTTATTGCCCTTCATTAACCAAATGTATTCATTAACCAAATGTGTTCTCTATCTACGTTACAATTTGCAACGTGTTGTCAAATACCAAACATACATTATTAATTAGGATGTACATACATATATTATTATGTTGGAGAGAGAATTATATAAAAGTGTTATAGACCGTTCAATTTCAATACGAAGTTCAATTACGATTTTATCCCTTATACCATTTTGGTACGGAAAATGTCATATAAGATAACAAAAAAAAGGAAATTTGTAGTTAAACCATGACACGTTTTGCTAAATATTGAATTTTTCTTATTTTTCGCAACTTTTCCAAGCTAAAATTTCCCTTTTCACGACCTGCTCTTATGCCTCTTTCTGCAGATTCTTAATCGTGAAAACTAACAAACTTTTATGGCATGAAGAAGAAAATCACGGACACTCACGTATTTGCATTACACTATTAGGCTATAATTAACACCCTCGTAGTACCAGTGACCCTTATGCCAAAACTTTTACAAATATAATCAATACGTCGCTGTCTTTTCGTGAAATGGCATAAGGGAGAAAATCATCGCAGCACATACGATTTTATTTACAAATGAAAATTCAATTTTCCTAGAAAAATTCCTTATTAAACCCCATAGTTTTCACATATTTTACTCTCCTCGATTTCATCTTTTTGGACTCTCAAAGACATAAGAGCCAACAAAGTAATGTTGAAGGTTTGTGGCACATAAAAAAAAAGAATGTGTGTACTATGTACTCACGTAAGAAGTTATACTTCTATTATACTATTATACTTCTATGTAGGCAAAAATTTTAACTAAATACGTATTTTCTGAAAAAAATTATATAATAAACTTACAATCATAAAGTGTATAAAAAAATAAAAAAAATAAAAGTTTCCATTGGGGTTCGAACTCGCTTATCAGCGCAGTTATGCAGTATTGAAATTCATTCACCTTAAACTTGTACCCACGGAGACCATGTGTCATAGTGTGCGAAGATCAACTAACTAAACGGATTAAACTTTTGACGGTTCTGAATTTAACCAAATTATTTTGATTTTGAATTGAAATTATTTAGAATTGAAAGAAATATTAGAATACAACAAAACATAGAGTGAGAAATCAATATATTAGGTGAATATTGATAGAAAATTTGATGATAATCAAGTTATGTAAATCAAAGCATTACATACTATTTTGGTGGGTCCTTTTTAAATTTTCCAAATAGGTAGGTCCTACCTATGAAATTTTTTATTAGGATACTGAAACATTTACAATTATTACGTACCTGTCGCTTTTAAAAACTATTTAAAAAGTCACTACAATATTATAAACTTGCATTTTTCTCTGCCATCACAACAATAAAAACTAATATACACAACATTAATTTGTTTACCCAAAATCGCCATATTGAACAATTATTGACATATGATTTTAACACCCAATCAGATCCCGTATAACGTTTATACCATACTGTCTGTGTGCGCATGTGCGCAGAATTATAAAATTTTACTCTCAATCGCGCCTAAAGAAGTATAACTTCAAAAAGTTAAGTGTAAAGTTGATACCCTGGTAAAAAAAGCATACCCTTACATTTTGTATGTTTTTTTTTAATTGTGTCAGTTTATACTGGTTTTAATGGGGAGGCAGTAAGCATCAATAATAAAAAAGCTTTTTGTAACAATAAAATGGTTCTCTTAATGTTTTTAAATGATCGCGTCACCATAGAAACAAAATTTTGACCTTTGGAAAAATATGATACTTTATCTTGTTCACTAGCAACAGATTTTTTGCATTTTTATTACATTTAAGTTTTACCTTTATTATAATAAACTCAGATTCATTCGTTAGTGTTTTTAAATCGACTCTCAAAATAACAGAAAAGTTGTGGCATTGTATAGAGATGGTAGCAGTTATAATGGTATACGTTATATTGCAAAACATTTGAATATTGCCACAAATACCGTCCACGATGAACTTACTATTCTCCTTTTCATGAACATTTTTCAGTGCGTCAAAAATTATAGAAAAAAAGGTAAGTCCGTGATAATACACATTTATGACATTTATTCTAACGTGACATTTTAGTTAAATCTGACAGTTGTCAAATTTTATTTTCAATTTGGAATAAAACCAAATCAATTGTGTCTATTGCATTTATAAAATGGTATTTTCTTTCATTTGTATAGTCTTATAAATTGTACAGATTATATTGATAATATTATTATTTTATTTAATAAATAATTCTTTTTTGATTATGGCGCCATCTATCGACAACTAGAATAATCACCGAACTAGAATAATTACCAAAGTATTCAGCGACGTGCCTTTTTTTCTGTCACATACAATTTAATGCGTTAGAGAGAAATCGAAAAACTGTGACGCACTGAAAGATGATCATGAGAAAAAGAATAGCTCTCGTCAAACTGGAGAATACATAAGGGAGACCAGGATCAGGCAGAATAAGGTACTTAGATCAGCGTGATCGACGTGTTTGAAAGATTTTTGAAAGCTCGGGGAACTCATGTTTTTGCACTATCTTTAAGAAGGGTCCAGTAGTTTCTCATTTTTCAGGGCCCATTCTCGTAAGCCAGTAGCATGCTCTAAATTAACAGCAGCTTATCGAGCTACCAGGATGTGATTTACGAATGATGACAGAAACTGGACTGCTCAGCAATGGAATGTTGTAATGTTTTCTAACAAGTTACATTTTTACTTACGATCTCCAGATGGAAGCAAACGTGTATGGAAGAGACCCGGAGAATGATTTGCACCTTGCTGTATTTTACACAGAACGCCATTTATTGGTGGCGGAGGTGTTATGAGCGAGTATTCGTTTCAACAACACATGGAATTATTTTCATCGAACAAGGAGCTCTCACTGAAGCTCTAACTTGTGTCTGGAGGACAATGTTGTCCCCTACTTATTTTTCCTATAGTTACTTTTTCAGTGTTTTAATAAACGATTTCTGTTATTGTTTACTTCCTCCTAATTTAAACCATTTAGGTCGTCCGGTTTAGGTCGTCCGGTTTCACCAACAACAAATAAATCAATGAATAGTTATTCGTTGAATAAATTTTATTCGACGTTTTTATTTTGTTTCAATATAACTTTAATAATTTAAAGTTAAACTGGCGAATTTACTTTCCTATAAATATTTACAGCGAGATTAACTTAACCAATGTATGCGAAGAGTAAGTATTTGTTTGATATATAAATAAAATAAGTCACATTTGACGTAAGTAAAATGGAGAAATGTCAGTTTATTAGTCGAGTATTTTTATTCATAGAATAAACTACTATTTTTTGTAAAATATCGTAAGTAAAAATGTCTACGATCATTGAGGCATATAGTTCAAATTATTATACAATGGACAAATGAAAATAATATGACAATGTCCACAGAAAAATCCAATATTACGTTTTTCACCAGGCATAGGTTGCGCGCACCGGGAAACGTAACCTCTAGTGAGCGTACTATACCAGGGGTGAATCAGTATAAGTATCTAGGGATAGTACTAGATAATAAACTTCTGTGGACTAAACATATTCAATACATGAAAGGTAAGTGTGAAACAAAATAAATATACTAAGGTGTATTACCAACAGAAAATGGGGTACAGATCCCAAAACAGCTTTATAATTCTACAATGCTTGTATTCGGTCAGTCGTGGACTATGGGTGTTGGATATATGGATCAGCAAGCAATACGAACTTAAAAATTTTAGATCGGATACAATACAGATGCTTGAGAATATGATTAAGTGCAATGGTATCCACTCCAATAAACGTTATGCTAGCAGAAAGTAATGAAATCCCATTAAATTTACGTAGACAATTTTTGGCTCAAAAATACTGCATAAAGCTAAGAAACACTGAGTCAGACCTTTTAGTAAAATCTATACTGAGCGAGTTTGTGGATTACACAGTAATTTATACAGACGGTTCTAAAAATCAAACAGGAGTAGGATGTGCTATGTATGTGCAAAATACCCATCAACATAATACCTAATTACAAATTATCTAGTATTAGTAGTATTTTTA
Organism: Diabrotica virgifera virgifera; assembly: GCF_917563875.1. Classification (NCBI taxonomy): domain Eukaryota; kingdom Metazoa; phylum Arthropoda; class Insecta; order Coleoptera; family Chrysomelidae; genus Diabrotica; species Diabrotica virgifera. The sequence goes on from NC_065443.1 coordinate 70,622,224, forward strand.
CAGCTGAGATTATAGCCATCGAAAAAGCTCTAGAATGGATCAAAGAGAATAATACTGAAAAAGCTGTGATAATAACAGACTCCAGATCTGCAATATATGCAATTGAAAATACTGATTTTAGTTCATACAAATCAAAAATTTTATGTAATATAAAAAATAATTTGTCTAAAGTGGAAGTAGTATTTATATGGGCAAATGGGCATGCCGGTATACTGGGTAATGAGAAAGTGGATGAGTTGGCCAAAGATGCAATAAAAAAAGGTGAGATACTAACACATCTTATCGACAGATGCAATAAATGACGTCAAAGTTAGAATAAATAAAATATGGAAAAAAGAATGGAAAAATATTAAAAGCATGTCAAAAAATTTATATTTTTCTTTACATCAAGAACTTCCTCCGCCACCTGAATACATATTTAAATATAACCTGCCAAAGCAAGATATTTCTACTATCGTCAGATTAAAAACTCGACACGGGAAGTATGAGGCACATTTGCACAAATTAGGAATAATTAATTCATCAGTCTGTTTTTGTGATAATGTTTCGATTAGAGATTTAAACCATATTTTCTTGGAATGCAAAATTAACGAGAGCTATATAAATCAATTATATTACAATTTACGACAAACACAAGTTCATTTTTCAATTAGTATAGAATATCTACTAAGTTGTCATAAAATGGAAATATTTAAATTATCCATAAACTACTTGAAAGAAACAAATATAATCATTTAAGTGAAATACGTATAAATATAACAAAACTAATAAATTGAGGTAAAAGTAAAATAAAAATCTGTGGCTAACGGACTCGCATCCAAGCCATCTTTTCACACACACACACACACATACTATTTTTTGTCGTTGGTGAAACCGGCCACTAGAGCAAAAAAACATACAAAATGCAAATGTCCACATTTATTTGACCAACAGTGGTTTATCGTGCCTTTTAAATTTCAAAGAAATGTTTTAGTGAATAAGTTGCTTAATATTTTCTATATTTTTATAGAAGGGGAGTAAAGTATGCTAAATGTGCAGTCACTCAAGCGCTTTGTGGACCTATTGAGTTGTGAAGAGTAGGTCCTAAAACCAAAAAAAGTTAAGTAAAGTAAAGTAAAGTTTTCCATTTTAGTGGAGACTATCCATTTTTAATTTAATTTTTCATTTCCAACAATCAGATTATAGCGCCATCTATCCATAATTCAAAAAATGTTTCGAATAAAAGTTGCTTATTTTTACGTAAAGGATCCAAATCTGGAATAAGAATTTGGGGCTCCTATCTAAGATTTTAAAGTAACCCGCCTCCCCACCTCCGTGGCGGGTAGTGTTTGGTACCGTTCGATAAATTTTTAAAAAACATTGATTTGAAGAGTGTTTTGCAGTTTTTCGATCTAATGTTTATTTTGCGAAATACCGCGGGATTTGTATTTAAAATTTTAAGTTTACCACCCACCCCTCTCCGTGGGGGTCATGTTTGCTATGATTCGATAAATTTTTGAAAAATATTGCACACGTATTTTTTAATTTTTCGATCTAACGTTTATTTCGCGAATTATTCGCTTTTTTTGCGAAACTTTTTAACTCGCCCATTTTCTTACGCCCCGCTCAAATTGTCAGATTTTTGAAATATACACTCTTTTGCATGTACCTAATTTACCTTATCTTAATCTGACAATTTCGAGTATTTTTAAGGATATATTTTTTTCGGGCCCCCTTAATGAACTCCCCTGTGTCCAGAGCCAATATATGGTAGAGGTACATCTGCAGGGTACCAAATTTCTCCCCATATGATAATCTGACTGCAAAAATCCCCGCTTGCCTACCATTAGTATTATATTATTTAACCACAATTCTGATTCTGGTTCGACTTAGAATACAATGTATCCTGACAACTTAAAGGAACATAACTAGCACAGTCTATAGGAAAGTCTAAATTTTCATCCGAAACCTCCAAACTCTCATTACGTTCACAATAAAGACTCTCTGTTTTGCAAAGTAGCAACTGAATTTCTCACTAACGACCTCTATAACGACTTCACCCACCCGCCTTTCATCTATGTGCCTTTAAAATTATTGTTTTGTGTTGCCTATTTGTTATTTACGTTAATTTTGGGTTAAGAACAAAATCGTCTTGTAGACATCATTAGCGTATTAGAGAGTTTCCTTTAGATGTTGTTTCCTTTGAATATGTGTTTTAATCAGGTGGGAAAAGTGTTGCTTGAATTAATTTTCCCAAATTGTTTTATGTAACAAATTAGGTCAGAAAATATAAATATAAATATATTTCATATAAAAATTACGAGAAACAATTACTCTGGGCTAATTAGCAAAATACAAGGAAAAGTTATTCACCAGCAATTTTATTGCTGGAATCAATCGAATCTTATGATTGTATATTAATAATAGGTATAGGTATGCAAAGTCCGAAGAGAGTGTGGTACTTTTTTTATAAACAAAATGGCGCACGAAAATCGTAGTTTTTTCAATTTTTGCTCTATAACTCCAAAGATTTTAACTTTACACCAAAAACATCCAAATAAACATTTTTAATAATTCACCGTAATTAAATTCTGCATAGAGACGTGCTTTCCCGATTTACTTCGACGAAAATTTCCCCGGAAAATTCGGTTTTTACAACAAAATCTTTAATTTTCAACTAAAATTTTAGATAAGTAATTGTTTATCAATAATTAAATAACTTGGTAGTCTAAAAGCTCTTTCTATATAGATTATAATTCCAGAAGCTGATGAAAATTGAATAAAGAGTTTAGCAACAATTGAATTGTTAATTAAAAATTTACGGTCGCCATAATAACCACAATAATTATGATACATCAGAATAGCTATAATTTTTGTATAAAAATATACTGTACCTATCTCGTGAAAACGGTATTGGAAAAAAAGTGGCAGGACGCTTCTTTTAAAAGAAAAAGCGTTTAATTATGATGAGTGGTTCCTGAGATACAACCAGTTAAAGTTGACGGGCATTTACGGCAAAGATATAAACAATAGGATCATATATTTTATACCATCACCTTTTTATTTTTGTCCTCTTTCTTCACACCAATTTTAATATCTTTAAAATAATCATAACATATATTATTATAATAAAAACTATCGATATTACGAGTGAAAATTGCCAAAAATAGCAAAATTCCAATCAAAAATCAGGTTGCAGAAAATTTAATCTCAAAGTTCAAATCGTTATACGTTAAAAAAATGCATTTTCTCGGCTTAACATGGAGAAATTTTCTACATTCTTTTTTGTTCATAAGTAACTCGAGTAGCCATCTAACTAACGCATTATTAAATCTCAAACTTGCTTTTGTTTTGTTATAATAGAATAATTTATTTACAAGAATAGAAAACTACATATTTTTTTCAGTTATAGACTTTTATAGATAAACTTACTACAAGTGTACCTTTTAACAATAAAAACACAAATATTCTCATTTGAAAGCTGTATAATTATTTAAAAAATATTTATTTAAACAAATAAAAATTTTGTTATAACAAATTAAATAATTTATTATAACAAAACAAAAGCACTTTTGACATTTAGTAACGCGAGTTACTTGGGAACAAAAAAAGAATGAAGAAAATTTCTCCATGGGAAGCCGAGAAAATGCATTTTTTTAACGTATATCGATTTTGAACTTTGAGATTACATTTTCTCCAACCTGATTTTTGATTGCAATTTTGCTATTTTTTGCAATTTTCACTCGTAATATCGATAGTTTTTATTATAATAATACATGTTATGATTATTTTAAAGATATGAAAATTAATGTAAAGAGAGAGGATAAAAATAAAAAGGTGATGGTTGGAAAATTATGATCGTATTGTTTATATCTTTGCCGAAAATGCCGGTCAACTTTAACTGGTTGTATCTCAAGAACCACTCATCATAATTAAACGTTTTTTCTTCTAAAAGAAGCGTCCTACCGCTTTTTTTTCCAATGCCGTTTTCATGATTTAATTTAATTTATTAATTCCCGACATATTCTATTTGTTTATAAGCCAAAAAATTGTTTTTAATTTTAAAATATTCTTGAGGCCGCTTAAATAGTCTAATTTCAATTCTGTAAAGTACATTAGATAGGTACAGTGTCTTTTTATACAAAAATAATATAGGTACATATACCCTATATACATATAACTTTCATATCGACCCTTTTTAAAACTCTTTTATATATTTGGCATGGTCTTTGTCACCATGTTTTTCAAGGAATCTTGTAATCCATTTTAAACATACTTCCAGATAATGTAGACAGCCGAAATTTTCAGAATAGCTCAGAACTCGATTAAAATGCAATATCTAACAGCTTATGTATAGGTGTATTGATTTTTATTTTTTATTATAATGCTAACTATTTAGAATGGGAAATAAGCCACAATATTATTAAAAAATGATTTTTATTAACGTTTCGACGCCCAAAATCGGGTGCCGTTGTCAAAATACAAAATACTATTAACATAAACAAAAATGTTGTTGCTTAGTAAAAAAAATTCTTCTAATAATTTATTTAATTTGACTCATTTATATCGGCAATTCAGATACATATGATACATTTTAAAGTAGAAGACTTTAAAATTGTAAAAATGCCACAAGAAAATAGCTTCAAAACAACATTATTATAATGCATTTTAAATCTAAATAATGCAATAACATTTAGATCTAACTTATATGTCAAATATTTAAATTTTAGTAAAATAAATCAAATAATAGTATTGTGGATAAAATAACTGGCATTCGCCAAGAGGGCTCGGTATTCACGGCATCGGAAATACCTTTTGTTTTTAAAAGTTATATTTTGTTTTGAAAAATGATTATTTTTATTATACTTTCTACATTGTGTCCTATAAATAATAAAAACCTGGTATTATAAAAAGTTATTTTTGCAATTTTTGCAAAGAAAAATATGCAATTTTTTTTCAATTAGAAAGATGTAATTGCATATTAAAACATAGTTTTTAATTCCAGACCACTGATCTTAATAACAATTCTTGACATTCTGAAATATAAAGGTACTTTACTCTTGAACGAAATTCACATATTTGACATACCTCGTCTAAAACTGATAAAATTTGGTATTCTGATGGTTGAGTTTTAGATTTTAGACAATACAGAGCATTTTATCAAGAATAAATTTTGTTCGTTAAATTGATAATAAAAAAGTTTCCCATATAGTTTCAAGTTACGCAGACATACTGTATATAAGAGTAATTTTTTATAAGTTTTCCAATTCTAACGTCAAATTCCGATTCAGCATAATAAAACACAAAATTTAAACATTTTTGATCAAAGTAACATGATAAATTCAACGATATTTTTAAAATTATTTATACAAAACAATAATTGTTATTATTTAAACAATAGGTAATATCAATAAATAATTAGCGGTTAAATCTGTGAGTGGAACTTCTTACTTTTAACATATTATATAAACTACCAAAAAAAGTTTTAGAAAAATTTAAGCTTGTTTGAATTTTTCCGAAACAATGCAACTCTTCGTTCTATGTATATTGACTCCCCTACAATAAACGTAATTGAAAAATAAGGATTCAGTTATAAGTACACACGTGTATAATATCAGCTGGTATATAGTTCAAAATGTTCAACAAACATGGGAACATTAGTGCTTCCTTCCTTTTCATCCGGCTGTTGTCCTGATGTCACGTATGCAGGTCCTAACGCGCATTGTTTCAATTTGTTCAGATAAGAATTATAACAACTAGCATCCAACTGAGTATGCATATATTTGTCGGAGTTTCACTTCATTAAGTTAAAGGAGAATCACCTTCTGGTATATAAATATGAAGTACAAACTGAAATATTATATTGTTCTCCAGAAATTTCATGTCCTGGGGATACAAACAGAACACTGTTTTAAACGTGACAAGAGAAACAAGTTCCTTGAAAATTACCTACATTTCCGGTTTTTCTTCTTCGTGAACTAGGTTTGTTTATTTATCTTTTATGGTTTAATATCTCAGTTAAATCTCTGTCAGCAATTTGATTACTTGCACCATATATTTTTGTTTTATTAGCTCTCCTGTGTAAAGTTAATGACAATTAATGAAGTTTTAATTTAATTAATGGCTTTTAAAATAAGCCTGAGGTACTCGTTCGTTGTCAAAAAAAAAATTATAGCCATAATATAGTTGTATTACCATCACAGGTTGCTGCCAGATTTTATTAAGATTTTTTACCAGGGCTGAGAAATATATTTTTCTGCAGCCGTCCCGAAAATAAAACTTTCGGTATGATTATAAAATCGAAAGTACCATTTTACACTAGTCGTACCGAAAGTACCTACTTTCGGGACTAATTTTTTCACTTTCGGTACGCTTTTTTACTTTCGGGACGATTTTGGGTAGCTACGTAACGGCTTTGAAAATAACATCAACTTTGTATTTTATTATCACAGATTCACAGATTGAAAATGGCCGCAACCAAATTAATATCTCAAAAAATAGTAAAAGTACTGACACGTCTAACACTAACTTCAATACTGCCACTTCTGTTAATATTCCTAACAATATCAATGTAAATAATTGTTATAATTGTGTTATTAATATTCATAAGTAGATTTCTCTAATGTTGAATTCACGAGAGTAACTTTAAAGTGTTTAATAAAAGTTCATAAATAAAGTTTATCCATATATTCTTTTTAACATACAAAACGGCCGAAGAAAAAATATTGTACGTAACACGATCCAAAAGTGATTTTACGAGACACAGGATTCCAGGACTCGCCTACGGCTCGCCCTGGAAACTTCCTACTCGTCTCGTAAAATATCACTTTCGGAACTTGTTACGTAAATTACTATTACTGTAATTTTAAAAAATTCGTTAAATCGCAATGGATCTCATGAAAGTCGTTTTCCAGATGGCATATTACACTTTTATAGAACAAAGCCTTTTAAAAACATAAAAATTAATAGCTACGTTGCAATTATGAGTGCTACTGACTCTTAATTTCTATCAAGTACATTCAAGTTGACTTTCGGAGAAAAGTGGTATTTTTCCATTCCATTATTCAATGCTGTTTCTTTTAAACGTCTTCGTAAGTCTTGTTCAGTCGTGAGTCTGTCCAATATTTTCAAGATTCTTCTCGATAACTTCAATTTTTCCCATCATCTACTTAGTTTAGTGACTGCCTCCAAACCATATTGGAGGATACTAAATAATACGTAACATCTAAGCATTCGCAGTTTTATGTCGACACTGAAATTCTATTCTATTCTATTCTATTCTATTCTGTTCTATTCTATTCTATTCTATTCTATTCTATTCTATTCTATTCTATTCTATTCTATTCTATTCTATTCTATTCTATTCTATTCTATTCTATTCTATTCTATTCTATTCTATTCTATTCTATTCTATTCTATTCTATTCTATTCTATTCTATTCTATTCTATTCTATTCTATTCTATTCTATTCTATTCTATTCTATTCTATTCTATTCTATTCTATTCTATTCTATTCTATTCTATTCTATTCTATTCTATTCTATTCTATTGTATTCTATTCTATTCTATTCTATTCTATTCTATTCTATTCTATTCTATTCTATTCTATTCTATTCTATTCTATTCTATTCTATTCTATTCTATTCTATTCTATTCTATTCTATTCTATTCTATTCTATTCTAAAATTTGTAAAACGTATATTTAAAAATCCCTAAAAAGGGTTACATCACAGAACGTAAAGTTTTCAAAATAAGAATTCCATTATCAGTGTTTAATTTTAGTAATGTACATGCCTGAGCCACCATAATGTTTGCGTAAAAACCCTTTAAATATTTAAAAGTAACGATAAAAAGTAAATTTATTTAGATAAAAACGATTTAAAAGTAAAGATTTAAAAGTAACATATTGTTATTAAAAAGGGGTGATCTTGAAAATACTCCTGTATATAACCTATGGCATCATAGGACTTTTCCCACGTGGGCGTGGATTGCAATTTCCATAGAGCAGAACCTCACATAATTGACTCTAATTGGTAAAATTGGGAAGAGTCCTGTGATACCCTAGGTTAGTAATATTTTCAACACCTCAAGTGGAAGTTGAAACGTCAATAATAGTACATTATATACCGCGGGACTGAAGTAGTACATTTAATCCTGAAGGTAAAGTTTATGGCCCGACCGCAGGGAGGGCCATAATTTACCTGAAGGATTAAATGTACTTCAGTCGCAAGGTATATACGATACTTTTCGTACTTCCGGTATGATTTTATTAATTATTTCAATAATTTCAATCAGTTTTTTCTCTCTTCAACTCATTTAATAAACTGTCTTTAAAATAAGTTACCATAGTAACATTGCGTTGTGACAGTTATAATTTAGAAACATTGTCATTACTAGTGTCATTGTAAAGAAACATTGTTATTGATAATTATTGGTATCATGAGTGAAGAAGGTGTATCTTATATTGATAAAAGAGCAGCCGAAGTAGGTGAAGAATTGTTACCACCGAAATCTAGAAAACTATACGAGCAGCAGTACGATGCTTTTAAAAAGTGGTGCCGCTTAAAAAATGTGAGACAACCTACTGAAAATGCGCTGTTAGTCTACTTCGATGATAAATCAAAAGCGGTTTGTGCCTCAACTCTCTGGGCACATTACTCAATGCTGAAATCGGTTATTAACATTAGAGAAGATATTGATATAAGTAAATTTCCAAAATTATTAGCTTTTTTGAAGAGAAGAAATGAGGGATTTAAGCCAAAGAAGTCAAGAATTCTCACGTCTGAGCAGGTAGATCAGTTCTTACGGGAGGCTCCGGATGATAAATATTTAATGCTTAAGGTAAATTTGGAAATTTGTTTATATTCAGAAATTTTAAGAAATCAATTTTTTTGTAGGTTGCACTTATTTTGGGCGTTGCGGGAGCTTGTCGTGGAAAAGAGTTGGTTGATTTAGAAATCGACGATGTGAGAGATTTGGGCAATTCCTTCCTAATTGCGATTAGAAACACCAAAAATAAAATTGACCGAAATTTTGTGATCAAAAATTCAGAAAACAGTGCCATCAGTTTTGTGGCGATATTTCGGAAATATGTGGCATTGCGAAAGACAGGGACAACTCATTCAAAATTTTTTGTTCAATACATCAACAAAGAATGTACTACGCGAGTAGTAGGAAAAAACATGTTTGGTACAATTCCACGGCAAATAGCAGCTTTCTTGAAATTAGAAAATGCGACGTCTTATACGGGACATTGTTTTAGACGCACATCTGCGTCTTTGTTAGCTGATTCGGGAGCAACAATAGACGTGCTGAAGAGACATGGAGGATGGAAATCCTCCAACGTGGCCGAGGGATATATTGAATCGTCTATTAAAAATAAACAAAAAATTTCAGATAAAATATTTGGTCAAGTCGCCGATTCGTCCACTATAGTTATGCCACAGTCCTCATTCTCGCTTCCTGTTTCCGCAGGATCTTCGAAACAAACACCAGTTCAATATGAAAAGGACCTATCTGTTACTCGTCAGTTACTCGTCAGCATTAACCCAGGAAAGACTGGTCAATATGACGAACTGTTACAATATTAATTTGAATATTAACGTTAATTACCATTCTAATTAATTATATTTTTCAATAAAATATCCCTTAAATTCGTTTGTTTGTGATTTAATCGTTCCGGGAGTTTCGTCAATATTTAATCCCGGAGGGATTAAATGTGACACTTTAGTACCTGTCACAAGGGAGTGAAGTTGTCACTTTAGGCCCGGAAGTACGAAAATTTCATTTTTAAATTAAATTGTGGCTTGTTTTCCAATAAAATAAAAAATCACATTTAATCCACATAATGGACTCTAATTGGCAACATTGGCAACTCTTCCGATCAATAAAAAGTATATTAGATAATAACATTTTGTTCTGCTGCATTCCTCGACATTGGTCAGGCCTTCGACAAGGTATGGCATGATGCTCTCTAAAGTAAAGAAAAACCTTCCCCATCATTTTTATCAAATCCTAAAAGCTATGTTTCCAACCGCCATTTCCTAGTCAAGCAGGATAATGAATACACAAGCTTAAGACCAATAAAAGCCGGAGTACCACAAGAAAGTGTCTTGGGACCGATATTGTACTTGCTCTACACTGCTGACCTACCCACAAGTAACACAACAACCTGTGCAACTTTTTCTGATGACACTTCTATACTACCCTCTCACCATGATCCAAATACAGCATCCAGAACCCTTCAGAAAGACCTTAATAATATACAACGATGGCTTAAAAAATGTAAGATAAAGGCGAATGAGAGTAAATCCATCTGTAACCTTCACCATGAAAAGACAAACATGTGCATCTCTAACACTAAATGAAACGCAACTCCTACAAACCGATACTGTCAAGTACCTAGGAATCCATCTTGATAGGAGATTAACTTGACAAAAGCACATTTTTACAAAAAGAAAACAACTAGGAATAAAATTCCGAGAAATGTACTGGATCAACGGTCGTAAATCTCAACTATCTCTTGAAAACCAATTACTGATATATAAAACTATATTAAAACCAGTGTGGACCTATGATATCCAACTTTGGGGGACAGCCAGTTAAACTATCGTAGAAATACTGCAGAGATTCCAGAACAAAGTTCTTAGAACAATGCTGAATGCCCCTTGGTACGTGCCAAACTATGTGATAGACTGATAAAGCAAGACCTCAATGTTCCATCCATAAAAACAGTAATAACACAATATTATAAAAAATATTCCAAGAGACTAGAATCCCATCCAAACGAGTTAGCCAGCAACCTCACTGATGACCACAATGATGTACGACGCCTGAATAGATTCAAAGTAGTGGACCAAGCAAGAAGATTCGAATAATCTATGATAACAAGTTATTTCAACTTGTTTTAATTTATTTTATGTAGAGAGGGTAATCACTGGATCTCCCTCTACAGGTCAAATTTTCAATTTTTGTCAAATAATTTACCTATAATTCTTAGTTAAGGACAGATTGTAAATATTACAACTTAAAAAAAAAGATAATAACAATTTTTAAACCGGGAAAATCCCAAGAAGAAACTACATTTATAGACCAATCAGCCAGCCTCTTGCCAATAACGTCTAAAGTTTTTGAAAAACTATTATTAAAAAAAACTCAAACCCTGGATCAAAACCAAATTCCAGACCACCAGTTTGGATTTGGGCCCCGTCACAAGTTCACAGAGTGGTAGAACATATAAACGCTGATTTTGAGGCAAAGTGGTACTGCGCAGCAGCATTTCTTGACGTTAGTCAGGCATTTGAAAAGGTCTGGCATGAAGGCCTCTTATACAAGTTAATAAGGACAGTACCGCGCAGCTTTTATATTCGTCTTGAGTCATATTTGTCAGGTACGTGTTATTTTATTAAATATAAAGATACAACTTCCAAACTCTATTCTATCAAAGCTGGTGTACCACAGGGTAGCATGCTGGAACCTACCTTGTATCTCTTGTTTACCGCAGATATACCTCCAACTCTTCAGGAACCACTAGAGGAGAGACCATCTACAGAGGAAATGATGCTAAGAACATTTGCCGACAATACTGCAAATTTAGCCTCACATACTGACCCTATTTATCACTCGCATCTCCTTCAGGCGTATTTAGACGGAATACAAGATTGGTTTTTGGAATGGAAAATTAAAGTCAATTTTTGCGCAACTCGATTTTGCGCAAAACAAAACATTGTTGTGTATTTTTTGGTTCATTCTAAGCAAAAAATGTATTAACAAGTTATTTCGTAGAATGCATAGTTTTCGAGACAAACGCGGTTAAGCTTTCAAAAAATCAAAAAATTTTAATTTTTGAACCCGAATAACTTTTCATTTCAAATGCTTACCGCATTTGAAAGTTCAAGTCAAATTATACCGCTTTTGATTATTTGCATTGCTGAAAATTAATTTTTTTATTATCAAAAAAACTTATAAACAAATAGTGTTTCCCGTGCCCAGTGCATGCGCTTAAAGCATGCTACGTAGAAAATTGCGTTTGTAGGCGCGCCTACTCGTTCGATTTTAAATGAGAAATGTATTGAAAATATCATTCACGCACTATGTGTTTTTAGCTTTGTTTAACAATAAAAAAATATTTTTTAGCAATACACATAATAAAAACCGATAGAATATGACTTAAGCTTTGAAATGCGGTAAGCAGAATTGCTATTTTATTTTTTAATCAAAAGTTATTCGGGTTCAAAAATTGCAATTTTTCGATTTTTTGTTCAACGCCTTTATCTCGAAAACTATGCATCCTACGAAAAAACTTGTAACATTTTTTGCTTAAAATGACCCAAAAAAATGTTTTGTTTTGCAAAAAACCGCTGTTATGTAATTGCTCAAGTTCTTTGTTTATCCTATCTTATCGTCATCCGGATCAACTGTTACCCAAAAAATTCGTGTTCTACGGGTCAAAATACATAAAAAAACTTGGGTAAGCCCATCTGAAAAAAGGAAGCCGTTGTTACCCCCTGGAGACAGGACTATACGTTTTTTTTTTAGTATATTTAATAAAATGATATTTTCTTAGGTTTTCTTTGTATGGTCGACATCGTGCCGTTTCATTGTATAGAGAAATGTCTATACACAAATAATAATGTATAAACACTTTTATACCCTTTACTTTTATTTCATATAATAATATATACAATAGAAATTCTTTCTGAAAAAAACTTAATCTCTTTGTCAACATTATACGGTCTAGTAGAGGTTTTTGTCCAATCCCTTACACAATAACTGTTAAATGGATAGGATATTTCGGTATTTACTTTACTCCCACGATATCTCAGTCGACCATGCTCCCGAGTTCCATTGAGCTAAGCTTTTATCTATTTCGCACCTTTAGTATTAAAAGGGCACATCTCGAAAATTAGCGTTTCTGAGTTTTTGGCATAAATGGGCACAAAACTACTAGTACTACAACTTGGACTTGACAGAAATTGAAAACGGAGAATATAAAGCAAGTCCCGATATAATGTGACCCTTTCGTACTCCCCTCTCCGCCAACACATCTTCCCGCGAGATAGACCCATTCAGTAAGGTGCCGATGTCTGTCGAAGCAGGTGTGTTAGTGAGCGCTCTCATTACGAGTTGAGCCCTTCTATTACAAAACTTGAGGTACGTGTTGTTTTATATTTTTTGTTTTATAAAGGCACATTAAGATTAAATGCTGTATATTTCTAAAACTTCCGAAAATTTATGGGTTTATTTAAAAAGAGTTCTTTATATTACTAAAACTATTGTATGATTTTTGGAACTATATCTAAAGGATTCTTGTTATTACAAAAATATCTGTTTGATTTACAATATCATTGAAAGTTAAATCCTTGTAATACTAAAATAATTCAACGAGTTTCTTAGTTGTGTCCATAAACTACAAAGTTTTTTGGTACTAAGGCCTTAATTATTGTTATTATTTTATGTACTAACAAGTATTAAATAAGAGGGTAACCATATCTTAACCTCTTACAGATACATTGCAAAAAAATTGAAGAAATATGTCATCACGATCGCGAAGAATTATGAACCTTCTTAATGTTTCACATCTACCTGATGAATGGGAAAACAGTTGCGATAAGGACCCAAACGTAAGTTTATAATTTACTAACATGTATAAACTACTTACATATTATTTTGCATTTTTAGGTCAGCAATGAAGAAAAAGAGAACATCCCTTTAAGTTCAACATCAAAAAGTTCGTCGAGATCGTCATCTAGTAGTTCCAGTTCGTCTTCTAGCGTCAACAGTAGCAGTTCGTCATCTTCTAGCAGCAGCTCTTCCTCTCGATGTTGTTCACTGGAACAAGGACGATTTGTTTCCCACATCTTAAAAGGTAAAGAAATTGAAGCCCAGCCTCAGTCTTTATCATCTAGAACTACTTCACCTTCAATACTAGAATCCGTAATTTTAACACCACGAACTCCAGCTGTACATTACCGTATATCGCCAATGAATTCAGAAGAGAGTGATGCTGATATTAGTGACAATGATCCCACTTATAATGAACATCAAGGTAGAAAACGTTCGCCAAGCTCATCTTCAAGTTCCTCTGATGATGGTACTTCTGAAGTAGTTGCAACATCGCCCAGGAGATCGAAGAAACGTAAAGCTGATCCTACTAAATGGAAGCAAAATAACCAAAAGATAAAACGAAATGCAGGAGAACAATACATTTCTACTAAGACTAGAAACGTTGTTCCTGCGCGGCAAATGAAGAGTCCATGCAATCAGAAATGCAGATTGAAATGCAGCTAAAATTTTGATGAGGCTAAAAGACTTCAACATTTCAAATGTTTTTGGGCACTAGGAGATTTGCAATTACAGCGTATGTTTATAAAAGCAAGAATGGCTTTAGTTGAACCTAAATATAAGTATTCAAACGCTCAACATCCCAGAGCACCAAATGCTGCTTTCTACTTGTACGATGATAACGCCAAAATCAGAGTCTGCAAAACATTTTTTATCAATACGTTGGGAATAACAAGTAAAATGATTCGCACAGTAAGATATAAGACTAACAATTGCAATTCTGTTGAAGAAGATAGAAGAGGCAAACATAATAGTCATAGACGCGTGGATGACAATCTGAAAGAAGATATCATTAGATTTATCAATCTAATACCACGAATTGAATCGCATTATTTAAGAGCGTCGACCTCGAGAGAGTTCATAAGTGGATCGAAAAGTATTACTGACTTGTTTAGAGACTTTCAAGAAAAACAGAAGAATAATTCCCGAGATTCTGGAAAGTTTCATTTGTTTTATGAGATTTTTACTACCCATTTTAATTTGGGTTTTTTTCAACCCAAGAAAGATCAATGCGATCTTTGTTTACAGTATAACAACTCTTCTGCTGATCAGAGGCTTGCTCTCAAAGTCAAATATGATACTCACCTAGAAGAAAAGGAATTAAGCCGAGCAGAAAAAAAGAATGATAGAATGACTCTTGACAAATATAATTTATGCGTTTGCTACGATGTTCAAGCGATAATGCAAAGTCCCAATGGAGAAACATCATCGTTTTATTATAAATCCAAATTGAATAGCTACAACTTTACTTTGACTGTGTTAAATAAATTACCAGAGAATGAAGACGATTTTAAAGGCTATGGTGACGTGCATTGCTATTTCTGGGATGAGACCCAAGGAAAAAGAGGTGCAGTGGAGATTGGAAGTTGCGTTTTAGACTTTTTAAAGAAGGTTTGTGAGGATGCAGGTGAACATGAAGTTAACGTAACATTTGTAACAGATAATTGTTGTGGCCAAAACAAAAATAAATACATAGCTTCTTTATACATGTTTGCAGTCACTACTATAAAAAACTTAAAGGGCATAACTCACAAATTCCTTATAAAAGGTCATACGCAAAATGAAGCCCACAATGTACACATGCTGATACAGAAACAAATATCAAGAGATTTAAAAGCTGGTCCAATCTTAACACCACTTCAATACACCACCGCAATTCAGAGAGCTAGGAAAACGGGGAAACCTTTTATCGTTCATACTTTGAATCATAATTTCTTTTACGACTTGAAAGATTTACAAGTCAAGTGGGGATATAATTTCAACGTTGACGAAGAGAAGAATACCATCGTATGGAATCACATCAAAGTTATGAAATTTACGAAAGGGAACCCATTCTTTTTTCAATATAAGACATCATACAAAGACGCATTTAAACAAATAAATGTTAGAAACAAAAGAAAGAAAATGTTGGATAATAAAGAAATATCTATCAAAACAGTTTATAGTGCGCCATTTGAGTTAAGTTTAAATAAGAAACAGGATCTCAAAGAATTAATTTCTAAGAGACTTATTGACCCTTATCATGCCTGTTACTATAATAATATGTTAATGTAACTGTTTTCTAATTGTAATTTTTAATACTTTGTTTTATTTTTGAAATGATTTATGACTATTACTTAAAACTTAAACCTGCTGGCTATTTTATATTTCATAGTTCTTTAGCTACTATTCCAGTCGTTAGCTATTATATTCTATTCAAACACGACTGATTGTAAAAAATGAATATGATAGATCTTAAGCGCTCGCACAAAAGAAGAATGATTTTATGTTGAGAAAATTTGTTAATTTTTTTGTCTAGTAAATTCAGTAATTTTTTGTGAGAACTATTTTAGTTTTGTGTTACATTATAAACGTTAAGACAATTCTGGTTTTTTTTTATATGACTGTCCCAAAAAGAGTGTTATAGTTTTTGTTATTGGATTTGTATGCTACATGCCTATTACTTTTTGGTTTTTGAGAATAAAGTTATTTTTACGATTTAATGTTTTATTAATTCCTTTACAAGAGGCACTTTTATCATTGAAAGTAGTTAAACATTATTATTACACAGCTATATTTAGATTTGTAACTTAAAAAATAGTGTATATTTAATCATTAAAAGGCTTAATTCGTAAGATGCCTTCAAAATTTAAAGAAATTTAGTGGGAGAGGGGCCTATCTTGGGAGAGATTTTTTGAAACGTTTTTTTTTAATTAAATAATTTTTTTTGTAATATTTCGATTATCCATTATAGAGTACAAATACTGTAAATTGTATACCTAGATTTTTATTTATCTATCTTTTCAAATAGAAATGTTATAGGTGAGTAAATGAAAACGATGAAGTTGCTTAATCTTTAATCTCGTTTTCCCAAAAGTAACGATTTTCGAGATGTGCCCTTTTAATACTAAGGGAGCGATTTGTTTAGTCAACCGGCAATTAACAGCCCACCTGAATGAATAAAACCTTATAATGCGCCAAAGTAGAATAACAATATAAATGCGTCCAATTATTATTTGTTTGGATAAATACAGCTTTTCTCTATGCACTCAATGTTTCTAAAATTAGTTATATGTTTGTCACTAACGAAATACAGTGGAACTTGGTTATAGCGTCATTGAAGGGTCCAGTAAAAAATGACGCTATATCAGAGTGACTTTATAAAAGAGGCAGAGAAAAATTAAAGTAGTACTTCCTTTTAGTACTACAACTTGCCGTATTAAAAAACAAAAAGCTTATTACTAAACTAAAATCAAAACAAAATGAATCGAACTCAATTTCACGGTAGTGAAAATTTCTTAAATAGACTTCTCTGAAACAGAAAATTTTACTGTTAGGATGACACTGATAAACGAAAAATCATAAAACTGTCAAGGTCAATTAACTGTAGGCAGAAGGGATAATTGAATTTTCTCACATTCTCGGAAGGATCAGTGTCGCAAATCCGGAAACGCATTGCACTTATTCTTCATAAAATAAAAAATGGACAACCAACTGTAAAATCTTATGACGTTATAGGGTTTTTAACCTTTTCGTGGCCGTGCGGGGCAACTTGGTTACCCCAGATACGGTTTTGTCTTTATAACTTTTCAAAATATTTTTATTTATTTTTATCCCTCCAGGTAATCTTAGAAAAAATATTACTAAATCGTTTTTTTATAAAAATTATCAAATATAATTTAAATTTTATACTAAAATTGAAATTAACTCCTCGGGGCACACAGTGCCAGAAACCCCTGCCTGAGACATTCAACAATATACAAGTCGAAGATGCAGCTTTTGTGTCAGGGCACATAATAGAAAGACTCAAATATCATGTAGTACATGCAGAAAACCAATTTGTACCATACATCGAGAAGAAAGTAAAACATTTTTATGCCCTGACTGTAAAAATCAGGAATAAAATCAGATTGTAATTACAGGTAAAAATAAAAAATGTAAATTTTTTTAATCATAAAAACAAATTATTTCAGTTACTGGTGCCCTATTATATAACCTTCCAAACAATAATGTAAAATTTAAATGAATTATTAAAGTATTTTAGTGGGGTATCATAGTTGCCCCGCACGGCCTGCAGCGTAAGTTTTTATAGCACGGTTCCGGAAAGGTTAATAATGTTATCGAATATTGTTTTTCCGGAACTATTAAAAATTGACGTTACAGCCGAGATGACGTAACCACCGAGGCCGTAATATCCAAGTTCCACTGTAGTTATTTATGAAACAGTTTGTGAAGTATGCTTTTTACGAACGCACGCGATGTTTAGAGCACGAGCGACTGGGACGCGAGTGCTACATATCGCGTAAGTTCGCAAAAAGTACTTCACGCACAGTTACACACAATATTTTATCTACGATAAACAAATAAAAAACTGTAACTCTTCGTCACTGGAATTCATTTCTATTCTACAATTTTTAGAACTTTAAAGTTCTAAAAAAGTCAAAGTAAGTAGACATTTAAAAATTTTAACTTCTTTCAAACCATTAAACTGTCAAAACTTTTGTTGTAGCTTATTGCTCACATGTCATTACCATGACAACGCGAACGTTAAGGATATTTGATATTAGGTTTGTTCCAACTCGATACAAAACCGTTCTTGAATCGTTACGCGCATGCACAATAACGAATAATTATGCGCAGTGACACATTTTTCGTTACTGCGCATACTCGTAACCGTTTAAGAATGGTTTTGTATCGAGTTGGAACAAACCTTATATGAAAGTGTGCCAAAAACCGTGCAAAAAAGTAAATCCCATTTAAAATAAATACATTGTTAGTTCACGCACTGCTATTTTTTATAATGACAGTTTTCACAAACTAAAAACTTATACATAATATGAGGTAGGGTAGATAATAGCTATTTGTATAACAAGGGAGGAAAGTGCTACTTTTTTTACCGAGAATGAAGTTTACTTCATGTAGGAAGTAATCATTCAAGGGAGAGAAGGCACATGTTATACATATGATTTTTCCACCTTCTTCAATTAACAAGTCATTTTTTCATTTTTAAATAATTTATTAACTAAGTATCACAATTTTTTTAGAAAACTAAAACTAACAAATAGGTACAGCAGAACTGTCAACTGTCAAATATAAGTCAAAATAATAATGTAAACATTGTTAAATCAAAGTAATAACAACTTACTATTTTTCCATGTTATTATATAAATAAACGTTAAAATGTCTAGATACTTACGCAATAGATAATAGAATATCTATGGTATAAGGCGTCAGTAAGTTATTTCATCAACGACATACCATGACGTCACTTTTATTTTACTCCCTAGGGAGGAAAAGTACGACTTTGCTTACTACAATCAGGTCCGGAAAAGTATACTTTCGGTAGAGATAGGTGGAAATAGTTATTTTCCTAACTAGTGCGGAAAGTCATACTTTTCCGCACGCGATTGCAGTTTTCCAAACGACGCGAAGCGGAGTTCGGCAAGCAGTCGAGTGCGGAAAAGAGACTTTCCGAGTATGTCTTGGGCGTAACGCCCTTTAGGTTTAGTATAGGGTATTGCCTCTGCTGAAATCCCCAGAAAATTTCTGAATGCAAGAATGCAGGGAAGAAGACTTGTTGGAAGATCTAAAAAGAGATGGGAAGACGAAGTCGATGAGTTTGCCAGGAACTTCCTGGGAACGCGTTCATGGAAAAGAACAGCGGTAAATCGAAATGATTGGAGAAGCTTGTTGAAGGAGGCCAAGGCTCGATTTGGGCTGTAGTGCCACTGGATGGATGGATGGATTGCCTCTGCTAGATCTGCGGAAAATTTCAATATGCCTAGGCATACTTGCAATAAGTTGCTGAATCTGTTCTGGTTATATATCGTTTCTAGCAATCGTTGCTTCTTTTTAATATTTTTTTCTTCATACATGTTCGAGTCCGTCTGGAGATCGTAAGCAAAAAACGGGACTGGTCAGAAAACATTACAACACTCCATTGCTAAACAGTCCAGTCTCTGTGATCATTCGTAAGTCTCATCCTGTTAGCTCGATGAGCTGCTGTTAGGGCATGCTACTGACTTATGCAAAAACCACTTTGATGCAGGACTCTTTCATGCAGTCTTCTAACAACTGACTAGCGAGATTTGACGATTATATATAGAGCTATTCCGTAATGTAGAAATCTTTAAAAAATGTTTATCACACTGATTTTTGCACTTTTTTCTACCTGATCTTCTAGTGTATTCTACAGTTTGACGATATTTCGTAAGAGTATCATGGACGGTAATTTTGGCAATATTCAAATTATTTGCAGTATGTATAACGTATACTGCAACCATATATTTATAATGCCCTAACTTTTGCATTATTTTATGGACTAACACTAATACGATTTTAAAACACTCAATGAACAGTGATCTGAATTTTTCAGAATAAACGTGAAACTTATCGTAATTACAATAAAAAAATATATAATAATATCTAATAAAATTATAATTGTTTTAGTTCTAATAAAACTTTTAGTTCTAATAAAGTTTTATTTTTGATATTGTTAATATTAATGTAAAACTTTTATTCGTTTCTAGCACATGCCGCAACGGCATCCATGCCATTATGTTATTTCGTTGTGGACTGATACCGGGCGGAGGCCCGAATTTTAGTGGTTCAGAGAGAACCAAATAAATATACACACTCTGAAGAAACCCTAAGAAGGGTTGGAACTAGTTAGGGTGCTTTTGGCGCTCTCTGAACTAACTAAAATTAAGACGGCTCTTCTTTCGCTTCACAACTAAATGATTATTATGTTTATTTATTAGTTTTATTATTTCTACTCTTAATCTGAGTATATATTGGGCACTAACCTTTGTTGAAATTTTACCGTGCTAGACACGCAGGATGTGAGATGCAATCTGATAGATCTCCTTCGGCTTTCTTAGCTCCGGCAATCCGTTGGCTTGCAAATTTTAGAAGCCACGAATGGTGTAACTAGAAGATTAGTTCTAATAAAATATTATTTTTGATATTGTTGATATTATTAGTAATGATAAGATTGGTTAAGGCTACAATGAGTAAAGTTGTTTGCGAAGTTGAAATAGAGGGCGAACAATCACAGGGGTTTGAAACGCATGTTGGGTTGCGACAGGGAGATGCGGCGCTGGCGCGTCTCCTTTTTAACATATCTCTGGAAAAGGCCGTCAGAGATACTCGAGTAGACAACAGAGGAAATATTTTTAATAAATTATCCCAAATGTTGGCATATGCAGATGAAGTGGACCTAGTTGCCCGCACAACACGCAAACTAGAAGAAATGTATACCACCTTCTCAAATGCCTAAAAAAATATGGACCTGCAAGTAAACGAGGAGAAAACTCAGATGATGGCATCAACATCCAACAATAGAGCCAGAAATATCGGTCATAAATTCACAGTTAGTAACTCTACCTTTGAAGCGGTGGACAAATTCACATACTTAGGCTCCCTGATCACCAAGGAGAGCGTTATGACGGACGAAACCAAGCGAAGCATAATCCTAGCAAACAAATGCTATTTTGGACTGAGTAGACATATATGAGAAGCAGAAACTTAAGTCAAAAAACAAAAATAACCATATATAAAACCCTTGAAATCTACGAACAGCGCATACAGGGTCGTTTTGTACTAATAGCAATTTGCTTGTAATTCTTTTAGCGTGAAAATCTGGTCTGTTATCGAACGGTTGGATCGAAAGCCTGCCTGGCACTCTCCCACAGTATCCTCCATGTATTCGTTCAGTGTTCCACGTATGCATTGTGCTATTATCTTATACCCTGTCTCTAGGAGTTCTATTCCCCTATTATTTTCACATGTTTGTTTATCTCCTTTTTTATGTATGGGGCAGATTCTAGCCAGCATCCAGTCACTTGGCATTTTTTTCCTCTTCCTATATCTTTTTCACCAGCCAATATAGTTGCTTGTACAGTTGTTCTCCTCCTGCCTTTAACATTTCAGCTGTTATTTCTGTCGCTCCTGGACTTTTGTTGTTTTTAAGTTGGCTGATTATATTTATTTCCTCTAGCTTTGTTGGCGTTCCCACTATCGTAGCCTTTTCTTCCATGTTCTGTGTTATGTCCATCTCGTCCTCGTCAACATTATTTAATAGCCCTTCGAAATAATTTTTCCATTTTTCTAGCACCTGCGCTGTTTCACTTAGTAATCCTTCTTCATTCTTAATATAGATGCTTCGGCTCCGATATCCTTTGTCCATTCTTTTAACCTCTTGGTAAAATGACCTTATTACTTTAGTTTGAATATTCTATTTTTAGATTCTAGTTCTATTTTTTGATTCATTCGCTTATGTTGGATATTAAAAAAGTTAGGTACTTTAAAATCTAGCCATGTAATATGACCGGATAAAATGACCCGTATGCACGCCAATGGTGAATATAAAATTCATAATTATTGTACATAAAAAAATACGCAATAACTAACTCTTAAAACCTCCGAATTTCATTTGCATATCTAAACCGATTTTATAAATAAATCGCCAGTTCGTGTGAAAAAATTTAACACCTCATATCTCGGAAACGAAGCATTTGCGGACATATCTTTACAAAGGAAACGCTCATTATTTTTCATGCAGAATTACCCTTTAAATTTTGTCCGACTTATTTAGAAACACCGTCTATTGATGAAGAATATCGCTAGTTGTACAAAAGTACCTAACTTTTTATTATCCCACATAAGCCAATGAATAAAAAAACAGGATGTTTAGAAAACCTAAGTCTATAGTTGGGTTTTAATTTCTGTATTTTATAGATGCTTAAATATTCCACGAGGTGTTGCGAACTTTAAGAAAAAAACACAGTTTGATTGGTCCACCCGGCATACAATGAAAATTTACCTGTTTAGCAACAATATTATTACAGCGATATTGCAAAAGGCTAAGGCTATAACATTTAAAAAAATCACTTACATTGGACAACAGGTTTAGCAAATTCGAGACATCAAAAATGATCCATTTTGTGGGGTGCCTGTTTTCTCTAACGCGCAGTGTATGTATATACTCCAGGCTATGGGTCAAAAAACGTGATATAATTCAGGAATTTTTGAAACCTATCAGGTGTTGTAAAGGACGATGCCAGGAATAACTTCTACTAAAATGTGACCAAAAATATTGCGATAAAATGAGCTTTTTTTATTGCGATTTCCATTTGTTAAATTTGCAATTTTTAAAGATTTTTAATTTTGCAGCTTAGGATATTGATTTTAGAAATTACATTTTAATAGAAAGTTGTAGTAAATTAAAAACCTACAATTTGAGCTATGGTAAGTTTAATTTCGTTTATTGGTTATTGCAAAACAGCCTGCGAAATGTCCAAAATGGCCGCTTTTTACAATTGCGGTATTAATTGTACAAATACTTTGTTCTATTTTTTAAAGCTTTAAAATGAAGGTCTTTCAATTCCAAACATAAAAAAAATTGTAAGGCCGGATTAACGAATTTGTTGCTTAGATATAATAAATTGTTTATCCCAAGAGGTCAAATGTCGAGGAATATAACTTTTTGAAAAAAAAAATCGGAGACAGTTGGTGAAACATCCAATCTCCTTCTAAAGAGTTATGTTTTCATATTCTGATGTAAATAAATGCGTAAAACATTTTTAAACCTCTAATTTTTGGGTTTGAAAATAAGGGGGCAAATTTCGTTATATACATTTAGAGCTGAAGCGGCCCTGTACATCCTATGAGTTTTTAACTTACAGATTATTGTTACTGAAGACGAAACGAAGATTTATAAAAAAAATAAAAAATCTCTGCGACCAACTGAAGCCGAGCTAAATGTTGGGTTTGAAAATAAGGGGGCAGTTTTCGTTATAAACATTTAGAGCTGAAGCGGCCCTGTACATCCTATGAGTTTTTAACTTACAGATTATTGTTGCTGAAGACTAAATGAAGATTTATAAAAAAATAATAATTTTCTACAACCAACTGAAGCCAAGATAATTGTTTCTTTTTTCTTAAATCGTAGTGCCTTTATTTATAACAATTAAAAAATTATTTTACAGTCATTGACTAAGGAAATACTTGTATTATCTTAAAATAGAAATTATTATAAAAGATAGTTACATTTAATTATTAAAAATTATTTTTAAAATCGGTGCTTTTGCGAGCGGCCGAGTTTTGCAAATCGCCCGGCTCGCTTCATAGTCCTGTCGCCAGGGGGGTACAGCGGCCTCCTTATTTCAGATGGACTTACCCAAGTTTTTTTTTATGTATTTTGACCCGTAGAACACGAATTTTTTGGGTAACAGTTGATCCGGATGTCGATAAGTTTGTTATAAACAAAGAACTTGATGAATTACATAACAGCGATTTTTCGCAAAACAAAACATTTTTTTGTATTTTTTGGGTGATTCTCAGAAAAAAATGGTTTTACAAGTTTTTTCGTAGGATGCATAGTTTTAGAGATAAACGCGGTTGAACTTTCAAAAAATCGAAAAAGTGCAATTTTTGAACCCGAATAACTTTTGATTAAAAAATAAAATAGCAATTCTGCTTACTGCATTTGAAAGTGCTAGTCAAATTCTATCGGTTTTGATTATTTGCATTGCTAAAAATTAAGTTTCTATTTGTTAAACAAAGCCATAAACACATAGTGTTTCCCGTGCCTAATGCATGCGTTTTAATGTACGTAATCTACGTAGAAATTGTGTGTATGCGCGCCTACTCGTTCGATTTTAAATGGGAAATGCATTGAAAACATCATTCAATCACTATGTGTTTATAGCTTTGTTTAACAATAAAAAAATTAATTTTTAGCAATGAAAGTAATCAAAGCCGATAGAATTTGACTTGAACTTTCAAATGCGGTAAGCAGAATTGCTATTGTATTTCAATCAAAATTTCAATCAAAAGTTATTCGGGTTCAAAAATTGCAATTTTTCCATTTTTTGAAAGTTTAACCGCGTTTATGTCGAAAACTATGCATCCTACGAAAAAACTTGTAAAATACGTTTTTTGCTTAGAATGACCCAAAAAATACAAAACAATGTTTTGTTTTGCGAAAAATCGCTGTTATGTGATTCCTCAAGTTCTTTGTTTATATAACAATCTTATCGACATCCGGATCGACTGTTACCCAAAAAATTCGTTTTCTACGGGTCAAAATACATAAAAAAATCTTGGGTAAGTCCATCTGAATTAACGAGGCCGTTGTACCCCCTCTGGCGACAGGACTATCAAATCCGCGCGGTCGGAAAATTTTTACGTAACTTGTGTTAAATTTTGACCGAAAACAATTTAATAATATTACCATTATAATATACAGTCTATTTACCACTGTATTTGTTTTTCTTGATAAACTTTTATATGTGAAATCTCATTTCTGAAGAAATAATATTACAAAAATAATACATATAATATATGAAATATATAACTATATTTTTAATTTTTTCATTGTTATATAAATATAATAATAATAAAAATGTTACTTTTTATTATACAATATAAAATTTTTCTTCTTGTAGTGACTATCCGTTTTGGATGTTGGCGACCATCATTGCAATTTGGCAAACCCCATTTGGAAACTGAGAACCAGGAAGGCGAAGGATTACCTTGCTAGAAAATTTACGTACGTCGTTCAACACAACAACTACAAAAATGTTTTTAGAGCAACAGTACCGATTTAGTGTGCAAGTACAGATTGCCATGATGGTCGCCAACATCCAAAACGGATAGTCACTACAAGAAGAAAAACTTTTATATTGTATAATAAGAAGTAACATTATTAATATTATATTTATATAACAATGAAAAAATTAAAAAGATAGTTATATATTTCATATGTATCATTTTTGTAATATTATTTCTTCAGAAATGAGATTTCACATATAAAAGTTTATCAAGAAAAACAAATACAGTGGTAAATAGACTGTATATTATAATGGTAATATTATTAAATTGTTTTCGGTCAAAATTTAATATAAGTTGCGTAAAAATTTTTCGAGCGCGCGGATTTGAAGCGAGCCGGGCGATTTGCAAAATTCGGCCGCTCGCAAAAGCTCCGATTTTAAAAATAATTTTTAATAATTAAATGTAACTATATTTTATAATAATTTTTATTTTAAGATAATATAAGTCTTTATTTAGTCAATGACTAAAATAATTTCTTAATTGTTATAAATAAAGGCACTACGATTTAAGAAAAAAGAAACAGTTATCTCGGCTTCAGTTGGTTGTAGCAAATTTTTATTTTTTTATAAAACTTCGTTTCGTCTTAAGCAACAATAATCTGTAAGTTAGAAACTCATAGGATGTACCCCCCCCCCCCTTATTTTCAAACCCCCCTTATTTTCAAACCCAACATTTAGCACGGCTTCAGTTGGTCGTAGAAATTATTTATTTCTTTACAAATCTTCGTTTTGTCTTCAGCAACAATAACCTGTAAGTTAAAAACTCATAGGATGTACAGGGCCGCTTCAGCTCTAAATGTTTATAACGAAATATGCCCCCTTATTTTCAAACCCAAGAATTAGAGATTTAAGAATATTTTACGCATTTATTTATATCAGATTATGAAAATCTCTTTAGAAGGAGATGGGATGTTTCACCAACTCTCTACGTTTTTTTTTTTAAGTTATGGCCTTCGACATTTGACCTCTTGGGATAAACAATTTATAATATCTAAGCAACAAATTCGTTAATCCGGCCCTACATTTTTTTTATGTTTGGAATTGGAAGATCTTTACTTTAAAGCTTTAAAAAATAAAAAAAATTATTTGTACAATAAATAACGCAATTGTAAAAAACGGCCATTTTGGGCTTTTCGCAGGCTGTTTTGCAATAACCAATAAACGAAATTAAACTTACCATAGCTCAAATTGTAGGTTTTTTACTTTATTACAACTTTCTTTTAAAAAGTTTTTCTCTAGAATCAATATCCTAAGCTGCAAAATTAAAAATTTTTTAAAAATTGCAAATTTAAAAAATGAAAATCGCAATAAAAAAGCTAACAATATTTTTGGTCACATTTTAGTATAAGTTATTCCTGGCATCGTCATTTACAACACATGATTGGTTTAAAAAATTCCTGAATTATATCCTGAAATAGACCTATTTTTAACCCACAGCCTGAAGTAATAATGAATATTTTGCTCTCCTCAACTACACCGAAAATTTAAAAAAGCATTTAGTTGGTGTAAATGCAAATTTTCTCGTAAAAGCATTGAACGCAGCGTTAGATTCATAAACCATTGCCGCTATTTTAACTTTTCAATTGATCCCTATTCTAGTGTTTTATAATTCATTGTTTGAATAGCCTGGCTATTCCCGGAAATTCTAACCATGGTCTTTTAATAATTAATGGAGAGAAAATTTTGCTCCTCTAACGGGAACTAAATATTAATGGCAATATAAATTAAATATTAGTAGTAAAGGCACAAACCTACCTTTTTCATTTCTGGCCGAAGTAAAATATGATTCGTTAAAAGCATTATGTATATCCAAAACATAACAAATCCAGTTTTAAATGAAGCTTTGTTAAACTAGAGAAGTAAAGCTTATGGTCGGAGAGAATCTGTCTGAGAAAATTGAATTTTGCTCGTGATCGGTAATATGGAAAAACTATACGTACCCCAGGCTGTGGGTGAAAAAACGTATAATTCAGGACTTTTTGAAAACTATCAGGTGTTGTAAAGGACGATAGCAGGAAAATCTTCTGCTAAAATGTAACCAAAAATTTTGTGCGGTTTTGTATTTATGACGTTTTTCATTAATTTGTTAAATTTACAATTTTTAAAGATTTTTAATTTTGCCGCTTGGGATATTCATTTTAGAGAAATATTTTTAAATAGAAAATTGTAGTAAATTAAAAAACCTACAATTTGAGCTATGTCAAGTTTAATTTCGTTATATTATTGCAAAACAGCTTGCGAAACGTCCAACATGACCGTTTTTTGCAATTGCATTATTTATTCTAAAAATTATTTTTATTTATTTTTAAGGCTTTAAAATGATTTCGTCACAAAAAAACCCTTATAATTTGCATATACATCCCTATCCGCCACCCCTTTATTCCCCAGGGAGCTATCCGCCCCTTGAGATTTTGCTTAGTTAGGTCATGAACTACTTATTCTCAAATTTTGGTGCACTGTCTCAATCACAAGCGTCACGAAACAAACCATAAAAACCGCGACTTTTGCCCCTTATAAATACCCTCCCCTCAACCCTCGCTCAGCTGTCTGCCCGTGTGGGAAAGTCATGTATACGACTAATCCAACATATCTCCGTTAGTCCAAGCCGTGGGTGAAAAGTAGGTCGATTTTAGGATATAATTCAGGAATTTTTTAAAGCTATCAGGTCTTGTAAAGGACGATGCCAGTAATAACTTGTACTAACATGTAACCAAAAATTTTGTGCGGTTTTGTATTTACGACGATTTCATTTGTTAAATTTGCAATTTTTAAAGATTTTTAAATTATTACAAAACAGCCTGAGAAAGGTCCAACATGACCGTTTTTTGCAATTGCATTATTTATTGTAAAAATCATTTTTATTTATTTTTTAAAGCTTTAAAATAATCGTGATCTCGATCACGAGCGTCACAAAAAAACACTTATAATTTGCATATTCACCCCCATCCGCCACCCCTTTGTTCCCCACGGAGCTGCTCGCCCCTGGAGATTTTGCTTAGTTAGGTCATGAACTACTTATTCCCAAATTTTGGTGCACTGTCTCGAACACAGGCGTCACGAAACAAACCATAAAAACCGCGACTTCAACCCTTATAACTACCCTCGTTCCCCGCTCAGCTGTCTGCCCGTGTGGGAAAGTCATGTATACGACTAATGCAACATATCCCCGTTAGTCCAAGCCGAGGGTGAAAAATAGGTCGATTTCAGGATATAATTCAGGAATTTTTGAAAGATTTCATGTGTTGTAAAGGACGATGCCAGTATGGGCCATTCCACGAGCATACGCCTGTTTTGGATTACTTCGACAACGAATATTTTACAGTGCAACAAAAGAAGTACGAAAGTAAATGGCGCTAATAATTATTCCAATAAACAACAATGTAATTTGCAATTTACTTTCGTTCTTCTTATTTTGCACAGTAAAATATTCGTTGTCGAAGTAATCCAAAACAGGCGTATGTTCGTGGAATAGGGTATAATAAATTTGTAGAGCCCGATTGGTGAACTTGTTGCTTAGATATTATAACTTGTTTACCCCAAGGGGCCAAATGTCAAAGGATATAACTTTTTGAAAAAAAAATCGTAGAGAGTTAATCTAAGACCACTCTCCTTCCAAACAATTATATTTTCATACTATGATGTAACTAAATGCGTAAAATATTGTTCAACCCCTTATTCCGGGTTTGAAAATAAGGGGGCAAATTTCGTTATAAACATTTAGAACTGAAGTTGCCCTATACATCCTATGAGTTTCTAACTTGCAGATTATTGCTGCCGAAGACAAAATATAGATTAAAAACAAAATAAAAACTTCATACGACCAACTGAAGCCGAGATAATTGTTTTTGATTTCTTAAATCGTAGTGACTTTTTATAACAATTAAGAAATTATTTCGCAGTCATTGACTAAAAAAAGACTTATATTATCTTAAAATAAAACCAAAAGTGAATAACCATTTTCAATTTCGTTGCAACACGAAACCACAGCAGCATCATTATTCCAGTTCAATCGGAGAGTGCAGCAAGCACCTCTACCGGTTTCGAAACTTATTAGTCTCTCATCAGGACACACATATGCTGCTCTCTCTTACCCAACTAGGACAAACCCCGACGACAAACCCCGGCTAGCAAAAGACTTCAAAAGTTTTCAATCTGAAAGCACATAAAACAACACCAAAAAATGTTTTTCCACATCCTATCAGACTGAAAAACAATGAGAACCTTCTCTGGTAACACCTCCGAGGCTTCTACAATTTGCAAGCCATAACGGATTCTGAGACTAAGGAAGGTAAGGGAATTTTACAATTTATAATTCACGTCCCATCTGCTCAACGCGGTAAAGTTCCAACGAGAATGGTTCCCTTCGTACTCCAATCAGAGTAAACATGTAAATCGAAAATGAATAACCATTTTAATTTCTTTGCAACACGAAACCACAGCCGCATCATTAGTTACATCCCTGCCATTTCGTTCGTTGCAATCGGTGAATGCACGCCGGGGTTTGTCCTAGTTGGGTCAGAGAGAGCAGCATATGTGCCTCCTGATGAGAGACTAATAAGTTTCGAAACCGGCAGAGGTGCTTGCTACACCCTCTGGTTGAACTGGAATAATGATGCGGTTGTGGTTTTGTGTTGCAACGAAATTGAAAATGGTTATTCATTTTTGATTTACATGTTTACTCTGATTGGAGTACGAAGGGAACCATTCTCGTTGGAACTTTACCGCGCTGAGCAGATGGGACGTGAATTGTAAATTGTAAAATTCTCTCATCTTCCTTAGTATCAGCATCCGTTATGAGTTACAAATTGTAGAAGCCTCGGAGGTGTTACCAGAAAATGTTCCCATTGTTTTTCAGTCTGGTAGGATGTGGAACAACATTTTTTGTTGTTGTTTTATGTGCTATTAGATTGAAAACTTAGTCTTTTTCTTAAAATAAAAATTATTTTAAACGAAAATTACATTTTATTATTAAAAATGATTTTTAAAGTGTAGTGGAGATTTACTTTTCTTTACGAATATAACTTATTTTTTCCGTTGCCCTTTATAACGGTTAGCAACTTATAGTACATTGAATCACGGTTTTGCTCCAAATTTTAAAGTACTACTTGGATTGACATAAAATTTGACAAACAAATTGATAACATGTCCAAGAATAAAAATGATATTGGGCCTCTGTGTGCTTTTGCCCTGGGGATGAGTTTTACCCCTTACAATGGGTGAAAAAATATACAAATTGAAGAATCTCAGATGCAGAATCCACCAATTTAATAAGAATTAAAAATGGTAAATAGTATTTTAAAACTGAGATTTTTCGTGTTGAAAGTTCTTACTGGTACATCCTTAATCTGCGACTTTTATAATTAATAAGACAGCAGACGACGAATATAGAAAACGAAAGGGAAACGATCAAATTTCGCTTTCATTCGTCTAGGAAAAACGGACAGCAGAGGAACTTTCATTACTCAAATCCGAGTAAAGGAAATAAAAATAATATATGATGGTTTTGCTTGTTTTCGATTCAGAGGGTTGCACACCAGCTAGACAGGCTGTTTCTACCATTTCAGGCGTCCTCAGTAGCTTTCGTTAGTGTGCCTACCTCTGGATCGAAAAACAGCTCTACCATCATTTTAAAGGGAATCTGAAAAAAAATTCAAATTTCCCATCAGACGCGATACAGCGACATCTACTAACAAATTGAAGAATCTCAGATGCAGAATCCACCAATTTAATAATAATCAAAAATGGTAAATAGTATTTTAAAACTGAGATTTTTCGTGTTGAAAGTTCTTACTGGTACATCCTTAATCTGCGAATTTTTCAATTAATAAAACAGCAGACGACGAATATAGAAAACGAAAGGGAAACGATCACATTTTGCTTTCATTCGTCTAGGAAAAACGAACAGCAGAGGAACTTTCAGTACTCAAATCCGAGTAAAGGAAATAAAAATAATAAATAATGGTTTTGCTTGTTTTCGATTCAGAGGGTTGCACACCAGCTAGACAGGCTGTTTCTACCATTTCAGGCGTCCTCAGTAGCATTCGTTAGTGTGCCTACCTCTGGATCGAAAAACAGCTCTACCATCATTTTAAAGGGAATCTGAAAAAAAATTCAAATTTCCCATCAGACGCGATACAGCGACATCTACTAACAAATTGAAGAATCTCAGATGCAGAATCTACCAATTTAATAATAATTAAAAATGGTAAATAGTATTTTAAAACTGAGAGTTTTCGTGTTGAAAGTTCTTACTGGTACATCCTTAATCTGCGACTTTTTCAATTAATAAGACAGCAGACGACGAATATAGAAAACGAACGCGAAAAAATATACGTTCAAAATATGCCCAGAAATGGATAAAACGTCTAGACGTATCAAGAAAAACAAAAATTAGAATTTATAAGATGTTATCAGACCAACAGTAACATACGCATGCGAAACATGGATGCTCAAAAAGTCAGAAACAGACCTTTTAGAAAGATGGGAGAGAAAAATGCAAAAAGCAATATATGGAGGTGTGAAAATAGAAGGTCAGTGGAAAAGAAGAACTAATAAAGAATTGGAAGAACTATATCAAGAGTTATCGATCACGACGACGATCAAAGCACAGAGAATATGATACTTGGGGCACATCGAGAGAATGGGAAGTGAACGAATGCCAAAAATGGTACTCTGACGAAGACCAATACAAAAGAGGAGGAAAGCCAGGCCAAGGAAAAGATGGAAGGACAGTGTGTATGAAGACTTAAAGAAAAGTAACATTGAGAGATGGAAAGAACTAGCATTGGACGGAAGGAGATGGAGGGAGGTGGTGAAGGAGTGTATAAAAAGACAAGGTGTGTATAAAAAGACTGAAGTGTAATTAAATAAAAATTTTAAGTTTTATAAGTTACATTAAGTTATTTATTCTATTATTTATGTAATGAGAAATGTAAACATTTTAGCGCTAGGCCTACAAGGCCTATTGCACTTAATAGATAAATAAATACCTTCATTTTGCAACAAAAAAAGTTAATACTTTTGAAGTTATTAACGAGCTAATACCTTCATTTTGCAACAAAAAAAGATACACCTTTTTAGGTGGTTTTTGGCAAATAACTCAAAAAGTAAAGTAAAGTCTTTCTTTAGTCAATGACTCTGAAATAATTTCTTAACTGTTATAAATAAAGTCACTACGATTTAAGAAAACAGAAACAATTACCTCGGCTTCAGTTTTTCGTAGAAAATTGTTATTTTGTTTTGAATCTTTATTTTGTCTTCATCAACAATAATCTTCAAAATAGAAATTGATAGGATGTACAGGAGCGGCTTCAATACTAAATGTTTATAGCGAAATTTGCCCCCTTATTTTCAAACTCGAGATAGAAGGTTGAAAAATGTTTTTCGCATTTATTTACATCATAATATGAAAATATATGTCTTTAGAAGGAGAGTGGATCTTGGATTAACTCTCTAGATAGCCTTCGACATTTGCCACCTTGGGATAAACAAGTTATAATATCTAAGTAATAAGTTCACGAATCTGGCTCCTCAAATTTTTTATGTTTAGTATTGAAAGATCTTCATTTTAAAGCCACAAAATATAAATAAAAGTGATTTTTACAGTAAATAATGCAATTGCAAAAACGGTCATGTTGGACTTTTCGCAGGCTGTTTTCCAATAATGTATTAACGAAACTAAACTTTCCATAGATCAAATTGTAGGTTTTTTAATTTACTACAATTTTCCATTAATAAGTTTTTCTCTAAAATGAATATCATAGGCTGC
This sequence comes from Diabrotica virgifera virgifera, assembly GCF_917563875.1. Taxonomy (NCBI): domain Eukaryota; kingdom Metazoa; phylum Arthropoda; class Insecta; order Coleoptera; family Chrysomelidae; genus Diabrotica; species Diabrotica virgifera. Next base: position 70,655,407 of record NC_065443.1, read on the forward strand.
AAAATTAAAAATCTTTAAAAATTTCAAATTTAACAAATGAAAAACTTCATAAATAAAGAAGCGCACAAAATTTTTGGTTACATTTTAGTAAAAGTTATTACTGGCATCAACCTTTACAACACCTGAAAGCTTTCAAAAATTCCTGAAATATATCCTGAAATCGACCTACTTTCACCCATGGCTTGGACTAATGGGGATATGTTGGATTAGTCATATACATGACTTTCCCACACGGGCAGACAGCTGAGCGGGGGACGAAGGTAGTTATAAGGGGTAATAGTCGCGGTTTTTATGGTTTGTTTGTTTGTTTTGTGACGCTTGTGATCGAGACAATGCACCAAAACTTGGGAATAAGTAGTTCATGACCTAACTATGCAAAATCTCCAGGGGCGGAAAGCTCCGTGTGGAACAAAGGGGTGGAGGACTAGGTCTGGATCCCGCGTATGAAAAAAAAGTTGATTAATAGCAAGCTGAAAATTTGTTAATAGCTTAAGGGTGTCTAGTCGGACAAACTTTGATGTATGGGAACATTGGAAGAGGGGAAGTTTTACTTGTGGAACAGGTTAAAAATTTGGAACGGTCAGACCACGAAAACGGCACATGTATTTTGTCCGACACAACAGACTTAAACTCTCCGAAGAGAGATTAAACTCTCATGCAAAAATCAGACGGCTATTTATCACCAAATGGGCATTTTAATGAGTGGAACATGTAGAATATGTCAAATGACAGGAATTATGACAGGTGATAAATAGCAGTCTGATATTTGCATGAGAGTTTAATCTCTGTTCGGAGAGTGTAAGTCTGTTCTGTCGGACAAAATAAATGCGCCGTTTTCGTGGTCTGACCGTTCCAAATTTTTAACCTGTTCCACAATTAAAACTGCCCCTGTTACAGTGTTCCCATATATCAAAGTTTATCCGACTAGACACCCTTAATCTATTAACAAATTTTCAGCTTGCTATTTATCAACTTTTTTTTCATACGCGGGATCCAGACCTAGACGGGTGAAAATGAAATGGATGATTTTGGGTGTGAGTGTGATGAAAATGATGACAATAACAAGTGTGACGATAATTACATTAGCTGGGTGATGACTAATGTAGTTATACAGTGACGACGTTTAAGTTGGAATAAATTGATTTCTCGAGAATGGGCGATTCTGGAGATAAATCTCGAAACAGGTCGATTTTTATTTTTAAATTAAAAATGTTTGGTATATATTTCATACTAGTGACGTCATCCGTCTCGGCGTGCTGACCTAATCCTTAGGTTGGGTATCTTAATCAATATTTTTTCGATTGTTTTGATAAGCACTTAGCATAGTTAGATATCTACCAGAGGGTGAAGTCCAAGTCAAACAGAATATTTTGGATGAACGAAAAGATTTTCTTCAATGGAAAGAAGTTTCTTCTACGCTTTTAAAGAGTCTTTCAAATCTTTACAATTAAAGATTGAATATTATTAAAATAAAGTTTTGAAGGTTGCTGAAAATTGCTGGAAATATTATGATGAAAGAAAACGCATAACACATAGAACACAACAAAAAAATTGTACTCTACAAATTCTACGCCACTGACGGAACTGCTATTTTAGCATAATTTTTATATTCTCTACTATTTCTGTGTAAATAATGTAACTTCTTATTCGTAACGATACAATCATTAGTTTTAGAAATACTTGAAGATAAAAACGAAGGGGCATAATAGATTAATCAAAATAGCTGTGTCTGTTAAGGGGCATAATAGATATCTGGAAAACTAATGACTTTATAGTTACGAATGAAGAGTACATTATTTACATACAAAGTATTGCAGTATCGAAAAATTGCACTAGAATAGCAATTCCGTCGATGGCGTAGAATTTGGAAAAGGTCAACCAATGACTTTCCCCCATCTTACGCCTCTGGTAGTATTCAGGAACATTTGTTTAACATAATTGAGTAGGATGTACAGTACCTACACTTGCTGCCAAGTATGACAAAGATATGTCAAACGGTTTAAAGTACTGGATACAAATAATTTTACAATTTTTAAATAAAATACCCTGTAACTCAGTAAGGAGCCACATTTTATTTAATTGATTTGGGTTAAATCCTCAATATTTTGAGCCTAAAAATCTATAGTTAAAATATTTCCAATTATTAATGAAACACCCTGTACATATATTGCATAATGTATATGTCTAAATATCGCAAGAAGTACTTTGCTACAAAAAGGAGCAGGTGGAAAATATTTCCGAAATACACACTTTCCTAATACCCTCTATTATAAGATTCGCAGATTTAAGTTAAGAAAACTAAACAATAAATACAATGAATTTTAAAATTTATGGCGATAGTTAAATACCCGATAAGTGAAAAACATTTTTGTAGACTGCTACTAAACCTATTTTAGCGAACTAAACATAACCTGGGGAGTATTGAAAATGGATTCAATTTCTGGAAATTGATTGGAAAGGTGTGTCTGACATTCCAATTGCGCACCAAGTCGAAAAAGTCGACTAAAATTCAGTGAGAACATTCAGTTTAGATAGATATTAATTGTTTTGGAGTTTTATCAGTCGAAACTCAGGTCTGCTGATAAAACAATCAATCTGAACGGCAGTCGTTTCATTAAAGTTCGGCTTCAGTTTTGGAGCGATAGCCGCCGCCGCATCAACGTCAATTAAGAGAATTTGCCGTAATTAAATACAGGGTGAGCACCTTCGGTAATTATGCACCAAGTTATGGTTTAAGTTTATCGAAAGTTTGATAAAATTTGGGATATAATATTTTACTTGACGAAGTTCTAGAAAAGACGTCTTCTAGAAAAATTAATGGACAAAAAAGAAGTTGCACAGCTCAACAAAAAATTTGTTTTAAAAGCTTCTGAACTCTACGATACTAACTTTAGAAAATTCCTTTAACCCTTTGTGTTTCAAATATCGATGTTTTGATGAATAAACTTATGGTTTAAAATTTGTACATAAAAATATCGCACCTCCGCTCAAAGAGTGTCCTAACCCAAAAAATTTAAAATCGGTTTTATTCCTCCAAGAGTTTAATAACACTATAAACTTCTATCTCACAAAGTGTCACGTCTATGGATCAAGTATTTATTGTTAGATGACACTAGTGTCATTATACGCTTATTAAAAATTAACGACGCACCGAATACGAACAGTGTCACATATCAACTTGTGCACAGCATTTTTCCATTTAAGATGTGTATAAAGCGCCGTTTGTCTAGTTAAGACAGTATACGTGATTACTTTATTCAAAACAATCTACGTATGTGCTCAAGAAAAGTGACACATCAGTTATTTATCTTTCTTTTTGCAGTATTTTGTGTTTAATGTTGTTATTTATATTTCAAGTTACATCATTAAATAGTATAAATCTGTTAACCACATAATAGTAATGATATTATATTTATTCTGTACTACAAGTGTCAGTTTTGATAAATAATATTGCGTACATTTTTCGTTATTTTATCTGTATAGTGTCACAACTCAAAAATTTTGACTAAAATAGTTATTATTCCCATTTTAATAGTTTTCGAATTAAACCCGAAAATTTTGTAGGACAAACTTAAATGTCGTTTTGCCGAAACTTTTCTTTTTTGACTTATGACAATCTTTGAGCTTGGCTTGATGTTTCCAAACATATCGTACCTCCGCTCAAATAGTGTCACAACTAAAAAAAAATAAAAATCGTTTTACTGCACTAATAGTTTAATAAAAGTACAAAATCTTATCACAAAAAGTGTTACGTTTATACAGTTGAGTCCGGGAATATTTACCCGTGCGTCATCATTTAAAGCATACGAATTAAGTCGATGACAAGTCGGAAAATGAAATTTACTAAACGCAACAGCAAGTTACAATAAGTGACTTGCTGTTGAAATTTGCAATTGCTGTTAGTAAATTTCAATTTCCGACTTATCATCGACTTATTTCGTATGCTTTAAATGATGACGCACGGGTAAAGATTCCCGAACTCAACTGTAGTTCAAGTATTTGCCATTGGATGACACTAGAGTCATTACATGATTATGCTTTTTCTCATGAGGACCTTTCAGTGCGTTACAGTTTTTCGATTTTGTGATTACATTTCATCGGTGACATTTATAACATTTATTCTAGTTGTCAATAGATAGCGCTATAATCGAAAAAAAATTATTTACGAATTAAATAATATATCTACGAATATAATCTGTACAATTTAAAAGACTATACAAATCAAAGAAAATAACATTTTATAAATGCAATAAACACAATCGATTTGTTGTTATGCAACATTGCAAATAAAATGTGACAACTGTCACTGACTAAAATTGTTATTATACTAATTCTAACAGTTTTTAAGATAAACCTGGAAATGTTCTAGCACGAATTTTAAACGTCGTTTTCTCCATATTTTGCTATTTTGACTTATGACACTGTTTGAGAGGAGGTGCGATATTCTTCCCTACTCTCCTACTACTCCACCCCCTGGATGTGGGGGTGGAGTGAACATTATCTTTAATATAAACCTTCATTTTTTATTGTAGATTTGGATTCCATATACACAAATATGTATCTTTTATTCGACACATTTTTTCGAATTGTTGATAGACGGCGATATCTCGAGAATATCTCGAGAAATGCACTTTTAAATCAAAACCTGAAAAACACGTCTTTAATATTTTCAAAAATCTGATACGAATCAAATATCGAATGACACCAAAAATCAGCCCCCACCTTACCACCTGACGGTGGGATAAAGGATAACTTGGAAATATTTAATAGGATTCAATCAGGAAATCATTTTTGTTGCAGATAGTGATTCTACAAATCATTCTTAAGTGGCTCTTACACGATTAGTATTATTGACAGTATTGGCAAGTAATACCATTATTATTGACCGTGTAATGAAACAGTGAAAAATAAAGACGCAATATTGAAGAAATATCTAGATATAATGTTATTCGCCATCAGTATTTTAAAAGTGGAGGGGATAAAAAAATTCACATAAAACTTTTTTATACAGGGTGTCCCGAAAAGATTGGTCACAAATTATACCACACATTCTGGGGTCAAAAATAGTTCGATTGAACCTAACTTACCTTAGTACAAATGTGCTCATAAAAAAAGTAACAGCCCTTTGAAGTTACAAAATGAAAATCGATTTTTTTCAATATATCACAAACTATTACAGATTTTTTATTGAAACTCGACATGGGGCATTCTTATGGCAGGAACATCTTAAAACAAAATTATAGTGAAATTTGTCCACCCCATAAAAATTTTATGGGTGTTTTGTTCCCTTAAACCCCCCTCCCAAACTTTTGTGTACGTTCCAATTAATTCATTATTGTGGTACCGTTAGTTAAACACAACGTTTCGAAAACTTTTTTGTCTCTTGGTATTTTTTAGATAAGCCAGTTTTTATAGGGATGCGATATTCTTTTTTAAAATGTTTACATAAAAATGTTATGGGTGTTTTGATCCTTTAAACCCCCCAAATGTTTGTGTACGTTCCATTTAAACTATTATTGTGGTACCATTAGGTAAACACAGTGCTTTTAAAACTTTTTTGCCTCCTAGTCTTTTTTTGGTAAGTCACCTTTTATCGAGATGTGGCTTCTTTTTCAAAATATACCTAATAATGTAAATTATAAATAAATTTTCAGATTATTAACAGGTTTTTATAATCGTACTTAACCATATACATATATATGGTGGATTCGACAAATATTCAAAATAACTCGATAAACATTGGCTTATTGAAAAAGTACTAAGAGGCAAAAAAGTTTTAAAAATATTGTGTTTACATAACAATGTAACAATAATAATTTAATTGGAACGTACACAAAAGTTTGGGGGGGTTTAAAGAACAAATCCCCCATAAAATTTTTATGGGGTGCACAAATTTCACTTTAATTTTTTGTAAGATGTTAATACTATAAGAATGCCACATATCTATTTTCAATAAAAAATCTCTAAGAGTTTTCGATATATGACAAAAAAATATATTTTCAGTCATCAAACCTATATGGACGTACGGTAGGGTGGATCGAAAAATCGAAGTTTCTAAAACTGTTTTGGAATAGTGCGCAAAAGTTGCCAATTAGTATTACAAACCTAATCTTTATTTGCGATTTTTCAAAAAAATTTCATCTTCTGCCCTCTACCGGGGGCTGAAAAATAAAAAAAAATAAAAAATACGAACTTATGATTTTAAATGAAAAGTAAAGTAATAAGTACTTGTTATTATTATAAAAATGATATCCCATGGAAATATTTTTCAAATATGTCATATTTATTCTTCTACCCACTCCCTACCCTCCCCCTTAATTTTGATTACTAATTTTGATTATCTATTTTTTGTAGTCTTTTTTGGACTCAAATTTTGGCATATCTTTGCGCGAATCAATTTTTGTTTTGATAAAATTGTCTCTTTTTTGTGATCCAGGAACCGATGAAGATGCTTCACCATTCTCTCTACAGATTGGGTGTGACAGGGAAATATAGCGATGTCAATGATTTTCTCAGGAGATCCGGAAATAATGTTTTTCAAATCCTCTATTTTCAAACCTTGAAGCAATAGAGGCAAGTTATTTTATTGTTTTGTCAATCAATAAGATCAATATCATCTCTTTCAAAATTAATTTGTGGACTAATAAATGGTCGGATGTTAGATGAATCATTATTGGCCTTAGTTTTTGCATTGAGAATGCGACGAAAAATCTTTTATATGCGGGCGAGTGTCATGCAGCATGAATAGCAGAAGATTTTCCGGATGTACAAAATAGGCATTTCTTTGAATTACAGGGTCTATAAAACTTTTCAAATTTTGCTTTAAGTATCGACTACGCTTAATTGTTTGTAAAACATGCTTTGCACCATTCACACATGATGAATTGCATTTGATCTGAAACCATAAAGGAGCATATACCGTGACAATCAATTTGGTCAGCTCCTTTAATTCTGATGTTGGATTTTCAGTGCTAACATAAAGACGTATAATGCGATTCGCCAACATTAGCCACCGGGAATGACTTAACTTTCCAGGGCTTTGGTTTAATAAATCCACAGAAAATTCTCCTGTAGAAATTGCGACACAAATTTATTTGAAACAAATATTTCTGATTGGCACTTAAGTCAATTAAATCTACTTCTGGTAACTCACAGTCAATAATGTCACAGTTTACCACCGGCATATTTTCGCAATGCACTACTTGATTTCCTACAGTTCCTGCAAAAGCTCTTGGACCTTGAGTTTGACCGTCAAGCTTTTGGAAAAGATGCTGTAAAGGCAATTCATTAGCGGGAAGCTGACAGATAAATATTTGTAAAGGGCGGCCTAACTTTAACTCTAGTTGAGAAATTATACCATTTTTTCTTCCGGTATTTACCACAGTTCCGTCATATCCTTCTACCACTAGTCCTTCTAATTCTAGATTATACCTATAACTCTCTAAAAAGTTCACAATATTTTGACAAATGCTTAGAGCCGATCCAGTAAGGGGTACTGCGTGACCTAAAAATGTGGAGCCTGGCTCTTGAACAAATGAAACGTGTTCTTCGAATGCGGTTCTTCTGTGAGGCTTGCCTTCAATATTTTCTTTCCTTCCCTCAAAATATATGGCATTCAAAGTTTTGGGGGAGTTTTGCATAAAACTTTTTCTTCATTGTTTCTTGCTCTTCTCAGTTTGTTTCTTGAAAGTCCGAAGTCGCAGCACCCCCGCACCACGAAGATGGGACCAATATACTAAACAAACCAGGGCCGCCATGCCAAGACCGGGCTTCTGTTAATAACGCCAATAAATTGTTTTTTTCGTTTTTCAGAAGCCTGTAGAGGACAAAAGATGAAATTTTATCCAAAAGTCGTAATAATACTTTCTTATTGTCATTACTAAAGGTAAATTTTGGTGGGTATTCCCATTCAATTTGTCAATTTTTTTTATTTTGTGATTATTAGTCCAACATTTTTTTTGGTTTTTAAAAGGCCGGTAGAGGGCAGAAGATGTAATTTTAACAAAAAGTTGTAATAACACTTTTTTATTGTCGTTACCAAAGGAAACTTTTGGTGGGTATTCCAAATCAATATGTCAATTTTTTTTTTAAATATTGCGATAATCGATCCACCCTAACGTACGGTATAGAACTATGGAGTTGTGCCAGCAAATCAAACACAAAAATTATCCAAAGAACTCAATCAAAAATTCTACGCACCATCGCAAATGCCCCGTGGTACATTTCCAACCAAACCATACAGACCTAAACATCCCGTTAGTCAGCACAGTAATTCAAGAAAGAGCCAACAGACATCACGAGAAATTGGAAGACCACCTCAACCAATTAATATTACCATTACTGCAGCCACTAAACAACAGAAGATTGCGAAGATTATGGCCCATAGATCTTCGCTGAAACTGAGGTGAAACCGCTGGGTGATGTACCTCATAACGCCATTTTAGTGTACAATAATACATTGATATATGTTATTGTACTTGTTATCAAATTAGCTTATAGAATATGTAATTCTGATTGTTAATAAATGCTTAAAAAAATGATATAATATGACTTATTTGCGCTAACAGCGCTGATACATACATATATTGAAAGATTAGCAACAAAATACATACTGTGTGTGCGCATGCGCCCGGCATTATATAATTTCACTCTCGATCGTAATGAAATATAAATTCAAAAACAAATATTTGTCTTTTATTTCCCTTTGATAATATTTTTAAAGTTATAAATTAACGTAATGTATTTTAATTCAACATAGTACACCACAAAATAGATCACATATTGAGGCCTAGTGATAAAGACGCAAGATCAGAGAATAGTCCCAGCTAACTCTTAATCTATATACTCAGATAATCTATTAATAATTGCCTTCCGGTAACATACGTACCTACGTGACATATTGTATGCGTGAATCCGATGGCTTGTTTATTAGCAAATGACTATTAGTATACAAGGGAGGAAGATGAGATAAATAGGAATAGAGGTATAGTTTCTATGCGTGAACCATCTAAGTATATTAATTTCGGGATAATATATTTTATTCATGTCAAAAACATAAGACTAGGTGGATAATTACATCTGGAAATTGCGTTTGATGATAATGTAATTGTGTTCTCAACAATAATTAGGTACTTTAGATTAAAAATTTCTAATAGTAATATGGATTAACTGAACCATATGGATTAACTGGATAGCCATGAAAGATTATTAGCGGATGTTAAATTCAAATTTGAATTTGTACCATTGGTGGCTTTTACTTGGGGGGTGACAGTCACCCCTTCTCGGGGGTGAAAAATATACGTTTTAAATAAGTCCAGAAATGGATAATCTCACTAATTCTAAGCAACTTCTGTTGTATAGAGCTTTTAACTAACTCAATACTTTTAGAGTTCTTTGCGAGTGAAAATGTTTATTTTTTAACAAAAGAACCACGTTTCAGGCGACTTTTCGCAAATAACCCAAAAAATAAGTATTTTATCGAAAAAAATATTCTTAGCAGAAATGTAGTAGGTATACAGAAGTCTACAGACAAAGCAAAGCAAAGTTGTTGTAAAAAAAGCAAAGTTGTAGCTCATGAAAAATACGATTGTATTCCAAATTCCAAATCGAATATTTCAAAGTGAAATAACAAAAAAATAAAACACTTTTCTGGTAATATCCATTAACGTTTTTAAAGTGTTAAAAAAAAGCATTATTTTTGTTTTTTTATAAAAGTTTTTAGCATCGAAAATAAGCTAGTTTTGCTCAAAATAAAGGTGGCTCCACTTTTTTGTTAAAAAAATCGTGAAAATCTCCTACAATTTAGCACCCTAAATGAAATTAATTGTTACCGTTTTAGCATTTACTTTATAGTTATATGTATTGGTTATAATATCATTAATTTGTAAGATTAACTGGTTCGAAGTGCTTATTTTTGAAAAAATTTTTTATACATGGTGTTTGGTAAAGAATGGGCCATAGTTTAACCTTAGCTTAAAATAGGTCCATTTAAGCTAATTTACTTTAGTTCGAAAGTTGATAATAACCGAAATACATGGTGTCAAAATTAAACTTTTATTTTATTTATTCTTGAATCTTTCCTGACAGGCATGGGCTAACAACACGAAATTTGGTAACCGGGGGTTTTTTGGGATGAGAAATCTAAATTCGCCACAAAAAATTATGTATTTCCCAGAGGGCGCCACATACGTCTTTCAGAGCTCATTTAATACGTTCAATTTTTTTTATCCGCCCCTCTACATACTTCTTGAGTCAAAATGTTTATTCTCTTAATCTTTTTATTTAAAAAGGTATGCTACATTCATCTCGCCAAACTGAACTGTTTTAAATTAATTTTTTTGCATAATATCATTGTAGTTATACCCGAAAAATAAACTTGAAACCATAATAATTGTGCCATTTCTCATATTTATGTCATTGTATCAGAAATTCAATTTGAAGAAATTTGCGAAACATTTTTGTAAATTTTTATGGATTTTCTTAGTTATTTTTCTGGTGTTACTACAATAATATTATGCAAAAAATTATGTTGTCTCGCATATTTAAAATGCGTTTTTCTCGAAAACGGCTGAGTTTATCGAGATAAATGCAGTATACCTTTTTTAAGTAAAAATATTAAGAGAATTTAAATTTTGACACCAAAAGTATGTAGAGGGGGTAATTTACAATTGTCCACATCGTAACTGAAGAAACCCTTGGCACAAAATACGAAGATTTAACCCAAAACACTTAAAATAAAATGTTCTTCATTACCGAGATACAGATAAGAGTGTTTTATTACAAATGTTCTAAAATGATTTTAGCCCATGGTTAAGCACCTTTTAATATTTTTTGTTCAAACTTGACACATAGTTTATACATGCTAGGGTACGATAGTTTTCTGCTGTTACCAGAGGCGTGCTGTAGGGATGTATATTTCCTTTTCGCCCCTTATCCCCCTTACAATCTACGCCACTGTCGTAATAATCATTTCAGCATGTTTTTTTATTCTTCGTTACTTTTTACGTAAATATCATCCTTTGTCTCAATGCGATAGAGTAAGTGGTTTTCAAGATAATTGCGTTTCAATGTAATGGATTCAATAATATTATGTATTTTAAACACATAAGTAATCTTATTGAATGTAGTTTAAAGTAGTCTTTTGTGGAATCCACTATCGTTAAACGCAAATAACTTGAAAACTACTTACTTTATCGCAATCAGACAAAAGGATGATATTTATGTAAAAAGTAACAAGGAATCAAAAACATGCTAAAATGATTATTACGACGGTGGCGTAGATTGTGGGGAGGAAAATGGGCGAAAATGAAGTATATATCCCTACAGTACGCCTCTGGTAACAGCGAAAAACTATCTTTTAAGACTAGTTAAAGTACCCTAACATGTGTAAACTGTGTATCAAGTTTGAACAAACAATATTAAAAGGTGCTCGAACAATGGGCTAAAATCATTTATGAATATGTGTAATAAAACACTCTGTATCACGGTAAGGAGGAATATTTTATTTAAGTGTTTTGGGTTAAATCTTCGTATTTTGTGCTAAGGTTTCTCCAGTTACGATACTGACAATTGTTAATGAAACACCCTGTATACAGAGAGGACGTGTAGGTTAGAATAAATTCATTTTCTCGAGAATGGGCAATTTTGGAGAGAAATCCCAAAAGAGGTAGATTTTATTTTTAAATTATGATTTTTTGGCATATATATAATGCTAGTGACGTCATCCATCTGGGCGTGATGACGTATGCGATGATTTTTTTAAATAATGGTAAGAGTCGTGTGATAGCTCATTTAAAAGATTATTTAATTCTCTATTCAGTACTATAAACGTTAACGTAGTTATTTATACAGGGTGTCCAAAAAAAATTTGAATTTAATTAATTGAAATAAAAATAAGAATGTATCTATGTAATTCATTTAATTCAAACTACATTTTAATACTGTCAGAAAACAGAAAGATATGTTTATTTGACAAATAAATATTGTTTTTCGTTAAATTCAATGTTAAAGCTGCCACCCACCTGTCTCTTAGCAGTTTGAACATTGAATTTAAGCGAAAAGGAATGTTTCTTTGTGAAATAAACATTTTTACCTGTTTTTCTGACCGCAGTAAAGTATATTTTAAATTAAATCCTTAGATTATTCTTTTTGTGTCAATTAATTTAATTAAAAAAAAATTGACACCCTTTATAAATAATTATATTAATACAAAATCAATTGGAAAATCCCAGTAGCTGGCTGTATACCATAGTTAAAAACTCATACAAAAGTAAAAAACTTCGATTTGTATACTGTTATATAAAGTTTATTAAAAACTATTAAAATGTCATCCAAATGGATTGCAAAACGTTTTCGATTTGAATTAGATCATCTTCATTGCCTAGAACGACGTTTCAAAATTTTAACCTTTTGCTTTTAATCTAACAAGGAAATACTTCGTTCTAGGCACTGAAGATGATCTAATTCAGATCGAAAATGTTTTCCAATCCATTTAGATGACATTTTATTAGTTTTTAATAAACTTTTTATACCAGTATACAAATAGAACTTTTTTACTCCTGTATGAGAATTATATTAATGTTTATATTACTGAATAGAGAATAGAATATTCTTTCAAATGAGCTAGCACACGACTCCTATTCTCATTTAAAAAAATCATCGATTACGTCATCACGCCCAGATCAATGACGTCACTAGTATGATGTACATGCCAAAAAATCATAATTCAAAAATAAAAATCGATTCTTTCCTGTTTCGGAATTTATCTCCAACATCGCCTATTCTCGAGAAAATGAATTTATTCCAACCTAAACGTTCTCACTGTATGTTAGAACTGAAGGGTATCAATTTTACTCATATATATTATGTATACAAACATTTATCAACTGCTTAAATACAGTAGCTCATTCCATATTTGGGAACTAATTGGCAATCTACACAATTTTAATATAACGTTTGTTGATCTATGATCTACTAAATTAGCTAGTATTTAACAGATTTATCAAATCAAATAGGTTTCAACTAGACGGTCAAATTAATTACCGATGACTAGGGGTTTCTATTTGGTTTTTATTGTGAATACTAATTGCATTTGATTTGGTTTATAAACAATTTTAAAGCGTTTGAATACGACAGCGATAAAGTGGTTGACAGAATTTCTATATATGTACATACATATTGGAAAAAAAAATTTTGATGGTCCATTTCGATCAACTAGTGTAATATACTTAATGTGTGTTAATACAGTTCAGTAATAAAGCGTGTTTGGATATCCGATATCCTCTGAAAAGCGTCTTCGCTGTGAATATTGTGATGACCCCTTAACAGTCCTGCACATATTACTAGAATTTGCCCACTACAGAGTTCAAAGAGGCTACTACAACTTTCAAAACAATTTAAGTGACCTACTTGGTTCTACAAACATGTACAGTGCCATTATTTTTTTTCCCTAATAGACTATCACCTTTACTACATAGTGTAATTATATTAAGATGTAAATTTATTAAGATCCTAAACATATTATTGCAAAAATTTTGTAACAGTGTTAATTGCCAATAGTTGGCGAGACAATTTAATTTAATTTAATTTTAATAATACTTTAGGATCTTCTGAACTTGAAATAATAAATGATATATTATCGTTGCTCCATTGTATCTTTGCCTAAATGTCATGATTCATTTTCAAACAAGTTAAATCAAAATATTAAGTGAAACGTACGTGTAATATTATTGATACGTTCTCTCAATGTAATAATTAAGAAATGGTTATTATCCCCGTGGACGTATTTTATAAAGTTATTTTGTTGAAGTGTTTAATCTTTTGTCACTATTGAGGAGATTGATGGACTAAACATTAAACATCTTGAACATCATATTACTATGGTCTGTTTTTAAACCAAGAGGAGTAATTTAAATTTTCCACGCCGTAAAATTATCAACGTCAAAATTCATAATAAACAATGTATCAAAGATATTGTTTATCCGTATTGTTTATCCTTGTTTAACTTATTGTGATTTCTATCGACAAGCTGCTTAATTTTGCGATACTAGTTTGTGTGAATAAAAAGAGACCTAGTATAAAAAGTAGTACGTGAATAATTTCAAGCATGGGAAAGTTAGAGTGGAATAGCTATATGGGAGATTTTCTTATTCAGCTCTGTAAGAAATAGGCACTGCGCTAATGCATTTTTATTCAGATTGCATTCAGATTCAATTTCCTTTTCAATTGATTCAAAAACTAAATGTCCAAGCTCTTTCCTATTTTACTATTTTATTGATGTTATGCACAAATTTTTTAAAAAAAAATCAGTTCGGAACACTTTGTTCCACATTTCTGTATTATTTTAAGGACTTTTAAAATGTTTTCTATACAGGCTTATCTAGTCTTATATTAAATATTAGCTGCGTTTATTTTTTAGTACTACTGACAAGTCTGTCTTTTGACCATAGGCGCTGAAACAGCACAATTTACAAACGGTGCTCATTTCTTGTGATTTTTATAGCTTAAAACATTTTATGTTAATGTTGTTCTGAATCTATTTCCTTGTGGCATTTTTGTATTCAACTGTTCTAAATGAGAAGTAAGCCCCAATTTAACTAAAAAAATGATTTTATTAACGTTTTGACGTCCACATCGGATGTCGTTGTCAAAATACAAAATATTAATAAATTAAACAAAAATGTTGTTGCTTAGTAAAAATATATTCTAATAATTTATCTCACAATAAAACACTGAAAAACGTTTGTTTTTTCTATACTTCCACAAAATTTATTACAACTATGTTATTACTACAGCTGTTTCGGCAAAGTGCCTTTCTCAAGTGATATATTTTACAATGTGTTTGCCTTTTTAAGTCTTTAACTGAAGAGGTTGAGGAGTGGGGAGCTGTTTGTCTCGAGTTGGTCATTCAGAATTATATCTGTATTTTTGAAAAATAATAGTAGTAGTGGGTAGTAGTGTAATTGTAGTAATAACATAGTTGTAATAAATTTTGTGGAAGTATAGAAAAAACAAACGTTTTTTAGTGTTTTATTGTGAGATAAAATGAACTGCCATCAAGTAACGGTCGAATCCATCAATTATCTAATAATTTAATTTAATCTGACTCATTTATATCGGCAATTCAGATATATTATACATTATAAAGTAGAAGACTTATGAACTATCTTTCAGTAAAGTCGTCCCAGGAACGCAACTCATAAATATTGGCAATATCATTTGTCTTCTACTTTAAAATGTATAATATATGTCTGAATTGCCGATATAAATGAGTCAGATTAAATTAAATTATTAGAAGAATTTTTTACTAAGCAACAACATTTTTGTTTAATTTGTTAATATTTTGTATTTTGACAACGACATCCGATGTGAACGTCGAAACAATAATAAAATAATTGTTTTAGTTAAATTTTGGCTTATTTCCCATTTAGAATAGTTGACAGTATGTTAATTTTATAATAATATGTTCTTTTAGCTACAAACTATTATTTATAAATACAATTTTTGTTCCAGGTGAGTTTGATATTCTTAAATTATACGATATGAAAGTAAGTAAAAGTTTCATGTCAATTATATTTTGAAATAATTTTAATAGTTGATTACTTTATGAAATTAGTTTAATAATTTTATTTATAGAAATATTGTTACATTAATCATAGGTCAGTGTAATTTCGGCTAAAATTTCACAATTATGTATTAGTAAATGATGTCAAAAAATGTCTACTATGGAAAAAAGGGTGGAAATGCATAGTTGCATTTTAAACTTCATAAAATGCACCCAAAAATACAAAAACTTGTCAAGACAATAAGGGCCCGATTTTGTTACTCCGGGGGTTTTTGGAGTCGCTGAAGACGACAACGCCATCAGAAACGACTCCCGGAGCACCTGGTACCCAGGTTCACTGATAGGACACGTCAACAGGAGTTTCGAGGGTTTTCGACACTAAATTGATGCAGATTACTCGGGGGTTTGTGGGGTTGCTGAACAAGAATAAGCTATCAGAACCGACTCCCAGTGCACCAGGTGCTCAAAAATACTTCAAATTTTAGAAGGTAGCATGCCTTAGCAGTGACCTTGGGCAACAGGGTCAGGGTTCTAGGGCCAGTTCTGATGGCGTATTCGTATTTAGCGACCCCAAAAATTTGCATGCATTCAGTGTCGAAAAAGTACGAAAATCGAAAAGATGACGTGCCTTGGCAGTGACCGTGGGCACCAGGTGATCCGGGAGTCCATCCTGATGGCGAATTCGTGTTCAGAAACTCCAAAAAACCCCTGTGTAATCGGGGCTTTTAATTAAATAATTCGGTTTCTGCAATTAAATTTTTCTATATATTAAAGTATTTTATTTGCTTGAATATTTAGTTTTACTTTATACATAATTACAAAGGGCATTAAAGCAAATATAGTGGAGTCACTTAAGGTGGATATGAGCTTTTACCTCCGATTTCGTTCAACCTCCATCGATTTGCATAAGAATTGGTGAGTGGTTAGAGGATATCTCAAGAATCAAAGGTGACATGGTGCCAACTTGCGCTTTTACCCTTAGGGTGGATGCCACTCCTTTTCAGGGTGAAAATTATTTTATTAAAAATAGCCCCATAATTAGATAGGGTGACAAATTCTAAGCAAAATTTGTTATATAAAGTTATTAAAATAAATCAAAACTTTTTGAGTTATTAAAGATCAAAAATTTTAATTTTTCTTAAGAAAAATGCATGTTTTAACCGATTTTTCATAGATAACTCAAAACCTATAAGTTTTTACAAAAAAGTTATTATTACCAAAATTGAAGCTAATAAAAATTAAATAAACTCCTTGCTAAAAAATCTTTTAGTATTAACTGAAAGTGAGTTATAGGTAATTGAATGTATATTTTTTTCGGCGAGAACCCAAATCTAAATATTCAAGCTTAAATTACGGAAAAAGATGCATTTTATAACATAAACTTATTAAACATTTGTGAAAGTACATAGAAATATCTATCAAATGAGATACCGAACAAGTTAGTAACATTAAAATTTATGCACCAAAAATTTTTCAAACTTTATCTTTTAAAAATTTTTCCAAAAAATGTTATCGTTTTTGTTTTTAATAACTCCGTTAATTTTTAAGATATCAGGTTCACCTAAAAACAGTTTAATAGGTAATTCTAAAGACTATTAAAACGCGTTGAATTTAATCTTTCAAACCCATTTAAAAATCAAAGATTAAATGGCAACTGTTACATGGTTCTCGCAGCAAAATTTAAGTTTTAAACGTTTCTATCTCGGTTATTTTTCACCCTACAGAAATGGTAAAAAGGTATAATATTTGATATAGAAATAGCTAAAATTTGGTTATTCACCATTTTTTTGTATATTGAGTATTTTTATAGTTATTATCAAAAGAAAATGAAAATGTCGATAATTTTAAAAATTCTGATTTTTTTAAATTATATCTTTTTTTCAAAAATATGCATTCTAAACCGGTAAAAATTGTTAAAATCATTACTTATGCTAATACAAAGAAATTGTTGTAAAGATTTCTATAAATTTTAATTTTTGTGGAAATGGCGTATGTTTTATTTTTCACTTTTTCCTAAAAAGTTCGAAAGGGTTTTCTTAGTTTCATCATAACTTGCTTAATTTTAATGCTATTAACTTCTTATGGGGCGCATTTGTTAGGTATTCTGAAATACTCTGATAAGCATTTAACAGGTATATTTTATAAAATGCATTGTTTTCCCGTTATTTAAGCTTGAATACTTAGATTTGAGTACTCATCGAAAAAAATATACATTCAATTACTTATAACTCACTTTGAATTAACATTAGTTTAGTAATTTGAGCGAGTAGTGTATTCAATTTTTTATTGTCTTTAATTTTGGTAAGAGTAACTTTTTTGTAAAAGCTAATAGTTTTTGAGTTATACATGAAAAACAGCTTTAAAACATGCATTTTTTTACGAAAAAATGAAATATTTGATCTTTAATAACTCAAAAAGTATTAATTTATGTTAATAACTTAATATAACAAATTTTGCTTTGAATTTGTCCCTCTATCGATTTATGGTATTACTTTTAATAAAATAATTTTCACCCCAGAAAAGGGGTGGCATCCACCCCAGGGTAAAAGCGCAAGTTGGCATCATGTCACCTTTGTTCCTTGAGGTATCCTCTAACTGCACACCAATTTTCATGAAAATAGATGGAGGTTCAACGAAATCGGTCGTGAAAACCTTCAGTGACTGCACTAATAGATTTGAGTTATTTTGGAGTCGAAAGTATGCAAATAAAATTTGTGTGCTTTATTTTCTTCTGTATGCCTTATTCTCACTGAAAGGTTCTATAATTTATACTGTCAAGTATTTACTCGTCAATTGCAGGAACAAAAATCAAAATTGTCTATTGTACAGAAAAACAAATAGCGAAATCGGGAGTTATCAAAATAATTGAGCCCCATTGTCCTGTTTCGAGACTTGTTTGAATTTTAAATGTAATCTGAAGACCTGAAGCGATGAAAGGCGCCTAATAATTCCCTGTCGCCATATCTAATTGAAATTCCACGTCGTTGTTAACAGTTCAAAGACAGTGAATGGTAGTACATTATAGTCTGGGTTAATCCGCTACTCTATTATATTTTCCATTAGATTCTTTAGAGCCAATAGGCGGGTATTTTAATTATAGCTTTGATTCTTATTTTTATTTTTTTTTATATTTAAAATGGTGAATCCTCATTTGCTTTTTCACTAGTTAAAGTCAACTCCTGTTTATCTGTGGGGTTGAGTGGCACGGTTGTCGCGGATAACCAAAAACGCGGATAAACCGTAATTGGAAGTCAAATACATAAATGCAAAAGACAAAAATGTAATTTTTTGCACGATTGATCATTTTTGACTGTTTACCGTGACAGATTTTACGTCAGTAGGTGACATTTACTAGCAACTCGACGGTAAGTAATCCAACTCGACGGTAAGTACTCCAACTCGACGGTAAGTAATTCACTTACCGTCGAGTTAAAAAATCTCTTAATTTTAATTTATTTTTTGAAAGAATAAAGAAAACTAACGAATTATTTATTAATATTGAAACTTATGGTACAATTATGAAAAAAACTGCTGCAGAATCGCATACATTAGTAGTATCCAACATTTTTTCTCTTCAAATACGCGATCAAAGTTGAAAACTTGGAAATATCAATGCCATCATAAAGAAAAACGGTGGATTTAATCATTGAATATTCTGCCCAGAGGCTTCCAGGAGCTTTCAACTGCATATGTCTTTGAACGAAATATGCCAATAGAGTCTTTTCTTCGATTCTTAAATTCTTGCCTTCGCACCATTTTTTAAAACTTTGGTAGGTATTTTGATAACGGATTTTGGATTTTTCGGGAATAATTGCGGAACACCCTTCTTCCCAAGCCCGTTCAATTCCTTCAAATTCACTTTGGCTCATATTTTAATTTATAATAATCAAAATTGTACTTAAAATTATTGACAACTAAATAAAAACTCAATTCTCCATTGTTGTTATGCACCCTAGTTACTACCTAACAACCAAAGTATCTATCTTGATAAAATGGATGAAACTAGTCAATATGACGAAAATGTTTAATTTTATAATTTATAATGGTATCAATCGTGCAAAAAACTTTATAAGCATGTCGAACGTTAAGGGTAACCGATCCCAGACAGTAATTGGAGTCGTCGCTCCGCTCCTCCTCCAAACAATTGTCTTCGATCGGTATAAAACCCTTACCGTTCTCCATACTTAATATACTATTACCTAAAGGTTTAGTTTACAATGTTTAATGTATACTTTCCTTTTTTACTATTTGAAAGTAGTCTCTCACATATGCTTCTTTGAGTGGAAAACGTTTTTGTTTATTCTACATTGCACTTTACGGGGCATCAGTTGTTCAGAGATTAGCGCATCGTGCTGGTCCTCTAAATATTCTAGAAGTTAATTAACGTAAAACAAGGCATTTCGTAAGTTAGTCGTCCGCCATATACAATATTTCAACGTGAAATAACCAAATAAATATCCACTTTTTGGGGATACCTCAAAACAAATTTTTAAAGTGTCTTCTTCTTCTTCTTGTGCCACTCCTATCCGAGATTGGAAATCATCAAGGCTACCCTGACTTTGTTTACAGCTGACCTAAAAAGTTCATTAGTGGTGCAGCCAAACCACTCTCCCAAATTCCGCATCCATGACATTCTTCTAAAGTGTATAAAAGCTTAATTGTTTTTAGCATCTAAAGTAAACAAGTTAAGACGAAATAGTTTTCAATCCTAATAGTAAATTATGAATATTGAAAATATCAAAAATATTACTAAAAGATTTTTAAATTGAAAACTTATTGGTACAATTTCCTGGTGACACCTCCAAGACGTCTACAATTTGCAAGTCAAATGGATGCTGCAGTGAAGACGAGAGGGAAGGAATTCTACACTATGCAATTCACATCCCCCGTCTGCAGCTGGTAAAGTTCCAACCGAAAAATGCACCTAGTTACTCTACGGAGTAATACGACTAGAAAATAAAAATGTATACCATTTTTATTCAGTTGCAATGCGAAGGCAAAACAATCTTACTTTTCAATTAGAATACGGAGTGCAGTCCAGTCCCTTGAACCGCGATTTTCGGCTCTTATTGGAGCCTTCATCGGAAGGAACGTAGGCACTGTTCTCCATATTTTAACTGATTCGTATCGAGAGGTTTTCCCACCCATCGCAACTGAAGTGATGATAGTAGGTGGCTAGCGCCATCTGGCATTGAAAGACGAAATAGTTTTCAATCCTAATAGTAAATTATTAATATTGAAAATATCAAAAATATTACTAAAAGATTTTTAAATTGAAAACTTATTGGTACACTTTCCAATTCTTGTAAAACTTGTAGAATTCCTTCCCTCTCGTCTTCACTGCAGCATCCATTTGACTTGCAAATTGTAGAAGTCTTGGAGGTGTCACCAGGAAAGTGTACCAATAAGTTTTCAATTTAAAAATCTTTTAGTAATATTTTTGATATTTTCAATATTAATAATTTACTATTAGTATTGAAAACTATTTCGTCTTTCAATGCCAGATGGCGCTAGCCACCGACTATCATCACTTCAGTTGCGATGGGTGGGAAAACCTCTCGATACGAATCAGTTAAAATATGGAGAACAGTGCCTACGTTCCTTCCGATGAAGGCTCCAATAAGAGCCGAAAATCGCGGTTCAAGGGACTGGACTGCACTCCGTATTCTAATTGAAAAGTAAGATTGTTTTGCCTTCGCATTGCAACTGAATAAAAATGGTATACATTTTTATTTTAAACAAGTTAAGCTCAAAATAAATTTGCCCTTTTTTTTTGGTCAAAAATATTCAGGAAAATCACCCCCTACTTAGCCTTTAAAATCAAATTAATCATTACCACTTCACAAGTTACTTTACTTATGTATTATTTTCGGAGTAACCTAGTTGAGTCCCAGAATTTATAATCCGTCTTTCCAGTAGCCGAGTTGAGTCCCGAAGATGGGTAAATTGAGTGCCGTGCCTACCTGGGGCTTAGTCGGTGTACGTAATATTTTTTAGGAATGAGAAAAGAATAATTTATTTTATAACATATAATTTTATTACCAAAAAGAAATACCAAATATCAAATATTTACAGTAAACAATATAACCTACATTTACATGCTAAATCCATGCTAAGTAAGATATTTAAACACCAGTCTATGTATATGTATGTTTTTCTCTATTTGGCAATGAGAAGAAAACCAAAGGTATATAATTATCTTCTTTTAGACCATGGATGGAGAACATTTGCTTAAAGAGCTTTGGGCAACATTCAAAAGTTCCATCTATAAGTACAAATGGTGGCCAAACCTGCTAAAAATTGTAAATTGCTGTTGCAGGAAAACATAATACATAATAATTTTGAATTCTATGTCGTTTACCATTAGTAAATCCTGGTTTTTGTTGCTTTTCACTAAAATTTTGCGATGTTCTTAATGAGTTTCTTCCATACTTTTTGGCGATTTAGGCAGAAAAGATCGTCTGGCGTTATACCTATTTTTCGGACCAATTCCACATCTTTGGTTGTCAAGGTACTAATATCGCCATTTTGTGATTCCTCATGAATATTTTCGTTCACTGATATCTTCTACGGTCTTTCGCTTCAAGGAGTTATAACATTTTTTTTACTTAACATTTGACGATTGAGTACATATTCGTTTAATTCACAATGATTGTGGTTATCCATAATTTCCATCACTACTTTGTCCCCTTGGGTTTTTTAAAAATGTTTTACATTTTTCTTTCGTCTGCGTGCAACAAATCCAACGCTTGCAGTCATTTTTTTAAAATTTGTGAAAACGATATTTGAAGCCATTCAACACAATCAAACCTTTTCCACTAAAAACAATTTTCACAGAACTAATTTTGGCAATCAACTCAACACCGTATCATATACAGATATATCGCACTCTTTACTAAATATTTTGTAGTGTACATACCTATTACTTTTTATATTTGATTACCATAAATCACAGTATAAAGAGGGATCACAGTATAAATGCATAACCAACAAAATACTTACAAATTAAAAAGCTATAAAAAGGTAATTAGAAGCATTACGATGCCCGGGACTCAGTTCGACTATCTAAATATTTTGACCCTTCTTAATTCAGGTATACGGGACTTAATTTACCTATGCCCATTATTTTTATATGAGCTGTAAGTTTCATAGGTTCATGGGGCTTTTTTTTAATCGGTTTTAATTTTTTTTTTAATTTTTAATTTTGAAAAGAAACGCTTTTTTTTAAAGCGTTCTAAAAAGTCTTATTTTTTTAAAAAGTGTTTTAAAAAGCATTTTAAAACTTAAAATTTATTAGTGACATCAAAAATTACAAAGAGTAAAGAAATGCAGGGTTTTTATTTTCTCGATATTTAAGATTTTTTCTTTTTCTGTAAGGTAAAAATTGATTAAGATTTGGCCGTCAAAATTTGCATACACTCGTGATTGTTGACTAATTCAGGCCCTTTCAACTACGGCTCCTTCATAAATAAGCACTTTGAACCGATGAAACTTACAGATGATATAAACAATACATAGACGAGTAAAACAAGTAATTTCATTTGGGATGCTAATAAGGGGGTGATTTTATCGATTTTTTTACCAAACACGAAGAGACAAACTTAATTTTGAGTGTAACTTCCTTATTTTTAATGCTCGTAGAAAATAATAATAAAACTTTTTTTAACACTTTAAAAGAGTTTTCTCCAAAAAGTGCTTCAGTGTTTGGTTATTTCACGTTGAAATATTCGATTTGGAATTTCATGAGTATGAACTTCTTTTTTATTATTTACAACTCTTCTTTAACTGGGTCTCTGGACCTCGTACATACACCATTTTTTAATTTTTTTGGGCTATATTTTTGTTAAGAATATTTTTTTTCGATAAAATACAGTATGCGGCAAAATAGACAGTACTGAAATGAATACTGAAATGTTTAAGATTATTAATATATCTATAATACATGATAAACATCATTCACGACAACGCACGTTCCCGATAAAACAGATGTTAAAGATGCCCTCTGGCCAGTGGCGGAGCTACGGGGAGGGAAAATGAGGAAATGTCCACCGTAACAAGGTCCAAAATTAAAGAAAAAAATTGTTCAAACAAAAAATATATTAGCTCACATGAAACCGAAACCGCAGAAAGACAAATTCAACCCAATAAACATGCTAGTTAGGAAAATTAAGGGAACCTAATACCTTTAAGATATTATTTATGCCTTTATATAATCTGAGTTTATCTTTTATATGTCTTTTGGTTGGTTTTTCATTGGAAGTTCCCTCTTTAAGCAAATTTCCCCTTCCAAGGGAAATTTCTAGATCCGCCACTGCCTCTGGCACGAAAAAATCTTTAATTTTAGTCCTGAATTCCGAAATGGCAAACGGTGACCCCTTCAGCATCCCCCATGTGTACCCATCTGGTGGCGTTAGTTCTGGTGAGTGAAATATCTAAAATTGATCACACAGTATTCGAAGAGACTCTCTGGCAGTGTGACGTGTGACAGCTTATCTTGTTCTGCTGAAACCACTGTTGATTTTAAGGTTGGACCTTTTTCGTGACCTTTTACGTATGGCCGAAAATAGTACTCCATTATAAAAATTTTTTCTGCAAAACTGAAAACCATCCTGAAGTATCTAACATTAACATGATATTGACAAACGTTATAACAACGTTCAGAAACCACTCAATACGTTTCGGCACATGACACATACAAATTTGAGGCATACGAATTTCATTACTGTTTATTTTGCCGCATACCGTACTTAATTTTTAAACTATTTGTAAAAAAACTCTCTAAAAAGATGTTTTTTTTTTTGTTGAATGATGAACACATTTACTCGCAAATAACTCCAAAAGCATTAACTTAGTGAAAGAATGCCCTAGAACAAAAGTTGCTTAGAATTAGTCAGTTTATTCATCTCCGGACTTATTTTGTACGTATATTTTTCACCCCCGAGAAGGGGCGAAAGTCACCCCCTTGGCAAAAGTACACATTGGCACAATAATTACTTTTCTTCTTTGACTTGTTAGCTATGTGTATGCCAAATTTTATGTCAATCCAAGCGGTTCTTTAAAATTTAGAGGTTTTGCAATATTTTACCATCAGCGAACAGACTATTGTCGAATTCGCGGACTGAAAAAATACTGAAAAATAAAATAAAAACGATGATAACCAAAGCAATACTGATATTTAAATTAATTGGACAATATTAAAAACATAACAACGTACGAATATAATAATATGGGCAGCATTGTAAACACATTCGCGGACACGCTGTCATTTTATACACGTATTCTTATGGAGTAAATGACTTCATATGCAGCCATAACCGCGAGTGTGTTAATGGCGGTGGTAAAATTAACGTAGAAATAACATATAGTCGGAAAAATGAAAGAACACCCATGAACGATCACATCAATCACATATTTTGTATTTGCTGTTTTTTTTTCATAAATGACAAACGAGAGAGTTAGATTGTTAATAATCTGAATAATATGTGATTCATGTGCTCGTTCATGGGTATTCTTTCATTTTTCCGACTGTATATTAGAGAGGATAATAAGGCTACACTATGGTACTACATTACTTTATTTATACGATATATTTTTCTTTGATCTCACTCTGTGCCATTATTTCGAATTACGTGTCATTGAGAAATTTGGCTCACTATCTGTTTTACGAGGGGTTTCCATGACGTCAAGGCATTTTAGAGGACTTGATAACTAGTTTTGAAAACAACGTAAAAGGTAAAATTATTTGTGGACCTGGACTATAAAGAAGAAGTACGCCTCTTGTTAAATTTGATTCAAGATAAGCATTATTCAAAATACATAATTAGAATTTGTTGTGCCTCGCAGCAAAATTTGTTTCGTAGGCCTTGGAAAATTTTCTTTGTCGAAATATAACGATAAAGGACAAACATTGGCCACTCCTTGCTCTTTAAAATTTAACAATACACTTTTACAGTGGCGCTCTAGGAATTTATTTAACGAACAAAGCCTCATGCAAATTTGGTATTTATAATTTTATTAAGTGCCATTTCAAAATGGAGGGATTTTCTTAAAGAGGAGAAGGTTTTTGGAGACATAAAGGAGTCGCAAAATCTGAAATGTTTTTCAATGGCAAACAATAAATAGGTAAAAATTGGATTACTAAGTTTTCTTGCTAAGAAGTACTAAACAATTTATTATTTTTACAGTAACTTTGCAATAGTCTTAGTAATAATATTTCATTTATAATTTGTCAAGCAAAAAACGGTACCTATCTGCTATAATAGTCCACAATACATCGTTCTTTTTTGAAAATGATTACAAAAGTTTCAACAACGGTTTTAACTGCTTCGTTTGGGCGGATTTACCACTTTCTGAAAATTTTCAGAGTGCAGGTTAGACGCGTTTCCGCACGCCCACGCCTAAAACAATCATTTTTAATTTTAATCAAAATATTACGCGTTAAAATAAAATAAATTATTTTTGTCCGACAAAAAAAGGCCGCAATCGTCGAGTCCGACACACGCAAGGTGTCACTCTAGCGCGATACAGTTTTGTTATTGCAAAACTCTTAATTTTCAATTGAAGATATTGATAATTAATTACTAAAGCTGGTCGATCTCTTGCCGACAAATTTACAGCCTCGTTTCTTTAGTCAGACAACTTATATATTTATGTTAATTATGGCAGGTTATGTTTTGCGATTACAAAATTTCGGACACGGATAGCAAGTGATAGATTGGAGGGTCTTTTATCCAAATATCCTCCGTCTAATATACTTACCGTTGCACGTCATCCGCGTCATAGCCCGTGACGTCACATGATACCAACACGAAATATTTAGGCGGTAGGTGCGTTCTTTTTAGACTCATTTTGCCGAGTACAGTGGAATTACAGCCACTAGACATATTTTATTATATAGGCGTAGAAATAATATTTGAAGATTTCTGTTAATGTTAAAGAAATACACAATAATATATTTCATTTAATTTGTATAAATGGATTATAAAGCGTTTTTATGAAGAACATTTGTTTGGAACACGCTGCAACTGTAATCGAACGAAGGTGATATTTTCGCATAAATTGGTAACACTTATTTGACAGTTGCGGTGATGAGACTTTATATTTGTTTTTATACTTTACTACAAGTATTTGTTTTATTATATTTATTGTTTTTATTATTTATTTCAACATAAGATTATAACTTAATTCTTCTTTTCTATTTCTAAAGTTTTTATTTATTTACATTGAATATTAATTTGTTTTGTTGTATAATCCACTTCCGCAAAAATTATGTGATTATGTTTGATTTAAAATGAATTCAAGAATTTTTTGTAATTGGGCAACAATGTCAACTTAGATCTCTGTCGTAAATAATGACGTGCAACGGTAAGTATATTAGACGGCCTGTATATAACTGTCCGATTAAAATAAACTAGTTAATACTACACCAATTTCTATTATAAATCGTACTTATAACAAACGGTATACTCCAAAAACGAAGCCAATTGAAAAATCGAAAAATGACTGGCCGCTACTTTTTCACTGGAATATCTGGGGTGTTCAATCACAAATTAATCACTTAATTTCTAATCTTACATTAATCTTAACGTATATAATTTTGAAACATATCGCTTACCAGTTTATTCAATTTCCTGCAATTTAATTGAATTCTCGACTAGTGTTGCAATACCTAACGTCCTCGTTTAAATTCTATTTGTCAGCTTTCAAAGTACAAATTTTTGTTACTATGCTAGAGACATTAACCTTTGTGCTGAGGTGTACATTATTTGTGTACTTATAAATTAGTAGATTGGGACTCTTTTGAGTGCAGTCTATTATTAAATTTTAACTAATTAACAACTGTCGTGTAATAGTTCAGTATCAATCAATAAAACCATATTTTTACTCCACGGCGTCAACATTTATTTATCATCGTCGATCGAAATGAAACGGACACAGGGCGTTAGGATCAATTCTAAACTTATATTACATTCGAATTATTGTCTAGAGGGAAGTCTATTGCGTAATTGTTTTTTGTTAAAATTTAAGCAAAAAAGCGACTATATTCATTCATTTCAATATTGTAAAAAAAAATACGCATTGTAGATAAAAAAGTTCAACACACGACTTTCTTGAAAATGAGATTTTTTAAATTAAAAGATGTTTTTGGAAAGTTTTCTTTATCGAAATATAGGACAAACATTGGCCACTCTTTGCTTTTCAAAATTTAACAATTTTACAGTGGCGCTCTAGAAATGTATTTAACGAACATACATAGCCTCACGCAAATTTGGTATTTATAATTTTATTAAGTGCCATTTCAGAATGGAGGGATTTTCTTAAAGAGGAGAAGGTTTTTGGAGGCATAAATGAGTCGCAAAATCTGAAATATTTTTCAATGGCAAACAGTTAATAGGTAAAAATTGGATTACTAAGTTTTCTTGCTAATAAATACTAAACAAGTTATTATTTTTACAGTAAATTTACAATACTCTTTTTAATAATACTTTATTTGTAATCTGTTGAGCAAAAAATGGGGGATGAAGTATACAAATTCAAAACCAGGCATTTGACATTTTTTCAAAAAATGAGTTACATATGAATTCCATTTCTAAAAATGAATACGAATTCGATTTTCTGACCCCTAAGTCCATAAACAGACATTCAGTAAAGTAGACTTTATTGTACCATTAGTTTATTCGAAAGTCTGCAGTCCCTCAGGTGAGTACCGAATAGAAATGATTTTTATTTATTTATTACATTTTTAATAAAGACAAATTTCCTACCCACCTTTGACTCGAACTCACAACCCATAGGTCCAAAGGTAGGCTCTCTGAGCCACATAGGGGAATATATTATATGTATTCTTAATTTAATACATTAGGTAACTTGCTTTGGTAGGGGAGCAAGGTATGCTAAATTTGCAGTCACCCGAGCGTTATGGGGACCTATTGGGTTGTGATTATTAGGTCCTAAAACCAAAAAAAGTTAAGTAAAATTTTCCATTTTAGTGGGGACTTGCCATTTTTAATTTAATTTTTTCATTTCCAACAATAGTTTTTTCCGATTATAGCGCCATCTATCCATAATACGAAAAAATGTCTCGAATAAAAGTTGCTTATTTTACATACAGAATCCAAATCTGCCATAAAACTTTGGGGATTCCATTTAAGATTTTAAAGCAACCCCCCACCCCATCTCAGTGGGGGTCGTGTTTGCTACTATTCGATAGATTTTTTAAAAACATTTTGAAAGTGTATTTTGCAGTTTTTCTATTTGATGTTTATTTTGCGAAATATCGCGGGGTTTGTATTTAAAATTTTAAATTTACCCCTCACTCCTCACCGTGGGGGTCATGTTGAGTACCATTCAATAGATTTTTGAAAAATATTGAAGACATATTTCCTAGTTTTGCGATCTGATGTTCATTTCGCGATATATTCGCTTTTTTTGTGAAATTTTGTAACTCACCCATTTCCTTACACCCCGCTTAAATCGTCAGATTTTTTAAATATACACTCTTTTGTATGTACTTAACTTACTTTATCTTAATCTGACAATTTTGAGTATTTTTAAGGATAGATTTTTTTTCGGGTCCCCCTTAACGTACTTCCCTGTGTGAGCCAATATATGGTAGAGGTACATCTGCAGGGTACCAGGTTTCTCCCCATATGATAATATGACGCGCTCGAGTAACTGCAAAAATCCCCGCTTGCGCTTCCCTACCATTTTGTTCAAAAAATTTTTCATTCATTATTTTTTAATGATTTTTATTGGCAATGCTGTAGCAAGATTTTTCATCACTTATATAATTCTGTCCAATCATATTATTATTATAGTAGAAATTTCCTGCCTAGATTATTATAGTGGAAATATTTTTAGTAGACTGTTTCTGTTTATTTACAACGAATTTTCTAGTTTTGACAACTGTCACATTTAACAAAATGAACCATAATAAACTTTTAGCTCTGCATCTAATAGTCTAAGAGCTAGTGAACCCTCCGATTAACGGTCGTCCTGTAAGGCTAGAAATTTTTCTAGTGATAATTCATAGCACACCAAGGCTAAAACCCATGACCTGGCAGGCCTCAGCGGTGCACCTGTATCTACCACCCAAGTAGCAATTTTACGACCTGCAACCAATTTTGTCCTAATGAGACGTTAAATTTAAGGACAAAATTGGTTCACAATAAGCCTTAACCAAGGACAACGTCTGTTTTTCCTATGGACCAACGTTGCTGCTAATAAGTAATATAATCTGATGACCAACCGACATCGGGAATAACGACGTCAATTATTAGGATAAGGTTTGACGTTAAGCTGACGTCGGTCTTAACCAATCTGTAGTATAAGTGCAATTAAGTGGCATACATCAACGACTACTCAACGTCGGGAATTACAACGTATTTTTTAGGATAGATGTCAACGTTCAGAGGACGTTGGTGTTTTATCGAGTATGGTAGACGTATTTTTCGGGAAGACGACAACGACAATCCAACGTTGAGAATACCAACGTTAATTATTAGGTTAAGGTTTAACGTTAAGCTGACGTCGGGTATAACCTCTATACTACAATGTAATTTACTGGAAGACATTTAACGACTGCTCAACGTCGGGGATTACAGAGTATTTATTAGTATCGAACCCAACGTTCAGGAGACGTCGGGTGTTTTCTCAGTAGGTATATGGTAGATTGCTGCGTGTACTTGCGGGAAGGTGAGAACGACAATACAACGTAGGTAATAACAAGGTATAGTATTTTTACGACAAAAGCGATATTACGTAGGTCAAAATTTTTGACGTAAGAGAACTGTCAAAACAATAGAATGTGACTTTTCATTATTGCCATGTTTATAATAAACATGGCAATAATGAAAAGTCACATTCTAATGATTTGACAGTTCTCTTACGTCAAAAATTTTGACCTACGTAATATCGCTTTTGTAGTAAAAATACTATAGTACTTAAGTAAAGTTGTATACGTTAACCTGACGTCAAAGTTTTTTTTATAAGATACCTGTAATTCAACTGTCAATCTCAAATCTTCCATCAAATTAAGGCGTGTTTCGTCGGGAGTCTGTCGTCAAGACCAGGTTGTTTGCGCTTACTTTAGGACGTATTAGGTATACCAATAGGTAAATTCGAGGTGTCCAAGGTAAAAATAGGTTATACTAAAGGTCGGCAGGGGGTGTCCTTGTCCAAATCAGTTAAAATGTAGTGCAATTTAGGTCGCGAGTCAAATCCACCATTAATGAAAAATCGCCATGGTTCAGCCATTTTTTGAAACATAATGTTTGGCAATTTTTTTGCTAGATTTTAATGAATATTTGATTTTAATGAACGAATTTTGTTTATATATAAATCAAGGATAATTTTGTATGTAGTCCAGGGCGCATCTGTTTTGAGATGGACGTTGAGAGGTGACTCAAATTTTTTTGCAGAAATTGCTTGAAAATAAATCAAATAATAGTATTTGAGTTATCCTCTCTCTCAAAAAGGTCCGGAACATTGCAAAAAATGAAGGAAAAATTCGATTTTATTCTTCGTTTTTTGATTATAACTTTAAAAGTATTCATTTCCGAGAAAAGTTGTACTAACATAAAAGTTGCGTAATTAAATTTCCTACAACATACAGTGGGTTAAAAATTTAAAAAATTGTCACCCTAGTTGCAAAATAGCAATAATTGCGAAAAAAACATACAAAATCAAGTATTGGCATTTTACCTTTTTCAAGCATTTATGCTACACTTAGGATCTTCATATTTCACCCAGAAAAACTTTATGATACAGTAAAATAATACTGTAAATTTCATTAAGATCGGTTCAATAAATTTTGCAAAATAAATTTCGCAATCCAGCTTTCGCAAAAAAATTCATTTTTTCAAAATGTTACAGGACCGAAAATAAAGCAGATGGCAAGTTGAAATTTTTTTGCTTATAAAAGTGTACTGTACCTTTCATTTGCAATTTGCAAAATTAAAATCGATTAGTTACCACGGCGTCAGGAATTTTTTTAAATATACATTAATTTTTGGTGCTACGCGCAGGACAGCGGTGTTCGATTCACACAAGTTGATTTCCACCAAAATTTCTTCCAATCTTTATCTAATATATTATTTTCTTACTCTATATTTTGTTGTATTTTAATATTTTAATTCCACAAAAATCAAACCAATTTTATTATTGTTTGTGAAATATTGTTTAAACAATTGCATATATTTAAAAATAATAAACTTTTATTCTCTAGTTAAAACATATGAACAAAGGAAGTTTTTGCTAATAAAAGTGTTATTACAAAGGATAGAGTATGTGTTTTTATTTTGCAATAAACAAATTTATTTATAAATGTATCAATCATTATCAAAGGTCACTGGAATGACCAATCAGAGCAAACTATCCGCTGTCCTGCGCGTAGCACCAAAATTAATGTTTATTTAAAAAAATTCCTGACGCCGTGATGTTAATCGATTTTAATTCTGCAAAATTTCAAATGAAAGGTACAGTACATTTCTATTAGCAAAAAAAAATTCAACTTGCTATCTGCTTTATTTTCAGTCCTGTAACATTTTGAAAAAATGAATTTTTTTTGCGAAAGCTGGATTGCGAAATTTATTTTGCAAAATCTGTTGAACCGATCTTAATGAAATTTACCGTATTATTTTACTGTATCATAAAGTTTTTTTGGGTGAAATATGAAGGTCCTAAGTGTATCATAAATGGTTTAAAAACGTAAAATGCGAATACTTGTTTTTGTATGGTTTTTTCGCAATCATTGCTATTTTGTAACAAGGGTGACTATTTTTTAAATTTTTAACTAATTCTATATTGTAGGAAATTTATATACGCAGCATTTATGTCAGTACAACTTTTCTCGAAAATGAATACTTTTAAAGTTATAATCAAGAAACGAAGAAAAAAATCGAATTTTTCCTTAATTTTTTGACATTTTGATTATTTAAAACATGTTCCGGACCTTTTTGAGAGGGAGGATAACTCAAATATTATTATTTGATTTATTTTCAATCAATATTTGAAAAAAAATTTGAGTCACCTCTCAACGTCCAAATGTACTAACATTTTTACAGACGCGCCCTGGTCTAATGGGTCTAGACATAATAATATGTTTTTTTAATTACGATGGTTATTTCTATTTTTACCGTATTGTTCGATTTAACCTGTAAATTTCTGAGGCGCTTTCAGTTTTTAGCAATTTTTATATCTAGTTTAACAGTACACTTCCTTGCGTTTGTAAATTTTCGACCGCATTATGCAATGAGGCAGATGATTAATAAAATAATTATGCAAGTCACTTAGGTTATATTCTGAATAGAGTAGGAACCTACTTAAATAAGTATCAACAGGCCGTCATGCATCTTAGTTTCTGATGATTTAATAGGGAGTTTTTGTTGCTACGTAACGTACGCATCTCCGTATACGTAAAGCAACTAACGTGTCGTAGAGGATGAATGTTAAAATAGGTAGTTTTTGTAACTCCCTTAACGTAACGTAAAGGAAATCATAAAGTCATTTTTAAATTCCGTTGACATTTAATAAAATGAAACAATGTTCACACAATATACAATTAATATACAAATGTAAAAAAAGATAAATGAATGATGAGATTGTATGGTTTTAATTGCTTCTATTTTAATATAAAAATATTATTTTTCCTTAGGTTAAAATTGTTTTATTTTTGTTTATACCTACTTTTTAGTTGTAAATTATTATATACCTACATCAGAATTCCAGTAGGTATAATGTAAATAGTGTGGTAATATTTATTTGAAAATTTTACTGAAACTAGGTCATTTGTTTATCTAGTTATTAATTGTGGTGATCACTGTATTTCTTAAATTAATACAAGATTTGTTTGTTTTGCTTTATTAATAGACAACTTAAAAACAATAAAATTTTAAATCTATTATGAAGCTCCAATTTCCAATTACAAACACAGAATAATTTTACTCAAATAGACTAAACCAATAACCAATATAACCTTAAAATGTTTATAAACAGGTAGTACGCTGATAAAATGCTCATTTGGTAGGTAATTGGGCAAGATCCTCGTGTGCATTCGGTGACTTTCGGCTCGATAGGGATGCGTATGAACCTAACGTACCAGCCCGTAACCTTAGGTAATACGTATCGCGATACGGGAGTTAAACCATTAATGCGCAAGAGCATATGTCAAAAAGATGTTACGTTTACGTATTTGTGTGCACAAAAACTCCCTATTATCCTCCAAGATTATTAACCTATTTCGTAAAAATGAAGTGTGTCGGCCTTACTTCTGTGGTAGAGAACAAAGTCCTAAAAACTAACGTAATTTGACGATAAAATATCTCGAGCTGCGAAGTCGAGAGGGGGACGTCGAAGCAACCCGTATTTCTATTCCCCACTTAGGTGCAAATAGCGGTTTTCTGACCGTCGTCGCAACGTCGCGTATTAACGTTGGGGCATTTAATCCAACGGTAAGACGTCGTAATATTACGTCCAATTGCTTCTTGGGCAGGTGAATCGAAAAGTGCAAATTTAGGGGGTAAAATAAACTTTCTCCTGTAAGGTTTAAATTCAAGTATGTGTTTGAGTAAGTCATTTAGAAGAAATGTGTACAATGACAGGCGATTCTGAAGAGCATAAGACCTTGCCAGGCGAGGGGAAAGATTAGGGGTTTTTCCTAAATTTATTCTTTTTGCATCGAAAAATATTTTTTTAGGTTTTTTGAATCATTGCAGACAGAAAACGTCTTTAGTGATTTTTCTCTTAAGTTAAGAGTTTTTGTTATATAAGCGATTGAAAATTTTGAAAATTGCGAAATCGGCCATTTTTAACCCTAAATCGGATATTTATCTAAAAATTTCAATGCTGCCAAGGTACGTAGATATTCTTTAAACATTTATTGATGAAATCCCGAAGAGTTTTTTGCAATAAAATATCGAAAACCCCTTTGCTTTTTTAATTGATAATCAAGCGGGTGCGACACTGTAGTATGAGGACGTTTGAGTTTGCATAAATTCATTATCTCGAGAATGGGCAAAGTTCAAGAGAAATCCTCAGACAGGTCGATTTTTATTTTTGAATTAGGACTTTTTGGCATATGTATAATACTAGTGACGTCATCCATCTGGGCGTGTGACATAATCGATGATTTTTTTAAATAAGAGTAGGGGTTGTGTGATAGCTTATTTAAAAGGTTATTGAATTATCTATTCACTAATATAAACATTAACATAATTATTTATACAGGGTGGACAAAAATTTTTTTTTTAAATTAACTTTGATTAAATTTGACAAATAGAAAAAAAAATTTTTTTGTACACCCTGTATAAATAATTATGTTAATGTTTATATTACTGAAGAGACAATTAAATAACCTTTCAAATGAGCTATCACACAACCCCTACTCTTATTTAAAAAAATCATCGATTACGTCATCACGCCCAGATGGATAACGTCACTATTATTATATATATGCCAAAAAGTCTTAATTCAAAAATAAAAATCGACCTGTCTGAGGATTTCTCTTGAAATTTGCCCATTCTCGAGATAATGAATTTATGCAAACTCAAACGTCCTCACTTATACTGCAGTGTCGCACCCGCTTGATTAGCAATTAAAAAAACAAAGGGGTTTTCGACATTTTATTGCAAAAAGCTCTTCGGGATTTCATCAATAAATGTTTAAATAATATCTACGCATCTTGGCAACATTGAAATTTTTAGATAAATGTCCTATTTAAGATTAAAAATTGCCGATTTCGCAATTTTCAAAATTTTCAATCGCTTATATAACAAAAATTATTAACTTAAGAGAAAAATCACTAAAGACGTTTTCTGTTTGGAATGTTTTAAAAAACCTAAAAAAATTGCTCGGTGCAAAAAGAATAATTTTAGGAAAAACCCCTAATCTTTCCCCTCGCCTGGCAAGGTCTTATGCTCTTCAGAATCGCCTGTCATTGTACACATTTCTTCTAAATGACTTACTCAAACACATACTTAAATTTAAACCTTACAGGAGAAAGTTTATTTTACCCCCTAAATTTGCACTTTTCAATTCACCTGGTAGATACACGTGCACCGCTGAGGCCTGCCAGGTCATGTTTTTTAGCCTTGGTGTGCTATTAAGTATCACTAGAAAAATTTCTAGCCTTACAGGACGACCGTTAGTCGGAGGGTTCACTAGCTCTTAGACTATAATGTCAAATTATCCGAGGACAACACAAATCGGCAATTTTAAGAGCTCGATTGTACTTCTGTAAGAATATTTCACGAATAAAACTGTAGTTATAAATGATTTTAACAAATATTTTATTAATATCTTCGCCTGATGATTTGCTAAACTGTGGTGTTCATTTTGACAAGTTGAAAAATGTGTGCCACATTAGTTGGGATATATGTCACTAAATGGTTTTATACAAAGACTTGAATTTTATATGTAAGTATTAAAAAATAATCTGCCTAATATCACACGATAGTAAGAATAAATAAGATAATATTGCTCCAATTTTTTCCTTAAATCTGTTTTCAATCGGCAATAGTCACTAGAGCCCTCCATGCTCTCGTGTCTATTGCCAGGCGACAACTTTTCGAAAAATTGTAAAATTACTGTCAATTTATTCTCATTCTCTTGTAATATTAATGTATAAAACATTTTTTGGTAACCTATTAGGAATTTAAATATTAGCAAGTTACGTTACCTACTTTTTGTACATACACTAAATTATTATGTCAGTGTTTAGTTATATAAGTGCATTACTAAGAACAGTCCAAATAAAAAGGACTGAAAGAACATTAAGAATAAACGCAGAAAAACAGACGTTTATTTTAGTACACTCAATTTCTTGCGATTGCTTAATTACGTGAAAAACTTCAGCTGGCTAATTAAAAGAACAGAGTAATTCAATACTCGTAATATTACAAAAAAGATCGCGTTACAGATCCATTAGACGAATATCTAAGAAGCTCTAGTCTGCGTTTGTCTTTATGAAATTGGCAGCGCGAATAATCCACTAATTCACACACACACAGAGAACTCCAGAGCTATATTCGAACTTCAAGGAAGTTTCACCCACATTAATGATCGACTTTGTCAAAAGGGCGGAACCGCTCGGGAAATTCTAAATAGAGTAGAATAACAATAGACTTCTATTAATTAAGGTGGAGAAATGTAATTTGGTTTCCCTATTTATAATCTCTGTGACATGTTTGGGTCAGTCTACATCAAATAAACCACCTGACAATGAAATTCTCCGGATGATGGGTACGGAATTATGATGAACATGTTAATTTAGGTATTTATTATCAGGTATTTGAGGTAAAAAATTGGACGGAATTATCTGTAGTTCTCTTATAAATTCTACTATAATTGTATAATAATATTATATTATTGAAGGGAAAAAGAGTTTGGAAACATTCCTAACCTATGCATAAATTAAACTTGATTAAATTTTAATTAAAAAACTGATACTTGAATTAATGAATTAAAGAATATATTAATGAATTTATAACTAAAGACTTACATAATATAGAGTATTTAAAAAAGTAGGTAACGTAACTTGCTAATATTTCAGTTGCTAGTAGGTTACTAAATATTTATTTATGAAACAGTTCGTGAAGTATACGGAGCGAGTGCTATAAATCGCGTAAGTTCGCAAAAAGTATTTCACGCACAGTTTCAAACAATATTTTATCTACGATAAACAAATAAAAAAAGGTGTAACTCTTTGTCACTGGAATTCATTTCTATTCTACAATTTTTAGAACTTTGACATTTAAAAATTCTAACTACTTTCAAACCACAAAACTGTCAAAACTTTTGTTGTAATTCATTGCTCATATTGTCGTCGCCATGACAACGCGAAACTTAAGGATTGTCACCATGACAACTCGAAAGTTACAAACAGTGCGAAAAAGTAAATCCCATTTAAAATACATTGTTACTTCACGCACACTTTAAATCCTTCACGCACTGCTATCTATAATGACAGTTTTCACAAACTAAAAACTTATACATATTATGACATAGAGTAGATAAAAATGTTTCCAACGTTAATATCACAAGAGAGTGAGAATAAAAATTGACAATAATGCAAAAATTTTTGGAAAACTTGTTGCCTGGCAATAAACACGAGAGCCTGGAGGGCTCAAGTGACTATATTCTTTTTCTCATGATCATCTTTCAGTGCGTCACAGTGTTTCGATTTCTTTCTAACGCATTAAATTGTATGTGACAGAAAAAAAGCACGTCCGTGATTACAGAAATTTATAACATTTATTCTAGTTATTCTAGTTGTCGATAGATGGCGCCATAATAAAAAAAATATATTTTTTAATTAGATAATATTACTAATATAATCTGTATAATTTATAAGACTATACAAATCAAAGAAAATACCATTTTATA
Source organism: Diabrotica virgifera virgifera (assembly GCF_917563875.1). Classification (NCBI taxonomy): domain Eukaryota; kingdom Metazoa; phylum Arthropoda; class Insecta; order Coleoptera; family Chrysomelidae; genus Diabrotica; species Diabrotica virgifera. The sequence goes on from NC_065443.1 coordinate 70,693,349, forward strand.
AATGCAAGGAACACATTTGATTTGTTTTTATTCCAAATTGAAAATAAAATGTGACAACTGTCAGATTTAACTAAAATATCATGTTAGAATAATTGTCATAAATGTGTATTATCACGGACTTACCCTTTTTCCTATCATTTGTTACGCACTGAAAAATGCTCATGAAAAGCCGATTGGAAACAACTAATATGACACAAATTTTTCAACTCGTCAAAATGAACAGCACCGATTAGCAAATATTTAGACGAAGATATCAATAAAATATTGGTTAAAATTATTTATAAATACAGTTTTATTCATAGAAAAACCCACTAAACAACAGAAGATTGCGAAGATTATGATGGCCCATAGATCTTCGCTGAAACTGAGGTGAAACCGCTGGGTGATGTACAGCTGGTTCCTAAAAAAACTGATACGACTCTTAAAGCGTATTTTGTAGAAAATTGAGCAGTGTATTTTGAAGGACAAAATTTGTTATTTACATACTGTCACTGTCACTGCCAAATCTTAAAATTTGTCAGATAACCTATTCTATTCAACCTCAAAAAATAGCTCCACATGCTAGCAAAAGAACTAAAAGCAAGAATTGTAACGAAATTAGAAGATGTTTGGTCACTATCTGCCATAGCGAACCATTTTAACGTAAGCAGGACAACAGTTTTAAAACAATTCTTACTTTAATATATTGTTCAGTTAAGTCGTTTGTTTTATTTCTTAATGATATTAAAAATAATAACAACAACCCTATTTTATGTAAAAACTATCATTTATATACTCTTTATAAAATGCAGGAATTCAAAATAATGTCAAAATTTAGACCTTAATAATTATTACAATTTATGAATTAACATATAATCAGCTGTTTGTTGTTTGTTTATTTATTTTATTATTTGTCTGTCATAATAAATATAATATACTGTCAGACCAGTCAAAATTTGATTGGCCGGTATTTAATACACTGCTCAAAATGATCAAATCTTACTAAGAGTCGTATCAGTTTTTTTAGGAACCAGCTGTACCTTATAACGGCATATTAGTGTACAATACTAGAGTTAATAACATAAGTTATTGTACTTGTTATCAAATTAACTTATAGAATATGTAATTCTGATTGTTAATAAATGCTTACAAAAAAAGTTTTATTCATGAAATATTCTTACAGAAGTAGGTACAATCGAGCGCTTAAAATTGCCGATTTTTGTAGTGCTCGTGATAATTTGACATTAGGTGCAGCACTAAAAGTTTATGGTTCATTTTGTTAAATGTGACAGTTGTAAAAACTAGAAAATTCGTTGTAAATAAACAGAAACAGTCTACTTAAAAATATTCCACTATAATAATCTAGGTAGAAAATTCCCAGTATAATAATAATCTGATTGGGCAGAATTAAACACGTGATGAAAAATCTTACTACGCCATTGGAAATCAAAACCATTAAAAAATAATCAGTGAAAAAATGTTTGAGCAAAACAAGTTATCTATTTAATTAAATTAAGAATACATATATTCCCCTCTGCGGCTTAGTGGTGAGAGAGCCTACCTTTGGACTTATGGGTTATGTGTTCGAATACCAGATGGATAGGAAATTTGTCTTTATTAAAATTTAATAAACAAAAATCATTTCTATTCGGTACTCACCTGAGGGAACGCAGAAGTTCGAATAAAATAAGCGTACAGTTAAGTCTAAGTCTTTACTAAGTAACAAGACATTTACTCAACACAAACAGTAATTACACATTACACTATTATCTGATTGCGACTGGCTTAATGATTAATAGCTATGTCACAAAAAGGAAATAAGAATATGCCAAGTCCGCCATTCTAAAATAAGTTACAGATACCCTTACAGATTACTCTTTTTTTAACTACATAAATACCTTGTATTCCGTTTCCTGTTTCAAACTGTCATATGTATCTACATTAAAAATAAAACAACAAATATCGATTAGTTCTTAATTTATTTAAATAATCAAAATTTATTATTACGGTTTTATTAGTAACAATCTAATAATTAACTTACTAATTTCATTTAATTTTGTGTTCAAAGTGCCTCTCGTGTTCTTTTAGGCAGTATCTTATTTATTATTATTTAATAGGTTGTCACTATTTTATTTATAATATCATTTAGATAATCAGGTTTTACTTTTATTTTAATTTTATTTGTCTACATTTTTAATATATCCACACAAAACCAGTCCTGTAATTATAAGGCGGCAGATCCTGCTGGATGCTAAATTGTACTTAATGTTTCTGTTCGGCTATCTTCATTTAAATAATTTTAAACATCAACGCTAAAGTATGATATTGCAATCTCCTCCTTAAATTAAATTCCATCGGAACTGTTAACATCGACATGTCATATTGCAGAAATTATTTGATTTCGCAAGAAATCGAAATATTTTTGATCATCAGAAATTTCTATGTGTACCTAATATACCCTATTCCACGAACATACGCCTGTTTTGGATTACTTCGACAACGAATATTTTACTGTGCAAATTAAGAAGAACCAAAGTAAATTGCAAATTACATTGTTGTTTATTGGAATAATTATTAGCGCCATTTACTTTCGTACTTCTTATGTTCCACAGTAAAATATTCGTTGTTGAAGTAATCCAAAACAGGCGTATGTTCGTGGAATGGCCCATAATACTGGTATACCCCATTCCACGAATATACGACCTTCTTGGATTATCGCGACAACGAATATTTTACTGTGCACAATATGAAGAACGAAAGTAAATTGCAAATTATATTGTTGTTTATTGGAGTAATTATTAGAGCAAAGTACTTTCGTATTTCTTATGTTGCACACTAAAATATTCGTTGTCGTGATAATCCAAAACAGTCATATACTCGTGGAATACACCACAATACATGCGTAAATATTAACTTTTAAAAATCTTTACATCTTATGTGCCCGAACTTATCGTAGATTAATATTTTAAATAGTAATAGTTATGTTAATAACAGAATCATTTATAAAACACAACTGGACTTGGTCAAAAAGCACCATCTTATTTGTAAAATAATAGTCAACATTTACCTTTGCGCTATGGTTTTCAGAAAATTCCATTCTAATAGTCTTGAACCAGAATTAGTTAGATTAGTATGAAATTTTATTTTCTGGAGAATCTTCTGGTTGCATGAAAATGACCAATATCCAATGAACTGTCAATACGGATGGAATGGCCATGTCCCATTCAAATAGTGAAGCAAGATTGACACCAACATACAAGAGAGAGGTCCTAGAGAGAGACAGACAAGGTGGTGGAGAATTTGACAGGCCGTGTAATTTGAGCTGCCTATATAAATGGACCCGATTGAATCAGTATTTACAGTTCGTTGAATATTTTAACTTGGCTAAGGCCTAATGCTGATTGGCAGTACATATTTCAAAATTTAACCACTTTTTTGTATTTAGGGGATAAATAGAGTACACAGTGCCATACTTGGTGTTTAGATACTTTTCAGAATTGTTATTTGTATTTATCAAAACAAATACCTACTTTCCTAAAGTATTTGGGATTTAAATAATTTTAAAACTATTTAAATACTAAATTAGTGACTGTTTTATACAAAGTGAAGAAGTCCTTGATTATGTTTTTATGTTACTTTTATATTTAGACTTTTATATTTCCCCGATTTAAGTTGATATAGGCAACTCAAATTACACGGCCTGTCAAAGTTTCCACCACCTTGTCTGTCTCTCTCTAGGACCTCTCTCTTGTATCGTGGCTGCATTAGTTGTCTTTGTGCGTATTCCATCCGTATTGACAGTTCATTGCCAATATCTGATTTCAATGGGATCTGCTCAGGGTCAACTCTTAAAATAGTTAGCATAAATAAATAGCAAGGAACTCACAAAGATTAAGAGTGTATTCAATCTAAATTCATCAGAACCAAATAATGGAATAAACACAAAATGGGCAACATTTTTAAAACGATCGTTACATATACAAGAACATATCTGTCAGTACCATCAGCAGACAAAACGTCACTAAACATTACTGACGTACTAATGTCACATCGTGACCGGCGATATCACGATAATGTCAGTCTACAAAACACCATGAGAGTCATTTAGCTTCTCATAGACTCATGAAACAAATATGGCCTAGAGCAACCTTTTACAATTAAAGGACTAAACCAAGTCATCCGCTAGTGAAAACCTAGGTAAACACTCCACTGGCTTTTAGGTAGGAATATACGCTATAAAGGTATGCCTACAGAAACTAATAAAGCAGAACTGTGATAGTGTAGGCTCCAAATAGACGTAACCGTGGCCTTCTCAATTCTAATGGGCAGAATCAACGGTTCCTTATGGATTAATTTTTGTTCGTTGATTACGAATTTCGAGGGTGGATTTCGATCCGAGTGGTCAAAAAATTGTTATAAACCAGTTAATTGTTTATAAGTCTCTAGCTCGTAATATAAAAGAGATAATTTCTTTTTCAAATAAAATTTGTTCCTTAATAAAAAGCAAAGAAAATTGCGTTTACTAAGCTTAAATTCAACAATTAGAAGTCAAGATATTGTAGAATTAGTGCATAATACAAATTACATATTACAAAAAAGTAATTTTCAAAGCTTTTCCAACCGTAACTCAGCTCATTCGCATGCAAATAAGCTTTTTAAAGTCTCATTTTAAATACTATTTCATAGACTTCGGAACAAAGTTTGTTAAATTAATTTATCTTTATTTATGTTAAAGTTATATGCGTTTAAAATTATAATTTTCTTAAAACAATTATTGTACATTAATTTGTTTATAAGGTTTCTAAGCAAATTTGAGCAATAAACATTTATACCTGAATTAAAATTAATGATAGAAGAACCCAAAACGAACATTTTGAGCTTAGAAAAATGTTCGTAGGTTTATTTTTGCCAAAATAGCGATATTTTAATAGCGCGCTCTGAGGCGCAAGATCGGCTCACAGCGTAAATTTTCGCGCGCTAACCTCTCCATAGAAAATATAATTTATATCGGTAGGTATATGTTATCTTCATTTTTCATTTTTGAATATACTAATAAAATTGTATAATATAATTCTTATATTAAATCCTCATACAGTACCTCGTATCACTTTTCCATTTACTTTTTCTTCGATTGTTTGTACTAAACGAGAAAAAAAAAACATGAAAAACTGAGATTTCAGAAATATAATATAAAAAAAAGTTATTCGTATGTATTAATACTATTTTTACGAACATTTTCCTTTGTTCATCTACATTTAGATATACAGGAAATCTCAGCTTTTTTACATCTACATAAGTTTTTAAAGCAATTTTTACAGTTACATGGTGCTACAAGTTCTGTTCTAAGAGACATTCAAATTGAAACTTTTTGAATATTCAGATTCTCATTATCTATATGATACCTATATAAAAGTGGATCGAATTCTTCTGCAGCATCATCATTGCATATAAAACGAGCATTTTATGTGGCGGCGTACACACAATTGACGTACCTTAACGATCTTACAGAACATGCAACAGGATAGACCACGAGATTCAGTTAGGAAGAGGCAAAAAAACAGAAGAACAGGAATAACATAACCTTACTCAAAACTGATAAGTCTTTAGATCAGATATTCCCATGTTATCAAGAAGAAAGGTCTTTGATCAGTGTATGCTTCCCGTTCTAACGTATGGATTAAAAATATAATTCGTACAGGGAGCAATGGAGAAGTTAATGTTGAATAAATAATATCTCAGAGACAAATCAAATAGGAGAGAAACTGATGTTACGGACATAGTGAAAATATTTACAATGCTCAAACGGAAATAGGCAGGCCATGTTTCCAGAGTCCAAAATGGACAAAAAAAAATTTAGAATGAAGTCCTAGATACGAAGTGTATGTTAATCGAAGGCGTTCTCCAGAAAGATGATCGGACGGCAACAAGCGCATTCAGAAAAATTGAACTCAAGGTAGGCAAGACCGGAAGCAGTAGTACTATTTACAAGGGGTGTCCTTAAAACGGGTATTGATAATAATGATTAGTATAGATAGAACTTTACAATTTGCACTCCATCGTTAGGCCGATTCAAGAAATCAACGGATATCAGTACTATAGGTTGTTTTTAAATGTTGCATTCATGTTTCATGTTTCTTGTTATTGGACAAACGAGCAATCTAAAATATATTATTGTGATAATAATAATAGTCTCCCGTTTTATACCGCTGACGCGGCTTTGGGATTATAGCAGGGTAGTCTGCTATATCTGGGGCCTACGGTATACAAGAAAGGTAACAGGGCCAGTTTTACGCTTCAGCCGCCTATTATTACCCCTGGTTTTACCCAAGGTACGTATTTTATTCAGGCTGAGTCGACATGGGGCCTGTAGACATTTTTAAAAATGTCTGGCTGTTCCCGCCGACTCTGGGTTACTGGTACCCCGGTCTACCAGCATGCGAGTCAGACATCCCACCGCCAGAGCTACGCCAGCTCTACTATTGTGAGAATACTGCAAAAATAATGAGTAACTTTAGTATAAACTGCATCTTATTTTATCCATTTAGATACATACTTAACGACGCTCTACACCTTCGTTGCGGGGTATGCCTCTCAGAGGAAAGGGGAGAAACTTATATGCAAGCGAAAGTTGGTAACAATGCATTTATAGCAGAATACTCAAATCATATGTTTCAGTATTGAATACTTTATAAAAATAAATTATAATAAATTGAGGAACTTTTTTGCAAAATTGCATAAATCCGCTTTTTAAAAATTTTCAGGAGACGTAAAAATGTGCTGTAGCTGTTGTACTAAAACTTTCGAAATTTCTGAGACCGTAATCAATTGAGGTTAGATTTAGAGAAATAAAACGTTAATTATCATTATTTTTATTGATTTGCATTAACAAAATATAGCCATGTGTCTGCTGGAGGTATCGCGTTTTGTAAAAAAATATGGGCACAGTGTGGCATGGCGTGGCTACGCTACACACTGTCAGTGCGACCCGTGAATAGTTTTAGAACTAACAAATATTATATTTTGTTTCACGAATCAACATCTAATTCTAGAGGATACTTTCTTAAAACCAAACAAAAATAGTAGACGGATAATTCTGCAGACCGGAGGATTTATGCAGTTTTGTAACACAAAAACTAATTTTAATGGTTAGCTAAAGAAGGAGATGTTAAGTTTTGTATAAAAAAAGAATGGACATGGGGTAAAGGTTTTTGAGTGGATTAATTAAGTTTTGTGGAAGAAACGTGATTGTTAAGCTCATTTTAAATGGGAAATATTAACTTTTAACACATGAGATTTATACACAAGATCTAGGGCAGGCCAAACTCTCGAAATTCAACCAAACATGTATTTTAGCCGGAAATGGATTTATGCAGTTTTGTAAAAAAGCTCCTCGGTTACGGAAATTACGGAATAAATTACGGAAATAATTATAATAAATAAATTAAAAATAAATTGTACGGTAAACAATCCTCATTTTTTAATATGTTATTCCTTACAAAAAAACCTTTAATTTAAGCACAAATAATTAAAGATCGTAAATTTGGGTCAAAAGTTATTAACTTTTTAAAAATTCCCATAAGAGCCCATGTTAAAACTTAACTTTGACCCTTAATAGTAATTAAATGGCACGGTAAAACAATTTTTAAAAAATCAAGTCTTAGTTTTTTTAAGTAAACTATAACATACTAAAATTTCATGCAAATCCTTAATTCCTTGCCGAAGGTGTAGAACGTCGCTAAATAACTCATTATTGTACTTTTCTAATTGCCATGTATCCTAGTTATATGTTGCTAAAATCGTTGTCTTTAATTTATTAAATTTATTGAATTTTTAATATAATTTTACTCAAAAAACTACTGCATGTACTTTCTTCATGGGACGTAGATCTAAGTTCAGTGTAAAGACAATTTATATTTTTACTGTGTCAAAGACGTAACTAAAATAGGCAATATAAGCACCCCGAATGACAATTCGTCTCCAGCGCCTCAGCCTAATAGCATAATCCTCCCAAAGTTTCTTCAAAATGGTACATGCATTACGAGTTGATTTATGTACGAAATTAGTCTCAGTATGCCATGGGTATTAATTTACACGCATTTAAGTAATGTCGAGAACTATTTACAAACAAGATCACGTTTAGAATTAGTCATTAGCTAAGTAGGGGTGTGTTAGGTAACGTCCCAGTTTATGGATACGGTTATGTTTGTTTCGCAAGATACGTTACTGTTTCGTTTTGTTATTGCTTCTTAGAAGGTACTTTGTATATTGAGGTAAATTCGACAGGAGTATATTCGTAAAAAGCTTTCAGATCCTAGTACAAACAGCAAACTATGAGAATTACATGGTGTACTCAGATAGTGGTACATTATAATGGAGACCGTATTTTTTATATTACAAAAAGGTTTCAATGTGCATCAATACGCCATTTCGCCGATCCGTTATAAGAATGACGTAACTGCAAAAAGCCAAATTTCTCAAGAGAGCAAAAAAATGATTTTTAAATATTTAAAATAGGGATTTAATGAGAAATAATCGTCCAGTAGCGTCGGTATGGCGTTTATTCTTAAAATGATGACTTTTGCTTTATCCCTATTGGTTTAAATTGCATTATCTTAATTTATTCCCTCATTTTCAACCCGTTTTAAAGTTGCGTCATTCTTCACCTAAAAATATTTAAATATTTAAAATAGTGAATAAATAAATAGTAACCGTCAGGAGCATCAGTATGGCGTTCATTCGTACATGGCAGCAAATACAATCCAAACAAGCAATTTTACTTCATCCTCAATCAAGTCCTAGGTTTTCATCCAACGTAACCGGACATCCATATTTGAATTCTTCGTATAACTTTGCGTCAATTGATATACGATTTCACTAATTTTGCGTAATATTTTCTAAACTTCCGGTCATAACTTTTTAACCAGATATGGCATGAAAACCAGAACTAAATATTCGAGCTCGACTTTTCAATACGCGATAATTGATATATCACACGTGCTGTTTCTTCGACTATACACATGGATACACCGTTTTAATCGGAAGTGATATACAACCCGGAAGTACTATTTCGACGACATTAAAACAGTACTTCCAGTTGCAACACTGGAACCGGAAGTCTGATGTTCAATTTCTAACTTTTAATACCATAGTCGAGTTAGAAGCTCTCACTCGAAGCCTTAGGGTAAGAACAGAACAAGTGGATCGAGGTGGAGGTGTAGGTCGTGGTGGATGCTACTAGTTAAGTCGCGGTCGATGTCGACAGCACATAGCAAGGAGGTCACCTGCGCTGTCAGTCGAGCTAGAACCACTATCAAGTGAAGTAGTTTAATGAAATTTGAATGACAAAAAGAGTGTACTTTTGCGATGTTGTGTCAGTCAAGTGATGATAATGATGAAATGTCAGCTGTAAATAATCAGATCCTCCTGCATATTTTAAAATTTTATTGAATTTAATTATTTTATAATTCAAAAATAAACTAAGTACAAAAAAGGAATTATACAGGGTGTCCCGAAAATATTGATCATAAATTATACCACAGATTCTGGAGTTAAAAATAAGTTGATTGAACCTCACTTACCTATATACAATATTGCACACAAAAAAAGTTACAGCCCTTTGAAGTTACAAAATGAAAATCGATTTTTTTTTCATATATCAAAAACTCTTAGAGATTTTTTTATTGAAAATGGACATGTGGTATTCTTATGACAGCAACATCTTATAAAAAAATTAAAGTAAAATTTGTGCACCCCATAAAAATTTTATGGGGGTTTTGTTCTTTTAAACCCCCCCAAACATTTGTGTACGTTTCAATTAAATTATTATTCTGGCACCATTAGTTAAACACAATGTTTTTAAAACTTTTTTGCCTCTTAGTACTTTTTCGATAAGCCAGTGTTTATCGACATATTTTGAATATTTGTCAAATCCACCACATATTTTTATATGGTTAAACACGATTATACAGACCTGTTAATAATCTGAAAATTTATTTATAATTTGCATTTTTAGGTATATTTTGAAAAAGAAGCCACATCTCGATAAAAACTGACTTGTCAGAAAAAGACTAAGAGGCAAAAAAGTTTTAAAAACACTGTGTTTAACTAATGGTACCACAATAATAGTTTAATTGGAACGTACACAAACGTTTGGGGGCTTTAAAAAACAAAACCCCCATAAAATTTTTATGTAAATATATTAAAAAAGAAGCCGCATCTCGATAAAAACTGGATTATCGAAAAAATAATAAGAGTCAAAAACGTTTTAAAAACGTTGTGTTTAACTATTGGTATCACAAATTATGAATTAATTGGAACGTACACAAAAATTTGGGGGGGGGGGGTTTAATGGAACAAAATCCCCATAAAATTTTTATGGGATGGACAAACTTCAATATAATTTTGTTTTAAGATGTTCCTGCTACAAGAATAATACATGTCCATTTTCAATAAAAAATCGCTAATAGTTTTCGATATATTGAAAAAAATCGATTTTCATTTTGTAACTTTAAAGGACTGTAAGTTTGGTTATAAGCATATTTGTATTAAGATAAGTTAGGTTCAATCGAACTATTTTCGACCCCAAAATGTGTGGTATCATTTATGACCAATCTTTTCGGGACACCCTGTATAAAAAGTATCAACTCAGAAAGCGCAATTAATGACAACTTGGCTTCGAACGGACCAATCACAGGGAAGCATCCTTGCAGGCCGCGCAGTAGACATCCATGTAAAACAAACTTATTTTATTTTCATAAGCATCGATGTAAACCTCCTGGATGGCATTGCACTAAACCTCCACCGCGACTTACCTGCTCTGTTCCCTTCCATTCATTACAATGTGTTTGTTTTGCATGGATATCTACAGCGACCGCGACCTCCACCTCCACCGCGACCCACTTGAAGTGTAAGAATAGAACAAGTGGGCCGCGGTGGAGGTGTAGTTGGAGGTCGCGGTCGATGTCGATATCCATGTCCATGTAAAACAAACACATTGTAGTGAATGGAAGAGAACAGAGCAGATAAGTCGCGGTGGACGTTTAGCGCGATGCCATCCAGGAGGTTTACATCGATGCTTTTGAAAATACAATGAGTTTGTTTTACATGGATGTCTACTGCGCGGCCTACAAGGATGCTTCCCTGTGATTGGTTCGTTGGAAGCCAAGTTGTCATTACCTGCGCTATCTGAGTTTATACTTTTTATATAATCCCTTTTTGTATTCAGTTTATTTTTGAATATTCAAATATCCAAATATCCAATATAATCCAAAGTAAATAAATACAGTAAATTTTTGAAATATGAAGCAAGATCTGATTATTTACCTGACACAACATCGCAAAAGCACAGTCTTTTTGTCATTCAAATTCCATTCAACTACATCACTTGATAGTGGTTCTAGCTGGACTGAGAGCGCAGGTGACCTCCTTGCTATGTGCTGTCGACATCGACCGCGACTTAACTAGTAGCATCCGCCACGATCTACACCTCCACCTCGACCCACTTGTTCTGTTGTTACCCTAACTTGTCGTTCTATCGGTTCAAATAACGTAGAAGTTATATTCTGGGAAACACAGACGGACGGAGAGATAGGAATCAAACCTGAAGTATATTTTATTTTTGTCGTTTTGCTAAAGGGCGTCGAATAGTATATCGCTTGCACTATTCTGGCGACTTTAAAACAGTACGTTAAGTAATGTCGAGAACTATCTACAAACAAGATCACGTTTAGAATTAGTCATTAGCTAAGTAGGGGTGTGTTAGGTAACTTCCCAGTTTATGGATACGGTTATGTTTGTTTCGCAAGATACGTTACTGTTTCGTTTTGTTATTGTTTTTTAGATGGTGCTTTGTATATTGAGGTAAATTCGACAGGAGTATATTCGTAAAAAGCTTTCAGATACTAATACAAACAGCAAACTATTTACAAGAATTGCATGGTGTTCTCAGATAGTGGTCCATTACATTATAGTGAAAACAGTACTTTTTATATTACGAGAAGGTTTTCAATGTACGTCCAAGCGCCATAAATGTCAATAACAAGCAAATACAGTCCTAATAAGCAATTCTAGTTCGTAAGTCCTAGGTTTTACCCAACGTAACCGGTAGTCGATATTTGAATTCTTCGTATATCTTTGCGTCGATTGATATACGATTTCACAAATTTTGTGTAATTTTTGCTAAACTTCCGGTCATAACTTTTTAACCGGAAATGTCATTAAAACCGGAACTAAATATTCGAGCTCGACTTTTTAATACGCGAGGATTGATATATCACATGTACTATTTCTGCGACTATCTAGGGGAGACCGGGGCAGAACGGGATACTTAAGAAAGAAAAAATCATAGAAAGAAAACTAAACTGTGTATTAAAAAATAACAAAGTCAGACAGGATCACTTGCTATTAAGCTTCATAGAAATGACTTTATTTATAATCCAAATTGCTTAGTTATTTGGTTATAAAGAACATAACTTATCAGTGCGAAATTCCCGTTTTGCCTCGGTAACGGGGAAAATGGTAAATGCTACGGGGCAAAATGGGAATGTATTTTAGTCAAGCTGGCAGAGTTCACAAATATGAGCAGCTTCGTCTTCATCCTCAACATATGCTCAGAAATTATGAGCCCATCCATGGCAGACACTACACACTACCCATCCTTCAGTTGACTGCAAATATAAGTATCCACAGTGGATGCAACCACAATCTGCATCACCTTATGAGTCAGTGTCCATCTCGTTTTCTTCTTTAGTTTTCTTTGGTTTTTTTTTATTAGTTTCAGTTTAAGTCAAATTCTTCTTACAAAGCTTTAATGCTGTGAAATAGTGGCAATTTAGGAGAGCGGGGCAAGATGGGATAATATCCCGTCTTGTCCCGACCGCCTTGCCCCAACAGACTAAAATAACAGAATAAAATAATTAGTAGTTTCTAACCTAAAAGCTATAAAACGGTTCGCAGTACGCAATATTAAAATTCAGTAACATATCTATCATATTTGAATGACAAACGTGATAAAACTTGCTTACTCATCTTATAGCACTTCTATAAATATCACCAAAATTTTTAAGAAAATAAAAGAAAACGGATTTTATGTCTGTAAAGAAGCAAACTACGTGATTAAAAGTTTCTTTTTAATGACTGAAGTGAGTCAACCCACGTTCGTTCGAATGGCGCTATTGCCGATATTATGACGACGGTAAGTTATGCACACCGATGCATATCCCGTTCTGCCCCGAGCCTCGTTTTGCCCCGGTCTCCTCTACTTTGATACACCTTTTTAACCGGATATGAAATATGGATAAAGCCGGAAGTATAATATATATTTATTCTTATTGTTCGTTCGCTATAATTTTTCACATGTGTCACGATTCATTTTCAAACAAATTAAATCAAAACATAAAGATAAAAATGCGCCGATGTGTGTAGTACAGTATACAAAATGTATATACACATCGACGTTCGTTTCACTTTTTGTTTTGACTTAATTTGTTTGAAAATGAATCGTGACGCATGGGAAAAGTTATAGCGGACGAACTATGTCATACGAAAGCGCCTTTATCAATTTTTAAAGTATCCTTTTAAACGAGATTTTGTAAAATTAATAGTTATTTATGATATAAGTGTTAAAAGTACACGTTTAAGGCACGCATGTCAAAGTTTGCAGAATAAGTGATAGCGAGTTCTGCAATTCACCTGAGTGCCTTAAAAATGTACTTTTTAACACGCATATCATACAATATTTTTTCTACAAACGTAATTACAGGACAATATCTAAAAAAACTTTTACTTGAACGTGACTGACATTCCATTTTTATATTTTTTGACATTACAATAAAATTGTCTATGCGCTCTGAGCTTGGCTGGTGTCGCTCCTAGCGGACTACTAATTCAACTTTCACGGGTAATTTTTAAATTTATTATTTAATTGTTATCGTTTAATATTTACAACGCAAAAAGTAATTAAATTGTAATCGATTTTTTTAAGATTTTGCTAATCATTTTGACGTTCTATTGATAAAATATGAATTTCTTACTTCGGATACTTTCACAATTATCATGTAGATGGCGCTAAGATTAATAGATTAATCTTAATAGATTAACCTTAAAAACTTAAATTCAGTATTTAAAACGTAAGTATATTTAAGGTAAAAATATATAGCACAGCTTTGACCAACTAATATTTTTTATAATTAATGTTTTTAATTTTAATTTTTAATTAATCACTTTGACATTTATGTCAAATTTCCGGTAAAGGTTTACGTTTACAGACTTGTCACTACTGGCGCTCGCGAATTTGTAAATATCCCCTCTACGTACGAGCTCACAGCGTATACGGTCAATACGAACTGCAGTGCCTTAAAAATATTTTAAAGCACTAGTGCCTTAAAGTAGCATTTTTAACGCACGTATGATGGAGTGCTAAAATTGCATTTTTAACGCGGTTGTAGAAAAATATCTTTAAAAAATACCGGTCACTGCATAATATTTTATTTTACCTGCATTATTTGTTAAAAACTTGTTTGTTGTAGGAGCGTATCAACAGGACTTACTTCTCCAAAATCAACAACATTGGTAAGCGGCAGAGACGAGGAGATCCATAAATTGCATTATAGGTCCATCAACGTTGTTTCGAAAGGTCATTTGATCCGTTAAATTCTTAAGAGTCTCACTAGAGAAATCCCAGTTTGCTTGAGTAATTTAGGTGGACTATTGAAAATCAGAATCGGAATAGTTCCAGAGTTGCAACCGGAAGTACTGTTTTATTGTCGCTGAAATAGTACAAGCGATGTATTACTATATTTCCTTCGCTTCCAAGATAAGCTAAAACGCCAGTTTCAGACGCTTGATTTGTTGGTTTTTCGTGTAGTGGCAGTTTGTCATTGGTTGCAAATTAATTTATTCTATACAGGGTGAGTCATGAGGAACTGTACATACTCCTACCTCGTATAGAGTGTCTGCTACCATTGTTTAATAATATACAGGGCGAGTTTCGCATTTTGACAGAAACTTATATTCGTCATAATTTTTGAACGGTCAGATCGATGTATCTCTTATTTTGGTCAATCGTTACACTATTACCTCCTAATCAACAGATTTATTCAAACTAGAAAAAATCAGGTCCGGCTTTAAAAAATTAGTTCGTTTGTGTCATTTTCACCCTGTATACGCTTTTTGAAAACTCTAATATTAATTTTACAAATTAGATAAATAGGCAATTGAAATGACCTATTTTTTTTGTCCCCACACGATTACTTAATTTTTTATTAAAAAATCAAATTTGACTATGAATTAAAAATTTGGTAAAGTGAACCATAGATTTAAAAAAAAGTTAACTTTTATTACAAAAATTAATTTTTTTAAACAAAAATTTGATTTATGTTACCACCTAATCAACTGATTTATTCAAACTAGAAAAAAATCAGGTCAGGCTTTAAAAAATTAGTTCGTTTGGGTCTTAGAAAAAATTTCACCCTGTATACGCTTTTTGAAAACTCTAATATGAATTTTACAAATTAGACAAATAGGCAATTAAAATGGTATATTTATTTTTTCCCCACACGATTACTTAATTTTTTATTAAAAAATCAAATTTGTCAAAATCGCAATTTTACCATAAAAATAAAAAAAATGAAACAACGTTTTTCTTAAAATTAAAAGTTTCACCATTTTTTTTTAACACGTCTAGATCTAAAACTCCCCACAACATTTCTCTTTGGACTCTATAGTTTAACATAGACGTGATCAAATAGATAAATTTTAAATTTTTTCACTAATTTTTACGAGAAGAAGACTGAAAGTCTACAACAATTGTCATAGTCTTCAGAATGGTAAGAGATATGTGCTGTAAAATTTCAGAAAAAAAATTTAAATGGAACGTTGTAGCGAGTTAAAACGTGATTTCATCTTTTTTTTTTTTCATTTTTAGGTTAGAATTCCGATTTTGACAAATGTTATTTTTTAATAAAAAATTAAGTAATCGTGTGGGGAAAAATAAATCTGCCATTTTAATTGCCTATTTGTCTAATTTGTAAAATTCATATTAGAGTTTTCAAAAAGCGTATAAAGGGTAAAATTTTTTGTAAGACCAAAACGAAATAATTTTTTAAATCCGGGCCTGATTTTTTCTAGTTTGAATAAATCAGTTGATTGGGTGTTAATATAAATTAAATATTTGTTAAAAAAAATTATTGGCATGATTTTTTCTAGTTTGAATAAATCAGTTGATTGGGTGGTAACATAAATTAAATATTTGTTCAAAAAAAATTAATTTTTGTAATAAAAGTAATTTTTTTTTAAATATATGGTTCACTTTACCAAACTTTTAATTATTATTCATAGTCAAATTTGATTTTTTTATAAAATATTAAGTAATCATGTGGGGAAAAAATAAATATGCCATCTTAATTGACTATTTGTCTAATTTGTAAAATTCATATTAGAGTTTTCAAAAAGCGTATACAGGGTGAAATTTTTTGTAAGACCAAAACGAAATAATTTTTTAAATCCGGGCCTGATTTTTTCTAGTTTGAATAAATCAGTTGATTGGGTGTTAACATAAATTAAATATTTGTTAAAAAAAATTATTGGCCTGATTTTTTCTAGTTTGAATAAATCAGTTGATTGGGTGGTAACATAAATTAAATATTTGTCCAAAAAAAATTAATTTTTGTAATAAAAGTAAACTTTTTTAAATCTATTGTTCACTTTACCAAACTTTTAATTATTATTCATAGTCAAATTTGATTTTTTTATAAAATATTAAGTAATCATGTGGTGAAAAAAATAAATATGCCATTTTAATTGCCTATTTGTCTAATTTGTAAAATTCATATTAGAGTTTTCAAAAAGCTTATACAGGGTGAAATTTTTCCTAAGAACCCAACGAACAAATTGTTTAAAGCCGGACCTGATTTTTTTCTAGTTTGAATAAATCAGTTGATTGGGTGGTAACATAAATCAAATATTTGTTAAAAAAAATAATTTTTGTAATAAAAGTTATTTTTTTTAAATCTATGGTTTACTTTACCAAATTTTAATTCATAGTAAAATTTGAATTTTTTTATAACAAATTAAGTAATCGTGTGGGGAAAAAAATAAATATTATGCCATTTTAATTGCCTATTTGTCTAATTTGTAAAATTCATATTACAGTTTTCAAAAAGCGTATACAGTGTGACATTTTTTCCAAGGCACAAACGAACTAATTTTTTAAAGCCGGACCTGATTTTTTCTAGTTTGAATAAATCAGTTGATTGGGTGGTAATAGTGTAACCATTGACCAAAATAAGAGACACATCGATCTGACCGTTCAAAAATTATGACGAATATAAATTTCTGTCAAAATGCGAAACTCTCCCTGTATATTATTAAACAAGGGGAGCAGACACTTTTTAATGGTCATTTGTTATTTCCCATAGGGGTCTCTATACGAGGTAGGAGTATGTACAGTTCCTCATGACTCACCCTGTATTATAAATGAATTTTTAACCAATGACAAGCTGCGACGACACGACAAACCCACCAATCATGCGTCTGAAACTGTCGTTTCAGCTTCTCTTGGAAGCGAATGAACTATAGTATTAAATCTCTTGTACTATTTCGGCAACATTAAAACAGTACTTCTGGTTGCAACTCTGGAACTCCTCCAATTCTGATTTTCAATAGTTCACCTAAATTACTCAAGCAAACTGGGATTTCTTTAGTGAGACTCTTAAGGATTTAACGGATTAAATGACCTTTCGAAACAACGTTGATGAACCTATAATTCAATTTATGGATAAGAAAAGAGATGAACGGAGTAATAAAAACGAAACACACTCAGAAGGAATCTTGGGCAGACTATTTTCGATCTCTGTTTGCTAAAGATAACGATAACGAACCACCAACACCTGAAGTGACAAACGAACAAATAAATATTGAAGAAGCAGAGGTAACGGAAGCATTAAGGAAATTAAAAAATAAAAAATCACCAGGAGAGGACAGAATATCGAATGAACGCCTAAAGTATGGAGGACAAGACCTGACAAAACAATTATTAAAACTAATCCAAAAAATAAAAGAACAAAACAGAATACCACAAGAATGGAGATCAAGCATCCTAATACCTCTCTTCAAAAAGGGAGGAAAATCGGACCCGGAGAATTGCAGAGGAATTAATTTATTAAACACAACACTAAAATTAACAACCAAAGTGATAACAAACAAACTGAATAAAATTATAACATTAGCAGAAGAACAACAAGGTTTTAGGTCGGGAAGATCATGCAGCGACGCTATATTTATAATAATGAGGCAGATTCAAGAAAAATCGTTAGAATACAACAAACTGGCATACTTATGTTTCGTGGACTTTAAGAAGGCATTTGACAGGGTAAAATTAAAGGACGTTGTTCATTTATTGTACGCAAGAGAAGTACCTCTAGGAATAATTAAAACGATCGAAATTATCTACCAGAACAACACAATAAAAGTAAAAGTAGGTGAAGAACTAACTGACCCAATTGAAGGTGGCAATGTGATAAGACAGGGAGATTCCCTGAGTCCTCTGTTGTTCAACCTAATCATGGACGAAATAATAAAGAAAGTAGGAACAAAAAAAGGATACCAAATGGAAGAAAAACAACTTAAAATAATCTGCTATGCACACGACGCAATACTAATCTCTCAAAGTAAAGATGATTTACAACGTATGCTGTACGAATTTAATATAACCGCTAGAAAATTTAACATGTTAGTTTCCCCAAAAAAGACTCAATGCGCGGTTATAACAGCAGATCTAATAAGGTGTAAATTAGAGCTGGAGGGTCAAACAATAGGACAAGTCATGGAGTTTAAATATCTAGGCATCACACTATGCAGCTACGGAAAGCTCGAAAGAGAAGTGGAAGATCAGGTGAATAAAGCAAACAGAGACGCAGGTTGCCTGAATGAAACAATATGGAGATATAAAAACATCGGAAAAGAAGTGAAAGGCAGCATTTACAAAACAGTCATCAGACCAATAGTGACATAAGCGGCAGAAACACGACCTGATACAGAATGACAAAAAGAATGCTAGAAAGAGCAGAGGTGAAAACATTGCGAAAAATCGATGGTAAGACGCTGTGGGATAGAGCTAGAAGTGCAGATATACGAAGGAGATGCAAAGTGGACAGCATTAATAACTGGGTGAAAAGCAGAAGAGTAGAATGGAACGACCACATAAGCCGAATGACAACAAAAAGAGTAGTAAGTACGGCGAGAGACGGTTCCTCAATAGGAAGACGATCAGTGGGAAGACCACGAAAAAGATGGAATGACAACTTACTGGAGGCACATTGAAAAACAGACAGAGTAATGTCTATATAAAAAGAAGAAGAATAATTTATGGATCCCCTCGTCTCCGCCGCTAACCAATGTTATTGACTTTGGAGTGGCAACTCCTGTTAATACGCTTCTATGACAGAAACTTTTTTATCAAATAATCCAAGTAAAAAGTAAAATATATGCACTGACCTGTATTTTAAAGACATTTAATTTTACAAAATCTCGTTTAAAAGGATACTTTAAAAATTCATAACAAAAACGAATTCTATTAACAAAATTCTCCGGGAAATGTCTTCGCAGTAATAATTCCTCGAGTAAGGCCGAAAGAGGCTTACATTGGAAATAATTCCCCAATATCTGGCAAGCTCGACTGTGACGACGACAAAACTTTTCATACAATTTCCTTTAACCGAAAGACATCAATATCATCGGCGGTTAATCGCCTGGAAATAAATTTGCTTTTCGAGCGGTTATTGGCACGCCTCTGAAAAGAAATTCCAATAAAAACTGCCTTAATTGGACCACCACCGCAAAGAATTATTAACAATATCTCGGGGCTGGTGGTTTGTCAACGCCCTTTCGGCACAACGTCAAGTATGCTAATTTTATTTACCGTTTGAAAGCGTACAAGGCGACTCCAATTGAAAAACTTTTTCACCGGGTAATTGGCTAAGAGGATTAGGTAGTTTTTATTGCAGAGGAGATTGGCCGAAAGCGACAAGGAGAATTAAGTGGCGGAATTTCATTAGGTCAAACATTTACTTGTGAGATGGATTTTCGAGTGGAAGATAACAACTGGCTGACGTAAATATTTCAGATTTAATCATAAATTCATCGGGAAAATTACTTTAAGAGCAGTTGTATTCTATGAAATCTGCTTGAGATTTAATTGTAAAATTTAATTAAAAGGTATCGAAAAAATAACTCTTAGATCGGTATTTTTAATGTAAGTGTTCTTTAAATGTAGCTACCGTAAAGTACTTAATTTCTAAAAATCGTCATGACAAATGATGCTAATTTTCAGACAATAAAAAGCCAATTGCTGTTAAACTTGATAATAAAAAACACTAAACAAAAAATACTGGAAGAAAAAGGTAAATTCGAATATACAAGACACTGTAGACAAATATATATAGAGTGGGCCAAATAAAAGTGTCCACCTCGATATTTGGCAGTATTTTTTCTATTTCAAGGAAATGACGAAACAGGTCGATTTTTGGTCTGATGGGGACACATTTTTACGGTACATACATCTGTCATTTGTCAACCCCCTCCCTTTCACATCCCCCACCCCTTATTTTTAAATAGGGAATAGGGGTTGTGTGCTAGCTCATTTGAAAGGTTATTTAATTCTCTATTCAGTAACATAAACATAATTTTTTATACAGGGTGTCCAAGAAAATTTTTTTAAAATTAAATTAATTGGCACGAAAAGAAGAATGTATGTAATGTATTTAACCCGTGTTGAGCTGCCCCCCCCCCCCTTGCAAAAATTAAAAAACAAATAGCCCTGATTTATGAGCTATTTATGAGCTCTCATATTCCGCAAATTAAAAATTTTGAGCTCGTTCCACTGAGCAGGAATTTAATATTTTAGTGGGGGGGGGAGGGGCTGAGTCAGTGGGGGGGTGCACTACTTAAAAATAGGAATATTGAATCGATTTTTGCGGCAGAATTACGAGCTATTTATGAGCTCTTGAAATGATATAGTTTCGATTTTTGAGCTCATCCCCTTCACCCCCAAACAACCCTTTAATTGATTTAACTTAAGAGAAAAATGCGGAGAAAACTTAAAATATATCGTATTGCGGATATAATTCCTATAGCTTATATAGTCTAAGAATACACTATTAAATCACGTGCATTTCGATTATTGAGCTACAACCCCTTCGCAAGAAAACTACCCCGTCTTCCCGGCTTAAGAAAGAGTTGTAATTAACTGCATTAAATTAATTATTTGGCCACTACATATCATTTAATAATTTATAAGATCACAAATTACGCGCATTTAGATCAGTAAATTGCAATTTATTTTGTATAGTGCAGTCACTGAAGGTAAAAATCAACGATTACCTTCAATTTCGGTGAACCTTTATCTATTTTCACGAAAATTGGTCAGTGGTTAGAGGATACCTCAAGAAACAAAAGTGACATGATGCCACCTTGCGCCTTTACCCTGAGGGTGGATACCGCCCCGTCTCGGGGGTGAAAATTATTTTATAAAAAATAAGTGTACAAATCAATAAAACGACAAATTATAAGCAACATTTGTTATATTAAGTTATTAAAATAACTCAATACTTTTTAAGTTATTAAAGATCAAAAATTTTAATTATTCGTGAAGAAATGCATGTTTTGAAGCGGTTTTTCGTAAATCACTGAAAAATTGTAAGTTTTTACAAAAAAGTTAATAGTAGTTTAATTCGTATAGCTTATATTCTAATAATAAACTCTTAAATCACGCGCATTTCGACTATTGAGTAACAACCCCTTCGCAAGAAAACCATCCCATATTCCCGGCTTAAGAGAGAGTTGTACTTAAAATAATTTAAATTAATTATTTGGCGACTACATATCGTTTAATAATTTATGAGCTCGCAAAATATACGCATATCAATTATTGAATTGCAATTTTCTTTCTATAGTGCAGTCACTGAAGGTAAAAATCAACTATGATCTTCGATTTCGGTAAATCTCCATTCATTTTCACGAAATTTGGTGAGCGGATAAAGGATACCTCAAGAAACAAAACTAACAATAACAACTTGCGGTTTTAGCCTGGGGTATATATCACCCCTTCTCGCGGGTTAAAATTACTTTATTAAAAATAACCCCACAAATCGAGAGAGGGACAAATTCTAAGCAGAATTTGTTATATAATGTTATTAAAATAAATCAATACTTTTTGAGTTATTAAAGATCAAATATTTTAATTTTTGTGAAAGAAAATGCATGCTTTAAAGCGATTTTTCATAAATAACTCAAAAACTGTAAGTTTTTGCAAAAGAGTTTTCTTCGCTAAAATTGAAGCTAATAAAAAATATAATAAATTGCTTACTTAAAATAATGTTAATTTAAAGTAAGTTATAGGTAATTAAATGTATATTTTTTCTGCGACTATTCAAATCTAAGGATTCAAGCGTAAATAACGGGAAACAGATGCATTTTATGTAACACTTACTAAATACTTGCCAAAATACTTAGAAATACCTATCAAATGAGCTCCAGAAAAAGTTGATAGCATCAAAATTTATAATCCAAAAATTTTTCCAAAAAAATTGATTTTTTTTAATACCTCTGTTAATTTTTATGATATCAGGCACATCCAACTATTTGAAAGGTAATTTCAAGAGCTATAAAACTGTATTACATTTAATCTTTCAAATACTTTATTTTTTTAGGATACTAGTAGAGGGCTCCTGTTACATTGTTCTCGTAGTTAAATTTAGGCGTAAACGTTTCTATCTTCGTTGTTTTGATTCATACAGAAATCAAAAGACAAGTAAAATCTTTGCTAATAAAAAAAAAACTCCAATTTCGTTATCTATCATTTTTTAGGTGTATCGAGTATTGTTGGAGCTATTATTTTAAATATGATTTAAAAAAATCAAAATTTTTCAAATTTTTATAAATTATTTGCTTTTGATAATAACTCCAACAATACTCGATACACCTAAAAAATGATAGATAACGAAATTTGAGTTTTTTATATTAGCAAAGATTTTGCTTGTCTTTTGATTTCTGTATGAATCAAAATAACGAAAAAAGAAACGTTTAAGCCTAAATTTTACTACATGAACAATGTAACAGAAGATCTTTACTCTTATCCTAAAAAAATAAAGTATTTGAAAGATTAAATGTAATACAGTTTTATAGCCCTTGAAATTAGCTTTCAAATAGTTGGATGTGCCCGATATCATAAAAATTAACAGAGTTATTCAAAAAAAATTCATTTTTTGGAAAAATTTTTGGAGTATAAATTTTGATGCTATCAACTTTTTCTGGAGCTCATTTGATAGGTATTTCTAAGTACTTTGACAACTATTTAGTAAGTGTTACATAAAATATATCTCTTTTCCGTTATTCAAGCTTGAATCCTTAGATTTGAGTAGTTGAAGAAAAAAATATACATTTAATTACCTATAACTTACTTTAAATTAACATTATTTTTAAGTAAGCAATTTATTTTATTTTTTATTAGCTTCAATTTTATTGATGAAAACTTTTTTGTAAAAACTTATAGTTTTTGAGTTATTTATGAAAAATCACTTTAAAGCATGCATTTTCTGTCACAAAAATTAAAATATTTGATCTTTAATAACTCAAAAAGTATTGATTTATTTTAATAACATTATATAACAAATTTTGCCTAGAATTTGTCCCTCTCTCTATTTGTGGGGTTATTTTTAACCCGCCGTTACACGCGTCTTCTATTGTGACGGGGTTGCACGCGTATGAGCGTCGCCCTCACCTACATCAATTCGACTTATTTCGAGGAAGAATGAATGTCAACATGTATAAATATAAAATGGGTTGTACTCACATATTATAGAAAGTCTCGTAAACCAATTTTTTTATTAATTTAACAAAACAAAAGTAAAAATAATATAGATCAAAAGCAAATTTTCTTAATAT
Organism: Diabrotica virgifera virgifera; assembly: GCF_917563875.1. Lineage (NCBI taxonomy): Eukaryota > Metazoa > Arthropoda > Insecta > Coleoptera > Chrysomelidae > Diabrotica > Diabrotica virgifera. The sequence goes on from NC_065443.1 coordinate 70,717,265, forward strand.
TCAATTTCAGCAAGCCACTGAAGAAATTAACGTTCTTTACGCGAATTCATTTTACTAAAAATACAAATTAAAATTAACAACTGTTCTGAAGCTATTTCTTTGTGGCATTTATGTAACTAACTATTAATATTTTGTATTTCGATAACGACGTCCGAGGTGGAATTCGAAACGTCAATAAAATTAATTTTTCAAGTTAAATTGTGGCTTATTTCCCAATTAGAATAGGTAATTTTAAAAATCGGTTCTTAACCAGTGGCGCACCTAGAAGAATTTTCCTTTGGGGGGGGGGGGGTTTGCTTGCACAGCGGAAGTTTTTTGTATTATTTGTAAAAGACAAGTTACATTTTCCTACTTTCTTTTATATATATTTCTATATGCTCTGGGTGGGATTTTAACCCCCAAACCCCCCTCGGTGTGCCACTGTTCCTAACCTAATCCAAACAATCATATTTTAATTAAACCTACCTAAATATTAAATAAAAACCTAAAAGTTTCTTTGAGATAACAGAAACGTGATTTCACCGTGATTGCACGCGCAGTGAGGAATTCCCTCACTTAAAGAGGGATGTCTCTTCTTTCAACTATCACACAGCACACTGACCGCCTGAAATATTCTATAACTTTTTCATACCCTCTCATGAACCATGCTAAAGGCATTCCTGGGTGCTTAAGTTTATCGTATTAGTTTACACAATTTCATTGGTTATAAACAAATATGGTGAGGGATTCCCTCATAGCGCGTGTAATGGCGGGTTAATGAAGTAATTTTAACCCCCGAGAAGGGGTGCCGTATACCCCAGATATCCCAGGCTAAAACCGCAAGTTGTTATTGTTAATTCTGTTTCTTGAGGTATCCTCTATCCGCTAACCAATTTTCGTGAAAATAAATGGAGATTTACCGAAATCGAAGATCATAGTTGATTTTTACTTTTAGTGACTGCACTATTCTAGAAAGAAAATTGCAATTCAATAATTGAGATGCGTATATTTTGCGAGCTCATAAATTATTATTAAACGATATGTAGTCGCCAACTAGTTAATTTAAATTATTTTAAGTACAACTCTCTCTTAAGCCGGGATTATGGAATGGTTTTCTTGCGAAGGGGTTGTAGCTCAATAGTCGAAATGCGCGTGATTTAAGAGTTTATTCTTAGAATATAAGCTATACGAATTAAACTACTATTAAGTTTTTTATAAAAACTTACAGTGTTTCAGTGATTTACGAAAAACCGCTTCAAAACATGCATTTTTTTCACGAATAATTAAAATTTTTGATCTTTAATAACTTAAAAAGCATCGACTTATTTTAATAACTTTATATAACAAATGTTGCTTATAATTTGTCGTTTTATTGATTTGTACAGTTATTTTTTATAAAATAATTTTCACCCCCGAGAAGGAGCGGTATCCACCCTCAGGGTAAAGGCGCAAGGTGGCACCATGTCACCTTTGTTTCCTGAGGTATCCTCTAACCACTGATCAATTTTCGTGAAAATCGATGAAGGTTCACCGAAATTGAAGGTAATCGTTGATTTTTACCTTCAGTGACTGCACTATACAAAATAAATTGCAATTTACTGATCTAAATGCGCGTAATTTGTGATCTCATAAATTATTAAATGATATTTAGTCGCAAAATAATTAATTTAATGCATTTTAAGTACAACTCTCTCTTAAGCCGTGAAGATGGGGTAGTTTTCTTGCGAAACTGTTGTAGCTCAATAATCGAAATGCACGTGATTTAATAGTTTATTCTTAGAATATATAAGCTAAAGGAGTTATATCCGCAATACGATATATTTTAAGTATTTTCCGCATTTTTCTCTTAAGTTAAATCAATTAAAGGGTTGTTTGGGGGTGAAGGGGATGAGCTTAAAAATCGAAACTATATCATTTCAAGCGCTCATAAATTGCTCGTAATTCTGCAGCAAAAATCGATTCAATATTCCTATTTTTAAGTAGTGGGGGGGCTGACTTAGCCAGGGCCGTGCGGTGCTATGATGCGGTGAGGCGGTCGCATCAGGCGGCATCACAAGGGGGGCGGCATAATCAGTTAAATGAAAATACATCAAAATAATCATATGGATAACAAAGGGTGTGCAAAATAGAATATTTGAAAAATATCCGATGGCTTGTGAAACTCGAGTTTAAAGAGTAACCATGCCAATTTGCAAACTTAGTTTTAAAAGTGAAAGCGTCTTCTACAGAAACAACAACCTTTTTTTGTATTATACAAGAACTTTACACTTTTTTCTGGTTCCACAAAGTGTTGTTAAGTTCTGAAAAACCATGTTTTTCAACTAACTTTAAAACCGTCAAGCGATACTAGATGGTCAAGTCGACAGATGCATTGAAACTTTTAAGATTTCAATTTTGTGAAATATATGATGCCGTATTCGAAATAATGGAAGAAGTCAACAAAGATACAGAAACTAAGGTCAAAGCACGAGGATTAGCAAAAAATATTAAAAATTATAAATTTATATGCGGTAAAGTTCTTGCTCAAGTTATTTTATTTCATATAAATTCAGTCTCGAAGATGTTGCTTCATGTAACTATAAATGTGTCAGATTATGTAAAAAGGTTGTCAGAAACAATAAAAAAAATTAAATGTTACAGATAATCTGGCTATGACCAAACGAAAATTACTGCTAATGAAATTGCAGAAAATCTTGATATAAGCTCCGAATTTCCAGCGGAAAATGAAATTCGAGCAAGGAGAAAAAAGCGTCAATTTGATTACGAAAAATCTATGGATGAGCTTTTAACAGAACAAGATAAATTTAAAATAAATTTTTTCATCTATATTTTAGACATTGCCATTAATTCTTTGATTGGTCAATTTTCGCTTCTAGAAATTCATAAATAAATAAATGTTTAATGATATTTTTTAAATTGAGGGAAATAAATGATAAAACACTAAAAAAATATTGTATGAATCTTCATTCAATACTTTCAATAGGGCTTTTCATCGATTGTCATTTGTTTTGAGCTTCAGTCATGAGTCACATAATATTAATATATCTACGTCATACGTCTTTGGTTTGTATCATGGGTATATATCAATAACGTACGATGTAGATATAATAATATCTATTATGTGACACATGACAGAAGCTCGAAACAAATGACTGTGAATGAAAAGCCCTATAAAAAAAGAATCGAATATACAGGCAATTATCTTCTAGAAGAATTACGTGATATATCCCAAATGATAACATACTCCATGAAACCTTTAGAAGTTTTGAACTATTTCTGTATACCCAAATGTAGTTGTATCGCTAAGAATTTTATTAACAATTCCTGTCTCGGTAGCTAGTGGAGAAAGAAGTTTTTAAAAATTAGAAATTATTAAAAACTATTACGAAGCTCCATATGACAAACAAAACTAAAAAAATTAGCACTCATTTCAATAGAGTCCTCACTAGCTGCTACTTTAGACTACACAAATCTGATTGACGAATTTGCCAAAATTAAAGTCAGAAGGGTAACATTGTAATTTTTGTAAATTTTATTTAATGTTAATACGTATTTCATTTAATTTAAATTATGTTTTGTTTTTAAAATAAAAGTGTGTTCATTTTGTGTAGTTGCATTTAATAAAAAAAGTTAAGATTTAATTATATTTAAGGGGCGGAATTTTGAAAACTTGCATCATATTGAAAATATGTACCGCACGGCTCTGGACTTAGCCCCCCCCCCCCCACTAAAATATTATATTCCTGCTCAGTGGAACGAGCTCAAAATTTATAATTTGCGGAATATGAGAGCTTATAAATAGCTCATAAATCAGGGCTACTTGTTTTTTAATTTTTGCAGGTGGGGGGGGGGGCAGCTCAACACGGATCTTTATTTAATTCAAAATACATTCTACTGCTGTCACAAAACAGAAAAAAATGTTTTTTGATAAATAAACATTGTTTTTTCTTAACTTCAATGTTCAAGCTGTTACCCATCTGCCTCTTGGTAGGTTGAATATTAAATTTAAGCAACCAAACAATATTTATTTACCAAATAAGATTTTTTCTGTTTTCTGCCATTTATATTTTGAATTAAATAAATTACATACCTTTTTCTTTTTGTGTCAATTAATTTAATTTAAAGTAATTTTTCTTGGACACCCTGTACAAATAATTACGCCAATGGTAATATTACTGAATAAAGAATTGAATAAACTTTCAAATGAGCTAGCACACGACCCCTATTCCCTATTTAAAAATAAGGGGTGGGGGATGTGGAAGGGAGGCGGTTGGCAAATAACAAATGTATGTACCGCAAAAATGTGTCCTCCTTAGATCAAAAATCGACCTGTTTTGTCATTTTCTTAAAATCCAATAAATACTGCCAAATATCGAAGTGGACACTTTTATTTGGCCCACTCTGTATAGATGCAGCGCTGATCTCCAAGAAAGCAAAGATACGAAAGAAATCAGAGACATAGCAAAACAAGAAAGAAGCAAAGGAGTTAAAATTAAAATCAGATACCAAAAATAAGAAATAAATGACAAGGTGCTAAAATGGAATACGGGATAAAATAAACTCATAGAAATTAAAATTGTTCCAAAAAACTAAACAAAAAACATTGGATGGATGAGAAGAAAACAGACATGCAAACGAAGAGGAAAATGAGTCAAGGTATATTCACAATAATAAAAAAAATAGCAAAAAAAAGAAAGAGAACTAACAAAATGACAAAAAAATTGGAACATGGACGCTGCTAGAAGCAGGAAAAATGGAAAAATTAGCGACACAGTTAAGACAATACAAGATAGATATTGCAAGAATTCAGGAAACCAGATGGGAGGGACATAGAAAAATCGAAAAAGAAAATTCTACGGTATGCAGGCGAGGAAAACAGGGATAAGGAAAAAGGAGACATAAAGTTATGGAATTTAAACCCCTAAGTGAAAGAATATCATACATAAGGGGAAACAGCGGCCAAAAAAGTTTTCCATAATAAATGTCTAAGCATCCATAGAAAACAGTGATGACTTGACAAAACAACAGACAAAACAACGACCAAATAGTCCAAGAAAACTGATTCACAGATATTGCAGGGGAAAACACAATACATAACCACAAACAATAATGGAGAAAGACTATGTAATTTAGCAGCGGCATTAAATATGGAGAAACCTAGCACGAGATATAAACACAAAAACATACACAAAATAACATGGACGAGACCAGGAAGTCTGGAGGTGGATCAAATAGTCCATGTACTGATTAAAAAGACACACAAACAGCCGATAAATGACGTTAGATCTCACAGAGGAGCCAACATAAATTCGCACCATATGCTATTGGTTAAAAAATTTAAAATAAAAACAACGAAACATGAAAGACAAAAAGCACAGGGAATATGGGACGTAGATAAATTAAAAAGGAAAGGAGTAAAAAGAAGATTGGTAAAAGAAGTAAATGCAAAGATGCAGTTCAAGGAGGAACTACAGATGGAGGAACAGTGGAAAAAATCAAGAAAGGAATAAACAAAGCAGCAGAGAAAGTGGTTGGAAAAATGCAAAAAGAAAGTAGAAATAATTGGTTTGACGAAGAGTGCAAATTAGCAGTTGACGAAAAGAATAAAAGCAGATTGAAATGGCTAAGCACAGGCAAAAAAGAGGAACGAGAAAAATACAAAGATCAAAGGAAAAAGACAAATAAATTGTTTAAATCGAAGAAAAATAAAAAAGTAGTCGAAATTATGAACCAGATAGAAACAGAAAATAAGACACAATTCAAAACCATTGTAGTCCAGTCGTGTTAGACGGATAACAGGCCTGACCTTGCATTAGGAGCTGCCCCAAATTTTATTTTTCTAATATTTAGGGGGGTCAATAGTAGTGTAAACTTAAAATATCGACTGAATTCCGCTGTTGCGTTAGCTGCCATCTTGATTTTAAACGAGAACCGTTTTTGCTCAATATCTCCGCCATTTTCAACTTTTCGACAAAGAGTATAACAACCAAAATTGTTGAAAATGTGATTTTCTATTATTTCCATTGTTACAATTTGTTCGTGCCGTCGATATTTTCCGAGTTATGGCGGAAAATATTGACAGTTAGAGCATAATTATTAAATTATCTCGTGTATTATTAGTTTTACGACAAAAATGTTCTTATACAAAAATTGAGATAATTAAATTCTACAAAATTTTAATTTCTTTAATTTTTTTTGCTGAAGTTAATATTTAAGGTCGTACGTATGCGATAATGGCGTGAGCGTAAGACCTGATTGATTTTGTAGCAATTGTTTTTGTTCAATATCTACGCCATTTTAAACTAAAATTTTTCCAAATATGATTTCCTACAATTTCTTTTTAAGAATGTTTTCCATGCCGTTGATATTTTCCGAGTTAAGTGGCAAAATACTAAAAAGTGGTGGGGGGACCATAATTACTGAATTGAATCTTGTTTCCGATCTGAGCTGCCCCAAATTTTATAATTTTGTCCTTTAGGGGAGATCAACAGTAGTGTTAATTTAAAATCTTGACTAAATAACGCGGTTGCATTAGTCGCCATATTGATTTTAAAGGAGAACTGTTGTTTCTTAATATATCCGCCATTTTCAACTTTTCGACAAAAACGGTAGGCACTAAAATTGTTGGAAACGCAATTTCCTACAATTTCTTTTCCACATTTTTTTTATGCGATCAATATTCTCAGAGTTAAGGGGGAAATAATGGAAGCGGAAGGGAAGCATAATTATTGAATTATAGTAAGAAGAGAATATTATATTTTATAGAATTTTTGAAACTTCCATTGAAACCCCAACCAAACTAAGTACATAAAAGACATAAATAATAACTTATGTATATGCATTAAGTTCGCTTAATTTTATTAACTAGCTGGTTTTATTTGTTGAATTTGTCTGTCGATAATTAAGTTTCATGTCAGCTAACATATTTTAATATTTCAACAATTTTTTTTTTAATTTGGGACCCTGTTGGGAGAATTTTTCCATTCCCTCCTCCCTTGTAAACCCTCCACTGGTTCTCTCGAAAAATTGTAGTAAATCATAATTGCAACAATTTTAGTTCTTACACTTTTTGTCGAAAAGTTGAAAATGGCGGAGATATTGAACAAAAACAATTGCTATAAAATCAATCAGGTCTTACGCTCTCGCCTTTACCGCATACGCACTACCTTAAATATTGCTTATATCATAAAAAAATGAAAAAAATCAAAATTGTACAAAATTTAATTCTCTTCATTTTTGTATAGGTCCAAATTTGTTGTAAATCTAATAATAAACGAGATTATTTCATTAATAGGAGATTCTGACCAATATAACGCTACAGAAATCTAAATTAAAGTGATAACTTTTTTGATAATTGCCCGTCGTCAAGGATATTACGTCAGATGCCTTTCGTTGCTACGAAAAAATACATTCAGCGACATTAATGACAAATGTTTTAAAAATTATAAAAGTGATGACTTTCAACCGTCAAATACATATTTATAACAACTGTGTGTTTAATTGTACTAATTTGTACTTACATAAATAAATTACAATAAAATTTTGGTTTTGAACAGTTTTATTCATGAAATAATCGCAACAAATTGCACTCGATCTCTAAAATTAATCTAGAATTTAGGTCTCTTGTGCAATTACTACTGATAATTTTATAAATCAATAATTATGCTCTAACTGTCACTATTGTTTCCTCATAACTCAGAAAATATCGACCACACGAAAAAAATTTAAATAAACTAAATTATAGAAAATCGAATTTTCAACAATTTCAGTTTCCTCACTTTTTGTCGAAAATTTGATAATGGCGGAGATATTGAGCCAAAACGGTGCTCGTTTAAAATCAAAATGGCGGCTAACACAACGGTCAAATTAAGTCAAGATTTTAAGTGTACCCCCCGTTAACCCTTAAACGCCCAACCTTTTTTAGGTTCCATGTATGCCCAAGGGTGGGTAAAAAATGTCCACCTCCAAAATAGCTAAATTTATTGAGAGTTGTTGGAAATTGATTAAACTTAAGAATCTTATGCTTAATAAACACAGCATCTTAGAAAATATTAATATAAACAATTTACAAACCTTACAACAAAATTACAATGTACATCAAAATTAACATAGCACTAAAAGCCAGTAATTCAGATTTGTCGATTTTCTCCACATTCTTCCTTTCAACCTCCTCATTGGCGGATAATTATGTAAATTATGTAATTATACGTCGATAGCTATATGGATTATTTTCCTACCAACGAGAAATTATATAGAAACCTTTAGTAATAAGTTTTACCAATGGTGTACTTTTTATGCCCACCCATATTTAGCTCAAGATGCTACTTTTATTTTCAGAAATATCGGTAGAACCAAATGAACATTCGATAAAGGGCTGTCTTTTTAACAATAAATAATTTTTTAAAAATTTTTAAACACGTAATAAATATGTTACAAGGGAATACGCATTCGGTGGACATTTTTACCCACCCTTGGACGTTTAAGGGTTGATAGGCAAAATGCCCTCACTCCCAGAATTCAATATATTTATTTTTTTTACGTTCTATGCAATTAAAAAATGAGATAACGCGGATTTTTAGGTCGCCACCCCCCTTACCCCAAAAAGGTAGATTTTTAGATTTAATTTTTTTTAGTTGGGTTGCAATTGATTTCAAAATTTCAAAAAATTCACACATATATCTGAGACTTTTACAAAACATGTCCATTTTTTATGGATCCGTAGGTCGAGTTTACATAACATCAAAAAAAATTTTAACTTTTTAAAGCTTATAACTTTTTCTTGGAGCGGGCTGCAGGTCTAATTTTTTTTGCATTTTGTGTATTTTATTAAAAGCTATCTCTCCGATTTTTTTCAGATTTTTCCGTTACCTGCGCCATCTTGAAAAATCCGGAAAACTGTTTTTTTAGGGGGTTTTTGGGGATTTTCTCCATTTTATAGACTGCAACATAGATCAACTCATGGTTTTGTTAATAGATTATGTAGAATTTTAAATAACTGAGTATTTTAGGACTATCAAAAATTGGGCAAAACACCCCAAGCCCCCCAAAAACCATGTTTTTTTTATATAAGGGTTTTTGTTGGCTTAATGATATTTTTTGAGGTCGATACAGCCTAAAAATTTTGAATTTTTTTCAGTTTTTTACTTTATATGTGATTAAAAAATAAGACTCACCGCATTTTTAGCCCACCATCCCCTCCCTCTGCCCCCACAAAAACGACAATTGTTCTATTTTTTTTATTTAGTTAAGTTGCAATTAATTTAAACATTTTATGAGGCTTCTAAAAAACATCTATTTTTTATTTTTTTGCATAATCTTTAAATGTTTAAAAAATAGTTATAAACAAATTAACGTTTCTCAGAAAGTATTTACTATATTATAATTTTAAAAAATAGCTAAAATGCGCATTTCAAATATCTTGAAAATGAATGCTTTAAAACTTTTTTGCAACCATTTGCAAAAAAGTTATGGAACAGCAAAATAAATATACGATTACTACGGTGTTAATAATTTTTTTTAATTCTTTCAAAGCGTAGAAGTGAGACTACGGTGTTAATAATTTTTTTTTAATTTTTTCAAAGCGTAGAAGTGAGTTTAAAGTACAAGCTAATTATTTGTAAAACAATATTGATTATCAGCTTAATGGTTATATTTTAATTAAAGATTATAATATATTTTTTTGTAATTTACACGCGCGAAAGTAGAATAATACAGTACCGTAGCAACCCGCCCACATACACAACTCGCGCGAGTTTAAGCGTGTCAGTCGCTTCGAGTGAACATTTTATCTCCGGCTCTGTATCAAGCCTACTTTCGCTCTAAAAATTACAAAAAAAAGTATTTTTAATCTTTGATTAAAATATAACCATTGCACTAATTTTTGACATTCTTTGTGAGTAATTAGATTGTACCATAGACTCACTTTTAAGCTTTGAAACAATTAAAACAAATTATAAACAATGGAGGTATCGTATATTTATTTTGCTGTTTCCTAATTTTTTTGCAAATGGTTGGAAAAATTTTTTAAAGCATTCATTTTCAAGACCTATGAAATACGCATTTTAAGTATTTTTTAAAATTAGAGTATAATAAACAATTTCTAAGAAATGTTAATTTGTTTATAACAATTTTTTTAAACATTTTAAAGATTATGCAAAAAAAATGAAAAGTTTATATTTTGTCGACAAAATATTAAATAGGCATCACACCTTTATAGTCTTTCTAAGTTTGATCAATATTTCATGATTATTTTGGTTGTCAGTGCGACTGTAAATTGTTAATTAACAATTGAATTGTTGCTAAAATATTCTGAATTTATAATCTATACCAAGAAAGCTTTTATTTCACCAAGATATATAATTATTGATAAATAATTACGGGCCCAAAAATTTATTTGAAAATTCGAGATTTTGTTGGGAAAACGCACGTTTTCCGAGGAAAATTTTCGTCGGATCAAATCGGGAAAAACATGTTTTTATGTAGAATTAAATTGGGGTGAATTTTTATTTGAGTATTTTTGGTTTAAAGTTAAAATCTTCGGAGTTATAGAGCAATAATTGAAAAAAATAGGATTTGTTGGCGCCATTTTGTTTATAAAAAAAGTAGCACACTATCTGTGGACTTTGCATACCTATATTAATAATATATAGGATCTTATAATTCGATTAAAGCAATAAAATTGCTGGTAAATAACTTTTCTTTGTACTTTACTAATTAGACCAACGTATTATAACTATTTTTTTTTCAAAATTTAAAGATTATGCAAAAAAAAATTTCCATTTTGTCGATAAAATATTAAACAAGCATCTCATCTTTATAATCTTTATAAGTTTGATCAATGTATCATGATTATTTTGGTTATTATTGCGATCGTAAATTGTTAATTAACAATTGAATTGTTGCTAAAATATTCGTTTAATTTTCACCAGCTTCTGGAATTACAATCTATACCAAGAAATCTTTGATGTCACTACGTTATTTAATTATTGATTTGATTAATAATTACTTACCTAAAACTTTATTTGAAAATTATAGTTTTTGTTAGGAAAACCCGCATTTTCCGAGGAGAATTTTCGTCGGAGCAAATCGTGAAAAACATATCTCTATGGAGAATTTAATTGCGGTGAATTTTTATTCGGGTTTTTTGTTGTAAAGTTAAAATCTTCGGAGTTATAGAGCAATAATTGAAAAAAATACGATTTGTCGGCGCCATTTTGTTTATAAAAAAAGTAGCACACTATCTGCGGACTTTGCATACCTATATTATTAATATGTAGGATCTTATAATTCGATTCCAGCAATAAAATTGCTGGTAAATAACTTTTCCATGAATTTTGCTAATTAGCCCAGAGTAATATAGGTTATGTAGATGGTACAAGCAGATGTTTGAATAAGTAGAATATGTATAATGTAAAGTAATATTAGGGTACCTACTAAATACAAACTAATGAACAAAGGACCAAATGTTTTGATTCACAAAACTACAAGAAGTATGATATATTAAAATGTACTTTTTGTAATTTATAATTTAATTATTATTAACTATTCTAAATGGGAAATAAGCCACAATCAACTAAAAAATGATTTTATTAAGGTTTCGACGTCCACCACGTTGCAAAAATACAAAATATTAATAAATTAAACAAAAATGTAACTTGGTAAAAAATCTTATCTTAAAAATATCTAATAATTTAATTTAATCTGACTTATTTATATAAATCTCCCCGAACCCTTTTTTCAGTGCGTCACAGATTATCGAATTCTCTCTAACCCATTACAGATGGAAAATAAAATCATTTTTTAGTTAAATTGTGGTTATTTCCCATTTAGAATAGTTAATTACAAAAATGCCACAAAGAAATAGCTTTAGAACAACATTTTCGATTTAATTGCAAGCCAACTTAAAAAAATAAAATCGAAAAATTTACGTTTTTGGCTGTGGGGAGGGGTAATAGGGGAAGTGGGCTAAAATTGCGGTGAGTCATAATTTTTTAATCACATAGAACGTAAAAAAATAAAAAAAAATATTCAGGCTGTATCGACCTCAAAAAATATGATTAGACCCGCAAAACCTTTACAAAACTTTAACTAAACAAAAAAATAAAAGAAATGACGTTTTTGTGCGGGGCGGGCAGGGGGAGGGGTTGGTGGGCTAAAAATGCGATGAGTCTTATTTTTTAATCATATAAAGTAAAAAAATGAAAAAAATTCAAAATTTTTAGTCTGTATCGATCTCAAAAAATATCATTAAGCCAACAAAAACCCTTATATAACTTAAAAAAAAAACATTGTTTTTGGGGGGCTTGGGGTATTTTTCCCAAATTTTGATAGTCGTAAAATACTCAGTTATTTCAAATTCTACATAATCTATTAACAAAACCTTGAGTTGATCTATGTTGCAGTCTATAAAATGGAGAAAATCCCCAAAAACCGCCTAAAAAAACAGTTTTCCGGATTTTTCAAGATGGCGCAGGTAACGGAAAAATCTGAAAAAAATCGGAGAGATAGCTTTTGATAAAATACACAAAATGCAAAAAAATTGGACCTGCAGCCCCCTCCAAGAAAAAGTTATAAGCTTTAAAAAGTTAAAAATTTTTTTGAGTTTATGTAAACTCGACCTACGGTTCCATAAAAAATGGACATGTTTTGTAAAAGTCTCAGATACATGTGTGAATTTTTTGAAATTTTGAAATCAATCGCAACCCAACTATAAAAAATTAAATCTAAAAATCTACCTTTTTGGCTGTGGCGGGAGGAGTAAGGGGGTGGCGACCTAAAAATCCGCGTTATCTCATTTTTTAATTGCATAGAACGTAAAAAAAATAAATATATTGAATTCTGGGAGTGAGGGCATTTTGCCTATCTTAACGGGGGGTACCCTTTATACTACTATTTACCCCCTCTAAAGATTAGAAAAATAAAATTTGATACAGCTCATAATGCAAGGTCAAATGCTATCCCGACTGGGCTAAATACATTATCATTAAAACGTCAAAAGTTGTCGACTAATAAAACTTCATAATGTCAGTAGCGTTTACAAAGATTACCGCTTTCGAAAATATTGGCGAGAAATGGTTCTATTCTGCTATGCCGCCGAATAGAACAAAGTTTTGCTCGTTAGATATTTGCAAGTTACGTACGTAAATATTGTATTCCGAACTAATTACTCCATACTCGTTAAAGCCATATTAGTACCAATGTTATTCAGTTAAACTCTGTTTAAATACACTTTATTCGAAAGTTGGTCAGCGAAATTCCCGAGGCGCTGATGATAACTACATAAAAGGTGGTTAAGCCCGTACCTTCCGCCAAACTCCCTCGTTCCTCTTCTTTATTATTCTCATGGTTTATGTGATGATAATAATTTTAATCCATCGCAGCGCGGAAGTTACCTCGGCCGAATAGCGGGAAGTGATTAATCCAAATGAGAAGATTTTTGTAAAATAATTTGTTTTAATTGTCTCTGCAATGCTCATAATATTATGATTTGGAGTCTAAACGAGTCCTCATTAAACTAAGTTTGATTGTACTCGACTCACTTGTATTTTGAGGAAAATGGACTTTTAATACAGTTCTCAGATATCACAATAAAGACAGAACAACAATATTAATTGTTAGTTAAAGTTCACCCTTAAAATAAATCAAACAGGCCTTTTTTATTTTATTTATTCGCATTCCCTACAAATGGTAGGGGAGCCCTAGCAGGGATTTTTGCAGTAACTCGAGCGCGTCTGATTATCATATGGGAAGAAACCTGGTACAATGTAGATGTTCCTCTACCATATATTGGCTCTAAACACAGGGGAGTTCGGTAAGGGGAAGGCCGAAAAACAAATCTATCCTTAGAAAAACTCGAAATTGTCAAATTAAGATAAGGTAAGTTAAGTACATGCAAAACAGTGTATATTTAAAAAATTCGAAGATTTGGGCGGGGCGTAAGGAAATGGGTGAGTCACACAGTTTTACAAGAAAAAAGCGAATATTTCGCGAAATGAACGATAGATATAAAAACTAAAAAATACGTGCTCAATATTTGTCAAAAATCTATTAGGTCTGGATCCCGAAGTCCTGGAACAGGGGAAGTTTTAATTGTGGAACAAGTTAAAAATTTGGAACGGTCGTACCACGAAAACGTCACATGTATTTTGTCCGACAGAACTTCCAATCGATTTGTTACCCTTTCATTAATCTCTCATGCAAAAATGAGACTGCTATTTATCACCTGCCATAATTCCTGTCATTTGACATATTCTACGTGTTCCACTCATTACAATTCCCATATGGTGATAAATAGCAGCCTGATTTTTGCATGAGAGTTTAACGAAAGGGTAACAAATCAATTGGAAGTTCTGTCGGACAAAATACATGTAACGTTTTCGTGGTCTGACCGTTCCAAATTTTTATCCTGTTCCACAATTAAAACTTCCCCCGTTCCAGTGTTCCTATATATCAAAGTTTGTCCGACTAGACACCCTTAAGCTATTAACAAATTTTCAGCTTGCTACTAACTTTTTTTTCATACGCGGGATCCAGACCTATATCGAATGATACCAAACACGACTCCCCACGGAGAGGGGGGGGGGGTAAATTTAAAATTTTAAATACGAATCCTGCGATATTTCACGAAATGAACATCAGATCGATAAACTGAAAAATACACTTTTTCAATATGTTTAAAAATCTATCGAATGGCACCAAACACGACCCCCCACAAAAGTGGGGGGGGGGATAATTTAAAATTTTAAATAGGAGCCACCTTTTTTGCAGATTAGAATTCCTTACTTAAAAATAAGTAACTTTTATTTGAAACATTTTTTCGGATATGGATAAATGGCGCTAGATTCTATGTAGGAATATAATATAAGAATTCTTATATTTAAACCGCCGATTTATTTTTCGATTCACACAAGTCCGCGAAGCACAAAACACAATAGCACAATACGCGAGACGCAAAATAACTATCAACTGCATCCAAACTCGTGGATAAACAAGCGATGACTTTTTCAACAAATTAACGAGAGTTTTGCATTCAAAACTCTAAACTAACAAAGGCGGCGTCCAGACCTCTCTGGAATCTCAATTGAGGCAGTGAGAGCCAGAGTATCCTAACTGATTTTAACATTACTTTACACAATCAAAGGAAATGATCACAATCTATCAATGTCCGATTATTTTAGTAATTGTATGTTGACCAATAATGATTCTTGGTCAACATAAAACTACTAAAACAATCGGACATTATTAGCTTCTGATCATTTTCTTTGATTATGTAAAGTAATGTTAAAATCAGTTAGGCCACTCTGGCTCTCGTGGCGTCAATTGATACTAACTAATAAACGCAGCGTCCACCCTGGGCAGATTCTAATTTCTTACTGACTCTGACTACATTCGAATTATAATTGCCTACCAGGCGGGTGAAGGGGGACAACTTCTAAATTTCTGTTAGTTAGGTAAAACCAGATTACATCGGTTGTTAGATTACATCATGATTAATAAAAGATTCCGTAACAGCATAACATCAGTCAAGACATACCCAGGAGCAGATATCAAGTCAGACCATAACCCACTGATTGGCAAAATTAAGCTCAGGCTAAAGAAGGTTAGACGTAGTGTCAATCCAAAAGTCGACATCAGGCTATTAAAAGACCAAAACACAGAACATAGTGTAAAACTGTATATTACAGAACAATTTGAATACCGTTATTCAATCGGATGTATTGGACCAGGAGATAGAAAAGTTGCATAAAGTTTCACAAGACATACGTGAGAAATTTCTCAAACCACCAAAAATAAAGAAGAAATCGAAAGAACAAACGAGATTTTAGATATGATGGAAGAGAGGCGAAAGTCCAAAGCTCAGACATGTCATTAGACAAAAGAATAGATAACGAGATCAAAAAAGCAATTAGAATAGCTAAGGATACACGACTAAGAGAACAGTGTGCGGAAATCCAGCAATTGAAAAATAAACACGATTCATTCAATATGCACAAAAAAGTTAAAGAAGTTGCAGGCTTATACAAACCTAGAAGAGTTGGGTGCTTGGCAGATAACCAAGGCAAACCACTGTTTAGTGTGGAAGAAAAACTAGACACGTGGAAGAAATATGTGGAAGTAACTATTGCAGATGAAAGGCAGAATACCATTGGAGGCACTGAATGCCAAACAGGACCCCCAATTACCATTAAAGAAGTCACGTCAGCTAATAAAACATCTAAAGATGGTAAAGCTGTAGGGTCTGACCAGTTTTATGTAGAATTCCTAAAACTTATGGATGAGCAAGGGATAAAATGGATAACAACTGTATTCAACAAAATATACGTAACTGGAAAAATACCCCAAAGCTGGTTAAAGTCGACCTTCGTAACTTTAACCAAAAAAGTAAATGCCAAAACATCTGAAGACTACAGAACAATTAGCCTAATGAGCCACTTACTCAAAACGTTTCTGAAAGTGATACACGGCAGAATATATAAAAAATGCGAAGAACATGTATCATGGACGCAGTTTGGATTCCGCGATGCCTTAGGCACCCGAGAGGCTCTATTCGCTGTCCAAGTGCTTATGCAAAGATGCAGGGATGTTGACTGCGACGTTTATATTTGTTTTATCGACTACAAAAAGGCGTTTGATAGAGTAAAACACGGTAAACTCATAAACATCTTGAAAGAAGCGGGAGTAGATGATAGAGACTTGAGAATCATATATAATTTGTATTAGAACCAAACTGCCAATATTAAAGTGGATGACCAATTGAAGAGGCAGTCTCCATAGATAGAGGAGTGAGGCAAGGATGCATCCTGTCCTCGGTGCTGTTTAACCTTCCGATGACCAACCTTTTTTTGTTACACGGATGACCAAGGGGGGGAAAATGACCCCAGGTCAAAATTGTCAAAAATGACAATTAACAAAAAAACGAAGTTTTTTTATGGCATGGACTTTATGTCATGGCATGTGTAGTGTGTATGTTGAGTATGTGTCTTGTTACTTTGCCAAGTCGACGTCATTAGCCTAAAACTACTTGGAATTACACATAATAGACGGCATTTTACTAAACATCAACTTCAGAATATATTTTTTATTCGTAAAATATAGGGATTTTTTTTTATTTCAAAATATGAGGATATCTAGAATGATATTAAAGTCAAATAAAAAAATAATTAGTTAACAATTGAAAATACTTTTGAATTTAATAAAGAAAAACATACGCTGGGGTCACAATTTCCCCCGCTTCGTCATTCGAAGGTTAATATATACTCTGAAAGTATCTTCGAGCAAGCTCTGGGAGAACTACAGGAAGGCGTATTAGTCAATGGAGTGCGTCTGAACAACATTAGATATGGCGACGACGCTGTAGTTTTTGCAGACAGTCTAGATGGTTTGCAAAGAATGAAAAAATAATGTCACGCATATCAGATATAAGTGGAGAATACGGACTTGATCTCAGTAAGCGCGAAATATTTAATACACAGCTTTTGGTTAACCAACAACTAATAATTGACAGGGTCGACAGCTACACATACCTTGGTACCAACATAAACAGCCAGTGGGACCACTCAAGTGAAATAAAACAACGCATAGGAAAAGCGAGATCAGCGTTCATAATGGTGAAGTCTCTTTTCAGAAGCCACGATTTACCGCTTGCTACCAAAATCTCTATCATGAGATGCTATGTATTTTCTACGTTATTATACGGAGTAGAGGCCTAGACACTTTCCGAGGCTTCTTTGAGAAAACTCGAGGTATTCGAGATGTGGTGTTACAGGCGAATTTTGAGAATTTCGTGGATTGATCGTGTGACTAATGTTGAGGTTCTACGTAGAATAGGCAAGGAATGCGAGATTATTAACACAATCAGAGAGTGCAAACTAGAATATCTTGGCCATGTTATGAGAAATGAACAGATATATGGCTTGTTTCAACTCATTCTTTAAGGCAAGGTATTTGGAAAGAGAGGCCCAGGGAGAAGAGGAATATCTTGGCTTCAAAACCTGAGAAAGTAGTTTAATACATCGACTGTTCAGAGTAGCAGCAAGCAAAGTTAGGATGGCCGTGCTTAAGAAGAAGAAGGTAAAACCACCTTTTGAATGTTTGCTTCCAGGGATTTACTGAGTACCAGTTTTGGCAGGTAAAAACATCTTTGGAGTTAAAATTATTTTATTACCAGAGGCGTAACAACATTTGGATAAATTTCTTACAGAAATTTATTCCAAGTTTTAAACAGTTTTACTAATTTTATAATTTGGCATCTACTTATATTTGATAGCACTTAAGTTGGATGACTCGTCCAACTTAAGAAAATCTTTGTACTTTGTTAGTTGTTAGCTAAAATTACAGATAGAGAGAGACTACATACCTGCGATACCTGTTTAGGAATCATTTTAGGTGTAACACTCAGATATTTACAAAAACATTTAAAATTTAACATTTTTTAGGAAAATATCGAAAAGCCACAATCACTAATAGTATGGTATAAGTAGACCCAAACCCATATATCCAAAGTGAAAGTTATCCTTCAACACCGAATTGTTCTATATGGGCCACATATATGGTTCAGTAAAAAGTTGCACCATGTTGAGCGTCGGGTTTGGGGGGGAGGTGGGGTAGAAGTCGGTAAATTAGGAGTTTTTGAAGTTATACTTCTTTAGGCACGAGGGTGAATTGTTACATTCCCTGGCGCATGCGCACACCGACAGTATGATATTAGTCGCTACATCTTTTAAGTTATGTAGAGCAAATAAGGTGTGCGTGAAAAGAATGTTTTATTAGGTTTTTTAGTAAATATATTTATTATAATTTTTATGTCTGTGGATTTGTCTTCCTCCTTATAAGTATTATTAAAAATGTTTATTTTCAATTTAATGTATCTGTCACCGTGATTGTAATTATGTCCGAGAAATTATCGACTGAATACAAAAGCGGTGGTAGCTGATCGGTAGAGGATTCGTCTAAGGATCGAGAGGTCCCCTGTTCAAATCCCGACAAAGTCATATCCTTTTTTTTTAATTTTTGGTATTCTTTTTGTTCTTTCTAAAATTAGTTTAATATTTAAATACAGTACAAACAAACTGTTTAAAGTAGATAGGTATATTGATTTCGTTGAAATTATAATACAGTCGACTCTCGTTAGTTCGAAACTCGAGGGACTCTTAAAATATTACGAATTATCGAGTGTTTGAAATATCAAATGTTTCGAAATTTGTGAGAGAAAATAAATAAAACTTCGAATTATTAAGTGTTGATCAATTATTATTTATTAACTGCTATTCTATAACGTTGACAAAAGTTTAGAGATACATTCGTGTACGTATGTATTCATAATGTGAATTACTCAATCCTTCGAAAGAACTGTATTATACTGGTTTGCTTCAAAGCACATTGCTGCTGCTCAGACTTCTCAATAATTTTTTTAAGAGAAAAAGTGTCTGAAATGCTTTTTCATCACTTTGGTTTTGTAGACAGAAGGTTTGTAAGGTATCGAATGAGGATCTTGCTTCCTTAACTGTCACCTCTGCCAAAGGTTCTGGTGTGTAGTACTCATCTTCATTGTTACTTTTGTCGCGAACTCTTTGGCTTTTTCCTTCAACAAGTTTCTGCTAATAGACATTTTTATCCTCTACACTGTCTTAGCCAAATGACCAGACTTTCTTCTAGACGAGGAAATTCACCTTTAGTAGTTATTTTCCGTACTCCAACATTTTGAGTAGCATTAATTTTTTCCTTGTGCTTTATTATGATTGAGAGAGTACTCAGAGGACTCTTAAATTCTTTTGCAACATCACTTTTTTCTCACCTTCCTCTACTTTTTGGATTACCTTCTTCTTTTCAGCAATCGTCAAACATTTATACTTTCTAGGGCTCATTACTAACAAAATTTTAATCTGTATACCAACGAACTTGTAACAGTAACTACATAAACTAAACAAACTAAACACACAAAAAGTGTGTGTCAATAGTCAAATTAATCATAACAAAAAAAAAAGACGCGTTCATACAAGTTTGAAAACTGTACTTACTACAATCTTTCCACCTCTTTCTCTCTGCAACTTTGAATTGTCGGGTGTTGGACGGCATTGAGTTCGAATTAACGCGTCGTTCTGTTATATAGCAATGATTTTTTTGTTCGAATTACCAAGTGCATAAAAATGTATTGATTTAGTTCGAAATATAAAGAGATTTTGTAGGGAACTGGTGATAACTTTAAATTATAGCGTGGTTCGAATTATCGCATGTTTGAATTAACGCGAGTCGACTGTATGAAGTTAGATTATATTACAATAGAAGTATAACTTCTTACGTGCGTACAAAGTACACACACATTCATTTTTTAAGTTTTTTGTCAATATTTCCAAAACGAGCGGTTTAGCGTGAACAATGTTCTGTACAAAAATGTTCTACTGTGGATTTTAAACAAAAATATCCTATGAATAATCCTTCTAAAACAAACTGTTCCAAAGTTACGGAGGTAGTATAATATAATTGGTCCAAAAAAGCCTAACCCCGTCATCGAAAATAAAAGTTTTCCTCCAACACCAAACTGTTCTATATGATCCACATATGGTTCAGTAAAAAATGAAATCATTTAGAGTGTCCGGTTTTGGGGGAGTAAAAGGGGAGAAGTCGGCAAATTAGTAGTTTTTTACGTTTTTCGTCATATCAGCGCTTTAGCGTGAACAATATTCTTTACGAAAATGTTATACATTAAATTTGAAACGAAAATTTTACTGGTGGAAAGATATTCATGCGACATTGTCCATAGAAAGTTCAGAATTGGTTTCTCCGTACCAGAGATTTATATGGCCTAGGCCTGTAGAAGCTTCTTGGTGAGGTTGATGTTCCTTCAAGGGCTTATCAGTAAGATACCACCGACCAATCAGTAAGATACCACCGGCCAATGAAATAGCAAATTATATTTAGAAAACACAGTCCTGTTAAAAAATTAGTTTCTTCAGTAATAATATTATAATTTGTCCAAACAATATAAAAAATAAGGAAAACCTCCATTTTACACCCTTCGTAACTCCGGAATCGTTGATTTTAGAACAATTATGCATAAGACCTTTTTTGTTTCAAATTTAATGTAGAAAATTTTTGTATAGAATATTGTTTACGCTAAACCGCATATAGTCCGTTCTTTAACCGAAAAATATTGCAAAACCTCTAGATTTTAAAAAACCGCTTGGATTGACATGAAATTTGGCATACACATAGCTAACAAGTCAAAGAAAAAAAGTGATATTGTGCCGATATGTGCTTTTGCCCCGGGGTGGTTTTCACCCCCTCTTGGGGTGAAAAAATATTCGTCCAAAGTAAGTCCGGACATGGGTAAACTGACTAATTCTAGGTAACTTTTGTTCTACAGAGTTTTTTCACCAAGTCAATATTTTTCGAGTTATTTGCCAGTGAATATGTTCATTTTTTCAACAAAATAATCACGCTTTTAGACGTTTTTTTGCAAATAACTCAAAAGATAAGTATTTTGTCGAAAAAATATTCGTAGCAAAAATATAGCCTGTAAAAAATTTAAAATAATGGTGTATCTATTACGTCTGTATACCTAGTAAAATTCGAGTTATAACTACTTAAAAATGGGTTCATATTCGTAAAAATTCAAATGAAATATTTTAACGTGAAATTACTAAAAATGAAGCTCATTTCGGGGAAAACTTATTACAACTTACTTAAGTGTTTAGAAAAAGCTTCATTTTTGTTTTATAAAAAAAATTTGTATCATCAAAAGTAAATAAGTTACGCTCAAAATAAAGTTAGTCCTTTTTTTTGGTAAAAAAATCGGGAAAATCACCCCCTAATTAGTATCTCCAATGAATTTAATCGTTACGACTTCACAAGTTTCTTGACTCGTGTATGTATTTTTTATATGATCTGTAAGTTTCACCGGTTCAAAGTCCTTATTTTTGAAAGGGCTGTAATTAAAAGGAGTTGAACGGGTCACTGATCACAAATGTATGCAAATTTAGAAACACCAAATCTTAATCAATTTTTGTCTAACAGAAAAACAAGAAATACATAATATTCAGAAAAGTAATGCTGACATTTTTTGTTTCTCGAGATTTTTGGTATCTCTAACAATTTTTAAGTTATTTTGAAAAAAATCATATTTTTCAAAATTAAAATTTTTAAAAATTTCACTTTAAAACCAAATTTTTTTAAAAATAAGCACTTTGAATCGATGAAACTTACAAATCATATAAACACAACATAGGTAAAATAATTTGTGGAGCGGTAACGATTTATTTCATTTAAGTTGCTAATTAGGGGGTGGTTTTCCCGATTTTTTTTGCCAAAACAAAACGGACCAACTTTATTGTGAGCGTAACTTGCTTAAATTTATTGATAAATCTTTTTATAAAAACAAAAATAAAGTTCTTTTTAAACACTGTAAAAAGTTATAATAGATTTTCCCAAAAAAGTGCTTACTTTTTTGGATATTTCACTTCGAATTATTCAATTTGAAATTTGGTGAATATGAATCTATTTTTCATTGGCTATAACTCTGGTTTTACGAGGTCCAGAGACGTAACGCGTACACCATTTTTTTACTGTTTTAAATACCATATTTTTGCTAAGAACATTTTTTTCGACAAAATACTTACTTTTTGAGTTATTTGCGAAAAACCATCTAAAAATGTAGTTATTTTGTTAAAAAATGAACATATTCACTCGCAAATAACTCGAAAAGTGTTGACTTGGGGAAAAAGCTCTATAGAACAAAACTTACTTAAAATTAGTCAGTTTATCCATTTCCGGACTTATTTTGGACTTATATTTTTTCACCCCCAAGAGGGGTTGAAAGTCTCCCCCAGGGCAAAAGCACACATCGGCACAATATCACTTTTTTTCTTTGACATGTAAACCATGCTTATGCCAAATTTCATGTCAATCCAGGCGGTTCTTTAAAATTTAGAGCAAAATCCGTGAAAGAATGTACTAATAATTTTAGAAATATTGACGAAAAAACGTAAAAAACTCCTAATTTACCGACTTCTCCCCCACCTCCTCCAAAACCCTACTCTCAAAGTGGTGTAACTTTTTACTGAACAATATGTGGGCCATATAGAATATAGAACAATATATACTTATATTCATATATAGTGTGACCAACTAGCCCGAAAAATCCGGGACATAGCCCGAATTACGAAGTCGTGTCCCGGCGTCCCGAGCAAGGCTTCCGGGCCCTCCGAATTTTCAACGTTTTGGTAAAATTCTATTGTGAAATTTTGAATATGTTATTTTTCTAAGAATTCACATCAAATTGAATTGGTGGGACGAAAAAAAGGCGACGATTTCTAGAGTGTAATACTAATATCACATCCAAAACGCTTGCATTTCATATCGTGGTATTACAGTTCTACAATTCTACAAAAACTCAAACCCTGGACTTTTTTCCGTTTCTGTATTTTAATTATCGCCTTCTGAAAGACGATTCAAAAACATAAATATCAAATAAATAATTATATTTTGACATTAACCTAAGGTTCTATTTACATGGAAATCCAACATCAGTTAAATTTTCTAATTTTTCTCTTTTTGAGAACGATTTCCAGATTGGAAGTCGAAACATCAAAAACTAACAAAAATGTAATTATCATTACAACCCATCGCATCAAACAAATGTTTGTCAACATAAAAATGTTAAATAATCAATAAAATTTTTGTTCTGAAGCTATTTCCTTGTGGCATTTTTATAATGAAGTATTTTCGATGGGAAATAATAAATAAAATAATAAACGTTAATAAATTCATTTTTTGGTAAAATTGTGGGTTATTTCCCATCGAAAATATTTAATCAATAAAATGATATTAAAGTTGTATATTTAAAAAAATGGCCCGATTTTCATTGAAAAGTCCCGGATTTTAGGTTTCTTTTTCAGCCTTGGCCCGAATTGGACTGACTTGGAGTTGGTCACACTATTCATATATGTACATATATTATAACAATATATAAGTATGTGGTGTTGAAGGATAACTTTCACTTTGGATGTCTGGGTTATGCCTTTTTTGGAGCAACTGTATCATACTATAAACAAATATAATCAAAATATTCAAAGTATTGCTGATTCACTTGTAGCTTTGATTTGGTAGCATATAATTTACGCAAATAATACAATTATAGGCAAATTAAGTTTGAACTTCAATTAAAGTTGCGCTTGTTCGATGTTGATGTTACGGTAATGGAATAACTTTATTACGTCCTGATCGATATAGGAGGGTTGAAATTTTACCTCCGAAGTCATGATGTATAGTTAAAATACGACCCCCGCACAGATAGAGCCTCTTCTACACTGCTTCTATAAATTATACCTATGAATGGAAACAATAGAGCATTTGATATAGGTTCCAGCAAACTTTTAAACTATATATTGTAGTTTATAAAACGGTAAGACGAACAGATGTCTACGTATTGAAAAACGTGTTGAGTGAATAGTTGTAACTTTGATAACTGTATAAGATATTAGTAGTATTTACAATACTAGATAGTATTTGCAATAGTAGGTATATATGTATAGTAGATAATAGTATTTTTAAAACGTCATATTAATAAAAGAGTTTGTTGTGCTGCAAACTGTCAAGTGTTTTAGAACACATTAGCTGTTACATTAAAAGTCAGAAAAGACATTGAAACCACTTAGATTATATAGGCAAATAAATCTTTTATCGGTAATATCCAAACTTAACGGAAATTACTACTACATGGTTAGCAGTAAAACTTTTAAATAACAGATTTTTACAGCGTGTATACTGTGTGAAGAGCGCTCTAATAACAGGCAAAATAACGGAAAAGATGAAAAACATAAGACATTATGAAATAAAAAGAAATAAAGCTAATCCAGGTGGAAATTTTCAATATAAACGTATACATTAACATTACATTACATATTTTTCTATCTTTAGACGTCTGTGACAGGAGTATTTTATAAAATGCTCCTGTCACAGTGACAGTAGTTGTCATACTCCTTCGATACGTCTGAAGGTGAGAAACTGTGTAATGTAATGTTAATTAATTTCCATCTCTATTAGTTTTATCTCTATTAATTTTATCTCTTTTTATTTCACAATGTCTTATGTTTTCCATCTTTTGTGTTATTTTGCCGGCTATTAGCGCGCTCGTCACTGTATTCGATCCGTGCGTGACCATGGTGGGGATACACGAAACTATGCCGGAGTCCGTAGCGGCGAAATATGACAATTTTGGCGAATTTTTGTAATGTCAGTGTCATTGTTTTTATAACAAAATGTTATCAGAAATGGCAAATAAATATTACATAATGTCTGTCATATGTGTATTATATGCTTAACGTCAAATTGTGGTCTCCAAAAATGTCAGGCGACTACGGTAGGTGTCACGTCAGTCATTCACGAAGCTAATACGTGTATATAAAACACATAGATAGAATAACTAATAGATTAAACTAGGTTTGGGCCGCTCTGTGTATCGAGGTGTATCGCCAATATTAAGCCAAACTTAACATAAAACTAAACTCAGCACAACTATCAACCAAAATAATATACTGAGATATTTTGGACATATTATAACTAGAAGAAGAGAAGGCATGGAACTAATGATAGTTGAAGGCAACGTAGAGGGCAGAAGATCCAGAGAAAGATCTCCATTACGATGGTCGGACCAAAAAAGGGACATGACTGGTTACTCGTTCTCCGAAGCAAAACAACACGCACAGGAGAGAGAGAGAGGATTGGAGAGAAATAGTCAAACGACTTACATGACGCCACTACATCCTTGCGAAGGACAACAGATAGAGGAGGAGGAGAAGACAAACCTATAAAACAATCAGAGGCATACCTCCGTACGTTCTAGATTATTTTCTTTAGATGTAAACTGAACTGTTTCAGAATAATCTTCTACTCCTTCCTATCCTTCGACTTGGAGTCATCTTCCACCTGGTTCTTAAATGGTTCTCTGGGCCTGCCTCTTCTCCTCACTTCATCTGGTCTTTGGTTATAAATGTGTTTCGATGGCTCCATCGCATTCATTCTGTCTAAGTGGCCTAGCCACCGCAGTCTGTATATTTTGATAAGTCTACCAATACGTAAAGCTATAGTTAGAAGAAAAACTTGTGTTACCGATGCAGTTAAAAGAATTGTAATACTGAAATGGAACTGGGCCGGACATTGTCGGATTTTCAAAGAAAAAAGGTGGACCAAGAAAATGTTAGAATGATGAACTAGACACGATGCACAAATATATTCAAGGTGTTCAAGGTGGGATGTAATGAAATTACTTATGGGAAGCCTATGTCTAAAAGTTGACTCAAAACGGCTAATGCTGGTGATGACTGGAAAATACAGGTATTATTATTTAATACCAAAAGTGGAGTGCATAAGTCAAAAGAATTACTGCACTTTATAAGACGAAACAAGAAGCACAAGGTTAGTGCGTTCCTGGAAAAATATAAAATAGAGAAAAAAAAACAATGCAGTCAAAAAAAAAAGACAAAAAAACCTTCTCAAAAAAGCAACAAAGACAACAAAAATGTTAGCCGAGGTGCACATATCTGGTATGAAAGAAATTGTAACAATTAGTTTAATTAAAGTAACTACACTCAAGAAATATGTTGTTCGTCTATAATCTATATTGATTTTAAATAAAAATGCTGCCTTTATATTATACGTAAGCAGTAAATGAATATTTTATCTAAAAAGTATTTAATTTTTAAGTAGCGGTAGGTATATAGTTAAAATTGTATATTAAAGTATAAAAGGATATTGAGGTCATTAAAGCACGCGTGCTTGGAATAGAGCAACTGTTTTAAAGACCAATTATCCACGAACACTTTACGCTGTTTTTTTATTGGTTCACTTTGAAATCATATATTATTACTACAAAAAATTAAAATAAGAACTAATAATGTAAAACGTTTGAATTTGTGATGTATACTAATGACCTTTCATTGTTGTAGAAATGAGAAAAACTAAAATTAATTTTCAATCTGTCACATAAGATTAATTGTTATTACTGGTTGTATATTGCTTCAAAATAAGATCTAACATTGAATACTTAAACAGTAAAGAAGAATCGCGATTAATACCGCCAAAATCGGTAGACGCTTATAAAAAAGAATACAGGACAAATTTCATTAAATGGATGAAAGAGCAAAAGGAAAAAAGTTCATTAAATGGATGAAAGAGCAAAAGGAAACAGATGAACGAGTTGTGCTTGCTTACCTTCAGAAAATGTCGGAACAGTTCAAGTATTTATATACAGTACTTTTTACATTCATTTAAAATATTAATATTTTCTATTATTTGAATAAAGATATTGAAACATTTTATAGTAATAGTTCCTTCTTCTTCTTTTTGTATAGACATGACTCTGTCTGTTTTTTCAATGTGCTTCTAGTAAGTTTTCGTTCCATTTTTTTCGTGGTCTTCCCACTGATCGTCTTCCCATTGGGGAACCGTCTCTCGCTGTCCTGACTACCCTATTTGTTGTCATTCGTCTTATGTGGTCATTCCATTCCATTCTTCTATTTCTTACCCAGTTATTAATGTTATCCACCTTGCATCTCCGTCGTATTGCTGTACTTCTAGCTCTGTCCCATAGTGTCTTACCATCGATTTTTCGAAGGGTTTTTATCTCCGCTGCTTCGAGCCATCTTTTTGTCCTCTCTGTGTCGGGTCGTGTTTCTGCCGCGTATGTCATTATTGCTCTGATGACTGTGACTGTAAATTGTGCCTTTCATTTCTTTTCCGATATTTTTATTTCTCAATATTGTGTCGTTCAGGCAACCTGCGGCTCTGTTTGCTCTATTCACTTGATCTTCCACTTCTGTTTCGAGCCTTCCGTAGCAAGATAGTGTGATGCCTAGGTATTTAAACTCCATCACTTGTTCTATTATCTGACCTTCTAGCTCCAATTTACATCTTATTGGATTTGCTGTTATAACCATGCATTTTGTCTTTTTTGAGTAAATTAACATGTTAAATTTTCTGACGATTATGTTGAAATGGTGCAGCATACGTTGTAAATCATCTTCATTTTAAGAGATTAGTATTGCAGCGTCCGCATAGCAGATTATTTTGTGTTGTTTTTCCCCCATTTAGTATCCTTTTTTAGTTCTTACTTTTTTTATTATTTGGTCCATGATCAGGTTGAACAATAAAGGACTCAAGGAATCCCCTGTCTTATCCCATTGCCGGCTTCAATTGGGTCAGTTAGTTCATCTTCCACTTTTACGTTTATTGTGTTGTTCTGGTAGATGTTTTCTATCGTTTTAATTATTCCCAGAGGTACCTCTCTCGAGTATAACAAGTGGATAACGTCCTTTAATGTGACCCTGTCAAATGCTTTCTTAAGGTCCACGAAACATAAATATGCCGGTTTGTTGTATTCCAACGATTCCTCTTGAACTTGCCTCATTATAAATATAGCGTCAGTGCATGACCTTCCCGACCTAAAACCTTGTTGTTCTTCTGCTAATGTTATAATTTCATTCAGTTTGTTTGTTATCACTTTTGTTGTTAATTTTAATGTTGTGTTTAATAAGTTAATCCCTCTGTAATTCTCCGGGTCTGATTTGTCTCCTTTTTTAAAGAGAGGTATTAGGATGCTTGATCTTCATTCTTGTGGTATTCTGTTTTTTTCTATTATTTTTTGTATTAGTTTTAATAGTTGTTTAGTTAGATCCTTGTCCTCTGTACTTTAGGAGTTCGTTCGATATTCTGTCCTCTCCTGGAGATTTCCTTTTTTTTTTCTATTTTCTTAATGCTTCCTTTACCTCTACATACTCGATTGTTTATTTCTTCATTTGTCGTAACTTCAGGTGTTGGTGGTTCATTATCGTCGCTTTTAGCAAATAAATATCGGAAGTAGTCTGCCTAGTAATAGTTCCGAATGAATTTATTCCAACTTTTACGTGCGGACTGTGTTTACTGCAGAATTTTTAACGTTAGGTTTTTATTAGGTTTTCCTGAGATACCGTTTCTAGTTTCCTAATATACAGTCGGAAAAATGAAAGAATACCCATGAACGAACATATAAAACACGCTGTATTTTCATGTCCCTGTGTCACAAAGAAAATTGCCCAACGCAAGTACATGTAATAATAATTATTACATGTACTTGCGCTGGCCAATTTTGTGTGTGACACGGTGACAGGAAAATACAGGGTGTTTTATATGTTCGTTCATGGGCATTCTTTCATTTTTCCTACTGTAGCTGATTGAACGTGAGTAAAATTAATTGTTTAAATTCTTGAATTTCAAAAATGGTTTCTCGAATGTATTTATTTTAAAATACCTATAATATTGTAGCGTACTTACAGTTAAAATAATACTCTCGGTTCGTTTATACGAATTTATTTATACACGTTACGGACGAATTTATTTTACAGATTAACTACTATTAAAAATTCCATCCTTATTTATATTGAATACAAAATACAAGCTATGTTCTTGAACGTTCCAGAAAAACGGAACCACCAACTTTAGTAATGCGTAGGCGATCTTTCTCGAGGAATCGTTTCCTCGCTCGTCTGATAAGTCATCCTTCCAGATGTCTCCATATGTAACGAGCTGTCGAGACGGAACCTGTTCAAAAAAATATTATTATTTCTGCGTATCGGTTATCAAACTTTGGTGTTCTTTATAAAGGACTCTGCCGTTTTCCGCTATACAATGTAATATTAATTATCTTTTTAGGTTCTGAACGAACCCTTTGATTTTAAGTGAGTTACGAGAGATGGACGAGATCGACGATGCAATGAATCAAAGATTTATCAATTTAATACCACAAGAAAATCACTTTTGTCTAGATTTGTCGATGATCCCGTATTATAAAAAAAAATGAAAAAAATTGTTTTAAGAAACGCTTTTCGTTAGTTATGAGTGATTGAAATTTAAAAATTATAAAAAAATTAACTAAAAAGCAAAAAATAAAAAAATCAAACTCGAAGGATTATTCGAAAAAACGTTCGTTAAAAAATGAAAAAATCTGACACATTCGTTAAAGAAAAGGGTGGGCCCTATCGTCAAACCGTTTACTCGATGAAAACGCGCCCCACGCTTTTCTTTAAGGAATGTGTTAGATTTTTTCATTTTTTAACGAAGGTTTTTTTCGAATAATCCTTCAAGTTTGATTTTTTTATTTTTTGCTTTTTAGTTAATTTTATTATAATTTATAAATTTTAATCAATCATAACTAAAGAAAAGCGTTTCCTAAAAAAATTTTTTTCAATTTTTTTTATTTTTTACTTTTTAGTCTTACACTGTTCAAACATTAAAACATATCGTCATGTTTAGAAAAGGATGTAAGTATATGCAGATACATGTTTTGCATTTATTAACTTTTGATACATACATTGTACATTTTCTGTAATTTCTTCATACATTTCTTGAATCAAAATCATTATTTACACCTATTACAGTTTTCGCAGTCTTTCCATCTCTTTTAATACTTTACTATTGCACGGTATAGACCCTGTTAATTTCTTGCAATGCAGTTCTTCGATGCGCAAGCCGTCTAAATGTACGTATTTATAAAGTTTCAAGTTTCTGCATTGCAAAAAGCAAGAGAATTTAAGGTTTTTCCATTAAAATGGTTTTTTTTTATTTAAACAATTCATAAACACAAAAAAAAATTTGATCGATTATTCGTGTATTGTTCCCCCGAATGCATATGTCTGCAAAATTTCATTCATTTGCATTTAAGAAAAGTCAGTCAAGTTATTGTCTAAAGATTTGACGCAAACGATGGAAC
Organism: Diabrotica virgifera virgifera; assembly: GCF_917563875.1. Classification (NCBI taxonomy): domain Eukaryota; kingdom Metazoa; phylum Arthropoda; class Insecta; order Coleoptera; family Chrysomelidae; genus Diabrotica; species Diabrotica virgifera. The sequence goes on from NC_065443.1 coordinate 70,747,980, forward strand.
TAAATAAAAACGATTAAAAAATGGATTTAAGCAGTTTATCCGTGGAAAACCTAGATTCGAAATAAAGTTTTGGATTGGGACTACTAGGCTAGATTAATTATAGTGGTCTGATCTATATCAGGAATCTTCTACCACTATTAAAGATAAATATAAACTGCTTGGTTTGAAAGCTAGTCTTACAATTTTTTGAACCCTAGAAGACAGGGCTTCCAAATTGCTCTATTTGGAATATTTTAACAACTGTTTTACCACACTACTGCTTTTGGAGAAACTTACATCAAGTGGATGTAAATAAACAGATACAAAAAGCAAAAAATCACTTAAATAAAGATTGTCATACTATCGGTTCAAACACACTGAAAAAAGGATGTTTCTTTGACTACTGTACTGTAGATTGGCGTAAAATAATAGTTTGCAAATGGATTAACAATAATTTTTTTCCATATTCAAACAAAGGTCTACTGAATAAACCAAGTAAACCGATATTTTCAGAAAGAAAAATACGGAGTGCTAGTCTTAATTCAATTTTTAATATGTATTATAAAACAGGATGATCAAAACATGGGCATAACACAGATCAGACAGATGAAAATATCAGCCATTATTAATAGTCCAAGTAATGAAGCTTAAAATAGGACAAAACCTCGCAATTTTTACAGAATGGATCGATTTGCTTGAAAATTTGAAAATAAGTAGTGGATAGTCTAAGGATCAAAATCTATATGACTCCAACAGGCGCTTTTACCATAGGGGTGGTTGCCACCCCATCTGGATTGGATTTTTTGAAGTTATACTTCTTTACCGGCGATAGAGGGTGAATTTTTATATGTTAAAACCTATCAGCCCGGCGCATGCGCATTATAACTTTGTTCTGATTGGATGTTCAAATGACATGTCAAAAATTATCCGATATGGCAGCTGTAGGACAGCTGTGGTTTGGAGGTAAAGGTAAAGGTAAAAAAATGTATAATATATTAGTTTTATTGTTGTGAGGACAAAAACAGAAAAGTTTATAATATTGTAGTGACTTTTAAATAGTTTTTAAAAGCAACAGGTACGTAATAATTGTTAATGTATCATGGGTATAAACCTACCTATTTGATCTGCCAAAATACATAGTATGTAATACTTTTATTTATATAATTTGATTACCATCAAAATTTCTATCAATATTCACCTAACATATTGTTTTCTTACTCTATGTTTTGTTGTATTTTTCCAATTCTAAATCATTTCAATTCAAAATTAAAATAATTTGATCAATTTTCAAAATATCAAAATATCACAAGTTTAATCCGTTTAGTTAGTCAATCTTCGTAAATAATGACACATAGTGTCCGTGACTAAGCGTTGAAGGCGAATGAATTCCAATACCAACCGCGCTTATCAGCGCTGGTTCGAGTCCCAATAGAAACTTTCTTTTTTGTTTTTTTTTTAATACATTTTATGATTGTAAGTATATTTATTATATAATTGTATTTTCAGAAAATACGTATTTAGTTAAAAAAATTTTCGACAATTAATGTTCAGACATCATTTGTGGCTTGTTTAATGTGTTTGTGTGTGTTTTATTCTTTTATTATTTTAATTTTTGGCACTGTTTTAATAAAAATGTTTGAGGAGTAGTAAGTATAAATTAGTTTAATATTTAAACAAAATATAAATAAAAAGTATATTCATTTCGTTTAAATCATATAATAGAAGTATAACTTCTTACGTGCGTACAAAGTACACACACATTCTTTTTTTTATGTTTTGACCACAAAAGTTGGTAAAAACATTCATTCTAAGCAAAAAACGTTCTAAATATTTTTGTGGTAAAGTTAATAGTTTTCGATTTATTCGCTATCGAAAGTGTTAGTTTTATATCGAAAAAATCAATGTTTTTAATAAGTTTTCTGCTAATAAGTCCAAAAGTTTTTGTTCTATCAAAACAACTCTACTTAACAAAAATGTACCGTTTAAAAAACTAAACAAAACCCGTTTTTTAAATTTTTTTAGGACCAGTAGTAATGGAGCTATACTTATTATAATATGTTAGCTCTTCTTCGTAAAATGCTAAATATTGTAGTTTTAAAGTCAAAAGACGGGGAACCTATGCATTTTTCGAGGATAACTTGTTCAAACTAATTTAAATATTTAAAAATATCTATCTCCAGAAATAGAAAAAATGTCTATATCTCAAAAATTAAGTGACTTACACTGAAAAGAATGTCAGTCCCTATTTTTTTCAGCGAATAAGTGATCGGAAGCAACCGCCCTAATCACCACCCTAATTAAAACTAGTCATTGATCTTATTTGTTCTTTTTACTTATATATTATTAATAGATTCTAGAAGTTTGACTGGCCTAGAATGATTGGTTTTTAAAAAAATGGAGTTAAAAGCGAATAACGAATTTGTGTAGTTTGGAAAAAATTAGCGTCAGAGATACGAAAAAATGTTTCGTAATGAAATTGTAGCTTATTTAATTCCCAAGAGCCTGATTTGCAAAAAATTTTTCTGCTTCAAAAATTCAGTGAACCATTGACAATTAAATCTTGTAATAACATGCAAAAACCATCTTTACCAACCCTTTCAAAGTCACCTCTTTTTGCGATTGAGGATTTTCAAAAGATTTGAAAATAAATGGTTATTCATTTTTTATTTACATTTACTCTGTGTGGAGTATGAAGGGAACCAGTCTCGTTGGAACTTTACCGCGCTGAGCAGATGGGACGTGAATTGTAAATTGTAGAATTCCCTCATCTTCCTTAGTCTCAGCATCCGTATGGCTTGCAAATTGTAGAAGCCTCGGAGGTGTAACCAGAGAAGGTTCCCATTGTTTTCATTCTGGTGGGATATGCTATATGCCATTAGAGTGAAAACTTAGTCTGATTTGATAATAATATGCTTATAGATCTTGTCAAAACCTACAAATTTCTTTTTTACCAAACGTTCTAAGATAAAAATGGAAAAAGTTACGGTTAAAAAATCAATACATTTTTTTGAAAAAAAAAAAAAGAAGAAATCCATTTGGAAGCATAATAATGAAAGTTGGCGATATTTTTAGTCATTGGCCTTATTTATTCTTCTTTATTTATGTATTTTTAATATATTTTAAAAGTGAGTGGCTTAAAATGATTAGTTTTAAAAAAACTAGAGTTAAAATCGAATAACGAATTTTTGTAGTTTGGTGAAAAATTCCATTTTCTTCAGAATAGAAAGATTAGCATCAGAGATACGAAAAAATGTTTCTCTATGAAATTGTAAATGAGTACAATTGGTAAAACATTGATTTTTTCGATATAAAACTAACACTTTCGATAGCGAATAAATCGAAAACTATTAATTTTATCAAAAAAATGTATAGAAAATTTTTTACTTAGAATGAACGTTTTTATTAACTTTTGCGGCCAAAATATAATAAAAAATTTCTACCCCGGACATGGGGTGGCAACCACACCCATAGTAAAAGCGCCTTTCGGCATCATATAGATTTTAATCCTTATACTATCCACTACTTATTCTCAAATTTTCAAGCAAATCTATTCATTCTGTAATAATTGCGAGGTGAAAAGCTTCGGTTCCTGGACTATAAGTAGAAATACCTGACAAGAATTAGCCAACAGAACAAAATGCCTGGCAATTAGACAGGATTAGTGGTGGTAAAATGGATCATCGTGTGTCGTCGGGCAGATACAGCAGGCATTATTAACCCTCAACTGGTATGGTGATTTAGTTAACCTTCTAAAGTGTATTGGGTCAATGGTCACTCGCGAGTATAAATCCTGCACGATTTTGACATATCATATGCGCAACATGTTACGTTCTACTTAGTTTATTTTATTGATTAAAGGTTTAGGAAAAATATAAAACAAGAAAATAAATGGGAACAGATTATGTACTAGGGTAGTCCGATAAGTACTTAGCCTCTCCGCCCGATGGCACCACTATCGCAAATGAAGTGTACTGTCATTTAATGCGTTCTCGTAGACAGCTAGTGTCAAAATTTCAGCCAAATCGAAATCATGGTATTGTTGTGATTGCCACCGTGTCCGTGGATTTTAATAAAATGGAAAAAGAGCAATATCGGTCGATGATTCGATTCTTGTTTTTGAAAGGGAAATCACGCAGTGAAATCAAAGAGCGCTTGGATGCTGTGTACGGTGACTCTTCTCCTTCGATGGCAATGGCAACTGTCAAACATTGGTTTAATGAGTTTAAACGTGGACGACCGTCGGTTTTCGATAAGCTACGCGTAGGTGCCCTTAAAATGGCTACCATGGAGAATAACGTGACAAAAATCCACGATCTTATATTGAAAGACCGCCGACTGAAGGTGCGCGAGATAGCTGACACAATAGGCATATCAGAAGACCACGTAGGTCATATCCTGCATGAAATTTCCGGCATGCGAAAGCTATCGGCGCGATGGGTGCCGCATTTGCTCACTTCAGATAATAAGCGCAACCGTGAGACCACTTCAGAGTAGTGTTTGACGCTATTTAAGTGTGAGCCAAAGGAGTTTTTACGTCGTTTTATAACCGTCGATGAAACATGGAAACACTGGTATACACCAGAAACCAAAAAACGGTAGAAAAAGTGGACAGCACCCGGCGAACGTGCTCCGAAAAAGGCAAAGACTGTCCAATCGGCCGGAAAGGTGATGGCCAGCATGATCTACGATTCGCAAGGTGTGATCTACATCGACTACTTGGAGAAGGACAGAACTATCACAGGGCCCTATTATGAAGAATTATTGGGCCAATGCGATGCCGAATTAAAGAAAAAACGACCCACCCATTTGGCACAGAAAAAGTGCTCTTCCACTATGACAACGCACCGGCTAACTCCTCCGTCGTCACCATGGCCAAATTGGTGGAATTGGGATACGAACTGTTGCCACATGCACCGTATTCTCCAGATTTGGCCACGTGTGACTACTATTTGTTTCCAAACTTAAAAAAGACACTCGCTGGTCAGAAATTTAAGTCGAATAAGGAGGTCATCGCCGCCATGGAAGCCTATTTTGCAGACCTCGAGAAACGGTAAAAGAAGGTTGAAGAAGTTAAAGAAAAAAAGGTTAAAGAAGCTGGAGCATCGCTGGGTCAAGTGTATTGAGCTAAAAGAAGACTATGTAGAGAAATAAATTGCCACTTTTCCAAAATGTTCCTTTTTATTTTGTAGGCTAAGTACTTATGGGGAACCTTGTTATTATGAATTAAACATAAACATGGAATTTTTTTGCACGTTGATACAAAAACTAACAAAATAATAATAGAAATTTAGCCACCTTTGAGATTCACATTACAAAATTAGTTAGAATGTTACAGGGTGTTCGATAACACAGTGGCAGACCTAACTTATGTTTTTTTTTAATGGAACACCCTATATTTTATTTATATTCGAAATCCTGTTAACTTCTCCATCACAAAAATATAATGGTAGGTTTGTAATATTATACAGGGTATTTACAACGTTATAACCAATTTTGTATGAAAATCGTAACAAGTTCAACTCCCTGTATAAATAAAAATAAACGCAAGAGCAATGGTTTATTAATGCCATATTTTTTTATTTATTATCAAAATTTTTAAGAATTATTGATATTGCTAATTTTATTTATATCAAATACAGGGTGAGACAAAACGCAAGTACATTATTTTCTCAGTAATGTTAAATGGAACACCCTGTATTTTATATAATTATTGAAAAGTAACATTAGCGTACTCTAATTTTTATATAACATTCCCTATGCCCAAATTTATTAGTTTTCGAGATATTTTCATTTTTCAGAGCAAATTCTTTTAGGTGTTTAAATTTATCTAAATTTTAAGTAAGCCATGACTGAATTGACCATTGAAGATTACCGATTATCAATCCGGTAATTAATGTAACACTGTAGCACGTAAAGAAATAAAAATAATTTATTAGTAACACATTTTACAAACAAAAACACAACCACTACATGCAACATTTTTGAAACAATTAAAAACTACCTTTTTATGTAAATGCAACAAATAAACAAAGAAAATTAGTAATAAATTTTACAAAAAAACACACAAACGCAAAATACAATATTTTGTGAAGACAATAATTAAACACTACTTTTCTATGTAAATGTTACAATGAACAAATAAATAACGAAACAAAATTTATCAGTAATACGTTTTGCAAAAAAATATGTTTGAAAAAATTAAAAGCTACTTTTAGTAAAATATTTTTAATATTTATTTACATAAGGTGTTCAAAATTATCTCCTAACACATTTATGTACTATGTACGCCTAAAACCGATTATTGAATTAGCTACTTACTCTACGGAGCATTTGTAAATTAATACATCTAAATACACTTTGTATTCTATTTTTCATCTCATCCCTTGTTGTTGGAGGTATTTCATAAACTTCATTATTAACGTAACGCCAAAAAATCAGTCCAGTTTATTAAATTCTGGTGATTTGGTTGACCACGCTACTGGTCCTTTGAGAAATGAAAATATCTCGAAAACTAATAAATTTAGACATGGGGAATGTTATCTAAAAATTAAAGTACGGTAATGGTACTTTTCAATAGTGATATAAAATACAGGGTGTTCCATTTAAAATTACTGAGAAAATAATGTACTTGCGTTTTGACTCACCCTGTATTTGATATAAAGAAAATTAGCAATATCGACCATTCTTGAAAATTTTGACAATATGTTAAAAAATATGGCATTAACAAACTATTGTTGTTTTGCTTATTTTTATTTATACAGAGAGTTGAACTTGTTACGATTTTCATATAAAATTGGTCATAACTTTGTAAATATATTGTTATGTTATGTATAACATAACAAACCTTTATATTTTTGTGATGGAGAAGTTAACAGGATTTCGAATTTAAAATAAAATATAGGGTGTTCCATTTAAAAAAACATAATTTTGGCCTGCCACTCTGTTATCGAACACCCTGTAACATTCTAACTAATTTTGTAATGTGAAACTCAAAGGTGGCTCAAAATTTTTGTTATTACTTTTATTGCTATCTATTACTATAGCGGACCTATTGAGTTTTACCCTACTAATCAATCACCCTGTATAGAAAATAGGAGAATTCATAGCTGACCAGTGCCGTGCGCCGATTGAAATATTGGTTAAATTATCAAACTAAATTTTGTTGGGTCAATATTGACCCACCATACCAGTTGAGGGTTAGATCCTTTAAAAATACAATAAAAAGAGGACCCAGCAAATCATCGTCAGTGTATTTCCATATTAACTCAAGATATGACCAAATAGACCAACTGACTGTCTAGAACAGGGGTGGCAAAGCTCCTTGATAGTCCGAGCCATTTTTCAAAACTTGAAACTTTTCGCGAGCCGCAATTAAGCAATTATTTAAAAAGTGTAAAAAAGGTATTAAATTTTTCTCTCCCGTTTGGACTTCAGCTTTCACTAATTCAGGATATTTAAATTCTTCATCATCCTTCCATCTTCTTCCAGATGGAATACTGAACTTCTACCGTTTCTCTAAAAACACTGCCTTTAACACTTGGCCTTCCTCTGATCTTAGCATATGACCTACCCATTTTATCTTAGATTTTTATATGTCCTACGATGTTTTCAGTACCATACAGTCACCAATTTAGCTTTGCGGCGTCTTATCCACTCTCCTGTCAATTCATCACTTTGACGGCCAAATATTATTCTGAGGACTTTTCTTTCATATACCAGCAGCTTATTTTATTTCCCGCTGATATAGAGTTTAACGGCCCCTAGATATTTAAACTCTTTTAGGTAGGTAGGTACTACTGCGAAGTTGTGGTCATGAATATTTATGTTCTGCCTAACTCTTGGCCTAGGATTTTTGGTTACCAGCATGTTCTGCCAAACTCTTGATCTTGGATTTTTGGTTGCCAGCATGTAGGGTAACGGGTACAGTTGTTGGCCGGTCACTAGTGATTGGCCACTTTCACAAAAATCCGAAATATTAAGATTTTTAGAAAGTATAAGGAAATAAATGTATTTGCATTGCAATTCGGCAACATTGCTATATATTTGGTCTAGCCATTATCTCTCTCAGTTAATATTGTCTAGTTGTGACAGCGTGTTTTGTTCGAAGCTTAACAGGCGCATCCAGTTTTAAGAGTTTTTTAAAGAATTTGTTAAGGAAGGCCATTCGTGAGGTGAGTTATCTTGGCTAATAATATTGTGTATCTGCTTATATTAATGTTTTGTGATGATTTAGTGGGGTACATCTTACGTTATCGGTGGTTTTAATAGTAAGGTTATAATTTTTTGGCGGTAAATTTTAGTGGCCAAGCAATGTATCATAAATATGTCCGCATTATAATGATTGGTCTACCGGCCAAGTACTGTATCTACTTTAAATTAAAATATTTATTATAATTTAGGCTCTTTTAGCTTAGTTTGGCCCAACACAACATATTTCAAGCATTTGTTATTATTTTTTATGGCAATAACTAGTGGTTGGCCGACTGCCAATCACTAAACCACAGGGTGGCCAATAACTGTAATGTGTAATAAGAATATATTTTTTGTCCGGATTCGTTTGTATAAAATTACAATTATTTTAGTTGTTATAAAATTAAAGCCAATGCGGGCAATCTGAATCAAATTTGAAACGTCCGTATGTAGATAACATTATTAGATACTATTAAATGATTTTTATTTTTAGAATTAAAAATGCCAATGATCCGGAAAGATAAAACGTATGACAAAAAATATACAGAACAAGATCTTCAGTCTGCTTTTCAGGCCATAGAAAATGGCATGAGCCAACGGAAAGCCGCTGAACAATTTAATGTGCCAAGAGCAACACTGCAGTTTAGAGCAAGCGAAAAATTTAATGAAAAAACTAACCTTGGTCCCAATTCTATTCTTTCTTTGGAGGAAGAGAATCGTTTAAAGAATTGGATCGTAACATGCCAAGACAAAGGTTTTCCAGTAAGAGTGGAAAATATACAAGACTCGGTTAAAGGTTTTCTTGATGCAAATCCAAGTGCTAATCCTTTTACTGACAATCGGCCCGAAAGAGGTTGGTATAGATCCTTTTTAAAGAGACATCCAGATTTAAGCGAGCGAACTGCAGAAGCGGTAACAGCAGCAAGTTCAGTTGTATCTGAAAAAGATATAAGAAAATGGTTCAGCGGTGTTCAAGAATATTTACACCGTAAACGTTACATTGATATTATTCAAGACCCTTCACGTGTTTTTAATAGGGATGAAACCTGCTTCCTCTTGTGTCCCAAAAATAAACGAGTGTTGGCTGTAAAGGAAAGCAAAAATGTATATCAAATAGAACATCACTCCAAAGTTAATTTGACGGTTATGTTTAGGTTTGCAGCATCTGAAGAAATAACAGCACCGATGATTATTTACCCATACAAATGACTTCCTAGCAATGTTATAAATTCAGTTCCTCGAGAATGGGGCATAGGCTGTAGCGATACGGGATGGACGAAAAATGAAAACTTCTATGAATACATAGGAAACGTCTTATATAAGTACCTATTTGCAAAAAACACTAAATTTCCAGTCATTTTGGTCGTTCATGGACATAAAGCTCACTTAACCATTCAAACCAGTGAATTATGCTTAAAGTTACAAATTATTTTAGTGGCATTATATCCCAATGCGACCAGAATTATACAGCCTGCAGATGTTGCTGCATTTAAACCATTAAAGGCAAATTGGAACCGGGTAGTATTAAAGTTTAGACGGGAAAACCCAAACAAAAAGATACTATTGTCACAGAAGATACAATGACTTTAGATATTTAATCGACATCCGATAATCTGCCTTTAGTAAATCAAGACAACTCATTATATAAAGAAATTGACACCTCAATTGACAAATTCTTTTTTGGCCAAAAACCCCAGAAAGAAAGGGTAAAAAGCAAACAGAACGGTTGCCTTTCGTGCTCACTTCTTCAGATCGTCAAAATGCAGAGAGGCTTAAAATTGAAGAGAAAGACGAACAAGAAAAATAAAATTAGAACGAAAACAAAAGCGAACTAACGCAAAAGCAAACAATAAAGGTAAACAACATAAAGGAGTCAAGAAGAAAGTAATAAAAAAATTTGCCACAAGAGCCAATTCCGAGAGCAAAAAATGTCAAAATGTTGTGAAGAATAAAGAAAATGTTACACTAAATACAGGTGATATTGTAAATACAAATACTTTTAAATCAGATACACTTCTTGATCATACAATTAAAAGCACTACTTTGAGAAGTGGAGTTAGAGTACATATACCAGAAGTGATTAACGCCAAAGAAAACCACGAACTGCCACGGAACCAATTTCCTGATTCTGTAGAGGAAAACGCTATTCTGCTCTCAATTGATAACGTATCTTTTGATGTCTCCAAGAATAAGAATTCATCAAATTTGAGGAATACTTCCCAAAGCAAATGTACAAATTTGGAAACCAGCAAAGAAAAACGTGCTGGTGAGTCGGCTAAAAGAAAGTTGTTTTTCGAAACAGAGGGATATCCAGAACATGAAAAAATACAAATTCTCTCAGATATATTGGTGAAACAATCAGACAACACCAACATATCTGTAAATAATAATCTTTTGTATACAGGATTGCGCTATTCTTGTTCCTAAAATATTTCTAAATCAAAAGTTGGAATAAAATGTTTAGTTTGTGTCAGAGGCTCCCATATTGGTAGTTGTGTTAAAAAACAACAAAAAATTGAAAATCTAAATAGTTTTGTGTGCCCTAACTGCACAAACAAAAAAAGAAAATTAGGAATTTTGAGTGGCCAATAACTGTAATTCTATATGCCAATAACTATGTTTTGCATGGCCAATAACTGTGTAATTTTGTATGTTTTTAAATTTGTGTTAATTTTTTATGTACATTATTATTTTTACTAAAATAACCTGAGTTTTTATAAAATTTGAAGTTTCATTGTTATAAAAAAACCCTTACATAATATTTCACATTAAAATATACCAATTTACAATTTTAATTCAATTTCAAATCCCTTAAGTGGCACATCACTGTACCCGTTACCCTATTTCGTCTTCTCTTCGTTATTCGAAGGCCCAGACTACCTGTTTTTTCCTCGAGTTGTGAAAACACCTACTCTTATAGAATGACCGACTGCACCTAGGTCATGAGCAAAGGCCAACAAGAGTTTTGATCCTCGATTCGCAAATCCCCTTGTCACCTCAGATGATATTTTACTTATTACATATTCTAAGACCAAATTGAATAGCAACAGTGATAAGGGGTATCCTTGTCTAAGTCCTGATGTTACACTTAGTTTTTTATTTGTTGTCAGTAATTTAAGACATCTTGAAACACAAAAATAAAAAATAATTCAGATACATTTCTTGAGAGCCACAAATAATCGTTCAAAGCGCCACATGTTGCTCGCGAGCCACAATTTGGCCACCCCTGGTCTAGAAGGACACACAAACTTGTCTTGCTGCTTGTCACTAAAAATGTAATTTTTTCTGCAATAAATTTTGTTATAGTAGAACTACATCCAAAACAATATTGATATAAATGTCGTAACTAAACATTTAAGACATTTTTACTTTAATTGTTGTAATAATTAGAACTATAAATTTTGTTATTAAATTTTGTTTTTTTATTTTTTTTGTGAGTCATAGCTATTAATTATGTCACCAGGATTTTAAAATGACACCCCTTTTTTGAAGAAAGTACCGTATTTTCAGCATAATCTTATCCATACTTTACGTTTGTAAGCATTTAAGCCTAAAAATTCAATTATATAAAAATGCAAGAAAAAAACTTTTTAGCTTTAGTCTTTAATAGCAATATTTTTTATTTTTAAACAATAATAATTGTAGATACACTAAAGTTGTTGGTATTTGCTGGTTAAAACTAAGCATAAGAACATTGTATTGAGGATTTTCGGGTCCTAGCAATAGTCTATTATTTACTTTCTGTAGAGTCTGTAATTTGGAATAAATTCAATATCTCAAATACTAATTGTTTTTTTGAAAAATGCTCAGACCCGTCGATTAGTATTTCAAATTGTCCTTTTTGACATGCAATTATAATATATACAGGGTGTCCCAATTTAGAGATATGACGTCATCGTTGATTTTCTTAAATGGCAACACTGTCATTTTGATAGCTATTTTGAAAGGGTGTGTAAAGTTATACACAACTGCAAAATATCAAATTTTTATTCTCTACCATTTACAAGATAATAGAAAATAACAAAGTTATATCTGTAATTTGGAATAAATTCAATAATTAAAATAATAATTGTTTTTTTGAAAAATGCTCAGACCCGTCGATTAGTATTTTAAACTGTCATTTTTGACATACAATAATAATGTATACAGGGTGTCCCAATTTAGAGATATGACGTCATCGTTGATTTTCTTAAATGGCAATACTGTCATTTTGATAGTTATTTTGATATGGTGTGTAAAGTTATACACAACTGCAAAATTTTAAATTTTGTTCCCTATCATTTACAAGAAAATAAAAAAGTACAAAGTTATGAAAAACAAGTAATCAAATAATAATTGAATTTAATTATTACAATTAAGCAAATACTCATAATGTTGGCCCTCAATTATTGTCAAATTGTCAATGGGCAACGTTATGAGCATTTGCTTATTTGAAATAATTAAATTCAATTATTATTTGATTACTTGTATTTCATAACTTTGTTATTTTTTATTATATTGTAAATGGTAGGGAACAAAAATTTGAAATTTTGCAGTTGTGTATAACTTTACACACCCTATCAAAATAACTATCAAAATGACAGTGTTGCCATTTAAGAAACTCAACGATGACGTCATATCTCTAAATTGGGACACCCTGTTTACATTATTATTGTATGTCAAAAATGACAATTTGAAATACTAATCGACGGGTCTGAGCATTTTTCAAAAAAACAATTAGTATTTTAATTATTGAATTTATTTTAAATTACAGACATAACTTGGTTATTTTATATTATCTTGTAAATGGTAAAGAATAAAAATTTGATATTTTGCAGTTGTGTATAACTTTACACACCCTATCAAAATAACTATCAAAATGACAGTGTTGCCATTTAGGAAAATCAACGATGACGTCATATCTCTAAATTGGGACACCCTGTATACATTATTATTGTATGTCAAAAAGGACAATTTGAAATACTAATCGACGGGTCTGAGCATTTTTCAAAAAAACAATTAGTATTTGAGATATTGAATTTATTCCAAATTACAGACTCTCTCTGTATACATATCCATATTATATTAGACAGGTCCCAACTTAACTATTAGGGAATTTAGGTAAGCGTTAGGTAGGTAATATATCACGCATGAAACCTCAGCAAAAATTAGATCACGAACTTTAGGGTCGGGTGATTTTCTTTGTTGGTATACAGATTTATCCCATTACAGCTATAATTTATAAAGTGATGTTGGCAAAAATTAAATGGTTGATATAAATGGCTTGTGATAGAATTTAATCATAACATTTTCAAGAAAAAGTAAAAGTAAAAAAGTAAAGGAGATATGATTTTGGTATAATGAGAAATATTTCCTTTGTTATTTTAAAGCTATAGATATTTAATTTAGATCGATAGATTAATATATTACACTAATTGACAGATTACAGGTATAATTCTAATATCAAAATCTACATACGAAATTAAAAAAAACCAAAATTAACACTTTAACGGGCAAAGTAAATAAGGGACTTTTAAATATTGTGTTTTCGTATTACCTGAGTTTTTTTAAGTTTTGTAGAAGTACCTACATAATGTGTATTACTGGATGTTCATAGAAAACGTATGTTTGGTGGTATATATTTATACCATTTCCATAATACCTGATTTTTTACCAAATACCGCATAATAATAGGTATTTCCTAAGTACTTTGCATTCTCCATTGTCTTCGTATTTGAATTTCCAGATATTTGTACTTAACGATCTATTCAGTGTACTTCGTACGTAGATTATGGCTGTTAGGTATCGCCACATCAGTTATTATTGTTTGTCTTGTTAATTTATTCACTATAAACCACTGTTTTACCTGTAGCACAGTCCCAGTATAGCTTGGAGTTGTCATTATCGAGCATACCCTCACGATCGTATTGATAATATGGGAGATGGTTTGTTTGGAGAAGTCCCAGTTTGAGAGCTATCTTTTGATGAAGTATCTTTCCTACTGAGTCACGTCGTAGTTATATTCAGTTTCAGCAGATGCCTGGCAGCCCCCGGTAAAATGTTAGATGGTTTTTTGGACTTGACATCCATATCGGCATTTTTTTTGAGTCCTGAGGGTCTTTGACATTATATGTCAGGTAATTGTTTGTTGGTATAACCTGATCCTTAATGGCGACTAAGGTGCCTTCTGTTTCAAGGAACATCCTTCCTGATGTCAACCAATATTTCAACTCTGTATTGTCGACTTAAACTTGGCTGACTTCATTGGGATGTCGCCTTTGCCGAGGTTTACCCATCCAGATGCGCATTTTTTCGTCCTTAGTAAGGTGGTTTATGCACATTTTTGGTTCCCTCAGTTTGATCGGTGCTGTGTCATTTACCAGTCAAATTGCACAATGTAGAGTAGATAGCTCAGCCTGCATCTAAAAATACATTTTTTAAATTAACAATCTGTTTATTTAATTGCTCACATATATCCATAAGTCCTCTACGTAATAAATACCACGGTACCGCCTGCACTTCGAGGATGGTGTTTTTGTGCCTTTATGAGGCACATTTTTATATCCGTTTTTGTTCAATTAACGACTCTGCCATACCAAATTTCCCAGATTTAGCCATACGGCTCTTACTCCCTCTAAGAGAAAAATTCACTCAACCCAGATACTTACGGTATCAAAAGGATTGAGCTCTGGTGGGACTCTTCTGGGCGTCAGGGACACCTGTCGTGGAGCTATTCCACGGTTCTCCATGGAACTATTTTTTTAGAACCTGCTAAATTTGTTAGATGACCTGCCCCATAAAAGCAGAAAAAATTTATGCGGGGACTCCAACATGAATTATGCTGCTGCTTGTGCTACACAAATATCCTTGGTCAACATATTTAAATCGTCTGGTATAAAAATGCACGTTAATCCTCCTACAATGATTACAAAAACTATACCTACCGTAATTGATTATATTGTCTCAGATTTCTCAACTCTACAATTTATTAATGCTCTACATAATATAACAGCTCTGCAATTATTAATGCGGGACTATCTGATCATGAAGCAGTTTATACGAAGGTTAACATTTTCAGCAAACCCTCCTCGAAAACCCGACGTTTAGGCAGAATTTTTTCCATCAGGAACTTTCGTAAATTCCAACATGTATGCTTAATCTCTGAGTGGCACTATCCTTCTATGGACGTGGACTAAAATTTGAGTGATTTTTTAGATAAGCTTTTCTGTATCTTCAATCCTGTAATTACAATTAAGCCAAATACTGGACTACCAATGGTATCCAAAATTAGCCAAGGATATGCGTTCACTACTGTACATCAAGATATTTAGTACCAACATCTCTGTCATTGAATATACCACCAAGTACCGGACAACCTATCTAAACTTACGAAATCATCTAAAAAATTGTACTATCAAAATCATCTGGGAAATTCTAAAAGTGTCGCAAAAGAAACTTTGTCCATAATAAAATATTTTCGAAATAAACCTACACAGCTCAAACATTTCCCTTCCAGGCCCTGAAAATCAATCTAAATAAAGACTTTGCTAGTGTGAGTAAAAATATTACGTAAACTATTTTGCCACAAGAAGATCCCATTTCCTATCTCCCTAATTCAAGAAAGGTCTCGAATTCATTATTTATAAGACCAGTTGATAAATATGAACTGATTCAAACAATCAATAGTGTCAAAGCAAATCTTTCTGTAGTACTGATGGTGTATCGATAAAAATTTTCTCAAATATCCCAGAAAATATGCTGGAAGTCCTCATCTCACTAAATAACTATCCTTTTGAGAAAGGTAAATTTCCAGAGTGCCTAAAGACAGCCATCATTATTCCTCTTCATAAGGGCGGTGAAAAATCTAATGCCTGCAATTATAGAGCTATTGTGTTACTACCGGTACTCTCCAAAATTATTGAGATACTCATAAAAGCCAGACTTTCTCGGAGAAAACAACATTTTAGCACAAAATCAGTTCGTCTTTTTAAATAATAAATGTACCACTGATGACATGTTTTCTGTACTACATTAATTTTATCAAGCACTGAACAATAAGCTTTACACTGCCACTGTTTTATGTGACTATGCCAAAGCTTTTGCTTGTATAAATCACGACATTTTGATCAAAAAACTAAATTTCTACTGAATTCGAGGTATTTATTTGAATTGGTTCCACTTTTACTTGGATAATAATAGGAAACAACTCGTTAGAGCAAATGATACAGACTCTAGTCTCAAAAATATTGTATATGGGGTACCTAAACTCTGTATATTTATTATAATCTGCAACATATTATGTGATAAATATGGTAAACAATCAACCAATAGTCTTTCACCGGTTTTTGAGATCTTCGAACATTTTTACG
Source organism: Diabrotica virgifera virgifera (assembly GCF_917563875.1). Classification (NCBI taxonomy): domain Eukaryota; kingdom Metazoa; phylum Arthropoda; class Insecta; order Coleoptera; family Chrysomelidae; genus Diabrotica; species Diabrotica virgifera. The sequence goes on from NC_065443.1 coordinate 70,764,497, forward strand.
TTTAAGTGGATTATAACGGGTACTGATGTTTTCCCTCTTAGTAGAAAAGTAGTTTTAGGACTAAGAAAAGAAGTCACCGACAAGAATATACCAACAATAGCGGAGTAAATGAAGTCTCAGAACAAGTCATCTACAATCTAAACAATGTGCACTCTCGATACAAATAGGGGAAGCATATGTCCTGCAGTGGACTTAGAACGGGCTGATGATGATAAGTCAGCTTTGGAGTAGGTAATGTTGAAGTAATCAATCTCATAGTACTCTACCGTTATCTGTGGTGTAAATCCAGTCGGCCGTGTTAATTTTTATTGAAGAAAATATAAAGTGAAATTCTGTTTTCGGTTTGCAATCTTATAAAAAGTTCTCTAGAAAGGATATGTCCTATTTGTCTTTTAAAATTTTTGTAAGAGTGGGAGTGAAGTGTTTAGAAAGTGATTAAATCTCAAAAATAATCCTGAGTGTACTAAGCCAGGCACCAATTTTGATTGATAAACAAAATACCATTATTTCCTCCATTATTCACTTTTAGTTGATTGTTTAGAATGGATCTTAAGTTAAAGTATCTGTGTAAACTTAATTATAAACAACACAATAGCTATTTGTATAACAAGGGAGGAAAGTGCTACTTTTCCTCCCGAGAATGAAGTTTACGACGCGTAGCGGAGGGCAGTAATCATTCAAGGGAGGAAAAGGCACTTTACTCCCATGTTATACATATGGTTTTTCCACCTTCCTCAAATTAATAACAAGTCATTTTTCATTTTTACTTAATTTATTTATGTAACTAACCTACAAAATTTATTAAAATTAAAACTAACAAGTAGGTACAATATAACTGTCAACTGTCAAATATAAGTCAAATTATTAATGTAAACATTGTTAAATCAAAATAACAATTTACTGTTTTTTACCATTCTGCAAAATACTGGGTGTTTTATAATTAAACGTTAAAATGTATAGATACTTACGTAATAGAAATTAGATATTGTACAGGGCGTCAATAAGTTATATTTCATGAATGACGTCACTTTTACTTTTCCTCCCTAGGGAGGAAAAGTACAACTTTGCTCGCTACAATCAGGTCCGGAAAAGTATACTTTCGGTAGAGATAGGTGGAAAAAGAAGTTTCTGCTTTTAAATCACACACAAGAAGGATGTTCTTGAAGTTTCGAATGATGGAAATGTTTTAACAGTAACTTATTCAAACCGTGTGATTTTCCTAGACGCTGAAAGTTTAACAAAAAATAGAGTATTTTCGATACCATCCTCCGTAAATTCTGCTTCCCTTCATCCCGACAAAAGCATTTTTGTTGCTGGAGGTGATAATTTGAAAGTAAACAAATTTGATTACACTACTGAAACTGAAATAGAATCTTTCAACGGTCAATTTGGACCCGTCCATTGTGTTAAATTCTCTCCCGATGGCGAGTTATATGCATCTGGATCAGAAGACGGTACATTGAGGTTGTGGCAGACTACTGTTGGCAAAACTTACGGCTTATGGAAATGTGTTGATGGGCAAATGAACAACGACTTTCTCCACCAAAAGAGGTGCAAGCAAACTAAAGAAACAAGCGACTATTTATTAGTTTTTATTTTAGTTTAAAATAAGGAAATTAAAAATATTTTATAGTTGTATACTACATCTTTTTATGAATTTAAAGATTTTGGTACTTATGAAGTCAGCAAAAATTTCAACCATCTTTATTTTGATGTACATTTTTCAATTAAGAACAAAACTTGTTACAAGTTAAGACATGTAGAAGGGAAGTAAAAATTTTTTGTAAATATCTCTTGACTTTTGCGTATGTCATTAAAATACTTATTTAGAAAAAAATACTCAAGCCAATTCATTCTTGAAGTTAGTAATTTTTTTGTGCAAAAGGCTGTATTAGACTCTGCGTTAACGTATTGCAAGAGTGTATTTGCGTGTATTTTGTAATATTGCTGGTTCAAAATACCTTAGTTTCAAAATGATGTAGTTAATATACATAAAAAATATCAATAACTGTACTTTTTGGCTACATTGTGTCTCAATAAGTCCGTGAGATTATTAATATAAACAATCAATTTTATCATCCTCAACCAAACATTTATATCTATTTGTTTGAAATTATAATCCAAATTCTTTTAACGTTCTCTAAAATGATTAGTTTAGCCAAAAGTTATTGTATGTACCTAAAGAATTAAAAGAAAAAAAATGCAAATGACGCATTAGGAACACAGGCGAGACGAAACGAGATAATTCTAATTCTAATGAGGGCTCGTGCATGGAATTGGAATCCTTTGTAGATTAAAAAAAGAAGAGAAGAGATCCGCACCGACAAAACAAAAACACAAAATGAATTGCTTTTATTTCGTGTCCATTACGGTTGTTCAGAGTGGTCATTAAAGCGTGAAACAATGGCAACAGCGCTTCTCGCAATGCTGACAACATTAATAACAAAAATGGAGAATTAACAAAATACACGGCTATTGGTGTCTCATTTGCATTACAAAGCGGATCCTACCAGGCTGCGCCACTTGTGAATAGGTCTTTTGTGAAATCTTGGAGAAAAGAAGTTCCTGACTCGTAGCGAATATTTTTATAATAAACGATGGTATAAAATGTACTTTAAAATATATTAAACAAAGTATATAATAATACAGTGGGGATCAAATACGTGAAATATATACAGTCTATTCTTTACCCCTAGTGTTTATTTATTTGGTATTTTAGAGAAGAGGAATTTATTGTGTAAATCGTTCAAGGACTATTAAGTATATGTATATTGAATGTGATGTTAAATTTTAATATCATTTAGTTTATTACGTGTAATTTCTTAATTGTATTTTTTTCTTTTCATCATTCTTTGTTTATTGATGTGCTAGTTGACAATCACTGGAATGTTTTAAATGACTTTTAAATAGGTACTTGATGATTTATATTAGAATGTTGATTCCCGGTGATTGATCAGTAGCATATATTGACAAAAAACTAAACATAACGGAAAAATTAAGTTTATATTCACTGATCGAAAATATAAGTTAAGTAAGAAAATTATAAGTGGTTTTATCAAGCGAGCTCGCACACCAAAGCAATATCTTACATCGCATAAATATAACATTAATTGCGAAAAGATAAGCACTGAGTGTCATATCTGGTTTTAGCTGCACCGAAAACCAGATGTGACACTCAGTGCGTATCTCTCCTCAATGTATGTTATGCGATGTAGGGATATTGCTTTGGTGTGCGAGTCCGTTTAGAGTAAAATTCAGATGTATATGTTTCATGAGCAACGAACAGGAAAGGTATAAGTTAGAAACCAAGAGAAGAGTAAACCGGATGTATGTTAGGACGGGGCATGCATGTCGTGTGCCGTAGAACAATAGTAAGCGCACGTCCCTGGTGTCGCCCCGTTCCGTTGTATGATAAACTAGCCAATAATTTTGTAACCTCGGCAACCTTTTTTTGGATGGTGCTAGAAAGGTCACCAATGGAGACACTGCGACGGCAGCCAGATGGTAGGTGGAGAGCGAGTCGTGGGTTCGAAACTAGCTTTTGGAACGTGGAAGGGAGCCAATAGAAGAAATAGGTAAAGATAAGACAAGAGAAGGTAGCTTAGAGAAGAGAGAGAAACAGATAAAAAGATAGATAGGTAAAGTTACCTAAGATAAGAGAAGAGATACAGGGCGCAACTTAACTTTTTGGGGTTGAAAGGGGAAAATTAAGAAACCTTAGAAACGAAAACAGGTAGGTAAGGAAAGATAATGAGGTTCTGAGACCAAATACAAGAAAAGATATAGACAGTTAATTAGTAAATATTTAGCGGTAATTTATTATCAGGGAATTTATTATGAGTAGATAAATATATAAATTTATTATAACTAGTAAAATAAATCAAAAACAATATATTAAACAAATGGCTAACCAGAAGGGTGAGTCCAAAAAATACACAAGAAATAAAGAGAAAACAATGTATATACACCCATCAAAACTGCACCAACAATTAATGTGTTGTGGTGTACAGTTAGAAATAAACAAAAATTATGATGGAATAAATACAAGTAACATATTATAACAAAAACATGCACAATTAAAAACACAGTAAAGCGAGCCCGGTTATGAATTAAAAAAACAAATCAAGCATCTATAATGAGAAATCTCTCTTTACTGGTTTAGGGCTTATCTCGAGATAACGGATATGGTAACCTTAATGATTGATAGAAAATATAACGTACAAAGATATAATAAAATTGAATGCAAAGCATACCAAGTTAACTAACGTTTACTGTTCAAAAATCAAAAACCACCCCGCACTTGGTTTCATAAACACAAAGCCAATCGCACAGCTATTAACGAATTAGTGAATGTTTGTACTTGGTTTTGATAATGAAAAGTTTTATTAATGAATAAAAAATTGTATTGATGAAATCGCTGATGAGATTCATCTGAGGTTAGCCTTAACCACAGATGAAGATATGTTGAGGTAGATAGCCCTTAGATTGCTCTATTTTTGGAAATAGTTTTAGGTAGGATTATTAAGACACTTACAGATACTCTGCCTCTTAATTTGCACTGACTTTATATTATTTACTTTACTTAGTAAGCAAACACTGAAGTTATTTGTTAATTGAATCTAGTCGGATGTTAGATCCAATTACAGATACGATACGAGAGTGAATATCACTCAGATAAAATATATTGTAGGTAAGGTAGCTGGTAGATAAGGTATTAGATACTAGACAGACGTCTGTACCCCACGATACTCAGCCACGAAGTCCTTTTTTCTCTTCGCAATCTTTGCGATGCTTTCCTTCTAAAAAAGTGGGGATATAATCTCCCTACTCAAAAAAATTGCATTTCTCAAAAGGAACCGACCTATTTGCGTTTTTAAGTAAAGTAACGTTATTTGAGTTGTAAAGTGTTAAAAAAATAGATCCTTTGAAATAGCGTCGCGCTTCAAACAGACCGCAAGAGGAGGCAACGAACCTAACGAGGGTTTTCGAAAGGGAAAGTTAATTGAAATATTACCGAAACGCAAAGTGATCATAAAACCTAGTAATGCCATACCGCTTTGAATGGGATGGAATACCTAACGGAATTTTAGTAGTGAACTCCTTGGAAGGTTTATATACGAAACAGATAACAATACTAGTTTATTAGGGTCTCTATAACTTATTTGTGTTTGTCGTACCGACAACGAAATGTGCTAGTACCGCTAAGCTTCTACCGTTAGGGTAATAAAATTAGCCAAGGGTAGCTATTTACGAAAACGGCCATAGGCGTACTCGTAATGAGTACTAGTGGGATTAAAATTTAATCCAACGGGTAAATTAACTATTAACTAATCCTAGTATATATAAAAAAATGTTACAATTTTCATATCAGACTATTCTTCAACGTGGCCTGTAGGACAGCAGTGTCGTCCACGTCACCGTCCTAACATAAATCTGGCTTAACTGCCACAACTTTACCAACGAACCCAATAAAATTTTGCGATGGGTTCCAATATCAATTCCAATAAAATCGTATCACATATACTTGTCCAGCGACAACAAATTTAACATTACTATAAAAAAACTCAAATATCTAAAAGTTACTTGCCCATCAAATTCAGATTATTCCAAACCGATCACACTAGAAGACGCTTTACATTTTACCAAAAACATATAATAATTTGTTTCAGGAAATCTGCAAAAATCTAGTTGTTAAAGTTTTATACAGATACACCTACTTAGGTCAGGTAACTTAGAAAACCTCTTAAAACAAACAAAATTCCTAACTGTCTTTAAATCAGGAAAAACAACAGACCAGAAAGAGGGTTACCACTCCATCTCCTTACAAGAAATGCCAATTAAATAGGCAGGATTCAGATCATAAAAAAGAAACAATGATCAAAGAAAAGAAAGTTAAACATATATGTGACATTCATTGGTATATCGGCTGCATATGACATGGTCTAATCTATAAGTTCCTCAATATAATCTCCTACAAAATTAGTACTTAGTAATTTCTCCTTTGATGGAGAGGAGATAGAAGGAGTAAACCATTTTAAATACCTTGGCAGTTGGTTAAGTGTAAATTGCGATGGTGATGAAGAGATAATAACCAGGATTGAAATACCACGTAAGGCTTTTATGGCCTGGAAACCAGTTTTATGTAACCGAAGCCTGTCGATGAAGATTCGCAAGAAGGTCTTAAATGTTACGTGGGGCCTATATTATTGTATGGTTGTGAGACATGGCCGTTAAAAATCACAATCCTAAATAAATTAGAAGCATTCGAATTGTGGTGCTATCGACGAATCCTAAAAATATCGTGGGTTTCGCACACTTCCAATGAAAATGTTCTCCAAATGATGAATTCAGAACGTCTGCTCGTAAACATAAAGACGAGAAAAGCAGAATACTTCGGCCATATAATTAGAGGGCCTAAATACCATCTACTTCGCCTTATAAGGAAAAGTTGAGGGAAAGAGATGGATTGGTCGAAAGAAACTTTCATGGTTACGTAATATTAGACAATGGTGTGGTTCCACGGTAGAAGAATTATTTCTCGCAGCAGCCGATATAGAGCGGTTCCAGGAGCTTGTAAACATGATGAAAGCCAACGTCTGAATACGGACAAGGCACCTGAAGAAGAAAAATAAGATTTCCTCCTTTAGCTCTAGTGATACCCTGCTTATTTTAGGCTTACTTCGTAGAAGGTCTTGGAAAGTTTAGTACGGGAGTTGATTCCATTCCATCCTTGCAACAATTATTTTTAATTCTGAAATTTAGTTTGGAGCTGGACTTTTTGCTCGTATAAATCGTTTTAGAATGCATGCATGTTCTATGGGAGATTTGCATCAGGACTCATTGGTGACCAGTCTAGAAACTCAATCCAAATATCCTCAAGGTATATGACTGTACCTGTGGAATGTGCACGGTCATTATCGTGCAATAGCACAAACTTATCATACACAATGAAGCCGGCATAACGAAAAACATGCTCTTAGATGATCTTGCGTATGTATCAATCAGAACCCATTTCACTATTCATCTCAATAAACTCCGCATGACTCTCCCAACAACCTTCCATAATGGGACCGCCACCAAAGCTAATATTGTTTATAAGGTTACGTTCCCCATACCTTACATACACTGGACCATGTCCACCTGGTTTCCATAATTGTATATTTTTTTTAATCTGTGAAGAGACCTCTTTCCCGTTTATGTTCATTCCAGTTAACATGGGCTCTTGCAAATCGCATCCGTTGGTGAGATGGGAAAAGCCGTGTAACTCTGGCAGGACTTTTTTAGATTTAAACCAACCTCTTTCTTTTCAAGTCTTTTCTTCATTATTGTTTTGACACTTACATTAATTCGTAAGGCTGGGAGCTGTAGGTGATTAGTTTTTGAGGCTGTGAGCTACAAATGTGCGATTTCGCAAAGATGGAAGTCTTAGTGATTAGTGATTGGTCATCTCTTGGCGTTATACATCTTTTTCATCCTTGAGCAGGTCTATCCGAGAAACAGGGGATTGATGGATACGCAGTCTCCGCGCAGTATCTTCTTGTCTTATAACTCTCAATGGCTAAGGTAAAATTGTATAAATAAATTTCTCGAACTAACAGATCAAGAAGCGAAATAAGAATCATTGTAAGTCACCAAAGCACATTTGGCAAACCATGCAATGTTTGTTAGTGTCTGACATGATTGATTCTTGGCTATAAAAACTACATAAAATCATTCTTTTAACTCTAATAAATTTTAATATACGTAATTTATTCCAACAAAACACAGCCAAGAATAAAAAAATGTATAATATTTCGAAGATAAAATATAAAAAAAAAATAATGATTGATGGCAAACCATGCAATATTTTTGTCTGTGAGTATATATTCAGTTCTATACAGGTATGGAAATTTATTTTAGGAACATATGGCTTTCAATGCAATAAGTTAAATTCTTGATTTGCAATTAACCAGTATAAATTTCGCGAAAAATACAACGTCGCGATGTCTCATATTTAATTCACTTGTTCTACTGGACACGCTGCGCTGAACTGAGATTTCTGACTTGCCATTAACCAGTGTAAATTTCAAAATACCGTCGCGATGTTTTAAAATTATTCATTTGTTCGGCTCTAATACCTTAACCGCTGGATATCGCACCAGTGTAGCGTATCGGGTGGAACAAATTAATTAAATATGAAACATCAGGACGTTGTCTTGAAATTTACACTGGTTGATTGCAAATCAAGAATGTAACTTATTACAATGAAATCCCTATGTTCAAAAAACAAATTTCCATATCTGTATATACAATTTGAACAATATACAGCGTGATTCATTTAGAATGTCCAATCTCTGAGTTGTAGATTCCAGACCTTAAAATATTAAGATTTAACCCAAATCTAAGTAAAATGTGCCTTGAGTTACTGGATGTTTTATTTAAAATTTTAATAGCTACTTTTTTCCAGTACTTTAAAACTATTTGACATACCCTTGTCATACTTTTCAAAAAGTGTAGATACCGCACACTCGACTAAATTATGATAAATAAACGTCTCTGGGTTCTACCAGAGGCGTACGACAAGGGACAGGGAATGGTGTACCCTTTCCAAATTCTACGTCACTGGCGGAATTGCTATTTTAGCACAATATTTCGATTCTCCAATACTTTCAAGGTAAATAATACACTCTTTATTCGTAACGATAAAGTTATTAGTTTTCGAGATATGAAACGGCACAGCTATTTTTATTAACTACATTAAGTCTTTCATTTTTAACTACAAATATATCTCGAAAACTAATGATTCTATCGTTACAAATGAAAGGTTTATTATTTACATAGAAAGTATTGGAGAACCTTAAAATTATGCTAAAATAGTAATTCCATCAATGACGTAGAATTTGGGAAGGGTTAACCATTCACTTTCCCCTGTACGCCTCTGGTAGTGGCCAGAAACTTTAATTTAACATAAATTAGTAGGGTGTGCACTACCTGCACTTTTTGCCCTTTTTGGCAAGTATGCTAAGGATATTTCATATACATACTTCTAAAGTACTGGATACAAATAAAATTTTTTAATTTTTAAATCAAACATCCTTAGTGCATTAATATTAAATATTTTTATCCAGTAATTTAAAACTATTTGCCATATCGTAATCATACTTGACAGAAAATGTAGGTAACGTATACCCTACTAATTTATGTTAAACAAACGTTTCTGGCTACTACCAGAGGCGTACGACATGGGAAAGTGAATGGTTGACCCTTCCCACATTCTACGCAACTGACGGAATTACTATTTTAGTACAATTTTTGATTATCCAATACTTTCTATGTAAATGATATTCCATTCGAACCGATAAAATTTACTTGATTAGTTTTCGAGATATTTGAAGTTAAAAATTAAGGGACACAATACAGTAATCAAAATAGATGTGCTGCTTCATTTTCAACTTCAAATAATTTGAAAACAGAATCTCTCTCTAACACTAAGAAAACAGAATCTAAATATTGCACTAAAATAGCAATTCCGCCAGTGGCGTAGAATTTGGGTAGGGTAAACCGTTCATTGCCGCGGTAGTAGCCAGAAATGTATATTTATCATAATTTGGTAGAATGTACAGTACCTAAATTTTGTGCCAAGTATGACAAGGATACGTCAAATAGTTTTAAGAAACTGGGTAAAAATAGCTATTAAATTTTTAAATAAAACACCCTGTAACTCAGTAACGAGACACATTTTATTTAAGTGATTTGGGTTAAATCTTAATATTTTGAGGTGTACAATGTACAACTCAGAGATTAGATATTATTAATGAATATTGCATATATTCAATACAATATACAGTACTGGTATAATACCGCAAGAATGGTTGCTGTCTACGTTTGTCACCATACCGAAGAAAACTAAGGCAATGCAATGTTCAGATCATCGAACAATCTCCTTGATGAGTCACCTGCTTAAAATATTTCTTAGAGTCATCTACAACCGAATCTATCAAAAACTAGACATCGATATTAACGATACACAGATGGGATTCAGAAAAGGATTAGGTACAAGGGATGCTCTCTTTGCCTTGAACGTTCTAACACAGAGATGCCTAGATGTTAACCAAGAGGTACACGCCTGCTTTGTAGACTTTGAAAAGGCCTTTGACAAAGTACGCCACAGTAAACTCAAAGAAATCCTGGAGAGTAAGAACATTGACACCAGAGACATACAAATAATATTAAATCTGTACTGGAATCAGCGAGCTAATATAAAAATAGAAGAACAAACATCGGACGAAATAGAAATACGTAGAGGAGTACGACAGGGTTGTATATTGTCACCGCTCTTATTTAATATCTACAGCGAACAAATATGCCAAGAAGCTCTCTCATATGCAAACGAAGGGATAATAGTCAATGGAGAAGTTATCAATAACATTCGATATGCTGACGATACTGTGATAATGGCAAGAACAGCGGAAGATCTACAACATTTAGTTGAAACTATGAATGAGATATGTAATAACTACGGCATAAGGATGAACGTCAAAAAAACCAAATATATGACCTTCAGTAAGAATCCAATAAATGACACTAGTATCACAATAAACGGTACCCAACTTGAAAAAGTAAACGAATACAAATACTTGGGAACCCTTATCAATGAAACAGGTGACCAAAATCACGAGATAAAAAGACGTATTGAAATTGCCAGGTCTACTTTTATAAAAATGAAAAAATTATTTTGTAATCGTGATATTAGTATTCATCTACGAACTAGAATGTTAAAATGCTATGTATTCAGTACTTTGCTCTACGGTATGGAGTCATGGACTCTTAAACAGAGGAATATTAAAAATCTTGAAAGCTTTGAGATGTGGTGCTACCGCCGTATACTACGAATAAGTTGGGTGGATAAAATTACAAATGAAGAAGTAATACGCAGAATAAATAACGAGCCAGAAGTTCTACGGAGTATAAAAAAGAGAAAACTTGAATACTTAGGCCACCTGATGAGAGGACAAAAGTACACATTCCTACAAAATATAATGCAAGGAAAAATCCAAGGACGAAGAAATCCAGGCCGTAGAAGAATGTCCTGGATGAGAAATTTGAGAGAGTGGTTTGGCTGTACCACTAACGAATTGTTGAAAACAGCAGTAAATAAAATTAGAATCGCCCTAATGATATCCAATCTCCGATAGGAGAGGCACTCAAAGAAGAAGAAGAATGAATAACCCTATATAATATAATTTTCTCCTTTAAAATGCTAATGTTGCTGGGATATCTATAATAATTATTGATATTAGTAATGAAGTTTTTAATCAATAAAAAACTCCCCTATCTCATCTTCATTAAGTAAATTTCTGAATAAACTGCTCTAGTTAAACTTAAAAAAAAAGAATGTGTTATGGATGGCGTTCACAGGTGGGTTTGCGCTAGGATTTATTGGAATTTTTGAAGGAATGCGAGAGTGAACCTCAACAATTTTACTGCGGCATTCACTCCTCGCAAAAATGTACTAATTGAAATTTTATAAAACTCATTTTTAGTGGAAATTTTATAAAAATTTACGACGCTTATATGGATACAAATTTAAGTAAGTTAATCGGTGTAGCTAAAAAATAAATGATTAAAAAATAACAAGCGTTTTTTGAAGTATTTGTAATACTTTTGTAAGAATTTTATTTCATTATATTTTTTAAAGTATTTATTTGTATTTAATAATACAGATAAAAAAATATAAAATAAATGAAAATCTATTTATTTTTCCTTTCTTATCATCACAACAACAAAAAAGGCTTTGTTCTTGCTTTATGACCTTTGAGAGGTGTGCCCATTTAACTAGCAACTTTGTAACGTTATGGACGTCACATCTTTATTATTTTATTTCCAAATAATTATTTTATTGTATCTTTTTTATATTTCATTAATTATAATCTTATGTATTATTGTTACCTGTTTTCCCCATTAAAAACTTGTTTGGCGCCCTCTTTCGTTATTATATATTTTCTATCCCTCTTTTCATTTAACATCTAAGTCATACGGAACATACTTCATGTTCTTGTTCTCTTTACATCTAAGTCATAATAGGGAACCTACTTATTCCATCTTTCTATACTTCACGCTGTCATTTCGATGCCAGTGGCAATTCATAATGGAGGTGGTAGAATAATACTTTATATGAGTATTATTTTAAAATAATGCCTTACTTTATTCATCAGAGCATCATCTCTGTTGGCGTAAGAGATTCAATATCCAATTTTCTTGTATTCATTTTATTTTTACATTCACAATTTTTTATAATAATTTTTTCGTATCTAACCTCCAAATCTCCACCCACGTGCTTTGTTTTAATATTCTCTTTACTTTTTGATATTATGCACGTATCAGACAATTTAACTAGTAATAATTAATAATAATTTTATTTAATCTATTGTTGCCATTTGCCACTTTTTCCGATTATTGGCAAAATGCACACTTTGGTTTCTCTGACTCCTTGATGTCACTAATACGCATTATATATTCTAGTTTTTTGGGAATAAAATCACCTTTCTCCCTTCGGGAGCCTTAAGCATCCTAAATCGCCGGCAATACAACCACGAGGACCACATAATGCATCCAACAGACAGCAGCATCCAACATCTCTAGTTGGAGGGACCTGAGGCCATAACTTCTAGGAGCCAGGTCAACAGTTGCACCATCTGCCATCAAGAAGTTACCATCGAACAGATACCAAAAGCCACACAAGTATAATCTAGAATTGTTAGCTTGTTGGCAAGAATTTTGAATATATATGTCATTGAGTTTATATATGAAGTCATATTTTAGTATATCTTTATTAAAAAATATTGTTTTGTTTGCTGCCTATCCAGATCGATAACTATCATAGTTGATCGAAATATTATTTTTTCTACGAGCGTGCAAAAATATCTACTTTCGCGCACATATTTTAGTTTAAAAAGTTTTTCTTTTCCGCACGCGTTTTACTTTTCCGCACGCGTTTAGATATTTTAATATGGCCTTAAAATAATTATAATACATGCAATAAACTAATATTTAGATATTATTTACTATTTTATTTCAAATGTATCTTATTGTGTTCCTGTTCTAATGAAATTAACGCGACAATTCGATGAAATAAAATTATTTTGACATAATATTCGAAAGTCAAATCGGTAGACAATAAAAGTCGTTTTGAACGTCATGGAAACCAAGATCGTCGTCATGCTAACTAATTATATTGAAAGTTTGGTTTTGACAACCTTGTCTAAGAATTAATTTGTGTATGTATTTTCATATTAATTAAATTAATTGATTAAGATTTGTTCATTTTTTAAAGACTCATAGAAAAAATATTGTTCCTAACTCTTGCAGAAAGTCTGCAGAAAAATAACTATTTCAGTAGTATTTCAATTATCTGTGGTAGTTTCTCGTGATTATCGTGCTCAAAAATAAACGCCTAACTAAACCTACCATGCATTAAGACTATTACGAACCTCATCGAATCAAGGATAGGGAAGGGAAATTAAGAAGGTTAATAGAGAAATAATCATGTCTTTGTAGTTCTGATGTTGATTATGCGATAATATAAATAGGTAGGTATGTGATATGCGATAAGAAATAACATATTTATATGATCTATTGGAAAATATGTATTTGTTCTAGAATTATGATATTATTTAACATGATACGATCTAATATTTTAATAGAAAAATATAATAAATGTAAGGTGAACATTCACAAAATTTTAGTTCCATAGCTGTATTATAAGCATTCGTAAAATCCATGGAAGTTATAAGAATGTTAAGTTATGTTCAAATCATTGAAAAACTATATTAAAACAATACGTCGTGTCTTAAGGAAAGCCCAAATGAGTGAAACTATGCATTCGATGGTTTTAGCACTAGAAGACATCTTTAGAAAACCGAAATGAAACGATGAAGTCGATGAATAGTACCTAAACCATCTGAGATTCGTTAACAAAATTGTTCGACAATGAACAATAATACAAAGTTAAGTGGAACGACAACATGAGAAGAGTGCTCTGCACAAGACACGAAGAGATGAAGTTGGATCTAAGAGTTAGGTTGGCTAGGTGGTACGTTCTCCCGATTTTGTTTTATGAAATGGAAGTTTGAACCTTCATGGATGGATGCGGCTTCAATGAAAAAACTTGAATTATTTGAGCTGCAGGTGTATACAATAATTGGAAAATATCGTAGACAAAACACGTCACAAATGAAGAGGTTCTGAGAAAGATTAATAAAAAATGGACATCGTAAATACAATAAAAACAACAAAAATTAAATATCTCGGCTATATTACACGTGGAAAAAATACAACTTGCTCCAATTGATTGGTCAGGATAGTTACTGGAAATGAATGTGGAAATAAAATAAAATGGAAATAAATACCATGGAATTACACTGTCCAGCTACGGAGACTAGGACAAAGATGTGAGAGGTCGAGTCCAAAAAGAAAATAGACTGACTAATAACACTATAAGGGAGGCTAAAAGAACCTACTTCTCTGAAAAATGTAAAGAAATAGAAGAACTGCAAAACAGATATGACAACTTCAACCTACATAAAAAAGTCAAAGAACTAGCCGGAATAGGAAATTGTAGAACCTCAAATAATTGCTCGACAAAAATGGAAATATTATAATGGAGACAGAATGAAAACTACGCCGATGGAAAGGGTACATAGAGGAACTATTTCATGACCAGAGAGAAGCTATTACATCCGTAGATAGCCAAACCGGAGATGTGGGCCCAGAGATAACCAAATCAGAGGTTAGTCAGGGAATCTTTCTTCTTAAGGTGCCGAGACCGCTTGTCGATCGTTGGCTCTCATGTTTCGCAGCATATTAACAATCATTGTCTTATTTACAGCCGCACGAAATAGTTCAGTGCTAGTTTTCCCAAACCATTGGCGTAGGTTTTTAAGCCAAGAAGTTGTACGGCGGCCCACACTTCTTTTTCCCATTATTTTACCTTGCATGACAAGGTGAAGTATGTCATATTTTTCTGGGTGACGCATTATATGACCAAAGTATTCCAATTTGCGCCTTTTAACCGTGTTCACTACTTCGCAACTTTTATTCAAACGTTGCAAAACCCTTTCGTTTGTGACTCTTTCTACCCAACTGATCTTCAGAATACGGCGGTAGACCCACATTTCAAATGCTTCTAGGTTTTTTAAAAGCGATTCTGTCAGTGTCCATGCTTCAACCCCGTAAAGTAGTACTGGGAATATATAACATCGAACCATTCTTATGCGAAGTTCCAAATTTAGATCATGACTGCACAGGATTTTCTTAAATTTCATAAAACTAATAGTAACTAAGTCAGGGAATAGACTCTATGAAAACCAATAAATCTGCTGGTCCAGATGAATTACCTATCGAGCTGATAAAGTTGGTCCGAGAAAAACCTGGACATAATAGTAGGACTGTTCAACGGTACCTATACTACGGGAATCATCCCTAGAAAAATGTTGACATAAGTATTTGTGTGTTTGCCAAAGAAAGTGAATGCCAAAGAATGCAGTGACTACCGAACCATAAGCTTAATGTCACATACCTTGAAAATTATGCTGAAAATTATCCACGCCAGAATACACTCTAAACTGGAGCTGAATATTAGTGACACTCAATATGGGTTCCGTAATGGTGTGGGTACCAGAGAGGCATTATTCTCATTCAACGTGCTGACAGAGAGATGTTTGGATGTTAGCCGTCCTCTTTACGTCTGTTTTATAGACTGCAATAAAGCATTTAATAAAGTAAAACACGATCGACTCATGGAAATTATGAAAACTAAAAACCTAGATGAAAGAGATTTAAGACCTATAACACACCTCTATTACAATCAGCGAGCAATACTAAGAATTGAAGAAGAAACGTCTAAAGAAATGGAAATAAAGAGAGGAGTCCGGCAAGGTTGCATACTATCACCTCTATTATTTAACGTATATTCTGAAGAGGTAATGCGAGAAACTTTGGAAGATGAAACAGTCGGCATAAGAGTAAACGGAGTCTTAGTTAACAACATCAGATATGCAGATGATACAGTAATAATAGCCGATAGTTTACAAGACCTGCAAAACATGAGTAAAATAGTAAGGTGTAGTAGGAAGTACGGACTCTCTCTCAATGTCAAAAAGACAAAGCTTATAAAAATTATTAAAGAAACCATACTACTAACGAAATCTTAATAGTAGAGGGCCAGCAGATCAAAAAAGTAAAAAAGTACAATTACCTAGTAACACTTATAACAGAAAAAAATGACTACACTGCAGAAATCAAAGTCAGAATCGAAAAAACACGTTCTAATTTTATGAAAACGAAAAAGGTCCTATGTAGCAA
This sequence comes from Diabrotica virgifera virgifera, assembly GCF_917563875.1. Lineage (NCBI taxonomy): Eukaryota > Metazoa > Arthropoda > Insecta > Coleoptera > Chrysomelidae > Diabrotica > Diabrotica virgifera. Next base: position 70,780,838 of record NC_065443.1, read on the forward strand.
AGATTTAACATTAGCTCTTAAAGTACGCCTAACAAAATGTTACGTATATAGTGTACTAAACTATGGAGTGGAATCATGGACGTTAAATGTAGAGACAATGAGACGACTTAACGCCTTTGAAATGTGAACCTGTAGAAGAATTATGAGGGTTTCCTGGGTAGATAGAGTTACGGACAACGAAGTACTAAGAAGAATAGGTAAAGAGAAGGAAGTTGAACTTATAATTAAAGAAAGAAAACTACAGTATCTTGGACATATGATACGGGGCGAGAAGTATGCCATCCTGCTACTCATAAGGCAAGAAAAGATAAACGGCAGAAGAAGCACCGGAGAAGATGAATTTCATGGCTGAAGAACCTGCGAGAATGCTTTGGATGCAGCTCGAAACAACTATTTAGAGCTACTGCCTCAAAAATTAAAATAGCTATGATGATTGACAACCAGGGGAGATAGCACCTGAAGAAGAAGAAGAATACCACTATATGGCGAAATAAAAATAATAAGATGAAGTCAAAAATTTATAAAGCAAGTGTAAGAACAATAATAACATATGCATCAGAAACGAAACTCGGCAACAATAAAAAGAATACTGGAAAAAGCAGAGGTGAGATGATTAAGTAGAATTACAGGAAATACGCTTAGAGATCGAAAGAGGGGTGAATACATTACAAGAAAATGTAACGTACAGTATGGAGACTAAATAGAAAGAAAAAAAGGAAGGAATGTCCACATAAGTAGAATGGAGGCCCCTGTGGTCAAAATAGCAAGCGATAAATCACCAAACGGCAGAAAAGGTATCCGACGACCACGCAAAACTTGAAGTGACAACCTTCCACAGAGGTATCAATCCGCCAATGAACAAGCTGACTTGATTACAAAGAGAATGCAGAAGAAATCGAAGAAAAAAGAGAAGAAAACATGTATAGATCATTATGCAGTTAATGTCTGGGACTCTTGTTTATAGACCAGGGTAATAAGCTAAAAATAGACCATGTTCGGGACACTCAAAGATCCAGGTAGTTGACTACTTTTTTAGTTATTGTATACCTACAGGATGAAAACCTACCTGTTTCCTGCCTACAGTTCGCGTCCGTTTTTTAATTATTAACAATTTAGTGCAAAAATCGCGATCTTTTCGATTTTTTGCACTCCTTTCAAAAGCTAAATAGTTGACATAAAATTACAAAATTTAATTTTTTAGAACATTAAAAAACCTTCAAAATGCTGATTTTTGAAAGTTAAAAAGTTAATTTGTTGCTACGCAAACTGCAAAATAAGTGAAAATCGTTATTTGTTAATACCTTTTAATAAGACTACCTTAGAACTTTAGTGTTTCACCCAAAGTTCGGTATTGGGGTACTTTACAAACCCTCAAAATTTCAGACCGGTCCATTAATTAGTTTAAGAGTTTTTCTAATTGATTATCCCGGAGACCTTTATTTTGCAATAACATAGGACAGAAAATAATGAAGATAGGGCAATTCTGAGTATGCCAAATAACAGTAGAAAACTGATACTATCAAAATGTACTAAAAAACGATAAAAAGATTATCGAATATAGTCAAAAATCCTAATGCCAAATTTGTGAAATTTTGTAGTTTAAAAACATTTAGAATAACTTTAAAAATACTCTCTGTAGAAAAAGTCATTTTACATATTAGAAATATCGTATTTTACACGAATTTTTAAAAATGTAGTTTAACTGGTGACTAGTCGTGGTAAGTGACGAGGGAGCTGGGAGCCGACAAATGCACGAGTTCAAAAACTAAAAAAAGCAACTTAAAACTACTATTATTTTCTATATCTCGGGATCTACTAAATATATTTTGATCGTTCTTTTTTAATTTGTATGTAATTTTTCTGTACATTACAAATGTGTAATTTGTCTAGACATTTATTAATTAATAAACAGTCTACTTTGTTTAAACAATTTTTGAAAAAATAGTTTTTTCCCAAAAATCCATGATTTTAATAATACTATCCCTATTAATCATAGAAAAAGTTAAGGTATACTTTAATAAATAAATTATCTTCAATAAATAATTATCTAATTAAAATCATTTATTTATTCAAGTGTACTTTAACTTTTTCTGTGATCATTAATGATACTATGATTAAAAAAATAGATTTTTGTAAAAAAAATATTTTTTCAATAATTGTTTAAACAAATTAGACTGTTTATTAATTAATAAATTTATAAACATATTGCATATTTGTAATGTACGTAAAAATTACATACCAATTAAAAAAAGAAAGATCAAAATCCATTGAGTTGATCCGGAGATACAGCAAATTATATTCGTTTGAAATTGCTTTTTCGGTATTTTAACTCGCTGGATTTGTAGGTTCCCCCTAGTAATCGTTTGCACTGCATTTTTGAAAAATCGTAGAGGGTGCTGTGAAGGTATAATGTTGGGAAAATTTTTTAAGAAAAAATACAATTCCCCTTCTTTAAAATGGCATTAATGAGGTTCCTTAATTATTATAAACAAATTAGCTGTGAATTAAAAAAAAACATATGGCTAACTTTGTCCCAAATGAGACCAGGCTAAATTTTTTTATTTGAAATTTCGTGTTAGAATACTATCTTTTCGAATATATAAAAATATTGTTTCTACGGACAACATTTTTAAAGTTATTCTAAATGTTTATAAACTACACAATTTTAAAAATTTGGCATTAGGATTTTTGACTATGTTAATCATTTTTGTTTATCTTTTATTAATACACTTTGATACTATCACTCTTCTACTTTCATTTGGCATACTCAGAATTGCTCTATCTTCATTATTTTCTGTCTTATCTTATTGCAAAATAAAGGTGTCTGGGATAAACAAATAGAATAACTCTTAAACCAATTAATGGATTAGCCTCAAATTTTGAGGGTTTGTTAAGTACCCCAATATCCAACTTTGGGTGAAATACTAAGGTTTTAAGGTAGTTTTAGTAAAAGTTATTAACAAATAACGATTTTCACTTATTTTGCAGTTTGCGTAGCAAAAATTAACTTTTTAACTTTCAAAAATCGACATTTTGAAGGTTTTTAAATGTTCTAAAACATTAAATTTTGTAATTTTATGTCAACTATTTAGTTTTTGAATGGAGTGCCAAAATCGGAAAAATCGCGATTTTTGCACTAAATTGTTAATAATTAAAAAACGGACGCGAACTCTAGGCAGGAAACAGGTAGGCTTTCTTTCTATGTCTACAATAACTAAAAAAGTAGTCAGCTACCTGGATCTTTGAGTGTCCCGAGAAAATCCTTATTACCCTGGACTATTACTTTAAAATTTCCATCTATATTCCATGCCAATATAAAAAATAAAGATAATTAGATGAACAAGTATTTTGTAAATTTCATTACATTTTATATAAATCTATATAAACTTACTATTTTCCTTAACCAACGTCAAACGGATATTTTAAGAAGAGTCACCTGTTTCCATCACCTTTTCAAATACCAATAATATTTCGCTTTTAGAAAATAAATGCATCGTCGTTTACGTTCTACATTTTATGTAAGTTCATTTTTCGATTCTCCAATCTGACATTTCTAGCTCTCTCTCGACTGGCTGACTGATTGCTTCTCCCGATTTGATCAACAACATATCTGCTGGGTAAATAGAAACCTTTTACCTCGCCGATACAAATTTCTCCCTCGCTTTTGCCCGAAAATTCGTTTTATTACCGTCTTCTAACGATTTCGGTCCAAGGAATTTTAATCTCGACCCATTTCGAAGGCAAAATTGTATGGGATGCAGAGCAGGACTTATCAGCAGTGGAGGTGTGACCAACTTTACTGTAAAATAGGTCAGATTTGACTGACTGACGAGGTTTACCATTTAAAATAATTTATATTTAAATTTAAAAATAAGTTTGATCTTCGTAATAATTATAGGTATTCGACATCAAAAAATGGCATCAAAATATAATGATTTTAAATAGAACTATATTATTCTGGCATCAGTACACACATCAGCCCATGTCATTTGTGTATCATCAATTTAATATTAAGTTTGCCTAATAAGTATTTAAAGATCTTCACAAAATTCACTAGAGGAGACACCACCTACAGAAGAAATGATGCTAGGAACATTTGCCGACGATACTGCAATCCTAGCCTCACACACTGACCCTATCCATGCCTAAGTATCTCCTTCAAGCGTATCTAGTCAGAATACAAGATTGGTTTTTAGAATGGAAAATTAAAGTCAATGAAGGAAAATCTATTCATGTTACATTTACAATACGAATAGGAACTTGTCCTCCTGTGACTTTAAACAATCACCAATTACCATCAGCCAACGGGGTAAAATACCTTGGTATTCATTTGGACAGAAGTCTCACAAGGAAGAAACATATCTGGACCGAGAGAAAGCAACTAGGTCTCCAATTCAGAAATATGTATTGGTTAATGGGCCGTTCATCAAGACTATATCTGGATAATAAATTGCTGCTCTATAAGGCAATACTTATGCCAATCTGGACATATGGGTTGGAACTATGGGGAACAGCCAGTCACTTCAACATCGAAATCATCCAACACTTCCAATCAAAAACACTCAGAACCATCACTAATGCACCTTGGTACACCAACAACAGAATTATTCATCGAGATCTTAAAATGGATATGGTACAAGAAGTCATCACAAAACGTAGCGCTGCAAACATTGCCAAGTTGGAGGATCATGAAAACCAGTTTGTACTTAACCTCCTAGACAATTCCCAAGAACAGCGTAGCTTAAAGAGGTTCAAACCACTGGACTTACCATTTAGAGTAAACTTTTAAACTAATTAGTTAGTAGTTATAAAATGTAATTATTTTCTACACTTTATAAAAATTGTACTTTGATTTTATCAGTGGGTAAAATCTTTCTTGTCCTTAGTCAATGTCATTTCTTATGTGTATTGTTGACACTCAACAGATTGCAAAATACTTTTAAATTGAATAAAAAAAAATCATAAAATTAATGTTTTTATAAGTATTTCTTAATCGACATTATGTGCTAAACATATCAAATTAGGGATTTTAGATTTAAGTTACCAATATTACTGTAAAAGTACTTACTATAATTTCGGGAATTTTTCGTAATAAGACGAATATCTTATCTCAAAAAGCTAAGAGAATATTATGGTTGCAACTTAAAATAACTCTTACAGCTGGTATTTAGAGGGGTAGAATAGCCATGAAGATTGTTAACCTTGCCGTAACATAGACGAGATTTCCAAAAGAAAATAAATATTTATCTTCTAACTATAGCCCACAAGATTGCATTTGACATTCACATTATCGGTGCCTCAGCTACCTACTAACTCTACCAAGGGTGAAGAGTTTACAACAATATTAATTCCTTTGTATATTTTATGTTCCGGGTAAACGGTTAGTTTGGACCTGTAGCCCTTTTCATACTGAGACCTAAATGGTCTTTTGTGTGTCCATTACATAACATATGGTATGGTGCAAATGAAAGGAATAAACTCATTATTTCGTAAACCGGCGAAAAATCCCGAAATAGGTCGATTTTTATTTCTAAATTATAATTCTTTGTCATATTATATATCATACCAGTCACGTCATCCATCTGGGCGCAATGACGTAATTAATATTTTTTTTAAATAAGAAAGGTTATTCGTTTAAAAGGTTATTCAACTTTATATTTAATAATATAAATATCAACATAATTATTTATACAAGGCGTTCAAATTAGATATGTGTAATTAAATTCATTGACACAAAAAGAAGAATATTTGTAATTTGTTGAATCCAAATACATTTTACTGGTGTCAAAAGACATTGCTTTTAACTTAAATTCAATGTTCAAGCTGCCACCCACCTGAATCTTGCCAGTTTGAACATTTAATTTAAGCGAAAAACAATGTTTATTTATCAAATTAACATTTTTTTTTTGTTTTCTGACAACAGTAAAATGTATTTTTGTTTAAATATACACACATTTTTCTTTTTGTTTTAATAAATAATAGAGAATTGTAAAACCTTTCAAATGAGCTAGCACTCTCATTTAAAGAAAATCATCGATTAGGTCATTACGCCCAGATGAATGATATCACTAGTACGATATGTATACCAAAAAATCATAATTTAAAATAAAAATCGATCTGTTTCGAGATTTTTCCGTAAAGTCGCCAGCCTACGAAATAACGAATTTATTCCTTTCATTAGCACCATACTGTATGTTTGTTGCTAGCAATAAGGTTCCTTTTTTAAGCTTCTTTTGGGACGAGGCAGGCTTTATTTCAATAGCTGCGTAAACCTTTTCCTTACTGCGTTGCTCGTGGCCGCTTACCAGAAATTTCTCGTACCTTACAGCTCGTTACACTTATTGTCGTGTGTTGGATCCGTATTTTAATCGGATGTTCCAGTGTTAACGCATTTTATATGGAGCTATTCACATTTATCGAACAACAATTTTTTGTTGGCGACGACAGTAGGGTAGCAGCACCATTTTTGGCCACTTCACCGTTAGTGGCCACCTAAACCAATAATCTAATATAATAAGGTCCGAGTTTACCGCCTTTACGGAAATCGGAAGAATTTCGACTATATTCGTTCTAACACGATGGCTCTACAATTTGCGACTTATTCTGATTTACAGGTTAGTTTCTACTTATTCTTGAAGTAGGTGACACTGTGTATTAGACCTTCTGTTAACGATATACGTAAGAAAACAGGTAAGTTTATTTAAGCTGGATTTAAGTCAAATATTAAAATTTTGTGATCAACGTATGATTTTAAGTTTTGGGTATGATTTCTTTACGATTTCATCTGTTTTTAAACTCCTTATTTTATCTCGATACATTATTAAATTGGGTGGCCACAAATGGAACACTTATTTTTGTATTCACACCATTAATGGCCATTTGCTGGCTACTATTAGAACACTTCTGACCTATTTGTGGCCACAGCAACTGTTTAATAGTGGCTACTAATGGAACAGTTAAATACAATTTTGGTCATATGACATAATTTACTGACTACTTTAAAAACACGCGTGTTGCCAGTAGCCATAGTAGCCAGTTATACTCTACAGGGTGTTTTACTCGCAACGGACCGTTCGTTAACAAAATGATTTAAAAATATTTTGTAATAATCAAGGTATCCCAAAATGGGGTTGTAAAACAAAAATATAATTTTTTTATGGAGAACCCTGGAGTATGCATTTACTATACATTGACATTTATTTAAAACAAATAAGAAACCATACCGTTACCGGTAAAACATCATATACATAAAAATATAACTAATAATTTATTTATAAATGTTTGTTATTATTACAGATAATGGCACGGAGTAAAAAGAAAATTGAAATCAAGAAAAAAAATAATAATGTACGACAACGACCAAAACGAACATTTTTTCAATACGAACCTCAGCAAGTAAAGAATGCATTGGAAGCTATTCGAGGTGGAATGAAAGTAAGTAGAGCATGTAATTTGTATGAAGTACCCCGTTCCACAATACGCAATAAGTTAAGTGGAAGAGCTCCAGAAACATCAGGCAAAGTCGGAAGAAATCCAGTTTTAGGGAAGATCATAGAAGATCGGCTGGTACACTGGATCAAAACTACAGCTAAAATGGGTTTTCCTATTTGTCGAGAAGGCCTTTATTTTTCAATAAAAAAATTGGTAGAAGACAGTCAACTAAAAACCCCTTTTAAAGCAAATACTCCTGGGAGGAAGTGGTTTCATCTATTTATGCGTAGATTTCCAGAACTCTCATTAAAGCAGTCTGAATACATAAATAGAGCCAGATCATTAATTACTGAAGAAAAAATCCGAAACTGGTTCAAAGAAACTTTGGATTTACTTGGAGATGATAAGCATGTTTTGGATGATCCGGCAAGAATCTGGAATATGGATGAGACGTCTTTCTATTTATGTCCAAAAGGCGGTTTAATTTTAGCGGAGAAAGGTCTTCCAGTTTACAATATTTCATCCTCCTCGGACAAAGAAAATATAACCACTTTAATAACAGCAAATGCTTTAGGGAAAATGGCACCACCCCTTACACTTTTTAAATATGATCGGCTTCCTGAGAAGATCTGCAAAAATATTCCAAGAGACTGGGGAGTTGGAAAATCACCCAAAGGATGGATGACATCAAAGTGTTTTTACGAATACTTTTCAAATGTGTTTATTCCTTTTATTCACGAAAGTAATATTGCGTTGCCGATTATAGTTTTTTTGGACGGACATTCCTCGCATTTAAGTTTGCCTTTAAGTCGATTGTGCATTGAGAATAAAATTATAGTTGTGTGTTTACATCCAAATACGACACACATCCTTCAGCCGTTGGATGTCAGTTTCTTTTTTCCGTTAAAAAGTAAGTGGAAAACTGAAGTAAAAATGTACAGATTTCACAACGGCAGAGATGTCAAAAAACATGACATTCCACAACTCCTTCAAAAAATTATGGATGAAACTGATTTTACTAAATCTCTACAAAATGGGTTTAAAACATGTGGACTTTTTCCGTTTTCTGCTAATAACGTAGATTATTCTAAAATCACATTAAAGAAAGAACCCATAGTAGTCTCTAGCAAAACGAAAACTTGTCTGACACATTTAAAATATTTGGAGTCTAAAATTCATCCCGACGTTTTAAAACAATTCAAACAGTCCAAATACGATGCTTTTGATGAATCATTGTACAATATATGGGTACAGTTTAAAAACGAAGAAGATTTATTACATGACCCTATTGAGAGTGTCAGCAAATTGTCGGCTGAGGAAATTCCTAACCATTATATGGTAGACAATTCCATTGTAATTGAAGTGGAAGATAATAATGTACTAACATCAACTCCAACAGTCTCTAATATTGTAGAATTTGACTTTCCAGAGTATAATAATCCTTCCTTTAAAGAAAGCAGTTTCATAGACAATGCTACAGAAATGTTAATAGATAAAGAGTTAGCAAAAAATTCTGATGTGGTTATGGACAATGAATCGATGGATCTATTGGAAAATAGCAGTGTTATTAATAAATTGACTGACTCGCCTATACCTTCAAATGTTGACTTAATGACTTCATATGTTGGTACTACCATTGTCTATACTCCGAAAAGAAGGCCTGTAGACCTATTAAGTAACATTCTAATTTATCCCAGTGACGAAAACATTTCCAAGAAAACCAGAAAGCGTGAAATCTTACCTTCTGTGCTAACATGTAATACATGGTTGGAACTTGCGGTGGCTAAAGAAAAAGAAGAAGAACTTGAAATGGAAAAAAAAAAGAAAAAAAGAAGCAAGACAAAGAGGCGAAAAGAGCCTGTAAAGAAGAGAATCTAAAAAAAACTTCTAGGAAAAATGGAATTAAGATAAAATCTAAAGAGACTAAAAAAAACCGAACTAATAAACAAAACAGTTTCCGTGAGTAATGTAAAGGCCCCTGAAGATGTAAAACAAGTAATTGGAAACGGGTTAGAAAAGACCAATCTCACACAGGAATCAGGGGAGGAACCTGTCTGTGAGGAGGCCAAAAATATACAGAATGTAGTTGAAGAGAACCCTCTTGACATATGTACTGCGGACAAAGTATCTACATACGTAATTGTACAGTACGAAAGTAAGTTTTTCCCAGGAATAATAACTGACGAAAAAAATGGCAAGGTTTTAATCAGCACAATGGAAAACTATGGGAATGATTGGAAGTGGGCACAAAAAAAGGATGAAATTTGGTATGAAAAGGATGAGGTAATGGAAGAAATTCAACCACATTTAAAAAAAATTCAAGGGGTTACTTTTTTGTTGAAGAGATCAATAAATATTATAAATTTTAGTAATTCGTGTTGATTAAAACTGTTGTAATAACAATTTTTTTTATTAAAACTACTATCCTTTTCATGTAATTTTATTAACATTTCTAGTAATTAAATATAATTTTTCTACCTTTAGTAAAAAAATGTGTTAGGTAACTAAAAATACTAGAAACTATCATCCTTATCTATGTAGAATTAAACAAATGGCCACAAATGGTTTCTGAATAAATCACATTAGGAGCAAAGTGGTCACAAATGGTACAAAGTTAGTTTTTATATGCTTTCTGAATTGAAAATACCTAACAAAATGTCCTTATAATTTAACTTCAAACGTAAGTGGCTATTAAATCAAACAAAGTTAACGTCATACGTTTGCTCAATTACAAGTCCGCAGCTCTAATTTTTGATTTTTAATGATTTATTAAGGCCAAGAAATTCCTTAAGATGGCCAAAAATGGTGCTGCTACCCTAAATGTAAGAAAGCTTATTTCCTTTACTTTAACACGTTTATAACGTCTAGAGATGTCTAATTTCCATTGATGTAATGTGACATAACATCTATAGACGTTGCATTTTTCCCTATTCTACTTTGCAAATAGTGCACAACACTTGCTTATACATTTGACGCACTGTCCGTCAACGTGTTAAAATGGTGTATTGTAAAAAAAGTCTATGACTATTTTTAAACAAGATATGCTTTTTCAATGTGTGACATATACACATGCAATATGCCCCACGAAGTAGGAACCATATGGAAAACTTTTTATTATTATTGTTATGAAAAAAAATTTCCTTCATAAAATGCTCTGCGTAGCCTAAAGCCTAAAATGCAATAATCAGATAACAAATTTTGTCAATAATCTAGGAGGTATGTTAGAAAATATGAATTTTGAGTAAAGTACCTTTATATTTCACAATATGAAAAAGTGTTATAAAGAAAAGTTGTTTGGAATTAAAAATTATGTTCTAATATGCAATTATATTCTTCTAACTAAAAAAAAAATTCAAAATTTTCGCAAATTAAGGATACTCTGGAATATCCTATAATATGTACACCATTTTAAAGTAAAGAAAATAATTTTTCTTGTTTATTCCGCAATGTATATACCTAAATGTACAATAAAAATGTTATAATGAGAAATTAAAAAATAATCGTAAAAAAAATCAAAAATCGTTTTAAGTATTAAAATTTAAAAAACCATAACTTGTTTAAAAATAGTCATACAACCTTATATAATAGACCATTTTAATAGTAATTTACTTGTTTTCCTACAAAATGTACCATTTTTCATATACCTAGAAATGCGCAGAAAAAAGTTACAGAACAATATTTGCGAAATAATGGGGAAACTGGCCCAAAAATGCTGTGAGCGCGAAATTTGAAAAATCATATTTCGAAAACAATAAACTATAGGGACTTCTGCCGAAGGTCGTTTTGAAGAGCACGGATGGAAGTTTTTTCTCTGTGAAGCAATGCCTATAGATATATGCCCGTGGAAAAAGGTTGGCCCGTGGAGAAAGGTTGTGGCAAAAAACAAAATTGCTTTCTTTTTTCTTTGAATATATTTTTGTAAAAAAAATATTTTCTATTTTAAAAGGTGATATTTCGAACGTAAATTTAATCTTGCACAATTTTTCTGTAGACGTGTTTGCACCAAAAGTACATAGAACTCACCTTAATGCACCCTGTGCCTAGGGACTAATTTACCCCTTTCTCAAAAACGCACCCCTTTAGATGGTAGCACTCGGATTTTTTCATATTTAGAGATCCATTGACCACATGAAACAATAAAACCCCGTTATCGTTGTAGTTCCTTTTTAAAGTACATAATCAATATGGTAGGGGAGCCCAAGCGGGGATTTTTGCAGTTACTCGAGCGCGTCAGATTATCATATGGGGAGAAACCTGGTACCCTGTAGATGTACCTCTACCATATATTAGCTCTTAACACAGGGGAGTTCGTTAAGGGGGGCCCGAAAAAAAAAATCTATCCTTAAAAATACTCGAAATTGTCAGATTAAGATAAGGTAAGTTAAGTACATGCAAAACAGTGTATATTTAAAAAATCTGACGATTTGAGCGGGGCGTAAGGGAATTGGTGAGTCACAAAATTTCACAAGGAAAAGGCGAATATTTCGCGAAATGAACGTCAGGTCGAAAAACTAAAAACTACACGTTCAATATTTTTCAAAAATCTATCGATAGATACCAAACACGACCCCTCGCAGAGAGGGGTGGGGGGTAAATTTTAAATTTTAAATACAAATCCCGCGATATTTAGCAAAATAAACATCAGATCGAAAAACTGCAAAATACACTTATTTAATATTTTTGAAAAATATATCGAATGGTATCAAACGCGACCCCCCCACGGAGGTGGGGTGTGGGGTTACTTTAAAATCTTAAATGGGAGCCCCCATTTTTTATTGCAGATTTGAATTCTCTGCATAAAAATAAGCAACTTTTATTCGAAACATTTTTTCGAATTATGGATAGATGGCGCTATATTCGGAAAAAACGATTAATGGAAATGGAAAATTAAATTAAAAAATGGCAAGCGCCCGCTAAAATGGAAAATTTTACTTAACTTTTTTTGGTTTTAGGACCTAATAATCACAACCCAATAGGTCCCCAAAGCGCTCGAGTGACTGCACATTTAGCATACTTTGCTCCCCTACCAATAGCTTATAGGTATTTTTAACTGTATCGGTAGTAAATTCAAAAATATGTAATTTCACGCAATCATTTTTCAAAAATAATCTGGTTTATATTTTATTCTGTTTGATCCCAATTTTCAGTTGCCCGGTTATTTCGTTAAGTTTTGGGTCGGTCCGGATGGGGTGAATTAGAAAGAGAGAGTATGTGACCGGAAAACTACCCGGTGATGATTTAGCTGGAGGGTTTAAAGGTGAAAAAAATCTTATATGTACTATTTAGTTGCAATTTGTTAAACGCGCAGTTCTTTTTTTTTATATGAATTAAAACCGCTTTACACTTATATATCTAGAAAAACTGTATATCGTGCATATAAAAAAAACAAGTTGGAAATACGAGCATTATCATAACGAAAACTTTGTTTATTTACGTATTTTAATTCATAATATGGAAAATTGCTATTATGAAAAGTTGTTTAGAATTAAAAATTATGTTTTAATGTGCAATTATATCATTCTAATTTAAATGTTGTGAACTATAAAGGTAATACTCTTGATCGAAATTAATATTTTTTATATACCTCGTATAAAATTAATAAAATTTGATATATGATGGTTGAATTATAAATGTTAGACCATGAAGGGCTTTTTATGAAGAATAACTTTTCTCCATCAAATTAAAAATAAAAGAGTTATAAATGAAAATGTTGTTGGTATCCATAATTTGAGAAAAATCTTCAAATATTTTTTTTCCATTAGAAGGATGTAATTGCACATTATCAGACCATAATTTTTTATTCCAAACAACATTTCATATAGTCGGTTCGCTAAACTCAGACACAACTGGCTAGTGATTTTAGTCAGTAATTTTACCAATTTGGCAAAAAAAAATACTAATTAGTTAATTATTACTAAATAATTAGTAATCTTGACAATTTTGTCAAAATTGGCAAAAACCAAAAAAATTACCTACTAAAATCACTAGTCAGTTGTGTCTGAGTTTTTGCGAACCGACTATAATAAAAATTTTCATTTCATAACAAATGGAAAAGTCCATTTATCAGGTACTTCCATTAAAGGGGAGGCCGTATACTCGTATAAACCTTTTTAAAATTGTTCATAAAGTATTGCTTTCAAAATATACTTAAATTGTATTTTTGAACATCTTATTTATTTTATATAATAATTAAATTTACTATCAGATGTCATTGATATTTTATTAATACTTTATTTAAAACTTAGTTTGACATTCACGAAGTGTCAAACTCAAATAATGTAAATAACTTATTAGGTCTGGATCCCGCGTATGAAAAAAAAGTTGATTAATAGCAAGCTGAAAATTTGTTAATAGCTTAAGGGTGTCTAGTCGGATAAACTTTGATATATGGGAACACTGGAACAGGGGCAGTTTTAATTGTGGAACAGGTTAAAAATTTGGAACGGTCACACCACGAAAACGGCACATTTATTATGTCCGACAGAACAGACTTAAACTCTTCGAACAGAGATTAAACTCTCATGCAAAAATCATGCAAATGGGCGTTTTAATGAGTGGAACATGTAGAATATGTCAAATGACAGGAATTATGACAGGCGATAAATAGCAGTCTGATTTTTGCATGAGAGTTAAATCTCGGTTCGGAGAGTTTAAGTCTGTTCTGTCGGACAAAATAAATGTGCCGTTTTCGTGGTGTGACCGTTCCAAATTTTTTACCCGCTCCACAATTAAAACTGCCCCTGTTCCAGTGTTCCCATATATCAAAGTTTATCCGACTAGACACCCTTAAGCTATTAACAAATTTTCAGCTTGCTATTAATCAACTTTTTTTTCATACGCGGGATCCAGACCTATATGCTTTGCTTAACAAATTCAGATTAAAAACTAGCCTACTTACTAGCAACGATTTCAGCTGACTTTTAGTGTGTCGGCAGTAAATAAAAGTATTGTGACGTCACATTTTGGACTTTGAGGTCGATTATCTCGAAATACGGTTAGAGATATCGAAATGCCGTTTTCAGATTTTAATTCAGAAGACAAAACTACATAGAAATCCATCGATAAGTCTGCTCTAATTATTGCAGGAACGGCAACGCAATAACACACAGACTTTGCGAATTTATAAACGAAAAGTTTTCGTTGAAAATTAAAACGGGTATCAATTTATTTTTTTTTAATTTTGGTGGGCGGGCCTTAATCATGCTAGGCGTTTGCGGATTGCGGACTATCAATTCACATTATTTTGGCCATAAATTATAGAATATTTGTATATATAAAAGGTATATAAAAAATAGAAATAATCTGCATTAATTCACAAAAGACATAAAAATACGTTGGTATTATTCACCCAAATAATAATGATCAATGTACAATCGTCAAAACTAGGAATAACTTTTAAAATTTTTCTCGTCGACACAGAAAGCGGAGAAAGTAGTATTCGCAGAGAAAGAATTGGAACAAGCACGCTGACACAAGGCTACGTAATACGGTACAATATTTATTCTTCTTTTCAAACATTATTTTAAACATTTTATTTCTGTGTGTTAGGTAGGTTAACAATTTTAATGGGGTTTTAAATACAAATCTGAGACAAATTTGCCCTATTTTGCTGTTGGATTGTGCTATACAAATAGTATCTAAGAAATATTTTGTTGACTAACTTAATCCTCCAATGTCTTTTTAATTCTGACATTGTAAAAAGGTAGGCATTTAAAAAAACAACGTGTATTTATTTTAATTTCATTTGCCGTTGCCAAGAATAAGAATGTTTTTATTTCCTTTATGTTTTACATTTTCTTCACATGTGTTTGTTTATTCACAAAACTTACTCCTAATATCAATAAGAATGTCCCTGATGGATTTGAATATCGACCTTAAATTAAATAAAATATTATATTTTATTATTTGTATCCAATTTGTGTTTCATGAGAGCATGTTAATATTTTTGGCAAAATATGGTTTTGATTTATGCTTTTTAAAAAGTTAGTAATAAAATTAGAATAACTAACAATATACTTACTCATGCATTATTACATTAACATCCATTTTTTTGTTTACAGGTATGTTATTGTGTCATATACTGCAATAATTAAGGTAAATATAAAAATAATAATCAGAGGACAACTTTTTAATGAATTATACCAGTTTAATTTAGGAATATACACTCATAACAACTGGTAGGTAATTCTGGGATAGTATTACCGAGAGACAATCCCCACAACATTTGACGTACTGCTTCTCCATTGATCAGACACCAGTGTATTCTAGTCTAAAGCGGCCCCTAGACCCATTTTTTAAAGTTTTAAGGGGAAAAATAAAATTAATTTTTATACACAGTCACTTGATGAGAGAATCTCTCACATGAAGCGCACTGACTCAACAATATGGTGATACTAAGTAAACTGAGTCACTGTCTGAACGGACGAGTCTATTAGATTGTCGAGGGAGGATAGTAGGAGACTAGAAGGAATTACAGTGCGTATAATTTCCCAGAATAAAAGTTGTGCGCAATTTTCTCAAACCGTCAGAGAAAATATCATATAGCGACCACTGGCGGGTTAACAGATCAACAGATCTTCAACAGGAAGTACAAGAAGAAGAAGAAAATTTTATTTACTAAAAAGGGGTAGTTCCCTGGATTGGCTGTATACCTTATAGTTAAACAAACTGGAACATGAAGTAAAAACCACTACTGAGTCAACCGATGACTACTAAGTCAACTTAGTAGTCATCGTTGACCGAAGATGGTTGATTGGGTCCTCGGGTAGAGTTTCACCATGTTCCCAGAGGTTTAATCCTTTAACATCGGCGTTTAGCCATTTTAAATTTATTTCAACATAATGTAGATTTATTTATAATCACAACCATTGTTTGGTTCTGGGGCTATTTTGCAAGTATTCAAATCACTGATGATGGACCGATAGGTTTGAAAACGTTCTGATGAACTCATTTTATTGAATCCATTGGGATTCTAAAATTTTTTAGTAAATATACCTTTTACATAGAAGTGGTTTTTACTTCATGTTCCAGTTTGTTTAAAATTTTATTTGATAGTACGCGCTTTTTCTTTTCTGTTTAATAGTAATAGTTAATTAAACGAAATTATATGAAACTCTAAAATTCTACCGAATTATTCTACCGAAACTAATTAGGTTTTATGCTGTAACCGAAACTAAATACATATGTTCAACAAAAAAACTGAAACGACAAATTGATTATTCACGAAAGCCCCCTTAAATGCCGAAACTCCATTTTGTTAATTAAAGTGGGTAAATCTCAAATGCGAAATTTCCATTTAATAAATTTAGTTGTAAACTGAAATTCATTTCGTACTGATTTGCAAGCATGAACGTTTTATTCGGACCAAATACCAAATAAAACAGTTTTGAACTACAGCGCCGCTCGCAACTTCAGATCGTGCATTTATTTTGATTGACATTTATAACGGTAAAACCTACGTCGAAGTTTAACCAGTGGAAATAATGTTTAACGGAAATTACAAAATAATACGCTTACATAAATAAAAATATTGTTTGTAGTAGAAAACTGTTATTAAACGCTGTTATTTAGTTTTTGAGATTATCTGTAGCTGTTAATTAACTGCTTAATAAAGGGCAGAGTAGAACAAGCCAGAATTGCTTTTTTTGACCGGTCGGTCGCAAGTTGGATTTCAACATCAGATACCAGATGATAAATTTTTACGTCTGACCTGTCCTCTTGTACGGAATGAAGGCATGGACGTTAAAGGTCAGCTCCATTAACAAACTTGAAATCTTTGAAATGTGTTGTCTGCGCCAAATGCTTAGGATATCATAGATGGGCAAAGTCAGAAATAAGGAAGTATTAAGGAGAGCGCTCTTCCAGGAGATAGGGAACTCTATAATTATGTAAATAGTAAGAAAACTACATACTTAGTGTACATATAAGGAGGCGCGAATGATACACTTTTCAGTATAAGGAGAGTAAGAGAAGTCTAGGGCGTAAGAAGATGTCATGGCTACGAAATATTAGCCAAAGGACAGGACTCCACAGCTATGAAATTGTTCACAAGTTTGCTAAAAATAGAATAATTTAATCGTGATTATCTAACATCAAGTCCACCGTACCTGACAAGACAATGTACGGTAGACGTACGGCACTAAGAAACAACTTCAATCAGATATTTTTAACAGATGAGCGGGCAAATCTTTCGAAACTGCATGACCGGGCGCATGGTAACAATTTGCTGCTGTCGACTATTTTAATATTTTCGGTCTATCTATAAGCGAGGTTCTTACAGCCTATGTCGCGTCTCGCATTTCGTCCGCCACTGTTTTCTCTCCATCCATTCGTCTTCTGTGATGGCTCTGTCTCCTATTATGTGTGGTACATTTTCTTCCCAGGCATTTGACGTCCTTCTCCTTCTTTGTTGTGGTATGTAATTTAAAGCTTTCTTTGGCCATATATCTTCATTCATTTGTTTCACGTGACCATACCACACTAATTGTCTCGTTTCAATTCTATCTACATTGGAATCTACAGTATTTGTCCTCCTTTTAATTTCTTCATTCCTGATGATTAGAGACTAATAAGTTTCTTCAATTCGAAAATCTTCAATTCCTTATACATCGAGTCACTATAGAATGCTCCAATAACGGACTTAAGATAAATGCAACAAAGACAAAGTTACTTGTGATTAGTAAACAAGACGTCGGCCCTATGCAACTAAGTGTCAGTGATGAATCAATAACAAAAGTTAACCATTTTAAATACCTAGGATGTTGGATAAACGAGACACTAAATCCGGATGAAGAAATTAAAACTCGTATAGAAATTTCAAGAGGAGCATTTATGAAACTTAGATCTATTCTGAGCAACTCTCAGCTGAAATTACAACTAAGAATCAAGTTCCTAAAATGTTATGTGTATCCTGTACTACTATATGGATGTGAAACCTGGATCATGAAGGTTAACATGATGAACAAATTAGAAGCCTTTGAGATGTGGTCGTATCGTAGAATGCTCAGAATTTCGTGGGTTCAACGCATTTCTAACAGAGAAGTCTTAAACAGAGTAGGTTAAGGCGAAGGTGACTTAATGAAGGTGATAAAAAAGAGAAAACTTGAATATATGGGGCATATAATGAGAGGTAGCAGATACAGGATGCTGCAGTTAATACTCAATGGAAAGATCGAGGGAAAAAGAGGAATTGGTCGAAAGAAATATTCATAGCTCCGAAACCTTCGTCAATGGACTGGCTTATCAGCAGATCAAT
The DNA here is from genome assembly GCF_917563875.1 of Diabrotica virgifera virgifera. Classification (NCBI taxonomy): domain Eukaryota; kingdom Metazoa; phylum Arthropoda; class Insecta; order Coleoptera; family Chrysomelidae; genus Diabrotica; species Diabrotica virgifera. The sequence continues at coordinate 70,799,523 of NC_065443.1, forward strand.
TGTTACATGCCGTACAAGATAGAGAACGATATCGGCAAATTGTTATGGAAGCTACCCACGCCTAAAAATTTTGGCACGGTACTTAAAGAAGAAGAGAAGTTTCGAAACCGGTAGAGGTACTTCTAGCACTCTCTGATTGAACTAGAATATGACGCGGCTGTAGTTTCGTGTTGCAACGAAATTGAAAACGGTTATTCATTTTTAATGATAAAATTATAAAATAAACACTACTTCCTTATGGATCAACACTAGTGAATTCTTAAAATAATACACTACTGCACTGAACAGATATTATTAATAAAGATAACCGAAGAGATAAGAGAATCTTGCTGTTACACTTAGAAATCTGACGCAGGTTTGTCAAAATGACAGTGACTGTTTCTCTATGTTGCCTAATTAGTTATTTAGTTATAATATGTTCTATTCCTTGTTAGAGATAAAAACTTTTAGTAGTTCCAATATAACAAAAAATCTAGGCATGGAATAAAAAGTTTATTTAAAGAAAGTGTATTTTTTTGTTGTTCCTAATGGCGGTACAAGCTCGTTTTTTAATATTATATTTAGTTATAAAATAAATTCCACATACTAACATATTTCTCAAATTGGGCTCTGTACCGCCATTCTTTACTATATTACTAATATGTGTGCCAAATATCACGAGAAAATATTCAAAATTAAAGCCGCAATCTTGGAACGCGTTTTCCATTTTGATCACGCGCTACTGTAGCCTTTTAATTTATATTTTTATTTGAAATTATGTTAATTACAAGCGTACATCGATTGTATTTTAAAATAGGAGTCTACAGAATTGTTTTTCATCTCCACCAACACGATTTTTCTGTACACAGTATTTAGGAACATGGAACAAAGTTTCAAGTTATATTTTTCACTCGTTTAAAAAATATTTTATGTCAAATATATTCACATTTAATATGAAAAAAATCGTATAAAGGGAGACTCAAACTCTTGAAAAATAATTTGATTGCGTAAGCAGTAAGGGAAAACTTTAGTAACATTTTTTGTCACTCGCACCATTTTGTTTTCTGTGCTGAACAGACACGAATCCGTCGCAATTCCCCTTTTTTATACGAGGCCCATTTTTCCATCTTACTCTGACATGAAGAAGTAGCATTTAATTTTCAAAGCGACAGATAACTAAATTGGTTTCGTTATTCAACTTATTCGTCCATTTCTTTAAATATTGATTGTTATTTTAGATAATCTTTCGCTTGGAAGTTTCTAACGAATCTTTTTGAGAAAAGGTGGATTAACAATCTGTAAAAGTTCTGATTGTTTTTCGGGTTTTTGTCAATGGGAGAAGTCGACAGAAAAAAAGATAAATGTTCTCACGGAAACTTTTTAATTCCAAACGAGCGCCTGGGGCGTATACTACAAAAAACACAATTTACTCAGAAAACTTGACTTGCTAGAATTACTATTTCAACCAAAATAATGACGTACCTAACTAAAAAAAAGAAACCAAATTTCTCAGGAGGGCAAAAAAGGATTTTTAAATATTTAAAATAGGGATTAAATGAGGAGTAATTGCCCAGGAGCATCGGTATGGCGTTTATTCTTACAATGATGGCTTTTAGTTTCATCTATATTGGTTCAAATTTCATTATCTTAATTTAATCCTCCCATTTTTACCCTATCTAAAGTTACGTCAATCTTGATCTTAAAATTTTTATGTACAAAAAAACTATTTTTAAATAGTTAGTATGCCGTTTATTCTTACAGCGATGGCTTTTATTGTCATCCCTATTGTTCCAAATTTCATTATCTTAATTTAGTCCCCCTATTTTCAACCCTATTTAGAGTTGCGTCATTATTCATCTGAAACAAGTTCTAAAATGGTGAGTACTTCAATAACGGCGCGTCTACCTTGTAGTGGCTCAGCATATAGTTACAGTTCTGTGGCTTTTGTATCAGCTGTACACAGTATTTTAGAAGTTAATTACGAAAGAAACAGAAATTGACAAAATTTGCAGTATTGCGAAATATGCATTCAAAAAATGTTACTGTAAAAAAATAGAGTGAAAATTAAAACTAGAGTGAAAATATACTTACAAATTTGCAAGATTTTCATAGAATTATTAAATTCTTCTGAGTGTAGTCACAAGCAGGAATAACAAACAATGAAGTCATAGAGAACGTTGCCAAAGAAAGTGTACAAATGGGGAAACTGTAGTCTACAAATCCAACTACGTATACAGAAATATAAACAACGTTATGAAGAAATCCTTGGTACAGCAAATATAATTACAACCGTAGAAGTATAACCATTATCAGTGGAATGAAGTTATCATCTAAAATGGCAACGCGCGTTGCCATTACTACTACATAATGGTTTTCTACGGTTGTCGCCGCCTCTCCATACCCAGCTTCCAACTTTTTCTATCGTAACACATATCGTCATCTAATTGCCTCGAATCCATTGCCTCCTGAATATTGTCCCTCCAGCTTCTCCGTGGTCGTTCTCTTTTTCTTCTCTCCGGTGGGACCCACTCTAATATTTTTCTCAGCCAGCGAGTCTCATTCATTCTTTTAACGTGACCGAACCATGTCAGCGGTATCCTTTCAATATCGTCTATTATAGTTTTTTCCACCTTCATATATTATGTTCTAATCGTTTCATTTCTTACAAGCAACGTCCCGTACGAAAATTAGCTTGTTCTTCAGCTTGCTTTCTGTACTAAGTAGCTTATTTTTATTTTTTGCCCTTATGTCCCAAACTTCTGCACCGTAGATTGTAGCGCTCTTCATTATACTTTCATATATTCTTCTCTTTGTTTCCTTCCTGATATCTTTTTCCCATAAAATTGAATTGAGGGATCTAGTGATGCTTCTACCTTTATTGATTCTGTATTGTATTTCATCTTCACTATTTCCTCGTTTGTTAAATATATCTCCCAAATATTTGCATTGTTTCACACCAACAATATGTCCTTGTTCCAATGGTAGGTTTTCAATGTCTTCGTTTCCCACTATGAAGTATTCTGACTTGTCCATATTTATTACTAATCCTGCCTGTTGGTAATGTTTATTTAGCTTCCGTATCATATAGCTTAAGTCATCTTGATCTTGGGGTATAACAACATGGTCGTCCGCAAAGTATAATGTAAATAGGAAGTCGTCTCTCACCTTCAGTCGCATCGGTTTTACTGTTTTTGTCTACCTCTGTAAGGATTAGTCAAGATATATTTTAAAGGGAATGGGAGATAGACAACATCCTTGTCGGAGGCCTTTTGAAGTATTAAATGACTCAGTGAAATTATTGCCATTTTTGATTCTGGTGTTAGTGGTCTCATATAACATTTTAGTTGCTTGTATGAGTTTTCCATCGATACCGATGTCTTTCCTTGACTTCCATAGTTCTATTATGGCGACACTATAATAGGCTTTTTCTACGTCGATAAGAGCGATGTGGGTTTCCTGATTTCTCTGTATTCTTTTTTCTAGTGCTATTTTTAAAGTGAAGAGATTGTCTACCGTTGAACGTCCCGCAAGAAAACCAGCTTGTTCTTCAGCTTGCTTTCCTTGAATTTCTCGTTCTATTTCATTTCTTAATATCCTGGAGTATAATCTTCCAATGGTGCTGATGACTACGATGCCCTTATAGTTTTTGAGGTTATTTTTAGGTCCCTTCTTATGTATGACAGTGATATGTGGTGTTAGCCATTCATCTGGTACTTTTTGTCCATTTAGACATCTTTCGAAAAGTTTTTTAAGCATATCCCATAGTTTAGGTAGTCCATTATTACTGCCACTCTAAAATACTCTAAAGTAATCTTTGCCAGGTTTGTAGACTAATTGGAGATCTAGACCATATTTTCCTTGGGTATATAAAATAATATAGAGCACTTCAGGAAACTTGTACAATTAAAAATGGGAAGCTCATAATATAACATCATTGTATCTGCTAGATTTAAACATAATATTTATACATTTGCGACTATCTGTTATTCTTTGTTTAAACACCGAAAATTTAAAAGTATAGTATAGTAGCATCTTTATTTTAGTTCTTATGTTTATCCTAAATGTTTGTACCGACACTATCCGAGGTCTAAGTGATAGTGAATGTGGTGATTTTTAAATCACGGCGTGATCAGTGATCGTGATTTTTAGATAACGGTGATTTTAAACACAGACCGCGATCGCCATTCTTCAGTAACAGTTAGTCACAATAACCATTTAAAAAGCAACAAAATTTCTTGAAAACGCTACCTCTTTAAATAAAATAAAGTTTTTTTATATAGGAACTTTTAAGAATGTTTCTATGAAAGAAAAAAATATTCAGTACGTCTATAAAAAACAAAAATATATGGTATTTCATAGCTCATAAAACTCACTGTTGGTAAATCCCCATGTTAATAATCGCTGTTCCTCAAATCGCGATAACCTAGAATATCGTCATTTTTATTATATAGTTCTATACTATAGTTTTATTACTACATAGTATTTACTACATAGTTCTTTAAAATTCACGGTTTCTAATAATCTCCAGATGTTACGTCACGTTCGGCGTGAATATTTATTCTATAAATAAACACATTTTGCGAGACATCTAGTCACCAGTTATTGAAGTTACTAAGAAACGGTCGTTACCAGTGATTTTTAATTCACCGTTAATAAATCACCATTAGTGAAATCACTTACCTGGATGAGAAGAATGTAACTGGCTGTGTGGGAATCCTCTCTAATTAAAAAAAAAAACTATACTATTACATAAATGTTTCTTAAAGTTGAAATGCAATAATGAATTATGTATAAAAAAGGACAAACGGTTGGATTCATAAAAGATGTGGAACTTCCTAACTTTGGACGTTTCAAAACAATTTTTTGAAACCTACAGAAAGAACACTTGTACCCTTTAGTATCTAGTCGCCTCAAATGCCATATTATTATCTAATGACTAAGAAGATCATGCACGATAGAAATTTAATATCAACTGTTCCCAAATTTGTTATTTAATAACCTGAATAGTTGCTAATTCAATGAAATTTAATTCTGGCGGGTTTAATCCGAGCAACAAAGCAAACATTAATAATTATAACCGCTTTATAGTATTAAGAGTTGGCCTTAGGTCACGTATAGGTAAGCAATTATTGTTTGTTTAATTTAAACATGTGTTGTTATTGGTAATAATATTTTGCTGTGTAAATAATGGCTATTGAGCAATACTTGACATAGCTAAACGTGATGATTGCGAATTAAAGACACCTATACACAAATATTTTTTAAGATATCAGAGAGATCAAGTAACGCTGCGCTTATACTTGCAATTTTTTAAGCAATAATTGCTCGGCAATGCAAATGCATCAATCTGGAGCAAGTAATGGACTCATATGGAGCAACTTCAGAAAAAGAATGCAATTGTTTTGCGAAATTGCTTATAATTGTTGGATATATTACATATTGCTCAATGTGGCAAATATTTCAAAAAAATGTATCTCTTAGAATGTTTTATCATTGAATATCAATGAATATAATAAAACAGAGTGATTGATTAGTAGGGTAAAGCTCAATAGCTCCGCTACAGTAATAGATAGCAATAAAAGTTAATAACAAAAATTTTAGCCACCTTTGAGCTTCACATTACAAAATTAGTTAGAATGTTACAGGGTGTTCGCTAAGACAGTGGCACACCAAACTTATCTTGTTTTAAATAGAACACCCTATATATATACCCTTATACAGAGTATTTACAAAGTTATAACCAATTTTATATGAAAATCGTAACAAATTCAACTCCCTTTATAAATAACAATAAGCAAAACAATAATGGTTTATTAATGCCATATTTTTTAACGTATTGTCAAAATTTTCAGGAATGGTCGATATTGCTAATTTTCTTTATATATAATACAGGGTGAGTCAAAACGCAAGTATATTATTTTCTCAGTAATTTTAAATGGAACACCCTTATTTTATATCACTATTGAAAAGTACCATTACCGTACTTTAATTTTTAGATAACATTCCCTATGTCTAGATTTATTAGTTTTCGAGATATTTTCATTTTTTAATGGACCAGTAGCGTGGCCACTGAAATCACCAGAATTTAATAAACTGGACTGATTTTTTTGGGGTTACGTTAATAATGAAGTTTATAAAATACCTCCAACAACAAGGGAAGAGATAAAAAATAGAATACAAAGTGTATTTAGATGTGTTAATTTACAAATGCTCCGTAGAGTAAGTAGCTCATTCAATGATCGTTTTAGGCGTACATAAATGTGTTAGGAAATAATTTTGAACACGTTATGTAATTAAATATGAAAAATATTTTATTAAAAGTAGCTTCTAATTTTTTCAAACATGTTTTTTTGCAAAATGTATTACTGATAAATTATGTTTCGTTCTTTATTTGTTACATTGTTACATTTACATACAAAAGTAGTGTTTAATTTTCTTCACAAAATATTGTATTTTGTGTTTGTGTGTTTTTTTTTGGAAAATTTATTACTAATTTTCTTTGTTTATTTGTTGCATTTACATAAAAAGGTAGTTGTTAAATGTTTCAAAAATGTTGCAAGTAGTGGTTGGGTTTTTGTTTGTAAAATGTATTACTAATAAATTATTTTTATTTCTTTATTTGCTAGAGTGTTACATTGATTACCGGATTGATAATCGGTAATCATCAATTGTCAATTCAGTCATGGCTTACTTAAAATTTAGATAAATTTATACACCTAAAATAATTTGCTCTGAAAAATGAAAATATCTCAAAAACTAATAAATTTGGGCATAGGGAATGTTATATAAAAATTAAAGTACATTAATGTTACTTTTCAATAATGATATAAAATACAGGGTGCTCCATTTCACATTACTGAGAAAATAATGTACTTGCGTTTTGACTCGCTCTGTATTTGATATAAAGAAAATTAGCAATACCAATAATTCCTAAAAATTCTGACAATCAGCAAAAAATATGACATTAATATACCATTGCTGTTGTGCTTATTCTTATTTATACAGGGAGTTCAACTTGTTACGATTTTCATACAAAATTGGTTATAACTTTGTAAATACCCTGTATAACATTACAAACCTTTATATTTTTGTGATGGAAAAGTTAACAGGATTTCGAATATAAAATAAAATATAGGGTGTTCCATTTAAAAAAATATGTTAGGTCTGCCACTGTGATATCGAACACCCTGTAACATTCTAACTATTTTTTTAATGTGAAGCTCAAAGGTGGCTAAAATTTTTGTTATTAACTTTTATTGCTATCTATTACTATAGCGGAGTTATTGAGCTTTACCCTACTAATCAATCACCCTGTATATCAATTATATTGGTAATTATCATCTTTTAGATTTATTCTTTTAACAACAGAGAATTTTGTTTAGAAATGTTTTTAAAATAATTTGCACTTTTTTTATCACTTTTGTTTAAACGTCTTTTTCGCACTCAGGAAAAGTTACCTTAAGAACTAGCCAAGTAACTGCATGAAATCCTTTCAGTTTCCACCCTATTCTTCTGATTTCTGGGTACAAATCCATCAATTCCGAAGCGAATCCTTTAGTATAATACAAAAGGTCCTGGCGATTCCCGTAAGGAAATCTCGGCTCTAGATATGGAGTCTCTCTTTTAGCCCAGTATTTGTAAACGTACACAAAGTTAGTGGAAATCGATAGCATATACAGAAATGAAGGGAAAGAAATCGCTAGACTATTCTATTAGTCGGAGAGATAGAAGCGGATTTTGTGCGTGATAAGTAATAGGGAAAAACTATATGGGGATATGTTGAACTAGTTGTGTACATTACTTTCCCCAACGGCCGGAAACCAGAGTGGGGGCCGAGGGTAGATATAAGGGGTCAAAGTCGCGGTTTTTAATTTTTTTTTGTGACGCTCATGATCGAGATAGCGCACCAAAATTTGGCAATGAGTAGACCATAACATGACTAAGTAAAATCCTAAGAGCCGGAAACCAGATTGGGGGACGAGGGTAGTTACAGGGTGTTTCATTGGGAAACGGAAATACTTTAATTGTGAATAGAGGTCACTGAGGCGGTTCTAGATATACTACATTTTTTGCCCTACCGACTTTTATAACCGAGTTACAGGGTGTTTTATCGATTTTGCCAATTTCTTTCCTAAGCCATAACTTTAGAACCACGCTGTATATTTTTTTGATATTTGGTACACATGGGTCTCATCCAAAACCCAAACGACCGACATACTAATCACAAGAAAAATCCAGGTCCGGATTAACAAAAAATTATAAAGTAATTGTGACCTTAAAAAAACACCCTGTATATTGAAATTCTGAAAATTTGTTTGCATATTTGAAAAGATAACAAAAAATTAAATCTAATCATCCGCTTCAATTTTTCGGCCAGATAATTTTATGACTTTAATTTTAAAATTATATTGAATTTTTTAAGAACTCTGACATTAAAAAGAAGTGAGCCACAATTTTACTAAAAAATGAATTTATTAACGTTTAAAATTGTGGCTTATTTCCCATAAAAAATACGTAATTATAAAAATACCACAAGGAAATAGCTTCAGAACAACATTAAAAAGAAGGTATTATTAACTTTTAATTATAAATTATTATAGCTATTGAATAAATACTTATTTTAAAATTAAGCAATACTTATTTACCACATTGGAACGACCCAATAATTATTAATCACAAGAAAAATCCAGGTCCGGATTAACAAAAAAAATTAAGTAATTGTGATCTTGAAACAACACCCTGTATATTGAAATTTTCAAAATTTGTTTGCACATTTGAAAAGACCACAAAATCTGAGTTTATCGGTTTGCTTTAATTTTTCGTGAAGGAAATTTAATGACTTTAATTTTGAAATTAAATATGTTGATAATTTTAAGAACACTGAAATTAAAAAGCAGATTTTTAAAGCACTTTTGAGAATAAATTATTAAAGTTATTAAATAAATACTTATTTTAAAAATAATCAATACTTATTTACGACATTCGAATGACCCACTTACAAATCACAACAAAAATCCAGGTTCGGATTAACAAAACAATATAAAGTAATTGTAAGCTTGAAACAACACCCTGTATATTGAAATTTTCAAAATCCGTTTGCACATAGGTATGAAGAGAGCACAAAAAACTAAGTTTAATCGTTAACTTCAATTTTTTGGCCAGACAATTTAATGAATTTAATTTTGAAATTATGTCGAAATTTTTAAGAACTCTGGGAACTCATAATAAAAATTTCGATATAATTTCAAAAGTAATGTCATTAAATTGTCTGCACAAAAAATGAAAGCGCGACATTAAACTTAGTTTTTCGTGCTCTCTTCAGGTGTGCAAATGTATTTTAAAAATTTCAATATACAGGGTGTTTTTTCAAGGTCAGAATTACTTTGTATTTTGTTGTTAATATGGACCTGGATTTTTCTTGTGATTAGTAAGAAAGTCCTTCTAATGCTGTAAATAATAACTGATTATTTTTAAAATTAGTATTTAATCATTAACTTGAATTATTTATTAATAAAAGTGCTTTAAAAACCTGCTTATTAATTTCAGGGTTCTTAAAAATTTGAATATATTTAATTTCAAAATTAAATTTAATAAATTGTTGCACAAAAAATCAAAGTGAATCTATAAACTCGGATTTTTGTGGTCTTTTTAAATGGGCGAAAAAAACCGTACAAAAACTAGTGTTCGCATTTTACGTTTTTCAACCATTTGTGATATACTTAGGATCTTCATATTTTATCCAGAAAAACTTTATGATATAGTAAAACAACATTTCATTAAGATCGGTTTAACAGATTCTGCAAAATAAATTTTGAAATCCAGATTTCGCAAAAAAAATCATTATTTAAAATGTTGGAGGACTGAAAATAAAGCAGATAGCAAGTTGAATTTTTTTTGCTTCTAGAAGTGAACTGTACCTTTTATTTGCAATTTTCAAAATTAAAATCGATTAATTACCAGGGCGTCAGGAAATTTTTTAAATAAACATTAATTTTTGGTGCTACGCGCAGGACAGCGGTGTTTGATTCACACAAGTTGATTTCCACCAAAATTTCTTCCAATCTTTATCTCATATATTTATTTCCTACTCTATATTTTGTTGTATTTTAATATTTTAATTCCACAAAAATTAAATTTATTTTATTATTGTTTGTTAAAATATATGAACAAAGAAAGTTTTTGCTAAAAAAAGCGTTGTTTCAAAGAATAGAGTATGTGTTTGTATTTTTCAATAAACAAATTTATTTATTTATATTGAAATGTAATAAAAATTAAAATGTATCAATCATTATCAAAGGAATTGGAATGCCCAATCAGAGCAAACTATCCGCTGTCCTGCGCGTAGCACCAATAATTAAAGTTTATTTAAAAAATTCTTGACGCCGTGGTAGTTAATCGATTTCAATTTTACAAATTGCAAATGAAAGGTACAGTACATTTCTATAAGCAAAAAAAATTTAAACTTGCTATTGGCTTTATTTTTAGTCCTGTAACATTTTGAATATATGAATTTTTTTGCAAAAGCTGGATTGCAAAATTTATTTTGCAATATCTATCGAACCGATTTTAATGAAATTTACAGTGTTGTTTTACTGTATCATAAAGTTTTTCTGGGTGAAATATAAAGGTCCTAAGTGTAGCATAAATAGTTGAGAAACGTAAAATTCGAATACATGTTTTTGTATGGATTTTTCGAAATTATTGCTATTTTGCAACAAGGGTAACTATTTTTTAAATTTTTAACAAATTCTATATTGTAGGAAATTTAATTATGCAACTCTTAGGTCAGTACAACTTTTCTCGGAAATGAACACTTTTAAAGTTATAATAAAAAAACCAAGAAAAAAATCAAATTTTTCCTTAATTTTTTGACATTTTAATTATTTAAACAATGTTCCGGACCTTTTTGAGAGGGAGGATAACTCAAATATTATTATTGTGAGTTATTTTCAAGCAATTTGTGCAAAAAAATTTGAGTCACCTCTCAACGTCTAAATTTACTAATATTTTTACAGATGCGCCCTGGTCTATTTATACTAATAACTTATAGGTAAATATAATTTTATTTGATGTCTATTATGTACAAGAATAAAAAACCGCTAAACGCCGTAAAAATGAGTGGCGCATAAAATATTCCAGCTACAAAAGATCTGATATGAATATTACGTGGCGCGAAAATGGATTTTCATTTGATGCAAAACAAAATTCTAGTTTTATTTTAAAAGATTTTTCCATAATATTTGCTAAATTTGAAGTAAACGCGCCACAAAAGAGTAACTTTGATACAGTTTGAATTTTGAAACTCTTTTGTGGCGCGTTTACTTCAAATTTAGCAAATATTATGGAAAAATCTTTTAAAATAAAACTGGAATTTTGTTTTGCATCAAATGAAAATCCATTTTCGCGCCACGTAATATTCATATCAGATCTTTTGTAGCTGGAATATTTTATGCGCCACTCATTTTTACGGCGTTTAGCGGTTTTTTATTCTTGTATCAGGAGTTTTTCAAAGTTATTTATAAATTAAATGTATGAAGTTGAATACAATGTTCCTCTATTACACGTCAAGCTTTATAAATGGTCACCTTTATTGTATTATCTCCCAAATGATCTAGTGTCCATCGAATGTACACTAGATTTTTTTTATTCGAAATAGATTGAAAAAAAATATTCAGATGGCCGGTAAATGAAGTCGGATTGCCCGTTGCCAGATCAAATTTAGCGTCTTAACCACTACAACTACATAAACCATTTCGGGAATAATCGTTAATTGGATTATACTTTTGTAGCTTAATAACTTCTAAACGGCTTAACCGATTTTGATTAGTAAATATGAGTTTGAAACGTATTGACCAGTAGTGTCTCATGGATCTAAGGTCAAATATGATAACTGAAGCTATTACAGGAATTATTGAGCTTGAAAAACCGTTTTTCCCACAGGAAATAGATTTTATCATACTTATGAAGCCTATAACCTAAAAAATTCAAATTTTCCGGGATATGAGGTATACACCGTTAAATTAGTCTTGAGTCCTTCTACAAACGCTAAGTTATTGGCGCAATTCGTAGGTTGAAATGTTGAGTAATTGTCGAAAAACCAAAATTTTCAAAGTTTAGTTTTTCAGTTTTTCGGCTATACTGAGCCGTGTGTATGTCTGATCCTGACGGCTTAGACACCATTTGAAAGCTTAAGTCAACACTATTAATTTGATGTATTTGCGGTTCTCCTGGCTCTTCTTGATCCGAATAAATATACCCCCAAAACATATGCCGTTTTGTACCTACCAAGTCCTATAGCTGGCTTATGGGTGGTCAAAAGTCACAAACTACACCGGTTCTAAATCGGCCCTGACCCCCTCTTCAAACACAGAGGAAATATATCAAATCGGTTTAACTTTCAAACACACATACATACAACCACAAACATTTTCCCTTTTTTAAATAAAAATTAAGTCACATTTCTAAGCTCTATAACTTTTGAATGGTATAACCGATTTTCAAAATTAGACATGCGTTGGAAAGGTAATGATCAGTTTTATTAGAAGCCGCAAAGGTTGGACTTAAATTTTTAAAGTTTTTGGGAGTTGTGGGGACGAGAACGAAAAACAGACCCTAAATAGGAAGGGCCGTAAAATCTACACTCTTGGACCAAAATCGATGGTTGACATATAAATGGGTGACTTTTTTTTCTGAACTTTAAGATGGGACTTGGCCCAATTTTCAATTCAGTCAGATTTAGAAAATCGAAAATTTCGTGTATATATAGTGTTACGTGTAGGGGGGTGTGGGTGTGCGCTACTGGCGAGAACTGCCGTTCTCTGGTAATGTTCAAAATTAGACATGCGTTGGAAAGGTAATGATCAGTACTGTTAGAAGCCGCAAAGGTCGGACTTAAATTTTCGAAGTTTTTGGGAGTTTTGGGGACCAGAACGAAAAACAGACCCTAAATAGGAAGGGCCTTAAAATCGACACCCTTGGGCCAAAATGGATGGTTGACATATGAATGGGTGAGTCTTTTTCTGAACTTGAAGATGGGAGTTGGCACAATTTTCAATTGAGTCAGATTTAGAAAATTGAAAATTTCGTGTATATAATAGTGTCGCGTGTAGGGGGGTGTATTTCTGCGCCACTGGCGAGAACTGTCGTTCTCTGGTAATTTTTTCGATATAAAACTAACAGCTTCGATAACCAATAAATCGAAAACTATTAATTTTATCAAAAAAATGTATAATGAACATTTTTTGCTTATAATTAATATTTTTACCAGCATTTGCGGTCAAAATATAATAAAAAATTTCCACTCTCGAGATGAGGTGGCAACCACCCCATGGTAAAAGCGTCTTTCGGCATCATATAGATTTTAATCCTTGGACTATCCACTACTTGTTTCATTTGTCAAATTTTCAAGCAAATCTATCCATTCTGTAAAAATTGCGAAGTGAAAAATTTCAGTTCCTGGACTAATTATACTTTTGGAGCTCTATAACTTCTGAACGGTTTACCTGATGTTGATCACTAAACATGAATTTGAAACGTATTGACAAGTAGTATCTGACGCATCCAAGATCGAGTATGATAACTGAACGTATTACAGGAATTATTGAGCTTGAAAAACCGTTTTTCCCATAAGAAATAGATTTGATTATAGTTATGAAGCCTATAAGTTAAAAATTCGAATTTTCCCAGATATGAGGTATACACCGTTAAACGCGTCCTAAGTCCTTCTACAAACGCTCAATTATTGGCGCAATTCGTAGGTTGAAATTTTGAGTAATTGTCGAAAAGCCAAAATTTTCAAAGTTTAATTTTTCAGTTTTTTGGCTCTGGTGAGCAGTATGTATGTCTCAGATTGATCGCTTAAACGCCATTTGAAAGCTTAACTCAACCCTATTGATTTGGTGTATTTGCAGTTTTCCTGTCTTTCCTTGAACCTAAGATATATACGCCCAAAAAATATGCTATTTTGTATCTACCTAGTCCTCTAGCTGGCTTACGTGTAGTCAGAAGTCAAAAATTAGACCGGTTCTGAATCGGCCCTCACACCTTCTTGAAACACAGAAAAAAAATTCAGATCGGTGTAACTTTTCCACACACATACTGTTATATTTCTATTTGATATGAAAATTAAATTTTGATAATTATAAACAAAATTCACTTTAATATAAAATATTTTTAATTTTCTCAACCTCGGGCATATAAATTTAGAACAACCTGTATACAAAAAATTGTTATATTTAATTTTAAGAAGTGATTAGAATAAGCGTACGAAACTCGGAACAATGTGCTTAGATAAACAAAGTGAATGACGCGTACCATTATCGTTCTTCTCGGAAGGTCGATCATTAGCCTATGCTAAATAAAACTCAGTGAAATAGATGATAGTTCATTATCGTTTTTCGCGGAAGGTTTCGATCATTAGCCTATGCTAAATAAGACTCATTTGAAAGAGAGAATAGGTCATTAAAATTTGTAAATAGTTAGAAAGTATTTTAGAATGTGAATTAAATATTTTCTTTTGAAATCCATTAAGCATATTTAGAAAGATTAAAAATTGGTTTTGAGGAATATTACGAATGAGAGTTGGTGGTGGAAGATTGATTTGTGAATCTGGAAGGGATATTTAGAAAGTAGGGGAATGGATGAGAAAGTGAGATCAGAATGTTTTGAGCTGTCGAGAAATGAAGTCGAGTAGTAGACGGTAGTGTACGGAGAGTGAGAAAGCCGATGTAGTTCCGTGAGTGTGGACTATCTATCGTGGAACGAGAAGTAGGCCAGGTCGAGAGTAAAAGAACCTCCTTGAGCCAAGAGTGTCCCGGTAGCTGATAGCAGTTTCGAGAAAGGTAGAACACAGCATCACGACAGACGCAGGAACGAGAGCTATACGAGCTAGTTTTTTAAAGGAGAACATTACTGGAAGCCAGGACGAGGTTTGATCGCAGCCAAGGATAGCAGGAAACGGGTCTTGTGTGAGGACATTTTCAGTTCACCAGGAAAAGGTCAGTCTCATTTGTTTGGACATGAATGTATGGGTTTTTCGTATTAAATTCCACATAAAAAATTGAATAACATAATCAATAATATCAGAAAAGCTTCATCAAACTTAAATAGAGTTGTTCCTAATAACTCCTAATAGTTAAATGTTAATAAAAACTTTCAATTGAAAACCAAAAGGAAATAAGATTCCCATTTGTAAATGTTATGTTTAAGAATAATAAGAAATAGCAAATATTAAGCATTGATTGCCTTTTAATTAAAATAAAAAATATTTTGATTATAATTGTAACCCATATGTGTATTTTTTTTACTCTTTTCTTTTCTATCCCGATTAGGAACCATTAAGAAATATTTAGAAGCCACGAAAGTAAGTAATTAATTTATAATTCGCCCTGAGATTGAAAACATATTGATATGTGATCTGGTTAATTAATTAGATTAGTATTAATACATTGATTAAATTAAGTGACATATAAGAATATTATCTCATATCAATAATCAAGATCACATCAACTGTCGTCCAACGTGGAAAGCATTGTAAAGTATTTCTAGTGGCAAATTTGAAGGATAGAAAGAGTAAAGCCGGTATTTGAAAATTTATATGCCTGTGGTAAAAAGTGAGATACTTACATTTGATAACATAAAATTTTAGATCTCTTTAGGTACAAATTTTACATAACTGATTTAATATTTTATTTTACGATATTTACATTTGATATATTTATTGACAATTTATAATATTTGGGTGAGAAAAAGTCGTCTTGGTAACATACTAGTAAAATTTCATATTTGGCGGGGACAGTACTTCTTGAAAACAAATGTCTGTGACAAGAAGCCAAAGCAAAGACAACAAAAAACAAAAAGAACATTCAAATCAAGAGAATAATTCAGACCAAGAAGATATTTTAGACAAGACAATCATGGCATCAGAACAGCAAGAATTATCAGGAATAGATAAATTATTACAAATGATGCAACTCCAGTCACAAAGAATGGAACAGAAAATGAATGAAACACAACAAAAACTGGATGACAATCAAAGAGAAACAAAACAAACAATGGAGAAAAATCAGGAAGAAACATCAAAGAAAATGGATAAAGTGGATCAAAAAATGGAGGAAACACAACGAAAAATGGATGAAACACAACAAAAATTGGATCAAAAAATGGATGAAACAAAAAGAATAATGCAAGAAAATCAGAAGGAAACAAAACAAGCCATAGAAGAGAACAACAAGAAAATGGAGGAACGTATAGAAAAGTATGAAATGAAAATTCAAGATAAAATAAAGGAGTTAACGAATGGCCAGAAAAGGAACTAGAAAATTTGGAAAATAAGTTGGAAAATGCTATTCAAGTAGACAGAGAAGAAGTGGAAAAAAGAATCACAGAAATAGAAAAACAAGTCACCGAAAACCGGACGCAACAAAATGTCGGAGAAAGAAGAGAAATGGTTATACATAGCACAGATGACGTGAAGATAAGGTTTGGCGGGGATGTAAGAAGATTACACCCAGTGCCGTTCATAAATAGCCTGAAAAAGAAAATACAACACATCGGAAATTTCGATACAGCAAAAGAAACTATCAGAAACCATCTCAAATATGAAGCAAGCCTATGGTTCGATAGTAAAGAAGAAGAATTCGGCAATTGGCAACAATTTGAACAAAAATTTTTGAATTATTTCTGGGGAAAGGTCCAACAATTGCAAATTAACAAGGAATTGCAAAATGTGAAATACAATGATAGGATGGGTGTATCAGAAAGGACATATGCTTTGCAAATTTACAATAATGCAAAACATTTACAATATAATTACTCATCGGAACAATTAGTCGAACTGATTGCAAGACATTTCGAGGAAACGCTGGAAGACCATATCACATTGCAAAATTACAAAGACATAGATAGTTTATGCCAATTCCTACAAATAAGAGAATCACGTCTAAGAGAAAGAAAATCAAGAAGGTCGCGAGAAGATTACAGGCCCCGAGAAACACAAGATTACAGAGATAGAAATCAAAATAGGAGGGACTATACAAGACGAGATTTTAATCCCAGAAGGGAAAACGAAAATAGAGACAACGGAAGAGGAAATTATGAACAAAGAAATAGGCAATGGAATGAGGACAGAAATCGAGAATACCAGAATAGAAACACCACACGCTCAAATCAAGAAAACAGAAATAATGGTAGACAAAATGAACAGGTATATCGAGAAAACCGAAACAGATCCGACAGACCAAGAGAAAATAGAAGAGAAGTAAATAATACCCAGACAGATGAATATGACGGAGAGAGACATTATGACGAAAATATAAACAACGATGAGCAACCGGCGTCTTTTCACGACGGCGCTCACTAAAAACCAAAAAGCAAACAGGAATCTTTTGTCACCCCAAGGAGTTTATTAAATTGGCAGGAAACAACGAAAAGAAAAATGGAATTAATTTAAAATTTGTGGATGGATTTATCAACGAGAAACCAATTAAAATTATGATAGACACTGGATCTGAAATAACATTGGTCAACAGAAAACTAATAGAAGAAGTTAACTTAACAAATTTAATTTATAAAATACCTAGGGTAAATTTAGTGGGCGCAAACAAACGGACATTGGCAACTATAAATGAAGGCATACGAGTAATGGTACGACTGGGCAAGAATATGTATGCACTACAATGTGTAATAATGCCAAACATGTCACATGACATGATAGTAGGAGTGGACGAATTGGCAGAAAAACATGTAGTGATAGATTTTAAAAATAATACGATGAAACTAACAGAAGAAAAAGAAAAAGAACAGGACAAGGAACATGAGAAACAAAATACGGACGAATCAGGTAAAGAACAAACAGTGGAAATGAATTTGGCAGCGAAGCAAGGACAAAGAAGAAAAAGGAGAAAAGGTCAGAAAAAGATAAAAGAAAATGAAACCTGTGGCTCCTCAAAAGAAGAGTTGAGCCCAGAAGAAGAAAATTTGAGAGTATCAGAAACAAAGGAAACCTGGGATTCCTCAAAAGAAGAGACGGGCTCAGGAGAAGAAGAAATAAAGCTAAAAAACGAAAGTGAAAAAAATATGATTGAAACAGTGGTATTTGAAGAGGAGGTATATGCAAACGAGGATGCAGAATGCACGGTAAACTTGTGTGAAGAATCTGAGAAAAAAGACAGAAAATTGATATGTGGAGAAGGGAAAGAAAAAGAATTGCGGTTGATGTTAAGAAACTACGAAAATTTGATCAATGAGGAAAACAGAGTGGCTAAAAAGTACGAACATTCATTTGAGGTGAAAAACTTGGGAAATTTTCGATCAAAGACTTACCCGATTCCATACAAGTATCGACAAGAGGTGAAAGAAGAAATAAATAAAATGTTGGAAGATCAAATCATCGAAAGATGTGATTCACCGTATGTTAACCCGATTGTGATAGTAAAGAAAAGCAGTGGAAAATTGAGATTATGTTTAGATGCCAGGAATATCAACCAGCACACAGTATCACAATATGAATCACCTCTAAACATCGAGGCCATTTTTGGAAGAATCACCGGGTCACACATATTTTCGAAAATTGACTTAAAACACAGTTTTTGGTTGATACCGTTAGCTGAAAAGTGTAGAAACTACACCGCTTTTTCTATTGATGGTATTGTCTACCGGTTTAAGGTAGTGCCGTTTGGATTGCAGAGTGCTTGTGCTGCACTCGTCCGAGCTCTACATACCATTTTGAATCGCCACGAAGATTTCATAGTTCATTATATCGATGATTTATTAATTTTTTCACAAGATACTCAGAGTCATCTGAAACACATAGAAATAATTCTGGAAGAATTGGACACAGCGGGATTGAAATTAAACATTGAAAAATGTCAATTTTTTCAAAAAGAAGTCATTTATTTGGGTTTTCAATTGGACACCAAAACAGTAAGATTATCCGAAGACAGAGTCAAGCTCATAGATGAATACCCAAGACCAACGAATTTGAAAACATTGAGAGGTTTTCTTGGCACGATTAATTATTTTAAAAAACTGATTCCCGATTTGAGCCAAAAGGAAATCCCTCTGATAAAGTTGCTTAAAAAAGGAATAAAATGGAATTGGAAAGAAGAACAGGAGGAAGCTTTCGAAACATTAAAACGAGAATTCGCAAAAGGAACGAAAATATACCACCCCATTTACAATTTACCTTTTATACTCCGAACTGATGCGTCCATACAAAAATTTGCAGGAGTTCTGTCTCAAATACAAAACGACCAAGAAGTGCCGATATGTTTTATATCTCGAGTGACTAAAACACATGAGAGAAAATATAGTGTTACAGAATTGGAGTTTGTCAGTGTACTATATTGCGTAAACAAATTGAGGTTTTACTTATTGGGAGCAAAATTCACAATCGAAACAGACCATGCAGCTTTAGTACATATCATGAAGAATAGATTAGTAAATAATAGAATACATAGAGGCATTCTATTATTACAGGAGTATGATTTTGAGTTCCGATATATAAAAGGAAAAGACAACATAATAGCCGACGCTCTAACACGGGATGAGGACACCGGAAAAAAGGAAACAATTACTCTACAGGTGGGACTAAATAGATTAATACAAGAAGAAGGGATATATTCGTTAAATGAGATAAGGACAAACCAAGAAGACCTAGAGGAAAGAGAGAAAAGAAGAGCGGAAATAGAAAATGACATATATTTTAAGAGAATAGACGGAAAGGAACTATATTTAGTGACACAGACATTGGCCGAAAAGATAATAAAGAAATTACATGAGGACAATGATGGGCATATCGGTAGCAGAAAAGTTTGGCTCGTTTTTAGGGAAAATTACATCAGCCGACAGGATTACCGCATTGCAAAGGAAATTACCCAGAAGTGCGATGTATGTCAAAAATATAAGAGTCGGAATTTCAAAAACGAAAATGTTGCCAAAAATATTGAAGCCCGAAACAAACTAGACATTGTAGCAATAGATATGTTAAGCGATCTAATTATCACCACTAAAAGGAACAAACATATTCTGGTAATGGTGGATGTGTTTTCAAAATACGTAAAATTATATAGTTGCCGCACCACAAAGGGGCAGGAAATATTAAGAAAAATCGACAATTTTATAGCCATAGTAGGAACACCAAAAAAGATTCTACTGGACAATGCAACGTATTTCCGAAATGATCGTTTCAAGGGACAACTTCGAGAACGAGAAATAGAGACAAATTTTGTCAGCATCAGGCATCCACAGAGTAATCCTTCGGAACGATTCATACAGGAAGTGACGAAATTTCTTCGCATTGCAACAGATGGTCAACATCGCCACTGGGACAGGAAAATGGCGGAAATAGAAAGGTATCTAAATACAATTCCGAGCACAGTAACAAAAGAGACCCCAGAATACATCATGAAGGGTGTCCTGCCGATAAGGCCATGGGAAGACCAAGAGCCAAAAGAATATCAACAGGTGATTGAAACCGTACAGAGAAGATTACGGCGAAGCAACGAAAAATATATCCAAAGACAGGAACAAAATAGAAAAAGAAGGCCAGTGACTTTCCAAAAGGGTGAAAAAGTACTCGTGAGGGCATTACGAGTATCAAATCTTCCTGGGGGCATTTGCGCAAAGTTGATGCCTGTTTTCGAAGGCCCGTACATCGTGAATAATGAAAATGGGATAAATAGTTATGAGTTGAGGCACAGGAACTCGGAAAAGATCCGAGGAATTTATAATATTCACGATGTATACAAATATCACGAATAAAAGACAGAATTACATGAAGTAGATAGTAAGTTAGGATATAAGACGTAGATTAAAGTAAGGAAATATACAGGGAGTTGGTTTTGCCTCGAGAAAATTTATTTAAAAATGCAGATAAATTTTATCGAATACAAGGCGGGGATTTGTTATATTTCTATTTGATATGAAAATTAAATTTTGATAATTATAAACAAAATTCACTTTAATATAAAATATTTTTAATTTTCTCAACCTCGGGCATATAAATTTAGAACAACCTGTATACAACAAATTGTTATATTTAATTTTAAGAAGTGATTAGAATAAGCGTACGAAACTCGGAACAATGTGCTTAGATAAACAAAGTGAATGACGCGTACCATTATCGTTCTTCTCGGAAGGTCGATCATTAGCCTATGCTAAATAAAACTCAGTGAAATAGATGATAGTTCATTATCGTTTTTCGCGGAAGGTTTCGATCATTAGCCTATGCTAAATAAGACTCATTTGAAAGAGAGAATAGGTCATTAAAATTTGTAAATAGTTAGAAAGTATTTTAGAATGGGAATTAAATATTTTCTTTTGAAATCCATTAAGCATATTTAGAAAGATTAAAAATTGGTTTTGAGGAATATTACGAATGAGAGTTGGTGGTGGAAGATTGATTTGTGAATCTGGAAGGGATATTTAGAAAGTAGGGGAATGGATGAGAAAGTGAGATCAGAATGTTTTGAGCTGTCGAGAAATGAAGTCGAGTAGTAGACGGTAGTGTACGGAGAGTGAGAAAGCCGATGTAGTTCCGTGAGTGTGGAGTATCTATCGTGGAACGAGAAGTAGGCCAGGTCGAGAGTAAAAGAACCTCCTTGAGCCAAGAGTGTCCCGGTAGCTGATAGCAGTTTCGAGAAAGGTAGAACACAGCATCACGACAGACGCAGGAACGAGAGCTATACGAGCTAGTTTTTCAAAGGAGAACATTACTGGAAGCCAGGACGAGGTTTGATCGCAGCCCAGGATAGCAGGAAACGGGTCTTGTGTGAGGACATTTTCAGTTCACCAGGAAAAGGTCAGTCTCATTTGTTTGGACATGAATGTATGGATTTTTCGTATTAAATTCCACATAAAAAATTGAATAACATAATCAATAATATCAGAAAAGCTTCATCAAACTTAAATAGAGTTGTTCCTAATAACTCCTAATAGTTAAATGTTAATAAAAACTTTCAATTGAAAACCAAAAGGAAATAAGATTCCCATTTGTAAATGTTATGTTTAAGAATAATAAGAAATAGCAAATATTAAGCATTGATTGCCTTTTAATTAAAATAAAAAATATTTTGATTATAATTGTAACCCATATGTGTATTTTTTTTACTCTTTTCTTTTCTATCCCGATTAGGAACCATTAAGAAATATTTAGAAGCCACGAAAGTAAGTAATTAATTTATAATTCGCCCTGAGATTGAAAACATATTGATATGTGATCTGGTTAATTAATTAGATTAGTATTAATACATTGATTAAATTAAGTGACATATAAGAATATTATCTCATATCAATAATCAAGATCACATCAATACATACATACATACATACATACATATCCACAAACATTTTCCATTTTTTAAATAAAAATTGAGTCATATTTCTGAGCTCGATAACTTTTGAATGGTATAACCGATTTTCAAAATTAAACATGCGTTGGAAAGGTAATGATCTGTGCTATCAGAAGCCGCAAAGGTCGGGCTTAAATTTTTGAAATTTTTGGGAGTTTTTGGGACGAGAACGAAAAACAGGCTTTAAATGGGAAGGGCCGTAAAGTCCACACCCTTGGACCAAAATGGAGAGGTAACATATGGATGGACGAGTCTTTTCCTAAACTTTAAGATGGGATTTGGCCCAATTTTCAATTCAGTCAGGTTTAGAAAATCGAAAATTTCGTGTATATATAGTTTCGCTTGTAGGGGTGTTGTGCGCCACTGGTGAGAACTGTCGTTCTCTGTGGATACATTGCTGAACAATCGTTCTCCACTATATCCTATTTTTCGCCTTCTCTTTCCAGTGTATAATTTTCATAGATACTATATTATATTGCTGAAATATTATCTTGGTCTACCTCGTCTCCTAGTCCCAATTGGTCTTCGTAGCAGTACCATCTTTGGCATTCTTTCCCTATTATTTATGACTTTGTGTATCTTGTTATACTTGTTTCCTTGTAAAGCATCCTTAATTCTTGATTGGTGCTTCTATTCCAGCCGTCTTCTGTATCTGTATTCTTTCCCCTGAAAATAGCTCTCAGTACGTTCCGTTCTCAACTCTCTATCATTTCTTCTTCTGTTTTATTTAGCACCCATGTCTCACATCCGTAGGTGACTGTTGCTCTTATTACGGTTTTGTATATTCTGGTTTTCGTCTGTCTAGATACGTACTTTGACTTTATTTTGAATAATTTTTTAGTTAATATTAATTTGTGAAACATCACTATTTCCCAATTAATTGTATATAATAAAGGGGAATTAATTTAACACATGTATTTGCTCAGTGGCGTACCATAGGATGGACAGGCTCTTAGCGTTATAAATAGTTTTTCTTAGGTGATTTGCTTTCCCTCATAACGGTGTTATTTCTTGAACATTGCTCTTTAATACTTACTACTAACTTCTGAAAAGATTTTCTAGATTTTCTTGTAAAATTAAAAAAAATTCTCTGGGCCTTTATTATATTAATTTCGTTATATAATGTGTAAACAATTCCTTATACTTTCGTTCCTTTATGATAGAATGGATCCAATATCTGCGTTTCTTTTTTCCTTTAATCTAAGGTAAAGTAAACTTGCATTTATTACAAAAGACAAATCGTCATAACTTTCAGACATCGTATCGTACAGCAGCCAACACGCGACTAAATTTGGCAACAACGAAATACAAATACTTTAAATCGTAGCATAGCTGCCGCTGTTACACCGCGCCATGTGTTTTAGGCTGCCTCGACGTCGACACGACGCGCGCCGCCTGGTGTGTCCTTGCTCTTATATAGACGTCGCACAAGGGGATGGTTTGTTACATAAGCTTAAATATTTTTTAAATCTAATTTTTTCTACTAAATAATTTATAAAATTTATTTAAACGTTTAATTTGAATAAAACATAATTCCATGTAGCGGGTAAAGTATTCTTTCACCTACCTCTACCGAAAGTATACTTTTCCGGACCTGATTGTAGGGAGCAAAGTTGTACTTTTCCTCCCTAGGGAGGAAAATATTTTTCCTCACTAGGGAGGAAAAGTAAAAGTGACGTCATTCATGGAATATAACTTATTGACGCCCTGTACAATATCTATTTTCTATTACGTAAGTATCTATACATTTTACCGTTTATTTATAAAACACCAAGTATTTTGCAGAATGGTAAAAACAGTAAATTGTTATTTTGATTTAACAATGTTTACATTAATAATTTGGCCTATATTTGACAGTTGACAGTTATATTGTACCTACTTGTTAGTTTTAGTTTTAATAAATTTTGTTGGTTAGTTACATAAATAAAGTAGGTAAAAATCAAAAATGACTTGTAATTAATTTGAGGAAGGTGGAAAAACCATATGTATAACATGGGAGTAAAGTGCCTTTTCCTTCCTTGAATGATTACTGCCCTCCGCTACGCGTCGGGCAGTAAACTTCATTCTCGGGAGGAAAAGTAGCACTTTTCTCCCTTGATATACAAATAGCTATAACCCAAGATTTTGCAGCCCACTCACATTTTGATTAATCTCGATGACTTTTAGGAAACTCATAAACCATTTGGGTAATTATTGCGGAAATTACTAAAACGATATCTTCCTTTAGTACAAACCCACGATATAAGCTAACGACAAATTAAGCTATTTTTAGCCAAGAATATTATTTTTCTTATATTTCCATTTAAGGAAAATTCAGTTGTTATAACAGCAAAATATATGGGCCGTTACCTCGATTTTCTTTCCTTTATAATTTCTGTTCTCTTTTTGTTTTTCTCTTGGGATTTGCCCTTCCTTTGATTACGCCATAAGAATCGACACCAGTTGCACTTGATGCCCAGTATCCTTGTTGGAGCTCGTCATCTTCTGGAGAAAGAATCCAGGCTGGAAACAGACTGGAAATACAACAACTTCCTCAAATATAAGAAACTTACTCATAATACTGAACTGAAAATTTACAGAGGAGCAATTAGCCAAGTAATGATATATCGTGCTAAAGTAATGTGTATGACACAGAAAGATGAAAAAAGATTAAGGATCCTTGAGCAAAAAAAGAATGTGTGTGTACTTTATACGCACGTAAGTAGTTATACTTCTATTATAATAAGATTTCTTAAAAATAAATATACTTTAAACAGTTTGTTTTAATTTTTTTTAAATACCAAACTAATTTTGTGCTTACCGCTTTCTAAAAAATAAAAAAAAGTATAGGATTGCACTGGATTCGAACTCAAGACCTCTCGATTTTTGGCCAAATTAGTCGAGGCATTGAAGCAGAAAAAATGGCCTTACTGTCGATTTTTGGCGCAGTAAGACGGATTTTAATGCAGTTTGGTGCGTTGGATTCGTGAGAATGTCAGGAAATTTTGTGAACTAATTTAATAAATAAGAAATCTGAAATTGCATTTGTGCATAAGAAAAATGCATTTCAAAAGTGCATTTTGAAATAGGCAATTATTATAAATTTGCAACTCGGTAAATAGTTGGGCAACATCCCGATTAATTATTTTTAATCATTTTTAAGTCCATATAATAATAGTCTAAGATGTCAATAACCATTAATAATAAACAAAAAAATTTTCCTTATGGGGAATCGAACCAAGTATTAACACGTCCGTAACTAGACACACATACCGCTAGGCTACGCAGACACTTGCTAGACACGGGCGATATTAGGTATAAACAAAAACAAATAGGTAAGTAAAAATTGTAAAGAAAATTACTACATACTTAAATGTATTATAAAATTAATATATTACTAAATTTTAGAAGAAACATTGGTAAATAGGTACATTTATACAAAACATTAAAAAAATCGACACTTCAATCCTTCATTGCCTCGACTAAATGCTATACCAAATACGCTACGAGGACTGTGTCTGTATCGGTTCGGACGTACCTAATGACAATTCACGGTAACAAACAGACAAGGTGAGTAAATATAGAATAAAATGTTTTAATAATACTCATCTTACTCCTGAAGACACTGACTCCTGACACTGATAATAATACTCATCTTACTCCTGAAGACACTCCTGACTCCTGGACACTGAAAAAGATCGATACAAGGAAAATAGAAGCATTCGAGATGTGGATGTACCGCAGGATACTGAGAATATCGTGGACAGAGAGAGTGACAAACATGGAAGTGTTGCGAAGGATGCAGAAAGAAAAAGAACTTGCGCTTACTATTAAAAAGCGCAAACTGCAATACTTGGGACATATAATGAGGGGACAAAAGTACCAGCTACTACAATTAATTATTCAGGGAAAAATAATAGGTAAAAGATCCATTGGCAGAAGAAAACATTCATGGTTGAAGAATTTAAGAGATTGGTACAAGTGCAGCAGCTGCCAATTATTTAGATCTACGGTATCAAAAATACGCATAGCCTTGATGATAGCCAAACTTCGGAACGAGGACGGCACCTGAAGAAGAAGAAGAAGATCTTACTCCTGAGGAAAACAAATCCAAAGACATAAAAATTATAATAAATATATTTACTAAAAAAACTAATATATCCTTTTCACACCTTTTCTTGCACTGATATATTTATACATAACTAGAAAGATTTTAGCAACTAAACGCCTTACTGTCTGTGTGCGCATGCGCCCAGATTATGAAATTTTACTCTCAATCGCGTCTAAAGAAGTATAACTTCAAAAATATCAGCGGATAGCAGCCCCACTAAACTTAGGTAATAATTAATTTAGAAAACTGGTAAACCACGAAGTAAAAAAACTGTTCAAAGCATTTTCAAAGGAGAAGACATGGTCAGGTGTAGCAAGGCACAGAGACTTATATGGATGGGACATACAGAAAAAAGAAATCCAAAAGCAGTCAAGAAAATTACCAAATGGAGACCGGTATCAGGCAGACCACGGGGAAGACCAAAAACGAGATGGGAGAACCAGATAGTCAAAGACCTTAGGAAGGTGGGAGTTATAGAATGGGTAACCATAAGCAAAAACAAAAACGAATGGAGAAAAATTGTAGAAGGTGCCAAGTGACACAACCAATTGTAAAACCAAAATGTTAATGCGGACTGATTACCTGCGGCAAACGAATTGGAAATTCCCAAAAAGGGAGGCTATCAGGGACTGTAGATGCCATGATGATCATAAATTTATAACGAAATAAAAGAAAGGCGTACTCTTAATCATTTATTTTAACTTCCGACGGCCGGTTTCGCTCTCTATAGTATGCAGAGCATCTTCAGGTCAACGGTTACGGCCATTGGCATAATTTCAGCAAGATATCACGTTATTGAATACTCAGTGAGTAGCCCCTTGTAGCGGAATCATTTAATGACTTGTAACCGTTGACCTGAAGATGCTGTGCACACTGTTGAGAGCGAAACCGGTCGTCGGAAGTTACAAAAAATGATTAATAGGTCTGGATCCTGCGTATGAAAAAAAAAGTTGATTAATAGCAAGCTGAAAATTTGTTAATAGTTTAAGGGTGTCTAGTCGGATAAACTTTGATATATGGGAACACTGTAACAGGGGCAGTTTTAATTGTGGAACAGGTTAAAAATTTGGAACGGTCAGACCACGAAAACGGCACATTTATTTTGTCCGACAGAACAGACTTAAACTCTCCGAACAGAGATTAAACTCTCATGCAAAAATCAGACTGCTATTTATCACCTGTCATAACTCCTGTCATTTGACATATTCTACATGTTCCACTCATTAAAACGCCCATTTGGTGATAAATAGTAGTCTGATTTTTGCATGAGAGTTTAATCTCTGTTCGGAGAGTTTAAGTCTGTTCTGTCGGACAAAATACATGTGCCGTTTTCGTGGTCTAACCGTTCCAAATTTTTAACCTGTTCCACAAATAAAACTTCCCCTGTTCCAGTGTTCCCATATATCAAAGTTTGTCCGACTAGACACCCTTAAGCTATTAACAAATCTTCAGCTTGCTATTAATCAACTTTTTTTTCATACGCGGGATCCAGACCTATAAGAGTAGTCTGTCTTTTACTTCATTCAAAATTAATTCTCACATGCAATCTATTCAACATTTAAATTTATAAGCTTAAAAATTTTTAAATCTAATTTTTTCTACAAAAAAAAAATGATAAAATTTACGTAAACGTTTAATTTTAATAAAATAAAATTTTGTGGAAGAGGGAAAATATTTACCCCAAGATTTTGCAGCCCACTCACTTTTTGATTATTCTCGATGACTTTTAAGAAACTCATAAACCATCGGCGTAATTATTACGGAAATTACTAAAACGATATCTTCCTTTAGGACAAACCCACGATATAAGCTAACGACAAATTAAGCTATTTTTAGCCATGAATATATCTTTCTTATATTTCCATTTAAGGAAAATTCATTTGTTAGAACAGCAAAATATATGGGCCGTTACCCCGATTTTCTTTTCTTTATAATTGCTATTTTCTTTTTGTTTTCCTCTTGGTTTTTGCCTTTCCTTTGGGTAATTTGAAATTCGTTTGCGGAATCATCGCATTAGGAAAAATATTATTGTCGCTTTTGGGCGATTAACAACGTCACAAAATGCCGTCATTCCTTTATGAGGTGGTTTATTTCTTTTTAAATTGTCGGTTTTACTTCAGAAAATTTTCGCGATAGCTAATGTGGCTGGTGTCACGTTTATTAAATTGACAGAAAATGCAATTGTGATAGGTAACATTAGAATTTAATTACTTTACTAAAAATTGTGAAAAAATGTGCGCAAAAACAAGATCCATAGACCAGATAATGGCTTAGAATAGACCAAAAGGCAGCGCTGAAAAATCTCTTTAGCGCTGAATTTACTAAAGCTAGATTTTTCACAGTTGATTACTGTGAGTGTGTAGAGAAACATACTGCGGTCGGTCAACCGAAACGTAGAACAGGGGTTACTGAGAGGGTATCAAAGTTATTATCATTTACTAAGGCTGAAAATCAGTACACACATTCTAAATTAAATATAAATAAAAGTTATTATAGTCGGTCAGCTGTATGATGGGACAGAGCCGGTCGGTCAGCCCCAATAGTCGATTGAGGAAATAAAGCATTTTGGCTCGCAATTTTTTCGTCCGGCATGGATTTACTTGAAATTTTCACAAAAGATAGGGAACAGTCCAAACCTTGGGTTTACGCTAAAACCTTGGGGGTGGTTGACACCCCATTTCTTCGTAAAACTAATAAAAAGTTTCTTTAAAAATAATTTTGTAGGATTTTTAAAGAGCTATAAGACTGTGTTAACCTTTAACTACCCACGCATTAAGTTATAACATAACTACACGCGTGGCGTACTTTATACGCCACAAAAAATTCACTTAAAAACAGCGGATTTGTTTTTTTTTTGAAAAAATACACGTAGTTGTTTGTTATAAACCTTTTTCGGCGTCAGTAAATACTTGGAGTTCCTTCCCAGTAAGCCAATTGGGATTTATAACTGGAATCATGGAATAACTGGATTCCATGATAAATAAAATTACTAATACAAATTTTTTTGAAATGTGATTTTTTACAGGAGAAAAAGTATTGTTTATAAAGAAAAATATATTTTGTGCAATAATAACTAAAAAACAATTGAAATATGTACTTATATTACGACTTATATTAATATAATCGTGGCATATATATTGTCCACCACCGGAAACAACAAATACTAGGTATACTGTAAATTACGCTCTTCCCAGAACGCCGATTATAATGAAACTAAAACTAAATTGCAAAGCACATTCCAGTGATAGGTTAGAGAGATAAACAAGGTCAAAAATTAAATTTTTAAATATATTTGCAGTAGAATTCTTATATCTCGCGTACAAAATACGCCAGCGCGTGTAGTTAAAGGTTAATTACATTTCTCAACATCCCTTAGTTTTTAATTGGGGTGGGTTTAAAGGGCTTGAATAAGGGGGTGTTTGCTGGTAAATGGGGTAAATAGGGAGGTTTTAAACAGCTATATCTGGCTAACTATTCACTGTAATGAAAATCTATGCACAGAATAATTTTAGTCATTAGAAAAGCTACAATTTAGTAGTTTATAATTTTTTTCGTATCTTCAGTATTTTCGAAAATATTTTGAAGTAAAAGGTAAAAAATACCAAATTGCCAAAAATCAATTTTTTTTAAACTCCAATTTTTCCAAAATTAGGCATTTTAAATAATAGGTGGAACTCCTTGAGGGCATTGATAATATAAATACTTAAAAGGAACTTCAGAAAGGTGAAGACCAATTTTGAATTAGGAAGGTAGTTAGGGGGTTGTTTTTACTGATTTATTCGTAGAGAAAAGCAGGTACCAACATTTTTTTTATAATTAGTCGTTTAATTTTCATGCTAGAAACTTATACATTTTTTTAAAAGGTCTACTTGAAAAAAGATTATTTAAGTTTTCCTCTAAAAATGCAAATTTTGGCTTTGAATATTTCAAATTATGCATTTGACGAAAAAAGCTAATTTTTAACGTGCCGTATCTCGGTTTGTATTGCTCTTAAAGATATTGTTGGAAAATAATTTGGTTTGTGTTACTAAAAGATAGAATTTTGATGTCTACAGTTTTTTGATTAAATGCATATTTTTCGAGATATTCTCAAAGAACCCAAAAGTCGATTTTTTCGTCGAAAAACTATTATTTTCAAGCGCGAATAACTCGACAAATATTAGTTGTAGGAAGAAAATGTAAAAAACATTGTTTTCTTAGAATTACTTTTTCAATCGAATCACATGTAATGGGTAAAATGTAATAGAAAATTCCCAGCCCGAGATGGGGTGGCAACCACCCCCAAGGTATTAGCGTATGATAGCGGCATGATATAGAAAATTATCCTTGGACTATTCCCTATCTTCTTTGAAAATTTCAAGTAAATCCTTGCTGGACGAAAAAATTGCGAGACAAAATGCTTCATTTCCTCAATCGAATATTGGGGCCGACCTACCGGCTCTGTCCCATCATACAGCTGACCGACTATAATAACTTTTATTTATATTGAATTTAGAATGTGTGTAATGATTTTCAGCCTTAGTAAATGGATTTAATTACCTTCGTAGGAAAGCAACTTTGATACCCTCGCAGTAACCCCTGTTCTACGTTTCGCTTGACCGACCGCAGTATGTTTCTCTATACACCCACAGTAATCAACTGTGAAAAATCTATCTGTGATATGCCTAGGTCACATATGAAAACCTAGTCTCATATGAAAAGATATCCAAACCGTCGAGCTTCTCCGTCGTATATAACAGAAAACTGACGGAACGTGGCGCTACATTCTGAGTGAAATAAAAAATGTAACAGAAAAAGATAAAAACAGAAGACGGGATTCAACTCAACGTGAAATAGTATATTACTTTATGAGGTGGATAAGCATGACTTTTCTTGACGCGCCCGATATTACGCGCCGAACGAAGTGAGGCGCGTAATAGAGGGCAAGTCAAGGAAAGTCGCTTCTTTGCCGAATAAAGTATACTATTTTTTCTTCAAACGTAGCAAATTTCAACCATAAATAGTACAATTCATACGCTATTTTTACTCGAAATTAACTGTGACAACTATCAAAGTCGTCTAGATGTTAGAAATTAAAATAATTAAGTCGTCGGAATGATTGCTGAATGTTGTGCTCGACCATCAGTATCATCAACTAATTGTACTTTTAATATTACTATAAATAAAAATGATGTTTAATTGTTGTTATTGGCATTTGTATTGTTGCTTTGTGACATGTTTCATATTGTTGCCATGACAACATTTTTCCCTCCACCGTAAAGAAATGGGAAAAAAACTGCTGCCGGCGGAGACATCAAACTTTGACAGGATCAAGTTAGATAAGTAATGTCATCATTATTTGACGTTTGAAGAAAAAAGATTAAACGCAACGTGAAATAGAGATATTTCTGTCAAAATTGGGTATTTATGACCCTTAAGATAACACAAAATGCTAAAATGTACTGTCCTGTGAAATGAGACACGCTTCAATATCTGTCAACTGGCCAACCCAGGGTACGATCAGTGTCGTGGTAATTTTATGGTCAAACTACGTTTTGTTTTAATTTTTATCATTGTGAAAATTAACCAACCTACTAATATTTTTACCGCCACCATTGGGGGTGTAACTTTTTTGGTTGTCTTTATTCTTCGGGACGTATTCTTTGACCCATTTTATCACAAAGTAAATATTACTAATTTTACCGTCTAGTAGGGTGGTAACTGCGTTCTCTTTCTTTTTTACTATTATATATTGTATTTCTCTTTGCCGACGTCTAAATTTTTAAACACTTGAAGCTCGCATCAACACGCGCTTCAACCTCGTCGTGAGATTTCTGCTTAAGACTAACTTGGGCAGCCGTCGGAAAGTTAACCACATTTTCAAATCGTCCGACATACGATCCCAAACCACCAACTACGACGAAGATCAGGAATGACTGATGCTGCAGAGAGAATAGCAACACTGATGTGGAACTGGGTACGTCACGTGGCTTGAATGACAGATAATAAATGGACAGAGCGAACACTGGAATGAAGATCAAGAAATGATATCACAAGGAAAAAATTCCTGTACTGTCTGTATACCATAAGTCACAAAAAAATAAAAACCTTATCTTGTAAAAGGTATATCTAAAATCCCTAAAAAGGGCTGTATCACAACAGAACGTTTTCGGAATCAATATTCCATCATCAGTGTTATCACAGGTTTACATGCTTAAGGCCACCAAAATTTTTTTTACCCGTACATTTTGGTGGCTTAAAGCATGTAACCTGTGATAACACTGATGATGGAATATTAATTCCGAGAACGTTTTGTTGTAATACAGCCCTTTTTAGGAATTTTAAAAATACCTTTTACAAGATAAGATCTTTATTTTTTATCAAGAAATGACTTCTACCGAAGCAGAGGGTCCACCACCGTTGGACGGGCGATCTAAAATATTTTCATAGTAATTGGATGTAAGAGGCACCAGATCGAAATTTTACATAAAATTTTTTTAAGGAAATCTATGTGCAGCAGTACACAAGCGAATATTTAAGGAAGACTAATAGAATTGTTATTATCTAGCGCCACTGAAAATAAACATAATTTAAGAATTCAATGGCATTACTTGTTTCTAGCTCTTATCATGGGTTAGTAGTAATGTAGTCAGTTCGATTGTAGCAGCGGAAGCGAATAGTTCTCTGTGTGATCGAAGTGCTAATTATTAGAGTTGTTGTTGTTTTTACCAAAAAATGGAATTAAATTCAGATGGCAGAGGAAATCCACCTGACAGAGGAAGGATTGACGATGTTGCTAGTAATATGGATTATGAAGTTAATGAAAAACAAAAACAGTCTGAGGAAATTATAAATATTAATATTAATACACAATCAAAACAGGTACCGATAACAAATCCAAAAAACTTTTTACCAGATTATCAGGTAAGCAATAAAACAAATAATAATATAGGCCAGTCCATAATGTCAGAGGTGAAAAATAAATACAGTCAAGGTGACCAAGGTCCTTATTTTGTTTTTATGCAGAATAAGGAAGGGAACATCGGCCGAT
Source organism: Diabrotica virgifera virgifera (assembly GCF_917563875.1). Lineage (NCBI taxonomy): Eukaryota > Metazoa > Arthropoda > Insecta > Coleoptera > Chrysomelidae > Diabrotica > Diabrotica virgifera. Next base: position 70,832,971 of record NC_065443.1, read on the forward strand.
TGCATCGTATCGCGACAGCTCGGTTAATTTTAGGTGCAGTACCTGCAATTAAAGATAATATTGTTAATATTAATATTATAGGAAAAAATAAAATTAAAATTGAATGTAACACATATAAAAGCGCTAATATTTTAGTGGAATGTAAAAAGTTAATAGAAAGAAATTACGATTTATATATTCCAAATTTTTTTACTCAAAAGAGTGGGGTAATTAAAGGGGTAGACAAAAATATTTCAGAAAACGAATTAAAAGGTATTATTGTTCCAAGATACGGCAATTTTAAAGTAATAAACGTTAAAAGAATAAAGCGAAAAGAAAATGATCAACTGGTGGAGACGGGTACGATAGTGGTGTCTTTCAGAGGCCAAATGATTCCAAAACAAGTAATCATTGAGCGAATGATATACCAAGTGGAACCTTATGTTCCAAGAGTAATACAATGCCTTAATTGCATTAGGTACGGGCACGTTACGTCACAATGTCGTGGTAAGAAAAGATGCAGCAAGTGCGGACAGGAACATGATTCAGATGTATGTGATTTAACAGATCCCACTTGTATATTATGTTTTGGAAACCATTCAGCATTAGATCGAAACAAATGCGCTGAGTTTGAAAAACAAAAGGGTATTAAATATATAATGGCAAATGAAAATTTACCTTTTGAAGAAGCAAAATTAAAATACAGCAGTAGCTATAGAACAGTCCTAAATTCAACAAACACAGGAAATAGGTACACAGTGACAACCAAAAGAAAATGGAGCGAAGGAGCTCAAAATAAATCAGTTTATCCTTATTCAAAAGAACACGAAAATATACTGGACACTGCAAGCGCTTCTGCTTACCCGTCGCTACCAGTTATAAACAACCCATTATATCAAAATCAAACAAAAATAGTCCAACAAAACTCACTAACTAGTAAACAAATTACTGATAATATAGTAACAATATTTAAAAATTTCTTAGACAAAAACTTAATTCCAATAGCAAACAAACAAATTTTAGACGACATTAAAAGTAATATAGAAAAAGTTTTAAATGGCCCTAGTAAATAATAAGATTTTACAATGGAATTCACGATCAATAGTGAACAATAAAGGCCATTTTGAAAAGTACATTTTCGAAAATAAATTCTTAGCTATTCTTTTAAGTGAAACTTGGTTAAAACCAAATTCAAAGATAAGCTTTTCCCAATATAACATCTTCCGTGAAGATAGATCAGATGGTTATGCAGGAGTAGCGATATTATTAAGAAAAAATATCAATTTTCAGAACAATTTAAATTTTTATAAAATAAATAATGTCATGTGCGTTGCAGTACAGATTAAGATAAATAATAAAAACTTAAACTTATATTCCATTTATGCAAAACCCAAATTATGTGTGTCAAAAAACGAATGGGTTAAATTTTTCAATAGTTTACACAAACCTTTTTTAATAGGGGGAGATTTCAACTGCCATAATAAAATGTGGGGGTGTGATGTCACCGATCAAGAAGGTATTTATCTTTTTGAGGCTATGGAGCAATGTGGACTTAATTTCCTAAATGATGGGTCAGAAACATTAATTCGTAAACCTATGCATATAAATAGATCTGCTATAGACTTAACAATTTGCTCTAGGGATATTTATTACAAATTTGATTGGCACACAGAAACTTTGAGTCTGGGTTCTGATCACTACCCAATAGTAATAGAATTTAACCATAATACTGATAGTAACGTTACTAATAGTAATGCTGTCATTGACACTAATGATATATCTAGATCTAGAATTACATGGGATATTAAAAAGGCAGACTGGGCTTTCTTTACCTATCTCTTAAACAATGAAAAGAATAATAATATATCAGATGGTTCAGAGCAAGAATATTCCACATTTTGTGACTCAATCAATTTAGCTAGTAAAAGCTCTATTCCAGAGAGGAAGAGAGGGCCCAATGCAAAATTTAATAAACCATGGTGGAATGATGATTGTAGGGACGCTATAAGACAACAAAAAGAAGCTTTTTTGCAGTTTAAAAGACTATCTAATTACGATAATTACTTAAAATATCAACAAGCAGAAGCTTATAAAAAAAGAATTATTTTAGGCAGCAAAAGAGCTTCTTGGAAAAACTTTTGTAGTAGTTTAAATAAAAATACACCTATTAGCAAAATATGGAATGAAATCAGAAAATTAAAAAACGTTTATAATCCTCCCAATAATCCGATAGTTGAAAATGAGTGGACAGATATATTTTTTAATAAAATTGCTAGACCTTGGGTTATAGAAGGAGAAATTAATCACAGGAACCCAACGGATAATAGACATGACAATGACGAAGCAAACGAAGACAACATGTTTCTCACTGAAGCATTTAGTCTGGAAGAAATAAAGAACTGCCTAAAAAGACATAATAATTCAGCTCCAGGATTAGATGGTATACACTATAGTATGTTGTATAATTTACCCATACATAAGAAAGTTCAACTACTAAACGTAATAAACAATATCTGGATGAGTATGGATATACCACGTGCATGGAAAGAGTACATCATAGTTCCAATTCTTAAGCCACACAAATCACCAAACTGTCCGGATTCGTATAGAGGCATTTCACTATCATCATGTGTGTTAAAAACAATGGAAAGAATGATTAAATGTAGACTAGAATTATGGTTAGAAAAAAATTCTAAAATACCTGCAACACAATTCGGCTTTAGAAAATCATGTTCTACGATGGAAAATTTAACGCACTTAATACTGGATATATATAACTCATTTTCCGCCAACAAGTCGGTATTTGCTACATTCATAGACATAGAAAACGCATATGACAATGTGAACCTACAACTTCTATACCACAAAATGAAGGAAATAGGACTGCCAGATACACTCTGCTGGAAACTTCATCAACTTTACATCAATAGAACCCTTTATCTTCAAATCAATAACAAACTAATAGGACCCAGAGTTTCAAACATCGGGTTACCCCAAGGGAGCATCTTAAGTCCAATATTATACACTATTTATACAGCGCATATAGGTCAAAGCATAATTACTAGCAAACAAGGTAAAATATTACAATTCGCAGATGATATATGCATATATGTAGACCAATTGGAAATAGAACAAGGCAGTAGAAAAATAAATACAGTATTTAAACATCTACAAGAAGACCTAGATCAAATAGCATTAAACATATCAACAAAAAAAACACAAGCTTGTATATTCTCCCGAAAACGAAACATTCCAGAAGTAGTGGAGTTGCAAAATGTCTCGTTTAAAGTTCAACCTAAAGTTAAATATTTGGGTATTATACTGGATAGGAAAATGATTTGGAAAGATCATATTGAGTATATCGTAGCAAGAGCTGACAAAGGGTACAATGCGTTACGAGCAGTAAACTATACAACCTGGGGAGCAGATCCCAACATAGCATTACTAATGTATAGGTCATATATAAGGTCAATATTAGATTACGGATGTTACTTTTACAATCAAGCCGCCAAAACCCATCTTCAAAAAATAGACATCCTTTCAAATAAATGTCTCAGATTATGTATAGGAGCTTTGATGAGTACTCCAATATCAAACCTAAGCGTAGAATGTAATGAACCACCGTTATGGTTAAGAAGGAAAATTCTGTGTGAAAAATTTATAACTAAAATGATAACTAAAGAAAGCATAATATGTAACAACTGCCACAAACTTTGTATAAATGACCTAACCACAGAATACTGGAGGAAAAAGACAACATTACTACTTGCTGAAAGTTACAATAGATTAAGACAATTTAAAAATAAACTACATACATCAACTCTGCCATCTATGTTTCAGATAAATCTAAAAAATATACCAAACATACAACCAACCTACATGAGAGATTACTCGAAATTTCCAGTGTACTTAAGGAATGCCATGTTTAATGTGGATATAGAAACTTTATTTCCGGGACATTACCAAATTTATACCGATGCCTCAAAAATGAATTCGAGGGTGGCCGCTGCCGTGTGGGACCCTAGGACAAGGTATAAAGAGGGTATACGACTTAATGAAAATTTTACAACATTTTCAGCAGAACTTATTGCAATACTGAGAGCATTGCAGTATATAAGCAGTATAAACAATAATGAAGAGAAATTCCTAATCCTTACAGACAGCAAAAGTGCTTTACTTAAACTGGAAAGTTTGAAGGACATATCAAACTACATATATATTGATATTATTAAGGCATATATCGCACTTAAGGATAAGGGCAAACAAATATCATTTTGTTGGGTAAAAGCCCACTCTAATCTTAAACACAATGAAATAGTAGATACTTTAGCTAAGAAGGCTACCGAACAAGAAATTGAAAGTGAATATAAATTAACATTAAATGATATTTACGCTAATATTACTAGCAATAAAACCAAAACCTGGCAACAATGGTATAACAACTCAACAAAAGGGCTATTCTATAAAAACATACAATTAAATATTCCAGCTAAATCCTGGTTTAATCATTATCACGGCGAAAAAATCGTTGTTTCATATATATGCAGACTTAGATTTGGACACTGTCTAATTCCAGAACACAAATTTAAAATAGGTCTTAGTGATAGTAATCTTTGTGAATGTGGTGAGTTAGGATCTGCAGAACACATGATACTAAACTGTAGACTAAAGATAATCGAAATAAATCATTTCATGAATCAAGTATATAGAGAAACCAATATTACAAGACCTGTTAATCTAATAACAATATTATCTAGTTTAGACGAACGTGTATATGAGATCCTAATTAAACACATACTTAGTATAAAATTAAAATTGTAAACTATAATACCTGTGTTTATCCCATTTGTCTACCTACCTTTCCGTGGTCTAGTCTTGTGTGTGTGCATTGCTCTGAAAGACCCCTGAGCAGAAGTACTCCTTGTTGACATTCCTTATAATACAATTAAAAAAAAAAACAAAAAAAAATAATAATAAAAAAAAAAAGAAAAAAAAAAAGAAAGAAAAAAAAAGAAAGAAAAAAAAGAAAGAAAAAAATATATATAAAAAAAAAAAAAAAAAAAAAAAAAAAAAAAAAGAAAATAATAATAAAAAAAAACATAATAAAGAATAATATTGAATAATACTAGAATATATTTATGATATAGATATATGTATATAAATGTGTAATATTGTATGATTGTAGCTAAAGATTAAATTATCCATTTATTGTTATAGAATCTAGGTATATCTTTAAAATACAAAATCTTATTTTAATAGTAATATGTGAGATAAATATCTGTAGAGCAAAAATAAGTTCGGCTAATGGATTAAGTCCACAGTCAGGAAATTCGATGACACACACATAGTAATGTAGTCACCATGCTAAATAACGTTATACATATTTTTGTCTTGACAGGTGTAAAGTTTGGTTAGACTTGCATTTTTAACAATTTGTACTAAAAGTATAAGTGAGTTTAGTATTTTAAAATAGTGTAACATGTTTTGAAAAGTTTTGGGAAAATTAAGTACATATCTAGGAATTGTCAGCGATATTATTTTAATATATATTTTCTTCTTCTTCTTCTTCTTCGTCTTCTTTTTCTTCTTTTCTTTTTTTTTTTCTTCTTATAGTGCCCTCTCCTCAATGGAGGTTGGCTACTAGACCAGGGCGCATCTGTAAAAATATTAGTACATTTGGACGTTGAGAGGTGACTCAAATTTTTTTGCAGAAATTGCTTGAAAATAACTCAAATAATAATATCTGAGTTTTCCTCCCTCTCAAAAAGGTCCGGAACATTGTTTAAATAATCAAAATGTCAAAAAATTAAGGAAAAATTCGATTATTTTCTTGGTTTTTTGATTATAACTTTAAAAGTATTCATTTCCGAGAAAAGTTGTACTGACGTAAAAGTTGCGTAATTAAATTTCCTACAATATAGAATTGGTTAAAAATTTAAGAAATAGTCACCCTTGTTGCAAAATAGAAATAATTGTGAAAAAAACATACAAAAACAAGTATTAGCATTTTACATTTTTCAACCATTTATGCTACACTTAGGACCTTCATATTTCACCCTGAAAAATTTTATGATACAGTAAAACAATACTGTAAATTTCATTAAGATCGGTTCAATAGATTTTGCAAAATAAATTTTGCAATCCAGCTTTCGTAAAAAAAAATCACTTTTTCAAAATGCTACAGGACTGAAAATAAAGCAGATAGCAAGTTGAAAATTTTTTTGCGTATAGAAGTGTACTGTACCTTTCATTTGCAACTTTGCAAAATTAAAATCGCTTAACACCACGGCGTCAGGAATTTTTTTTAAATAAACAATAATTATTGGTGCTACGCGCAGGACAGCGGATAGGTTGCTCTGATTGGGCATTCCAATTACCTTTGATAATGATTTATACATTTTAATTTTTATGACATTTCGATATAAATAAATAAATTTGTTTATTGCAAAATAAAAACACATACTCTATCCTTTGAAATAACAATTTTATTAGCAAAAACTTTCTTTGTTCATAATATATTTTAACTTAAATAATAAAAGTTAATTATTTTTAAACATATGCAATTGTTTAAACAATATTTCACAATCAATAATAAAATTAGTTTGATTTTTGTGGAATTAAAAAATTAAAATACAACAAAATATAGAGTAAGAAAATAATATATTAGATAAAGATTGAAAGAAATTTTGGTGGAAATCAACCTGTGTGAATCGAACACCGCTGTCCTGCGCGTAGCACCAAAAATTATAGTTTATTTCAAATATTTTCTGACGCCGTGGTAATTAATCGATTTTAATTTTGAAAATTGCAAATGAAAGGTACAGTACACTTCTATAAGCAAAAAAAAATTCAACTTGCTATCTGCTTTATTTTCAGTCCTGTAACATTTTGAAAAAATGAATTTTTTTTGCGAAAGCTGTATTGCAAAATTTATTTTGCAAAAGCTATTGAACCAATCTTAATGAAATTTACAGTATTGTTTTACTATATCATAAAGTTTTTCTGGGTGAAATATGAAGGTCCTAACTGTAGCATAAATGGTTGAAAAACGTAAAATGCGAATACTTGTTTTTGTATGGTTTTTTCGTTATTATTGCTATTTTGCAACTAGGGTGACTATTTTTTAAATTGTTAACCAATTCTATATTGTACTAAATTGAATTACGCAACTTTTATGTCAGTACAACTTTTCTCGGAAATGAATACTTTTAAAGTTATAATCAAAAAACCAATAAAAAAATCGAATTTTTCCTTCAATTCTTGACATTTTGATTATTTAAACAATGTTCCGGACCTTTTTGAGAGGGAGGATAACTCAAATATTATTATTTGATTTATTTTGAAGCAATTTCTGCAAAAAAATTTGAGTCACCTCTCAACTTCCATCTCAAAACAGATCCGCCCTGGACTATACTACAGGTACCATTAGTTAAACACAATGCTTTTAAAACTTTTTTGCCTCTTAGTACTTTTTCGATAAGCCAGCGTTTATCGAGATATTTTGAATATTTATCCAATCCATCACATACTAAGTATGTGAGTATACAAGTCTTGTATATGGTTAAGTACGATTATAGAGACCTGTTAATAATCTGAAAATTTATTTATAATTTAAATTTTTAGGTATATTTTAAAAAGAAGTCGTATTTCGATAAAAGGTGACTTACCAAAAAAAGACTAAAAGGCAAAAAAGTTTTAAAATCACTGTGTTTCACTAATGGTACCACAATAATTTTTTAATTGGAACGTACACAAACATTTGGGGGGTTTAAAGGAACAAAACCCCCATAAAATTTTTATGTAAATATATTAAAAAAGAAGCCGCATCTCAATAAAAACTGGCTTATCGAAAAAATAATAGGAGGCAAAAAAGTTTTAAAAACTTTGTGTTTAACTACTGGTACTACAAAAATGAATTAGTTAGAACGTACACAAAAGTTTGGGGGGGTTTAAAGAAAAAAACCCCCATAAAATTTTTATGGGGTGGACAAATTTCACTATAATTTTGGTTTAAGATGTTTCTGCCATAAGAATGATACATGTCCATTTTCAATGGAAAATCTCTAATAGTTTTCGATATATTGAAAAAAATCGATTTTCATTTTGTAAATTCAAAGGGCTGTAACTTTTTTTGTGAGCACATTTTTACTAAGGTAAGTTAGGTTAAATCGAACTATTTTTGACCCCAAAATGTGTGGTACAATTTATGACCAATCTTTTCGGGACACCCTGTATATCTAGGTAAAGTATGTATCTGGTCGCAAAACCGTGTGAACATCAAAATGAAAATTACATAACATAATGGTTTAACAACACGCAATCAGAGAAACGGTTGCATACTATTTAATCTTTTCGATGGTGGAATAAAAAGATTATGCTTCCTGTGCCATGCTCGTTTATCGTGCGTTGGCTATCAAACTGGATATACATACTAATTTTGTTGAGGGCAACTCAGAAGAGGGATGCATGAGATCTGTTAAACCATTAAAAACATGGTCATAGATACCTGATGCAGGGCATTTCGCCCATGAAATATCCGAAAACACGTGTAAAGCCATTACGTTATTATGTAGATAATAATTATGTGGAAAGTAGTAATATATTTGCGGAATCCCAAGAGAACTAAAATCAAAGTGTCCTTTCTTCTTTTAATGTAAATTTTAATCTCGTAAAATGGCCCACTAGGGTCACGGATTGCATTAAGACGATTGATAACGTCTTTGTTAATTTTTTAAACTCTTCTGTTTCTTGTGTAAACGACAATACTGTGTCCGACCATCGAACTGTACTGATTGAGTTTGATTTTGGGGCGGTGAGTCGAGTGTTTTCTATCAAAAAAGGAATTTTAATGACATTGCTATAAATAAATTTATAAATGACATCTCAAGTGAGGACTGGAATCAAATATTTGGTATTCTAGATACAAATATTGCTTTTAACACATTTTTTAATATTTTTTTGTATCATTTTAACATAAATTTTCCTATCATAAATAAAAAGTCCAAATTAAATAGTAATAAATGGGTTAATAATGATGTGAGACAATCAAGTTATCAATTGAAAAATTTGCATGCATTATCTAGGGCATTTCCAGAGTTGCGTGATTATTATAGACATAAAAAAGAAAGCATCAAAAGCTTCTAAAATTAACCAAAAAATGCCATTACCAAGATATAATAAACAACTCAGATAATCCTTCTAAAATTGCTTGGAAAATAATATCTGATTTTTCAAAAAGTAAAAAAATGAGAGTAACATAACACTTTTAAACGGGGATAACTTAATTACAGATTCATTAGAAATAGCCAATAAATTTAACCTATTTTTTAAAAATGCTCCATTGGATGCAATTGCGACCATTCCAAACAAACCTGATAGTACATATATTTGTAACAACACTGTTTTGGATGACCACTTTCTTCTACATCCGTACACTACAATAGAATTAAACAAATTATTAAACCAAAAACAAAAAATCTCAGGGCTTTGATGAAATTTTTGGGTTTTTAATAAAAAAGGTTGTTTCTTTTTTAATATCGCCATTAACATATTTAATTAATTTATCATTTTCAAATGGCAATTTTCCAGATTGTATAAAAACGGGAAAGGTGTTACCAATTCATAAAAAAGGTGACCCAAAACTAATAAATAATTACCGTCCAATAACCATTTCTTCGGTATTTTCAAAAATTTTTGAATACAGTTATTTACAAAGACTTAACTTATTTTTACAGACGAATAAAGTGATTGTTAGTAACCAACATGGTTTCCAGTCCAAAAAATCTACCCATACAGCAATGCATTCCTTTTATGATACTCTCACATTTCTAATAGATACTGGAGAGAGTCCTGTTGGGATATTTTGTGATCTTAGCAGGGATTTCGACTGTGACAATCCCGAAATTTTATTTTATAAATTAAAAAATATCGGCATTCAAAGACGTGCGTTAAATTGGTTAACATCATATTTAACTGCACGTCGTCAATACGTCAGCTTAACGTCAGAAAAAGAAGAATTATCAAATGCGACGCATAAATCCAACTCTCTCGATATTGACATAGGTGTACCGCAAGGATCAATTTTAGGACCTGTTCTCTTTCTTATTTATGTAAACGATGTTGTCTCGGTTAACTCGGATGGACATTTCACGATATTTGCAGACCACATAAATGTAATAGTCCATGGACTTGATACTTCTTTGAAGTCCAAATGTAACAGCTTACTGTCAGATCTTTACAACTGGTTCTGTAAGAACTATTTATTGTTGAACACCCAAAAAACTCTTTTCATGCAGTTCCATAATAGGCAACGATGTATTAACCCAATTAACTTAAATATAAATAATAATGATATTGAACTTGTCTCATCATTAAAGTTCTTAGGACTTCATTTAGATGAATGTCTTAATTGAAGGAAACATTGTGATACACTGGCCGCAAAGTTAAACTCAGTAACGTTTTTGTTTCGAAATTTTAAACAAGTATTAACGGAAAAACAATTAATAATGCTTTATTGTGCCCAAGCCGAATCTTGTTTGAGATACGGGATTTGTTTTTGGAGATCAAGTTCCCATATCAATGAAGTGTTTTTTGCACAAAAAAGAATAATACGGACTATTGCTGGTATCCCTCTTAAAACAAGTTGTAGACAATACTTGCAAAATTTCAGAATATTGCCGTTGGCCTGTATTTATATTCTGGAGACTTGTATATATATTTTTTTCTACGACCGTTTAATAACATGCTTATTATTCGCTATTTTTTCATAGATAATAGCACCCATTACTGTACCTGTGAGTAATAATTCATTACTCACGGGCAGAAGTTACTCATGGGTCATTACTCACGGGCTGAACTTAGATTCAAGTGGCGCATGCCACTTTTAATATTAATCGTATATACACTGCAAATAAAATTACTTAAACTTGTTTATTTAATACAATAATTATTGTAATTTATACCAATAATTAACTTCGAAAAATTTTTAAAGGAATTTTAACTGTAACAATGTCAGTATATTTCTTACGTTTATATCTTGTTTACTAAAAATTTTGACGTTTATCATTTAATTTAGTGACAGTGACATTAGCGCATTTTGTTTATGTTAATATTGGAATTTATAACTAATATTGTGTTTGTTTTTCAAGTTATATTGTGTTAAATATGTTATAACATATTGTGTATAGTTATATTATTATATTATATATAGTTAAATGTAAATATACATTATAACTATATATTATATGAAATACGTCCACCGACAACAGCCATTTCCTATTTATTAGATTCACTGACAGTAGGTACAAATTTAAGCTTATAATTTTTCGGAAACGAATAGAACTTATATTGACTATTTCTAGTTGTATTTTTACAATAAATAAGAATTTAGTAACAGTAGGCAACCAATTATTCAGCCACGTACTAGGGGTAAATAACATTTAGGTATTTTTGTAACTTATTATAATTTAAATCTCGAGTAGTTGATAATTAATTTTTTTACTAATTAAAATAAAAAAGGTCGTAGAAAAAGTATAGTATTCTACTCGCATGTAATGGCTATTACTCACTCTGATGAATTACGACACTCGCCTACGGCTCGTGTCGCACACTTCATCATCGTGAGTAATAGCCATCATTACATGCTCGTTGAATAATATACTATTAATAACCTCGAAAATTTTAAAAACTATGGGCAAATACATAACATGAACACTAGATATAAAGATACCTTGCGTGCCCCAATGTGTAGGGGAAATATATATTGCAGGTCCCCGAGTATAATGGGACAAAGACTCTATAATAGTTTACTAACCCATATAAAATTGTGTACAAGCTTTAAACTCACATCGCACACATCTTATGGAAAATATAATGTCACTCAAATTCAATAAAATTTATACGAATAGATTCGTTTTAAATTAACGGTCAAATCTTATCATTGCGCCAACTCTTAATTATTATTATTATTTATTATTATTTATTATTATGATTAATTACGTCGCAAATTGCAATTAAAGTTTATCGAAATCACATTTTTTGAGTCAGTAAAAGTGTCAGTTACCATCATTATTGCTCTGGGTGCTATTCAAAAGAGCTTAAACCCCCCGCTGGGCCTAAGCGAATTAGTGAAACTAATCCTCTGAGTTATGGAGTACCGACAATTTGGGTGTTTTAAAATATTTTTTCTCTCTCTAACTTATGTACGTATCCATGTGATTTCAGATTTATTTATATCAATTTCTGCTCTTATTATTGAAAATATAGAGTTGGCGCAATGATGATTTGACCGTTGATTTAAAACGAATCTATTCGTATAAATTTTATTGAATTTGAGTGACATTATATTTTCCATAAGATGTGTGCGATGTCCTTTAAAGGAATTTCTGATGACACACATTTTTCATTCGGTTGAAGAATTTCTTCAATTTTAAATGTATTTTCATTGTTAGTATGTGTAGTGAAATTGTTTATTTGTTTGTTATATTTACTTAATGTATTACTTTTGACAAATTCTATACAGACTCTGTCTGTCTAAAAGAAAATAAAGTATTTATTTATTTATTTATTACTTAAAGTCGCTGGATTCAATACTTCTTCTCCATCCAAAAAGTGCACGTCCCTACGCACGTTTTCATTTCAAAAATTTCGAAGCGATGACGGGCGCTTATTCAACAATTTTTCCCGATCTAAAAAGTGTATAACGTCCCTAAAAAAAATGTATTTCCTCGAAGCAATGACCTTTTGTCGATAATTCAATATTTTTCTCCATCTAAAAAGGACGCAACGTCCCTAAAGAAGTTTTCGCTTCAAAAATTTATTTCGTCGAAGCAATGACGGTCGCAAATTTAATACTTTTTTCCCATTGAAAAAGTGCAAAACGTCCCTAAAGAAGTTTTCACTTCAAAAATTTATTTCGCCGAAGCGATGGCGGTCGCTAATTCAACACTTTTCCCCATCTAAAAAGTGCACAACGTCCCTAAAGAACTTTCACTTCAAAAATTTATTTCGCCGAAGTGATAACGGTCGCTAATTCAATATTTTCCCTATCTAAAAAGTGTACAGCGTCCTTAAAGAAGTGTTCACTTCAAAACATTAGTTCGCGGAAGCAATGGCGGTCGCGATGATGATCGCTAATTCAATACTATTTCCCCATCTAAAAAGTGCACAACGTCCCTAAAGAAGTTTTCATTTACAAAATTTATTTCGTCGAAGCAATGACGGTCGGGATGACGGTCGCTAATTCAATATTTTTGCCCATCTAAAAAGGGCGCAACGTTTCTACAGAAGTTTTCACTTCAAAAATTTGTTTCGCAGAAGTAATGGCGGTCGCTAATTCAACACTTTTTCCCCATCTAAAAAGTGCACAACGTCCCTAAAAACGTTTTCACTTCAAAAATTTATTTCGTCGAACCAATGACGGTCGCTAATTTATATTTTTCCCCATCTAAAAAGTGCACAACGTCCCTAAAGAAGTTTTCACTTCAATAATATTAGTATTATTATACGTACATTACAATAATATACGTACAAAATTTATTTCGTCGAAGCGATGACGGTCGCGATGACGGTCGCGAAATAAATCATTTTTCCCCATTCTAAAATAAGTTTTACATTTATTTTAAATTTAAATACTTCTACACAATTTATATATACATACACATAATATACCTATATATGTACAAAATTTATTTCGTCGAAGCGATGACGGTCGCGATGACGGTCGCGAAATAAATCATTTTTCCCCATCCTAAAATATGTTTTACATTTATTTTAAATTTAAATACCTCTGCACAATTTATATACATACACATAATATATAGCATAAGCGATGACGGTCGCAATGACGGTCGCGATGACGGTCGCGATGACGGTCGCGATGACGGTCGCGATGACGGTCGCGATGACGGTCTCCAATTCAATGCTTTTTCCCCTATCCAAAAATCGCACAACGTCCCTAAAGATGACGGTGGCGAATTCAATGCTTTTCCCCTATCCAAAAATCGCAAAACGTCTCTAAAGAAGTTTTCACTTCAAAAATAAAGAGAAATAAAAAAATACCTACGCATTACCACAACCTTCCTCGAGGTATTCACGAGTGGAAAGTTCGAGATAGCGCAAAATTTTTCATCAAGTTATTACAGAAAAGGATAAAATGTTAGATTTTTTCTAACGGCGCGACTGCTTTCGGCTTACAAATATTTATTTCTATAAATTTTAAAGCTAACTGGTTCTCACCAAAGCCATAAATTCCACAAAAAACATAAAAAAATAAAAAAAAAACTACGCATTACTACAACCTTCCTTGAGGCACTTACGAGAAGAAAGTTCAAAATATCACAAAATTATTCATCAAATTATTACGGAAAAGGATAAAATGTTAGATTTTTTCTAACGGCGCGACTGCTCCCGGGTTAAAACCTAGAATAATCTACTATTAAAAAAACAGAAATAAAAACTCGAACGGGCGATATAACTTAAAGCGTAAATTTATCGTGAACGCTTCCGAAAATTATGTATTTTTCACAGAAACTTTGGAAAGTTGTTCAGCAACGTATAAAACGTGATGAATCGATGCAATGGCTCAAACGTAAACTTCTTTAAGTTATACTTGTTTTGGCTTAATCTCACAAATGTAGGAGATAAATTGGATAGGGGAAATATTGTTTCAATCTGTTTTTCTGCTAAAAACGGTAGTTTAAAAGTTTCCGCTTGGGAAATTCAAATGAAAAACAAGATATTAAATTAGGCGATACATGCAAATTTATTTATTTAGCTTTACTCCAAAAGATTTGTATATAATTATAATAAATATTTGTGCATATATTTAATCGATTTGATCTATACGCAAGCATGAGTATAATAATTTATTCTCGTAATCAGATTTTAAATCAAGGTAAAGAAAACAACAAAAAAAATTTCAAAGTTTAATTACCCTTTTCGAAGTTCCCCACTAATGTTTAAGACAGAGCAAATAAGAGTTTATGTACTTGATCTAAATACCAAAAAAACAAAGTACATTGTAATCTTCTTTTTCTTTCATTACTTGAATTTCACTGTTCTTGAATTTCACCAACTCTACCTTTGAAGTGGTAGATAAATTCACATACTTAGGCTCTCTCATCACCAAGGAAAACCAAGGATAATCCTAGCGAACAAATGCTATTTTGGACTGAGTAGACATATGAGCAGCAGAAAATTAAGCCACAAAACAAAAATAACCATATACAAAACCCTTATACAACCAGTGTTGACATATGGATCGGAGACATGGACCATCACCAAGGCAGATGAAAACCTTCTGCTTATATTTGAACGAAGGTTCCTGAAAGGAATATTCGGTGGCATCTGTGAAAATGGTATTTGGAGGAGGAGGTACAACTACGAGGTATACCATAGATATAAACTTATATGTATTTGGTGGTAAAGACATAGTATCTCTTATAAGAATAGGAAGACTAAGATGGGCAGGACATCTAACAAGATAACAGCACATCAACCCTTCTAGAAGAATCCTTATGTCACAACCTGTGGGAAGTAGAAATAGGGGTAGGCCAAAACTTAGATGGAAGGACGGTGTAGATGAGGATGGAAGAACAATAGGCGCAGCAAACTGGCAACGGTTGGCAATGGATAGAACTGACTGGCGTAATAGACTTGGGAAGGTCGAGTCTATTTCATAGGGCAGTAGCACCATTGATGATGATAACCCTGTCCGAATATTGAACGTTGGCGATCATACTGGCAATAATAACTTTGTTTACGGCAGCTCTAAGCAAATTAGTGGTGGTCTCTTGATACCATTTCCGCAGATTTCGGAGGCAGGATGTTCTTCTTCGGCCTGGACCGCTTCTTCCCGCGAATTTTACCTGTATTATGAGGTGAAGAAGGTTATCGTAGTCAGTAAGCGTGAAATATTAAATACACGACTTTTGGTTAACTGACAACCAATTGGCAGGGTAGACACCTACACATACCTTGTTATCAACATAGACAGCCAATACGACCACTCTGCTGAAATAAAACAAAGTATAGGAAAAGCAAGATCAGTAGCATTTGTGACGATGAATTTTCTTGTCAGAAGTTACGATTTACCACTTGGTACCAGAATCTTTATACACCATTAGAGCTTCCATCAATTCAAGAAGTACGGGATGCAATAAATCACCTAAAAAATAATAAATCTTCAGGAAGTGATGGTATATCCGCGGAACTTATTAAATATGGAGGCGCTACTCTGACTAATCAAATATAAAAAATAATACTGAGAGCGTGGAATGAGGAACAGATCCCGGAAGAGGGGTGTATTGGAATCGTTTGCCCGTTTCACAAAAAAGGTGATCAATTGGAATGTAGAAACTATAGGGGAATAACTCTTCTTAATACAGCTTACAAAATATTTTCGAGTATATTATGTGGTCGCCTAAGTGCACATTGAGAGGAGCTGCTTGGAGAATATCAAAGTGATTTTAGGCCTGATCGATCAACAACAGACCAGATCTTTGTGCTAAGACAAATACTGGAAAAAAGCGATGAATTCAATATCGACACAAACCATCTTTTCGTAGATTTTAAATCGGCCTATGATCGTGTCCCAAGAAATAAATTGAAGCCATGGATGAATTTCACATCCCTGATAAACTGATAAGACAAGTTAAGGCTACAATGCGTAAAGTCGTTTGCAAAGTCGAAATACAGGGCAAACAATCACAGGCTTTTGAAACAAATGTTTTGCTGCGACAGGGAGATGCGCTGGCGTGTGTCCTCTTCAACATAGCTCTGGAAAAGGCGGTCAGAGATGCACGAATAGACGACAGAGGAAATATTTTTAATAAATCATCCCAAATTTTGGCATATGCAGATGACGTTGGCCTAGTTGCCAGCACAACACGCAAACTAGAAGAAATGTATACCACCTTCTTAAATAACTCAAGAAATATGGGCCTGAAAGTAAACGAGGAGAAAACTAAGATGTTGGCATCAACAGCCAATAACAGAGCCAGAAACATCGGTCACCAATTCACTGTTGATAACTCTACCTCAGAAGTGGTGGACAAATTCACATACTTAGGCTCCCTAATCACCAAGGAAAATCAAGGATAATTCTAGCGAACAAATGCTATTTTGGACTGAGTAGATATATGAGAAGCAGAAACTTAAGCCAAAAAACAAAAATACCCACATACAAATCCCTTATACAACCAGTGTTGACATATGGATCGGAGACATGGACTATCACCAAGGCAGATGAAAATTTTCTGCTTATATTTGAACGAAGGATTGTGAGAGAAATATTCGGTGGCATCTGTGAAAATGGTATTTGGAGGAGGAGGTACAACTACGAGGTATACCACAGATATAAACATGTATTTGGTGGTAAAGACGTAGTATCTCTTATAAGAATAGGAAGACTAAGATGTTCCAGGAGGACTAAGATGGGCACTCAGGACATCTAGCAAGATCACAGCATAACAACCCTCCTAGAAGAATCCTTATGTCACAACTTGGGGGAAGTAGAAATAGGGGTAGGCCAAAACTTGAAAAAATGGTGTAGATGAGAATTTGAGAAAAATAGGCGCAAAATACTTACTTTTTGAGTTATATGCGAAAAACCGTCTACAAACGTGGTTATTTTGTTAAATAATAAACATATTCACTCGCAAATAACTCGAAAAGTATTAACTTGACGCAAAAACTCGATAGAACAAAAGTTGCTTAGAATTAATAATTTTATCTATTTTCGGACTTACTTTGGACATATATTTTTTCATCCCCGAGAGGGGAGAAACCCACCCCCAGGGCAAAAGCACACGTCGGCACAATATCACTTTTTTTCTTTGACTTGTTAGCTACGTGTGTGCCAAATATCATTTCAATCCAAGCAGTTCTTTAAATTTAAGAGGTTTTGCAATATTTTACCGTTAAAGAACGTACTAATGGTGGAGTTTGAATTGAAAAGAAATGCGGTCGTCTACTTTCATTGTTAACGTTTTTTCTCTACGTACGTAAACTATAGATGTATTGTTAAAATAAGAAAATAGTCGTAACATCGTCCAATAGCTTTTAGTAAGCATTAATTCTCGGTTTACCTAATTCGTTATCAAAGAGAAGTCTCGTGACTTCTATGAAGCTTCTATTAGCAAAAAAAATATGTGTGTACTTTGTACGCACGTAAGAAGTTATACTTCTATTATATAATTTCGACGAAATATATATACTTAACAGTTACAATACAAAAAATTAACAATAATTACCAAAAATTAACCAAAACTTAACAATGCCAAAAATTAAAAAAAAAAGGATATGAATCGTCCGGGATTTGAACCAGCGATCTCTCGATCTCTGGTCCAATGCTCTACCAACCAGGCGCCAGTTATTGACGTATCGGATATACATAATTACACATCACGGTGACAAGTGAAATATAAAAATAGATATTTTATTATTTTACGCCCAAGGTAGACAAATCCAAAGACACAAAAATTATAATAAATAATACATTTACTAAAAAACACTAATAGATTATTTTAATGGCTTATTTGCGCTGATGCATAATTTGAAAGATTAGCAAGGAACTACATACTGTCTGTCTGCGCATGCGCCAGGCAATTATAAAATTTCACCCTCGATCGTAAAGAAGTATAACTTCAAACAATGTTTTATGCAACAAACACGGTATTATCTTAGATAAGTGTTTAAAATTTATTTAAACTTTAATCATATAGGTACAAGTTGTGATGCTTTCTTAAGATATATAAGTAGCCCAGTAAATGAACGAGAAATACGGCGATACCGCGTAATTTTCAGGGGCAACTCCGAGTTGCATGAAAATTTGGATTTAGGTTCTACTTACCTTCCACTTCAAAGTTGAAATTGTGCCGTTGGTTGCTTTTCCTTGGGGAGTGACAATTACCCCTTCTCGGGGGTGAAAAAATATAGGTTCAAGATAAGACCGGAAATGGATAAATTGACTGATTTTAAGCATTTTTTGTTCTATAGAGTTTTTTGTGTTAGTCCATACTTTTCGAGTTATTTACGATTGAAAATGTTTATTTTTCGACAAAAAAATACTACGTTTTCAGACGGTTTTTCGCAAATAACTCAAAAAGTAAATATCTGATCGAAAAAAATACTTTTAGCAGAAATGTAGCTTATAAAAAATTTAAAAAAATGGTGTATCAGAAAAGTCCATCAATCGAGTAAAAACAAAGTTGTAGCTCATGAAATATACGTTCTTATTCGTCTAATTCCAAATCGAATATTTCAAGGTGAAATCACCGAAAAATTAAGCACTTTTCGGGAAAAACCTATTTAAACTTGTTTAAAGTGTTTATGGAAGGCTTTATTTTAATTGTTCATAAAAGTTTCTAGCATTAAAAATAAGCGAGCTACGCTCAAAATAAAGTTGTTCCTCTTTTTTTTTTGTAAAAAAATCATGAAAATCTCCCCGGGTTTAGCTCCTAAAATGAAATTAATCGCTACCGCTTCACAAACAATTTACTTACTTATCTATCTTTTATATGATCTGTCAGTTTCGGCGGTTTAAAGTGCTTATTTTTGAAAGGGTTATAGTTGAAAAAGTCAACTATCCACGAGTGTATCCAAATTTTGAACAGCCATATCTTAACCAATTTTTGTCTCACGGAAAAACAAAATAAAACACGAAAAGCATATTTATAATAGCAAAACCTACATTTTTTTACTCCTTAAGATTTTTCTTACCACTAATACTTTTTAAGTTATTTTGAAAAAAGGAAATTTTTCAAAAATTTTTAGAAAAATTTTTTTACTCTAAAACCATTTTTTTTCAAAAATAAGCACTTTAAACCAATCAAGCTTGCAGATCATATAAACAATACACATATAGTTAAAATAAATGATAAAGCGGTAACGACTAATTTTATTTAGGTTGCTAAATAGAAGGAGATTTTCACGATTTTTTTTACCAAAAAAAGGGGCCAACATTTTTTTTCAGTGTAACTCGTTTATTTTTTACGCTAGAAATTTTTGTAAAAAACAAATATATATCTTTTTTCAGATACTTTAAAAATATAAATAAACTTTTCCCGAAAATTGCTTAGTTTTTCGGTCATTTCGTGTTGAATTATTCGATTTGGAATTAGACGAATAAGAACGTACTTTTCATGAGCTACAACTTTGCTTTTACTCAATTTATAGACTTTACTGATACACCGCTTTTTTATAAGCTACACTTTTGCTAAGTATATTTTTTTCGATAAAATATTTACTTTTTGAGTTATTGGCGAAAAACTGTCTGAAAACGTAGTTTTTTTGTCGAAAAATCAATATTTTCAATCGTGAATAACTCAAAAAGTATTAACTTACGTAAAAAACTTTATAGAACGAAAGTTGCTTATAATCTGTCAGTTTATCCATTTCCGGGCTTATTTTAAACATGCGTTTTTCACCCCCGAGAAGGGGTGCCTGTCACCCCTCCAAGTAAAAGCAACCAACGGCACCAATTCAACTTTTAAGTGGAGTGTAAGTAGAACATAAATCCAAATTTTCATGAAATTCGGAGTTGCTCCTAAAAATTACACTCCAAAATGGTCATTTATTGGGCTAAAGTAGTTTAATATATTATAGTTGAGCCACAACACACCTTTTAGTCCGAGTTCAAGGGTAACGCACACTCCTATTAAATTTGACCTAAAATTAAACTCCATATATTATATAACATTACACCATAAATATGTTGTTATCTATGTTACACAGTTCACTAGCAGTATCTCCTATAATACCTACCCTGTGAAATCCTCTCAATTCTTTCTAGTAAATCTTCTTCGTAGGATATTTTAAAAGCACACATGTAGCAATATAATTGTCAACAAACTTGCCGGCGGCCCATAAATTCGTGAATTTTGCTAAGTCGGCTAAACATTTTAAGAAAGGAGGAGACGATGCGGAAAGTTGAAATTCAGCAAAGTTGGTATATCGCTTTCGGAAATAAGTAGTAAATTTTTAAAAATAACAAACTGGAATTGCAACATGCTCAAATCATTCAATGGCTATCGTAAAGTTTCCTGTGTCTGGAGTTTCGTTTCCTAATTTTGTCGTATTTGTCAAAAAACTCAAAACAAACTTTTGCCTTAATCAATAATATCTACACAATGACTCAACTACTTTATTTTTTAAATATATGTAAAGAGAAATCCCGACATACAATATCTGCTGTCGAGATTCTCTTTAATTTAAGTTTGAAGCAAGTAGCTGAGACACTAGCCAAGTAGCAAGATAAAGTGAAGTGACAGTGACAAAATGTCATGAATAAACTTTCTTAAAATTACTTAATGTAATAAATGATTAAGAATTTTTTAACGTAGAATAATTAGCTTAAATTGTTGTTTCTTTGTATTTTCAGGTAGTATAATTTTAAGTTCGTAAATATTGTAAAATTAATAAACTTTGTATTTTCAGAGCAACATCAATTTAGTTTAAAAAAAGTCAAAAGTCCCAAGTCCCAGTCTGTAGTGGTGTAAAAAGTAACATATTACAAAACAACAATTTTGCTTAAGTACACTCAAAAATGGAAAAATTAAGGTTTAACTTTAAAATGGTAGGAGCACAAGATTGAAAAACAAATATGATGTGTATAACTTCAATTGGCACACCAGATGGAAAAACCTTTTTATTACCAGACGAGTTTCAGCCAGCGAATTTGCACAAAGAAGTGTGCAAAACACAGGTATATGCAAGAATAAAAAACTCTATAAAGAAAAGAAATAAATCTAGAAAATTGTGGATAACCTTAACAGAAGAATTATCAAAAATCAATCTAGATGAAGATGAAAATTTATATTTTGAGAATCAATATTTAGAAGAACTGACAGAGACTGATAGTGAACCCACATCAGATGTTCAAGTTGACACAATACAAAAACTATTGGAAAAACTGATGGAAAATAAAGAACAGACATCTGAAATTCAGAATTTAAGCAAGATAGCAAAAGATTTTATGATTGAAAAATTTGATGGAAAAAATATAAACGCAAACCAATGGCTATCTGAATTTGAAAGAGAATGCGAACGTTGTTTAATTCTAGAAGAAAAGAAAAAGATTGAAATTTTAAAATTTTTCCTTGAAAAGGCAAGTATAGACTGGTACAGCTGTATGATACTAAAATTTACAGTAGAATCAGATTGGGAAGACTGGAAAAATAATTTTTGTGAAACTTTTGGAAGTAAAGGGTGGTCTCAAATCCGATATGCTCACACATTTAAATACCAGACTGGTTCCTTATTAGAATATGCAATAAAAAAGGAAAAGCTACTACTGCAGGTGAGTAAATCCATTGACACAAGCACATTAATAGATTTAATAGCCATTGGCCTACCAAATAATGTTGCAGATAAAATTGATAGAGAAATATTACAAGGTACCCAAGATTTGTACAATGAGATAGGTAAACTTGAACACCTTGCAACTAGAAGTCTAATGAAAAAGAAAAAATATGCAGAAAATAAATTCAAACAATCAGAGGAAAAAACTCCTTGTAAAATATGTCAAAATGCAAATAGAGGAAAACGGTTCCATTCTGAGGAGAATTGCTGGTTTAAAGAAAAAAAAGATAAAGCTGGTCAAGTGAGGACAATAAATAACAATGCAATGTTAGAAGTGGAATTGAGCAACGAGAATCCAAAAAACTTACAATAATACCATTAATTGTGTCCAACGTAAAAATAAACAACATACTGAATGTGAATGCACTGTATGATCCAGGATCCAATGTGTCACTGATAAATTCAAAAATATTGAAAATAAAACAGAAGGAATGGAATAATAAACATTCAGTTAATCTAAACACCATTAATGGTAGTTCAAAAACAAAAGGTATGGTTACATTAAAATTAAAAATTTTAGACGTTGAAAATGAAATGAATGTTTTTGTTATAGAAAATGAGGAATTTAAGTATGATTTTTTAGCTGGTTTGGACTGTTGTTTAAAATTTAATATAAGTCATAATGAGAGACTAGAGATTATACATAACAATGATAGAAATATAGAATCACCAGAAAAAGGTAAATATGTCAAAATTCCTGATGTACTAGGTGACATAAACAAAAAAGAATATAAAATTAATTTCAATGAAAATTTAAATATTGATCAATTTGAAATAGAAAAAAATCATCTAGATTTAGATAAACAAGTTAAAATTGAAGAAATAATTGATAAATATGCAACGGTATTTGCCAAGGATAAATATGATGTTGGTACAGTTAAAGATTATGAAGCCCACATTGATCTAATGGTAGAAAAATACTGTTACAAACGCCCCTACAGATGCACAATGGAGGACAGAAAAGAGATAGAAAATCAAGTAGCAAAATTATTGGAAAAGGGTTTAATTGAAGAATCATATAGTCCTTTTGCTGCTCCTGTTACATTGGCATATAAAAAAGAAGAGGGGAAAAAATCAAGACTGTGTATAGACTTTAGAGAACTTAACAAAATAGTCACACCTCAATCACAGCCTTTTCCTATGATAGAAGATTTAATAATAAAAACAGTAAACTGTAATTACTTTACAACATTAGATATTAACTCTGCGTTCTGGTCAATTCCAATGAAAATTGAAGATAAACATAAAACAGCATTTGTAACACAAGAGGGACACTTCCAATGGACCTGTCTACCATTTGGATTGAAGACATCACCAGCCATTTTCCAAAGAATACTGAGTAACATAATAAGAAAATATAAAATATCAGATTTTGCAATAAACTTTATTGATAATATTATAATATTCTCTAAGACATTCACAGATCACGTTTCACATATATCTACATTATTGGAAACAATTATGAAAGAAGGGTTTAAACTAAAATTCTCAAAATGCTCATTTGCGAAAAATAGCGCAAAATATTTGGGTCATATAATCGAAAAGAATTCGGTGAGACCATTAAAAGATTACCTGACCGCTGTAAAAGATTTTCCAGTTCCGGAAAAAAAAAATATCCGTCAATTTTTGGGAAAAATAAATTTTCATCAAAAATTTATACCACACAGAGCAGTTATACTTGAACCGCTATATAACCTATTAAGGAAAGATGTTAAGTTCATCTGTACAAAAGAATGTCAAGAAGCCTTCGATAAGATAAAAAATTGGTTGTGTTCACAACCAATTCTGAAGATATTTGACCCAAACGTCCCAATTAAAATCTACACAGATGCATGCATGATTGGTGTGGGAGCTGTGCTAAAACAGGACGATGAAAATGGTAATAGTAGACCAGTGGCATATTTTTCAAAAAAATTAACAGAAGCACAAAAGAAGAAAAAAGCAATATATCTAGAATGCTTAGCCATAAAAGAAGCTGTAAAATATTGGCAACATTGGCTAATGGGCAAAGAATTTAAGGTATATTCTGACCATAAACCCTTAGAAAATATGAATTTTAAAACTAGAACTGATGAAGAATTAGGTGATTTGGCTTACTACTTATCACAGTACAACTTTAGGGTTAAATATAATCCAGGGGCAACAAACCAAGAAGCGGACTGTCTGAGCAGAAATCCAGTATTAGAACCAGAGGAAAATTTGGACGATTTTCTTCAGTTTGTAAACCACTATTATAGTGATTTACAAATGAGTGAATCCATAAGAAAAATTAACTTAATAGATATCGCAGAGATACAACAAGATCAAAGAGATTTACACAATAGTAATTTGACATTTAAGAATGGAATCTATTATAGAAAAATAAGAAAAAGAGACAAAATTTTAATATCAGAAAATTTTAGTATAGATCTAATAAAAAGGACACATTACACCTACTGCCATTTAGGACAAACACAGATGATAAACAAGATAACTCCATTTTATACAGCAAAAAACTTTTTAAAAAATATAAGGAAAATATGCAATAACTGTGAAATTTGTTTGAAAAACAAATCAAGAAGAAAACCCAAATATGGATGAATGTCACATTTAGGTCCAGCAAAACGACCATTTGAAATAGTTTCTATAGACACTGTTGGAGGATTTGGTGGATTTTGGTCAACAAAGAAGTACCTCCATATATTAATTGACCATTTTACAAGGTACGTTTATATTTTAACATCACAGAATCAAAGTGCAACGGATTTTATAAAATTGACAAAAATGGTAACAGACAATTACCAAGTCGACATAGTGTTGTTGTTGTTTGTTTGGGTTTATATGACTGCGGACACTAAATCCATTCGCCAATTTTACTATTTTTTATTTTATTAGTCATTTTTTCGTATCTTATCCTAAAACTAATACTAATATAATAAACAATTCTACTAATAAATAATTATTTTTGTATTTTTTTTATTAATTTTTTATATATATATATATTTTTATTAATTTTTTTCCAAATGATGTTCTCAGAGTTCCACAGCAAAAACTGCAACATTCTTCTTTAGCCCTCTACTTCATTCGAAAGCTATTTTACTATGGACTGTCCAAGTTCGTCATTCATTTTTATCTACATATTTTTTTTTTATACTTTTTTAATTATTATATTTTTTTTCTATTTTTTTTTATATATCTTTTTTTATATTTTTTCTTTCTTTTTTTTTTATTATTTTTTTATTATTTTTTTATTTTTTTTTTATTTTTTTTTATTTTTATTTTATTATTTTTTTTTTATTTCTTTTCTTTTTTTTTCTTTTCTTTTCTTTTTCTTTTAACATATAACAATTTACAAGAAATACTTACTCTATATTTTACAATTACAATTTAAGCTTAATATCTAAAATATGTTTATACAATAGTCGGTATACCAACTCATTATTTTCTAATGTTAATAAATAATTTAAATTAATGGGATGGTGGACATCAATCAAAGAATACAGTGAATTTAAAAACATATTAACTTTATTAGAGATAAGAGAACAGGTCAAAATTTTGTGTTGTAGATTGCCCAACTGTCCACAAATACATTGTGGACTATCAGCTATATTAATTTTAAATAAATATGATGGAGTAAGACAGTGGTCAAATCTCATTCTGCATATGGTTCTTATCATATCTTTTGTCGACTCCATTTTAGAAAACCAAGGTTTATCCGTTATATAGTTTCTGATTGATCTGTAGTGGTTTCCTGTATTTACGTTTTCATCAATATACCTTTCTTTCCATTCTTTCTTAATCTCTTTGAATAAATTTGATTCAATATCTTTTGGCGTACAAAGATAATGGGTTAATACTCCTTGTGTCACCGCGTTTTTAGCCAATTCATCTACCATTTCATTTCCAGTTATTCCACAGTGGCTTTTAACCCATGCCAACTTAACAGACTTTCCTTGTTGCTGAAGTTCTTTAATTTTATTTATGATATATAATTCAATGTAGTTCACTTTTGATTTAGGATTTATAGCACTAATTTTACTAAGAGAACTTTTACTGTCACTAAAAATTATAAACTTTGAATGATTTATATTAGATAAATATTTTAGTGCTTCCATTATCGCTATTAATTCAGCTGTGTATATACTCATAATAGAATTTAGTTTAAACATTTTACTAATTTTATTACTGCTATCCCAATAGGCACATCCCACACCTTCAATATTTTTTGATGCATCTGTATATAGCATACACTAATCTTTGAACATTTGTGAACTGTCGGAGATAAACACTAATTTTCTTAAAGATATAGGCAACTTGCTATAGTCCCTTAAAAAGTATACCTGAACTTGTTCCATACTATTAAAGTCAATATTATAATTTGGGTTTATGTCATATTTATAAAGTTGTTTATCATATATTGTCATTTTTGAATATAAATCTACCATATTTAGAGTTTTCTTTTTTATCCAATATTTTTCTGTCAAGTCTGCTAAAAACAGTTGATGTATTTTGGAAATTAAACTTGCCTTTTTTTCATACAATCTAACTAAAAGGTTGATGCCAGGTTTTTTTCGTCTTATATCCATCGGCATTTCACAGCATTCAACTTGTAGATTATTTATCGGTGTACTTCTTAGGGCTCCTATACACAATCTAAGGGATTTATTAATGATTTTGTCTATTTTATTTAAATGACACTGTGATGCGTCACTGTATAATATTGATCCGTAGTCGAATATAGCTCTTATATTATTTTTAAATAACAACAAAGAAATATTTGGATCTGCTCCCCAACGTAAGTGTGATACGAATCGAAGAAGGTTTATTCCTTTTTCTGTTTTTTTAACTATATGGTCTATATGTTCTTTCCAGAGAAGCTGTCTATCCAGAGTAATACCCAAATATTTAACATAACTTTGTACAGGATAGGATATATTGTTTATTAAGATGTGATTGGGTATTTCTTTTCGTTTTCTTGTAAAAATACATAATTTGGTTTTGGAATCAGATATATTTAGTCCATGTAATTCACTCCATATTTTAATATGTTTGTCTCCTTCTTCAATGGATTTGACTGCATTTTCTATTTTAATGTTTTCTTGATAAATAACTATATCATCTGCAAATTGTAAAATTTTTGTTGAGTTTAAATATTTTTCTATATCAGAAGTGTAAATTAAATATAACAAAGGGCTTAATATTCCTCCTTGAGGTAAACCACCCATCGCTAGTCTTGGACCAAATGTGTTATTATTTACCGATATATAAATTTTTCTACAGTCATACAATTTTATTATTTTTTGACAGAAGCATTCTGGCAGACCTATTTGTATCATTTTGTTATATAGTATATTTAAATTAACGTTGTCGTATGCTGCTTCAACATCTAATAAAAGAGCGATTACTGAAGAATTTTTCGTAAACGCTAAATTTATATCTGTTACCAAATGACTCACAGCTTCCACAGTAGAATGATTTTTTCGAAATCCAAATTGTGTTTGTGATAATTTATTGTTTTTTTCTAGCCAACTTTCGAGCCTAAGTTTTATCATTCTTTCCAGTGTTTTTGTTATGCAGGAGCTCAATGAAATACCTCTATAAGATTCTGCTGAATCAGGATTCCGATTTGTTTTGAGAATAGGAATCACCCGGTACTCTCTCCAGTTATCTGGAATATCTTCTGATAACCATATTTGATTAAAAAAATTTAATAGTGTTTCTTTCCCTTTTTGATGTAAATTGGCCAACATAATATAATGTACATTATCTATACCTGGAGAAGTATTTTTCTTATTCTTAAGGCTTATTTCTAATTCACAGAAACTAAATGGAATTGAAAGTGGATGCATAGAGTTTTTTCTTTCCATTACATTAATTTTTGAAAATATATTATCTGGACATAATTTTCTTAAAAACTCCTCAACCCATTCTCCTTCAGTCACTGGATTTACTTGTGGTTTAAAAATGTTTTGTAATCGTTTGGCTTGATTCCACATATCTTTAATTGGTGTATTTTTGTTTAAAGTTTTACAAAAATTTCTCCATGCATTACGCTTACTCTCTAATACAACTTTTTTGGTTTTCGCTACACATTTATTATAATTTATATAATTTTGTATATTAGACTGTAGTTTAAACTTGCGTAAAGCTAGTTTTTGTTCTTCTATTACCTTTTTACAATTGTCATTCCACCAAGTTTTTCTAAATCGTGGATTAGTCCCTGTTCTCTTCTCCGGTATACATATCTTACAATATTCGTTTAATTTATTTAAAAATTGTTGGTAATTTAAATTATTATCTATTTCCATGAAATTATCAGTGATAGAAGAGAAAAGAGACCAATCCGCTTTATTTATGTTCCATTGGAATTTTGTATTTACACATTCCGCTTTATTAACATTAATATTTGACTTAATAATAATAGCAAAATGATTTGATCCTAATGTCTCGTCCACAACATCCCAATCGAAAAAATGACTAATATTTGCTGAGCATATTGTAAGATCTATTGCAGATTTATTATTGCTATTCGGTCTACGCATCAAAGTTTCTTTACCATTATTTAAAATTACAAGATTACAGTCCTCAATAGCTTCTAACAGATTTTTTCCTATAGTATCTACAGTACTACAACCCCAAACATAATTGTGGCTATTAAAATCACCACCAATTATAAAAGGCTTCTCTAGACTATTAAAAAACTTTTTCCATTCAGTTACTGTGATTTTAAGACTGGGTTTTACGTATATTGAATAAATGTTTATCTTTTTGCCGGATTGAATTTTAATGGATATGCTATTGCACATTAAGTCATTAATTTGGTGAAAAGTAGGACTGTTGTAAAATTTTATTAATTTTTTCAAAAGGATGGCTACTCCACCATATCCATCATCTCTATCATTCCTAAAGACATTATAACCAGTAAAGTTAATAAAATTACTTTTTTTTAACCAAGTTTCTGATATTAATCCTATATCTATTTTATTGTCATACAAGAATTTTTCTAAATAACCCTTATTTGTTTTAATTGATCTCGCATTCCATTGAAGAAATGAAACGTTAGCCATCACGAGGTAATAATAATTGTGAAATATTGTTTTTTAATAATTCCAACGTTTTTTGATCTAAATTGTGATTAATTTGATTTAATGTTGCTGAAATAAAGTTTACTATTATTTCTCCTATATTATTTTGATTATCGTTTTTTGTTTGTGTTGTGTTAGAATAAATGGGATTATTAAAATTATAACAAGGCTGACTTTGTATTCTTGGTGTTTGCAAAATTTTTCTGCGTGCTTCCATTGTTTCTTTATCTACACTACTAGAATCAATAATACTTGATCTTTTTCGTTTAGATATTGTATATTTATTTGAAGTATTTTCTTGGTCTTTACTTACTGTTGAATAACATTTTTTATATTTATTATTAGCTTCATAATATGTTATATTTTCATTATTCATAACTTTTTTAATATATTCCTGTTTTTGTCTTTCTGTACAATCTGCTCCCTTGTCAGTAGCGCTGTGTTTTCCTTTGCACAATACACAAAGTAAATTATTCGGATTGGAACAATTAGATTTGTTGTGTTCTTCGCCACATCTTTCACACCTATCTTTTCCTCTACATTGGGCACTTATATGCCCAAATCTCAAACACTTTAAACATTGGATTATTCTGGGTGAATAATTTTCCACCTCGTATATCATTTTTTCTATTATTACATTTTTTGGTATAGACTGACCTTTAAAAGTGACAATTACGGTTCCTGTTTTTACATAATTAGTATTACCATTATCTTGAATCACTTTCCGCATAATTCTTTTTACATGTAATACTTCGAATTTAATTCCAAATCTAGGTTTAATTAATGATAATAAATCATTATCTTCTATCTCTTTATCTACCAATTTTATAACACCTTTCTTTTGAGTAAAAAACGTTGGAATATATGCCTCATACTCTTTGCTCTTAAGAATTTGAGAATCAATTAATTTATTAGCACTAGCAAAATTATTTAGTTCTACCTTGATTTTATTTCTACCAACTACTGTAATTTGTGTGATATTATTTTCAATTTCAGGTACTGCACTTAAAATCAAACGGGCCGTGCCGATCCTGTGTAATCGACCAATGTTACCGTTTTTATTTTCTATGTGTACTATATAAGGTGCATTATCTCCAAATTGATATCTATGTTTTAATCTTAAATTTATTACTTTATTTAAATTTTGCTTACCTGACTTATCTGTTTGATTTAAATTTGTCAAAGTTTCATCGTTATTGCAACTAAATTTGTTACTTACCTCAATAGTACTACTTGTTTGGTTTTGTTTGTTTGTTACCTTATTATTTACTCTATTGTTATTTTTATTTAATTCCTCATATTCCATCATCCCATCTCCTTCCATTTCTACATAAAATTTACCTTTATCTGGAGGTTCGGGTGGTATACCTTCCATATTATTTGTTTCCTGAAATTTAACTTCTAGGCGCTAAATTTCACACTTTCTTACAGATCACTGGTTTAGTACTTCTTTATACTACTCGTAATACTCAAAAAGTTAAGAAAAAACCTTAAAAATTAATAATTTTTAGGAGAACTTCTAAATAAACTGCCTTTCAATTTGACGTTTATTTGACATTCCGTCGACATAGTGTTAGCAGATCAATACCCTGGAATAAACTCGAAAGAATACAAACAATTTCTTAAGAATAATAATACAAAACTAGTATTCACTGCTGTTGATGCACCATTTTCCAATGGGCTGAATGAAAGAGTAAACCAAACGCTCGTAAATAAAATAAGATGTAAAATAAATGCAACAAAGAACAAATTTGCATGGTCAACAGTTGCACAAAAATGTGTAGCAGCCTACAATAAAACAGAGCATACGATAACAAGGTTTACTCCAAAATATCTAGTAGAAGGTGAAAACACAAACTTACTACCTGATGAAATAAGATCTACAGTCACACAAGAAAAATTAAGTAAAGATAGAAAATTAGCATTGAAATATACATTAAAATCACATGAATGCAACAAAAAGAGATTTGATGCACATCGAAAAGACCTACAACTAAATGTTGGAGACCAAGTATACGTGGAAAATGGTAATAAATTAAATAGAGCAAAGCTAAACGAATTGCGAACTGGACCGTACACAATTAAGAAGAAATGGTCGAATTCTATCTACGAATTGGACACTGGACACAGTAAAGAAGAGTCAAACCTGTTCCACATTACAAAACTAACACCGTTGTTTGAAGAATCCAAAAATGACCACACAAATACCTGTCTAGTTCTTACCTGAAGGGGGGGAGATGTAAAGAGAAATCCCGACATACAATATCTGCTGTCGAGATTCTCTTTAATTTAAGTTTGAAGCAAGTAGCTGAGACACTAGCCAAGTAGCAAGATAAAGTGAAGTGACAGTGACAAAATGTCATGAATAAACTTTCTTAAAATTACTTAATGTAATAAATGATTAAGAATTTTTTAACGTAGAATAATTAGCTTAAATTGTTGTTTCTTTGTATTTTCAGGTAGTATAATTTTAAGTTTGTAAATATTGTAAAATTAATAAACTTTGTATTTTCAGAGCAACATCAATTTAGTTTAAAAAAAGTCAAAAGTCCCAAGTCCCAGTCTATAAAAGTAACATATTACATATATATGTCTCTATTTATAATTCCCAAAAAACGTAAAAGACGGATATTTTGTAAATTATTGATAACAAGTTTTAAAATAAATTTAATTTGTTTTTCGTTGGTAAAAGTATATTTATTAAAAACCCTTATAAAGGGTCACAAATATTACAACAGAACGTTTTCGCTCCCTAAAAAGATCATCATCTGTGTTCCAAGCTTAACATGCTGAGCCACCCAAAAATACAATTAAAAAAGGGTTAAAACCCTTTAAAAGCTTACTTAATGTCTTTCATAGTTAAATAAATTATGGAACCCAAAGGATGCATATAATCCATATGGATAAGGCCCTGGAGCTATAATATGACTCCCACGAGGTACGTGGATTGCTAGGTTATAATTAAGTCATCACATTGAGAGAAGTGAAAAGCAATACTTAAATTTGGTGCAATTATTTTGGTGCAATACAATTTAAAAAATCGAAGAAAATCCTTTATAAAAGGTATGTTTTATTGTTAGACCTACGTATATATTAACCTACGCTCTCTGCTATTTCCTGCAAACCTCAATGTTATCCTTTTTTATACCTCATTTTGTTAACATTTTAGTTAACATTCTTCTTCTTCACGCCACTCTTATAAGGACTTTGGCGACAATCATGGCCCATTTTACTCTGTCTGCAGTAGTTCTTCTTCTTCTTTTTGTATAGACATGACTCTGTCTGTTTTTTCAATGTGCCTCTAGTAAGTTGTCGTTCCATCGTTTTCGTGGTCTTCCCACTGATCGTCTTCCTATTGAGGAACCGCCTCCCGCTCTCCTTACTACTCTATTCTTGTCATTCGGCTCATGGGTCCAGTGGTTCTGAAGAGTTCGATAAATTGTTGTTTTTCCACTACACTGCTTTAAATTTTTCAACTAGGACGTGCGTCGTCTTCCCGGTTCTCTTTTTCCATCCACTTTCTCTGGTATAACTAATCGCATCAACTCATATTTTTTCATTTCTTAGTATGTAGACCAGTAAGGATCTGTGAAAAAACGTCTATTTTTGGATGTGAAAGGTGCCATTCGGATTTCTGCAGGTAAAGTTAGGTGACACCTTCAGTAATAATAGTTGACTTAAGCTCCTTCTCAAATATGCCCG
Source organism: Diabrotica virgifera virgifera (assembly GCF_917563875.1). Classification (NCBI taxonomy): domain Eukaryota; kingdom Metazoa; phylum Arthropoda; class Insecta; order Coleoptera; family Chrysomelidae; genus Diabrotica; species Diabrotica virgifera. The sequence goes on from NC_065443.1 coordinate 70,866,075, forward strand.
GAACATTAATAAAAAAATTAAAATATTTAAAAATTTCGAAAAACGTCGATTTTTTTCTGCTTTCTTTGCTTATAACTTTAAAACGATTCGTTTTGGAACAAAGTCGTAGAGAAATAAAATAAAAATAATTGAATTTTGTATGATATACCACTGGTCAGAAATGTCTTAACTATTACCTTTTCTGCAATATAGCAATAAACACAAAATAAGGGGGTAAAATACGCCTGTTGTTATTCAATGTTTTTAACCACTTTGGTGGCACTTATAACCTTAGTAATTCGCTTATGAAATTCTCTGTAATATACTTAAACCGTGTACCAAATTTCATTAAAATCGACCTAACAGATTTTGCACAATAAATTTGCAATCTAAATGTTTTTAAAAAAGTTCAAATTTTTTTAAAATCTTTCTGAACAAAAAGTAGACCATTTAAAAGTTGTCTAATTTTTTTACATATAAAGAGGTGCTCTACCTATCTAATACACTTTACAGAATTAAAATCGGATTATTTAAGGGACCTCAGCAATGTTTTAAACTTATAAACAATTTTTTGGCTTATAAACAAATAGCTTTGTTTAATAGTAAAAAAATTAATTCTTAGCAATGCAAATAATTAAAACCGGTACAATTTGACTTAAACTTTCAAATGCTTTCAGCAGAATTGCTATTTTATTTTTTAATCAAATGTTATTCGCGTTCAAAAATTGCAATTTTTCGAATTTTTGACAGTTTCACTGCGTTTATCTCGAAAACTATGCATCCTACGAAAAAACTTGTAAGAACATTTTTTGCTTAGAATTACCCAAGAGATACAAAAAAATGTTTTATTTTGCGAAAAATCGATGTTATGTAATTCCTCAAGTTCTACGGGTCAAAAAATACATAAAAATCTTGGGTAAGTCCATCTAAATAAAGGAGCCCGTAGCACCCCCTCCTGGCCACAGGACTAATTTGTTTATAAGCCAAAAAATTGTTTATAATTTTAAAACATTGCTGAGGCTGCTTAAACAATCCGATTTTAATTCTGTAAAGTGCATTAGATAGGTGAAGTGCTTCTTTATATGTAAAAAAATTAAAAAATTTTTGTATGTTTTAGTTTTTGTTGTGCAAGATTTTAAAAAATTTTAATTTTTTAAAAAAAGTTTAGATTGCAAAATTATTATTCAAAATCTAGTAAGTCAATTTTAATGAAATTTGGTGTACGGTTTTAGCACATTACAAAAATTTTCTAATCGAATCAGGAAGGTTCCAAGTGTTACCTAAGTGATGGAAAATCATTGAATAAAGACAGGCTTGTTTTGCCCCCTTATATTATATTTATTGCTATTTTGCAGCAAGGGTGATAAATTAAGACATTTTTAACCAGTCGCATCTGATATAAAATTTAAATATCTTTGCTTTATTCCTATACGACTTTGTTCCAAAATAAGTCGTTTTAAAGTTATAAGCAAAGAAAGTAGAAAAAAACGAAATTTTTTGAAATTTCTTAATATTTTATTTTTTTATTAATGTTCCGGGTATACTTGAGAAGGAGCATAAATCAATTATTATTATCGAAGGTATCGCCTAACTTTATCCGCAAAAATCTGAATGCCACCCCTCACATCCACCTAAAAAGAGATCCTTACTGGTCTAATGTGTTAGTATGTGACATACTGTTGAGTATTTCTTTTTTTTTAACCCGGCAGTGGTCGCTATATGAGATTTTCTCTCACGGTGTCAGAAAATTGCGCACAACTTTTTTTTTGGGAAATTATATGCGCTGTAGTTACTTCTAGTCTCCTAACTATCCTCCCTCGACAATCTAGTAGACTCGTCCGCTCAGATAGTGACTCAGTTGACTTGATATCACCAGATTGGTGAGTCAGTGCGCTTATGTAAGTATGTGTATGTTCTAGTTATTAGTTAATAAAAAAAAGTTTAAAATCTGTTTTGAAAATTTTATTTTGTAAAAAAAATGCAAAAGTTGAATACAAACCTACCTGGCGACCAATGCCGGGTTTATTAACATTAATAAATGATAAACCAAGGACAGTGACTGTACTTTATTTATCATTTTTTTACTGACTGAAAGTCACTGCAAATGATAAATAAAGTGCAGTGACTTTTCAATATTGTTGAAATATATCAGAGAAATCACAATATTATAATATCTTTCCACGTGTTGTTATTACCACATGTGTTTGTTATTTTTGAGTGATATCGGGGAAACTTGAATTGGCTATAAATATTGCCATATGCTTACATATTCAGAGAGATCGTCAGAAAATAAGAATATAAATCACTCCATTGCTTGTTCAAAAAAATATCTATGAAAGCTAGCTACCCACTTTTATGAACAAAAAATGGTGATGACTGAAGCCAAAAGACCCATTATGCTTTATATGCCGAATATATATTCCTTCTGATATTGATCAGAAAAATGTGTGCCACTTTTTACAGTGCCGTACGGCAAAAGAGTAATGTTTATGCTAATTAAAATAGTCAGAAAACCATCTGTAAGAAATTAGAGAATATACAGTGCGAACAGTGTGAAATGCACTTATAGAATAAAATTATTGCGTAAAAATGATTGACTTTAGAAGAAAACTAATAACGTGGTTTTCGTTGCTTTTTTCTTCGCAGTATGACATCTATTATAACAGTTCCCGTGATACTCATGAATATTCATGTAGTTTTTTATTTATTTTCTAAGTAAAGATCTGCTATCTTTAGTCTGGACCAAATTTGATAATGCAATCAAAGAGATATTAACATGAGCAAAGATCACCTGTCAGTGTTGGTGCCTAAATTACTTTAGCTAAAATTAATATTTAGGTATAATCCGTAAATCCTTTAAAAAAATCAAAAAGGACCCAGTGAACATTCGGCCAATTTGCATAGCCACTTAACATATAATCGGATAGACGACCTTAGTCTCTATAAAGACACACAAACTCATTGTGCTGCTTGTCACAAAAAATGCATTTTTTGCTGTTGCTGAAATATAATATAGCACTACGTCCGAAACAAAGTTTTTTTTATAAATATCATCATCATCAACAGCTTTTCCATCCATCGCCGGATGTTCGCCTCCCTTAAATGTGTCCATTAATATCTTGCTGTTTTTTGCATTCATTCGTGGCAAGACATTCGCTTGATATCATCTTGAGCACTCTCAGTTCCATAGCTCTCTGAGTCACTTGAAGTTTGTGGATTACGCTGTTGTTAAAAGCTCATGTTTCAGTTCCATATATCAGAACTGGCAATACGTACTGATCTAATAAATATTATACGAACCGATTATTTAAGAACGTAAGTGCAAAATATATTTAATATTTCATTCTGTGTTTAAATTTTTCAAGAATATTTATTTTTTCAGGATTCCAAAAAAATTAATGCATTTAAAAATTATGGGTCTGAAATTTTGCGTCTACACTCTAAGACTTTTTTCTTTTGATTGTTGTAATAATTAGAACTAAAAATCTTTAAATTTTAATTTCTTTGCACTTTTAATTTTTATTAGGTCATAGGCATCGATTGTGCTACCGGGCTTTTAGAAAGACACCTTTATTTTAAAACGTGCTTTGGTAAGCTCTAATAAAGCCTATAAATTTAATATTTCAAAAATAAAAAAACCTGTCTGGAATAAATTATGTATGCTTCATTTTGATACTATACCCAGTTTTTAAACTAGGAGGAGTAATTCAAATTTACCGCACCGTAATGTTTGTTTGTAATAATTATTGGTCCAACCAGGCAAGTTTACTCCAATGTTATGAAATTTTGACACTTTTGACACTATGAACATTTCATAAGTTAAATCGGCGATTTCTGTGTTTTCTGCGTTATTCCGTTAATTTTTAGATTTTTTAGTCTGCTCTTATATAAAAAATAGTTGTTTTTTCAACTCTTTAGCGACGTATATGTGTAATATAATATTTAAGGATTATCGTTGAAAGCCGACCTGATCAACCAAAAAAGAAAATATGCTTGGCGATTTTTCTAGTGAAATTATTGGATGTGAATCTGTCTTTTAAGTTTACTCCTGCTGGTTTAGAAACAGGGTATAGTAATTGCTGCTATCCTTTGCTAGATTTACGTCAATTTACTTTTTTACTTCTTATATTGGACAGCAAAATTTTTCTGGAGTTTCCAGAGATAATACACCATTTAAAAAGTATGGAAATAGACTATAGATAAACTCATTTAATAATTAAAATGTACGTACTTACGTAATTTATTTTTCCGCCAATCGCCAGGAAATTTTGACATTCCTGTCAAAATTTCTTGAAGAAAAAGTCAGGACTTCCTTACTGTAAGGAAATGTCATTTCCTTACTGTAAGGAAATGATATTTCCGTACAGTTGTTAGTGTTCTACATAAATGATAGAAAACACATTGCTATTAAAACCTTGTAAATTACCTTAATCATTAAATTTTCTTTATCTGGAGCTTCCTGGATAAATTTTTCAATTTCTTCCTTCGTTAAAATCTTAGATTTCTTTGCCCTATAACCTTGAGCTTGCCGTTTCAATAAAGAACGAAGTTTTGAGTATGTAGATATATCTACATTGTGTTTAAGTGCAAGGGTTGACTTCAGCATTGAATAATTGGCCCATAATGTTGAAGATTTCATCTTTAAACAAAGGTCTAGGAGGTATGCCATTACAACATTTTCTGAGAAAGAACTCGTATTTTTACTCATGCGATAATCCATAAAACGTCTGTATGCATTTTCGTACTTTTCTCTTGATTTCTTTGGCAATAATTCTAATGAAGCAGTATTCACTGCCTCAACCAGCTCTGGAGGAGTCCCAGGAATGGAAATTTCATCATCACTTATCATTTTACTTTCGAGAACACCAGCAATTAAATTTATAAGCGTCAAGTTTGACAATTCAACCTCAATACGTTTCCATAGTAACCCAAGTAATTTTATTAGGAATTTAGAAGCACCATTTATTTGGGAATCAAATTATCGCGTTTTTTTTTTTAAATAAATCAATATCTGTCGAATTTTAAACGATTTGCGGAAAAATAGTATGTTTACCTCGTAGGAAAAGCCACATTCCTGGACTCTGTGTTGCTAAGTCTCGGCTTGCGCCTCGACTTAGCAATATTCACAGTCGTCCAGGAATGTTAAGCTTTTCCTACCCGTAAACAATGTACTATTTTTTAGTAAACGTTACCTTACTATTCGGAAAACTACTAATAGTTTCTTTGAAATTTCATTATAGCAGAGCTGATAAACGAAAATATATTCTTTAATTAAAAATTGTACGTTGAATACGATTTTTAATTTTGGAGTCCAAACGTCATAGACAGAGTTTATTTTATACTGTTGGTTTGATTTCAAAGAGATATTAATTAAAATATGGAATGTCGCTAGGAAAACTTTCAGGAAATATTCAGTTTTGAAATTACATTTAAAATTTTGTATACTTTTATTTTATTAATAACTAAATAAGTATATTAATATAATACTATCACAGATAACCCCAGTTCTCGCCAGTGGCGTACAACCCTCATAGACATGCGACAGCATACAGGTGAGTAGGTATATGTATGTATACACCGGTATTTTAGGCGTTAACGCCCTTCCGGTAGGGATCTATGGGGGAGTATCACCGAGCCGCAAGCCCTTATCCCTTGCCGTACTGCTCCCTCATAGGCCGATTAGACGCCCGCATATTCCAGTCTAAGCGCCAGATTCATATTTAGAATTTTATACTGACGCGTTAGCCTTTTTGTTTTCCGATGACCTGGCTGGGCTCGAACTCACATACCTCACGGCAAAGTGAAGTGGTGGTCAGCCGCTTGTCCCACTGAGCTGTCCCATCGACGGTGAGTAGGTATATAAACGCCTAATTTTCGATTTTCGATTTTCGATTTTCTAAATCTGACTGAATTGAAAATTGGACCAAATAATATCTTAAAGTTTAGGAAAAGACTCGCCCATCCATATGTCAACCATCCATTTTGGTCCAAGGGTGTGGATTTTACATTTAGGTTCTGTTTTTAGTTCTTATCCCCAAAATTCCCAAAAGTTTCGAAAATTTAAGTCCAACTTTTGCGGCTTCTAATCGTACTGATTATTAATTTTCCAACACATGACTCAATTTCTATTTAAGAAGGGGAAAATCTTCGTGGGTATGTATGTACAGTTACGATCACTGAATAGTTTATACCTTAATTTTTATATTGTAATACTCTACAATTGCAGTGTAGTACGGATTTGATAAATTTCAAAGTCAAAAAATTTCAAAAAGTCAATGCTTGTCAAAAATTTCGCTAGTGTTGAAAAATAAAATAAAATAAAACGATATCAAACTCCTCCAAAATGGTTAGAATGCATTTGAGTGATATTCAAAAAGCAAGAGCAATTGCCAAACTCGAAGAATATTGCTCACTAAGGAAAGTTGCTGCAGAGTGGTACGTGATCCATATGTGCATTGTGCATATGGAAAATCAAAGAACGATGGGATAATTATCACTCTATAGCAAGGTTGGGAGTGAGAGGCTTAGTAGATTATTTGAGAGAATCCCCTTTTGCCAGAGCTCAAAAAGCTAATGAAGAGACAGCGTTTCCGGGCAGTATTTGCACTCCACGTAGAAGAATTACACAAATTATTGTTTATTATTTAACATTGTTTATCATTATTTAAAATAAAATAGATTTAAAGTAAAATGGATATTTTAAAACCATACTTCCTTATTTTCGTTACCTATTACGACCATAATTCATTTTATTCAAAAAAACTTCTTTCTATACTATCCATTTTGTTAAATTGTGTAAAACATATTAATTTATATTATTTTGATTTTTTAATTTTAATCAACTTCTTGTAGATACACCACTGTTAACGTCACTTTGACGTAAAAGGTGGGTTTAAACGAGGCAAAAATTAAAAAAAAATGGCTCCTAGATACGTAAGCCTGTAAACTATTCAAATATCTTAACTGTACGTATGTATGTATGTGTGTGGAAGAGTTACACCGATCTGATTTTTTTTCTGTGTTTCAAAAGGGGGTCAGATCCGATTCAGAATCGGTGTAGTTTGTGACTTGTGACCACCAATAAGCCAGCTATAGGAATGGCTACGTTTCGCAGATGACACAGCCCTTCTTGCAAATAGTCAAGCAGAGCTGATTGATCTTATACGACTGGTTGAAAACAAAAGTCAAATATTTGGTCTGCAATTAAAAATATCAAAGGCAAAGATCATTATAGTGGATAGACTACATAACAATCATCCACATATAACCACAATTGATCGGTTTGAGGTTGTGAGCTCATACTTATATCTGGGATCATTATCATTAATCACAAATACAGGGTCACTACAGGAAGAAATAAAACGTAGATGTGATCTAACAAAAGACGCCACAGCAAAAATGACCATAATATGGAAGGACTGTCAAATTTCAAGAGCGTTAAAGATGAGGTTGATCAACTACTTAATATTCCCAATACTGACTTAAGGATGTGAATCTTGGACCCTGAGAAATTCGGAAAGAAGAAAGATAGACGCCACTGAAATGTTCTGTTGGAGACGAATGCTACGAATTCCTTGGACCGGCCATAGAACAAATAATTCGATTTTAAGAGAGCTAAAAGTTAGCCAACGGCTCTACAGTAAAGTCCATCTCCAACAATTAAAATACTTTGGACATGTTATGAGAGCCAACACAGAGAACAGGGAAAAACTCATTATACAAAGAAAGGTGGAAGGCTGAAAATCACGAGGAAGATCCCCAACAAGATGGATCGATCAGGTTACAGGAATATGCAAAAGACCTATGCATGAGTTAAAAGAAATGACCAGAGACAGATATGTTTGGAGACGGACAATACACGACATTACGTCGACCACTACACTCCCTCCGGGGGTCAGGATTGAAGAGAGAGAGGAATGGGTAGGTACAAAGTGGCATATTTTGGGGGTATATATATATATATATATATTATATATATATATATATATATATATATATATATATATATATATATATATATATATATATATATATATATATATATATATATATATATATAAATCCTACTATCAATTTGGCATCGATACATTATGCATTTACCATCAATTTGGCATCGTCTTGCAAAGTGGCATCTGTATATCGATGCCACTTTACACTACCTTAATAACTTTTTTCCTGTACTTGTTAGCAGAAGTCTAATCAACTCTGTAGTTAGAGATTTGATTCCTTGATGTTACTTTAATATATCAGCTTTCTTTGTTTATTCCTTACTGACTTATATAAGTTTATTCCATAAAATGTTTGAGTTCAAAATGATGGCACAGTGAAAATATTATATACATTTAGTTCAGTGTTTTACCGTTTTGTCGCTGCCGCTATATACATGAAAACGTATATCCCACTTTCATTATCAATCATTTTGGCATCAGAAATTTGGCATCACTGTTGAATACAATATTATCCACAACGAAAAATAGGCAATTTGAGAATGTATATATTATTTTCATCAACAAATCATTCTGGCATCAAGTTGTTTTCACCCAATTTTGAAAAAATGTGAAAGCTTATAATCCAAGGATGGTACTAAAGGTGAGAAATTTGACCTAAACTATCTGTCCGTCGGTCTGTCCGACCGCGAATATAACTCTTACGTCATTATACCAGGTAGAATGACAAATGAGGTGTCAAATGAAAGCGTATAATCCAAGGATGGTACTAAAGGTGAGATATTTGACTTAAACTTTCTGTCCTTCGGTCTGTCCGACCGCAAATATAACTCCTCCGTCATTATACCAGGTAGAATGACAAATGAGGTGTCAAATGAAAGCTTATAATCCAAGGATGGTACTAAAGGTGAGAAATTTGACTTAGGCTGTCTGTCCGTCGGTCCGACCGACCGCGAATATAGCTCCTCCGTCATTATACCAGGTAGAATGACAAATGAGGTGTCAAATAGAAGCTTATAATCCAAGGATGGTACTAAAGGTGAGACATTTGACTTAGGCTGTCGGTCCGTCCGACCGCGAATATAACTCCTCCGTCATTATACCAGGTAGAATGACAAATGAGGTGTCAAATGAAAGCTTATAACCAAAGATGGTACTAAAGGTGAGAAATTTGACTTAGGCTGTCTGTCCGTCGCGTCGGTCAGTCCGACCCCGAATATAGCTCCTCCGTCATTATACCAGGTAGAATGACAAATGAGATGTCAAATGAAAGCTTATAATCGAAGTATGGTACTAAAGGTGAGACGTCGGTCCGTCCGACCGCGAATATAACTCCTCCGTCATTATACCAGGTAGAATGAAAAATGAGGTGTCAAAAGAAAGCTTATAATCCAAGGATGGTACTAAAAGTGAGAAATTTGACTTAGGCTGTCTGTCCGTCTGTCCGTCCGACCGCGAATATAGCTCCTCCGTCATTATACCAGGTAGAATGACAAATGAGATGTCAAATGAAAGCTTATAATCCAAGGATGGTATTAAAGGTGAGAAATTTAACTTGGGCTGTCTGTCCGTCGGTCCGTCCGACCGCGAATATAACTCCTCTACTATACCAGGTAGAATGACAAAAGAGGTGTCAAATGAAAGCTTATAATCCAAGGATGGTACTAAAGGTGAGAAATTTGACTTACGCTGTCTGACCGTCGGTCCGTCCGACCGCGAATATAGCTCCTCCGTCAATATACCAGGTAGAATGACAAATGAGGTGTCAAATGAAAGCTTATAATCCAAAGATGGTACTAAAGGTGAGAAATTTGACTTAGGCTGTCTGTCCGTCGCGTCGGTCAGTCCGACCCCGAATATAGCTCCTCCGTCATTATACCAGGTAGAATGACAAATGAGATGTCAAATGAAAGCTTATAATCGAAGTATGGTACTAAAGGTGAGACGTCGGTCCGTCCGACCGCGAATATAACTCCTCCGTCATTATACCAGGTAGAATGAAAAATGAGGTGTCAAAAGAAAGCTTATAATCCAAGGATGGTACTAAAAGTGAGAAATTTGACTTAGGCTGTCTGTCCGTTTGTCCGTCCGACCGCGAATATAGCTCCTCCGTCATTATACCAGGTAGAATGACAAATGAGATGTCAAATGAAAGCTTATAATCCAAGGATGGTATTAAAGGTGAGAAATTTGACTTGGGCTGTCTGTCCGTCGGTCCGTCCGACCGCGAATATAACTCCTCTACTATACCAGGTAGAATGACAAAAGAGGTGTCAAATGAAAGCTTATAATCCAAGGATGGTACTAAAGGTGAGAAATTTGACTTACGCTGTCTGACCGTCGGTCCGTCCGACCGCGAATATAGCTCCTCCGTCAATATACCAGGTAGAATGACAAATGAGGTGTCAAATGAAAGCTTATAATCCAAGGATGATACTAAAGGTGAAAAATTTGACCTAGGCTGTCTGTCCGTCGATCCCTCCGACCGCGAGTATAAATCCTCCGTCATTATACCAGGTATAATGGCAAATGAGGTGCCAAATGATAGCTTATAGTTCAAGCATGGTATTAAAGATGAAAAATTTTACCTAGGCTGTCTGTCCGTATGTCTGTCCATCCGCGAATACAACTCCTCCGTTATTAATACAGATAGAATGACAAATCGGGTGTCGAATGAAAGCTTTTAACTTAAGGATGGTATTATTAAAGATGAGAAATTTGACGTCGGAGTTCCGGTTTTAGAGTTGCAACCGTAAGTATTTACTATTTTAAAGTTGCCGAAAGAGAATAAGTGATATATTATTCAACGTGGCTTAGCAAGATGAGAACAAATGTAAAATTTTGGTTTTTACGTAATTTCCGCTTAAAAAGTTATAACCGGAAATGCCATTATTCGCGGTGTGCAAGTACTTGGAACGGATACGAGAAACGATCGTGCGCGAATAGCGGAGAAATATTGCAACTTTCTTAAATAATTCATATTGTCCATTGAAATTGTCAAATTGACGTACATTTCATACCTACTGTCATTGAAGAAGAAAAATTATATGTTGCTCTGCAATATTGATATTATATGCAATTATTATATGAAGGCAAATTAAATTAATTGTATTTTGCTTGCAGTACTGCATTTTAATAACTAATTTTATTTACTACATACAATTGTTTACGTTTTAATAACATAACCTGAATCTTATTTTTTCTTCTTATTATTTTTTTGGATTATGGCCTTGACAATTATCCAGTAACCAGGACTAATATAATTGGCCAATATAATTAAAAGTGCGAATAAAGTTGCAGAGCGTAGAAACCAGGTGTCGTTTTGCCGAACTTGCACGGTCCCAATAGACTCAGAAATAGTATACGAACACATAAATCGAAGCGTATTGAAAGGTTTGAATCTTTAGAGTTATTTCTGTGTAAACAGTTTAGTAAAAATGACTCAAAATTAGTAAATTTGTATATCAACCCACGCAAAGTTACACGAAGAATTCAAATATCGACTTCCAATTCTACTTTCGATTACTTTGGGTGAAAACCTAGGACTTACGAAGTCCAATTACTTGTTTTCTTTAAAAATAAGACATGTCATAAATATGCCTTAGGCATCATAGAAGACAATGACACAGAAAAATCAAACAAGCAGCAGGTCAAAAGGGCCTTAGTTATGTATCTTCGGTCCTATTGGTTCAATCGTGACGTACAGCGCCTGAAACGATGGGATTTAACTGGCAGAATACGATGGTGTAGACAAATGAAAATGACGGCATGTAATAACACTTTAAAATTGTAGAAATAAAATGGATTAACGCACATGGTATGACATATTATGTGAGAGTATTTAACAAATAGAATACGATTACATACGTCCAGTTTTTGACAAGCGACTTCTCTACATATGATAAACGCGAAAGGGCCCCAACGTTCACTGTTCGACATAGGCCTCCCGTTCACTGCATATACCCACTGCTTTCTGACGCTGTGACTTAAGAGGATAGGATTTAACGAATAAAACGACAAAGAAGACTAAACAAGGCAGATCACGGGAAAAACACAACTGTCCGTTTTATACTCCACAGGGAAGCATCAAATATTCAACGTAAGGATATATTATAGTATAACGGTATGATAAATCTTTTTCTTTTTTTTTTTTTCATTTAGTGCATTCCGTACGTTTTTTAAACATAATCAGGAGAAGTTGTTGAATTTCTGAAGTCTATAAAAGAATTTCTTAACAAACCTTTTTTTAATTGTGTTATGGATTATTTTTAAGAATGTGTTTAAAAGGTAGCTCACAGGCTTATTGTTCAATGGTCTTATCACTTTTAAACGCCTGTCTTTTTTGTAGGACTATTAATTGTGATTTCAAACATTCTAGCGGGACAATGCCTTTTGTGTAACTGAAATAAATATTGTTATCCATTTAATTTTTTTCCTCAATTAATTGAATGCCTCCTACTGGTGTTTGGTCTAAGCTTACCGCTTTTCCCCATTTAAGCTAAACTGCTCGTCAAAAGTTAGGGATATAGAAAATTATGCTCATTTTCATAGCTAATTTTTTCGAGAACAGATTAACGGATTCCACTAATTTTTTTTAATATTTTAGATTTTTCGTTAGTATTTACACAGTTGTGCAAAAGTTTACCCAAACTTTTTTTTGTACTTTTACCGAGTGGTATAAGTACAAAAAAGAAGTTTGAGTAAACCTCTTGTTAGGTATTAGTTACGTATCTTCACTCCCATTGGTCCAAACGTGTCGTACGGCGGCTCAAATGATAGGAATCAGTCAACAGAATACAATGACACAGAAAAATCAATTACAGTAAAATATTGAAAGGGCCTTAGTTACGTATATTCGCTGCTATTTTTCCAATCATGACGTACGGTGGCTAAAATGGTAGGAATTAACCAACAGAATACAATGACACCCAAATCCGGTGTCGGAAAGCTGGTCGAGAACACTTCGTCGACGGAAAATTGGTCGACAACAGTTGGTCGACAAACAGTTGGTCGAATGCACAATTCATCGAATGGACAATTCATCGACGAACATTTGATCGAATGGAATTTTCGTCGACAAACTGTTATTTATCTTTAGGATAAAGGGATTAATGGTGACAAACGACGGGTAACTGGAATATTGTATTATATATTTTTTTTTGGGTTTTGTTAATTTTGTACCTAAATCTTACCGGAGGTATTGCGCCTTTTATAAATGTGTAGTTGTGAATTAAGTTTTTGATAATAAAATCAAGAGGGTAAGAATCGCTTTACTTTTAAACTCTTCACTTTTGGCGCATCATGGACGGCTCGTTTTTAAAAGAATCGTTTTAATTTTTTTTGCATAAACATGCTCTTTCATTCGTTTAAATGTTGCTTTTCAAATTTTCTTATATTTATAAACAAAGCCCCGGTGAATTTTTGAAAAAAGTGGCTAACTCGGGTTTTAAGGGTTGTAGGGCATTAAATTTTTGTTTCAGTTTCTATAAGAATACCAACATGTCGAATAAAAAAAATTAACTTCCTACGTGTTGTTGTTCTGAAGCTATTTTCTTGTGGCATTTTTGGAATTAACTAGTTTTGATGGGAAATAAGCCACAATTTTACTAAAAAAACTGATTTTATTAACGTTTCGACGCTCAAATCGGGTGTCGTTGTCAAAATAAAACCATTTTTTTTAGTAAAATTGTGGCTTATTTCCCATCAAAATTAGTTAATTCCCACATGTTAATGCGGTTGTTATTTTAATTGTTTATTCGCGAACTCAATCGACTATAGGTGGCAGTGCAGTTGCATGAAAATGGCCGATGTAATTGGGATAATGCATTTTGATATAATTAATATTTTTATTGATGTAATTAATTAATATAAATAAATCATTCATTAAATGAACACACCAGACAAGCATTCAATCGACATTGATATATAGGTTAACGGATGTTTTGTTTAAATCTTCATCCCAATTCCTCTAGTTCAAAATAAGCGGCAGCACCCTCGCTTGAGTTCGCGAATAAGCTTAAAATAACACTACTTTTTCAAAATTATTTTATAATTATTTATAATATTTATTATAAACTTTTTATTCAAGACTTGATCTAATTTGATAAATTGAACCTTTCTCTTTGGTTTGATGTCTTTAGAATTTATGTTGACCTAATAGTTTATGCATAATAACGCTGTAGATAGAAGCTTTTTGGGATAAACAATTTCAATTTTGCAATAACTATTAGGTAAAACTTCTTGAAATTTTAACGGCTGAATACTTCTAATATTGTTCCTTTACTTACGCGAAAATAAAGCTTTTAGTGTATTTTTAGAAAAGTTATTAATTATTTTCAAAAAATCGACTTTTGAAGCTATTTTCCCAATAACTAAGCAACAAATTAACAAAAAGAACTTTCCAAACACTCATTTTAAAGAATTTTCTATGCTCTTCAGTAAAATTGTATCACCTTTCCATACAGCATACCGGTCTCCACCTTTAATATTTACAATCAAATAGCGATCTTTAATTGTTTATATATTGTTTATAAGTTAAAAAGTACGTTTGATTTTTTGCATAATTTTTATATTGGATACTGTTGTAACTAAATTTACCCTAATGCCATAAGCAGTTCTTAGATACCTGTATCAACGGATGTCACGAAAGAGGCCATTTATTTGCTAATTTCTCTGGTCTATCACACCCTTTCTTATCTGTGTTTACAATCCAAATCATTAAGCCACATAAAGAGGTAGGGCAATAAACTCACTATAGCTATAGAAATGCTTTTACTACAAAATTTTAAAAGATAAGAGTTATAACGGAACAAGTATGCATACCTGCATTTTAAGACCCAGGTAGATTTTTGGGGATGACACAATGACACTAAAAGATGGCTTTGCCGATGATTGCATTCAATTGAGATGGTAAGTAGGTATGAATCACCTCTAGTTATATTTTAATGGCTTTGTAATTTAACTTCATGGGGTACGAAAGAATTAAGAAACTTTTAAGAATTTGAAAAAACATAGTTTTTGGGGGGTTTAGGTGTTTTACACAATTTTTGAATATCCCTAAAAACTCAGTTATTTCAAATTATATATACGTAACCTATAAAAAACCTTGAGTTAGTCTATTTTGAAGTATATAAAATGGAGAAAATCCCAAAAAACTACCGAAAAAACCAGTTTTCCGGATTTTTGAAGATGGCGCACCTTACGAATAAATCTGAAAAAAGTCAGAAATACAGATTTTGATAAAATTCACAAAACGCAAAAAAATTAGACATGCAGCCATCGCCAAAAAAAGTTATACGTACCTATTAAAAAAACAAAAAACATTGAGGTTATGTACACTCGACCTTCGGGTCCATAAAAATATATGTTTTGTAAAAGCCTCAGCTGTGCGTGTGAATTTTTTGTAATTTATAATTTAATTGCAAACCAACTTAAAAAAAAATAAAATCGAAAAATTGACATTTTTTGATGTGGGGAAAGGGGAAGGGGGTGGTGGGCTAAAATTGCGGTGATTCTTAATTTTTTTAATCACATAGAACGTAAAAAAATAAAAAAAAATATTCAGGCTGTATCGACTTCAAAATAATACAGCATCATGCCAAAAGGGCCTTAGTTATGTATGTTCGGCCCTATTGATCCAATCGTGACGTACGTCGGCTGAAATGATAGGAACTAACCAATAGCATACAATGACATAGAGAAATCAAATACAGCCTCATGTCAAAAAGAATAGAATAAACAAAAATTTCTTTTGAATTAAATATTTGAAATAAAAAATCACACTAAATTTTCTTTTTTTTTCACCCTTTCACTTATCAATATAAACATAAAAGTTTTTAGAGAGTTTCGCCCTCGGTTATAATGTAATCTTTCATTCTGCGTTTAAATTTTTCCAAAATTCTTATTAGTTTTCTCAGGATTCGAATAAACTGAATGCATTTAAATAGCATTGGTCATAATTTTGCGCCTACTCCCTCAAGGCTTAAAAAATGTAACATTTCAAAGGAATGGAGATATTTCAAAGATTCGCTGAGACTATAATTTTTATCTAATATACATATATCTGTAGTCCATCCACTCACGGTAAATATTGCAAAACCTCCGAATTTTAAACAACCGCTTGGATTGACATGAAATTGGGTATGCACATAGCTGACAGGTCAAAGAAAAAGTGATATTGTGCCGACGTGTGCTTTTGCCTTGGGAGTTAGTACAACCACTTTTATAATGTGAAAAGACATACATTCAAAATAAGTCCTAAAGTGGATAAACTGAGTAATTCTAAGCTAGTTTTTGTTCTATAGATTTTTTCTTAACATACTGTTTGAGTTATTTGTAAGTGAATATATTATGTTCGTTTTTCAACAAAAAAGTCACGTTTTTAGACGGTTTTAGAAAAAAACTCAAAAAGTATTTTAACGAAAAATATTCTTAGCAAAAATATAGCGTATAAAAAAGTGAAAACAATGGTGTATGTATGAAGTCTGTAGACCCTGTAAAAGTAGAGTTGTAGTTAAGAGGAAACAGTAGCGATCAACAGGTAGCGAAAACGCGTTCCAAGATTGCGGCTGTAATTTTGAATATTTTTTCGAGATATTTGGCACACGTATTCGTAATATAATAAAGAATGGCGGTACAGAGCCCAATTTGAAAAATATATGAATATGTGGAAATTACTCTGTAATTAAATACAATATTTAAAAAACGAGCCTGTACCGCCATTAAGAAGAACAAAAAAATACACTTTCTTCAAATGAACTTTTTTATCCGATGCCTAGATTTTGTGTCATTTTGGAACTACTAAAATTTTGTATTTCATTAGTAGTTCCAAAATGACACAAAATCTAGGCATCGGATAAAAAGTTTATTTGAAGAAAGTGTATTTTTTTGTTCTTCTTAATGGCGGTACAGGCTCGTTTTTTTAATATTATATTTAATTACAGAGTAATTTCCACATATTAATATATTTTTCAAATTCGGCTCTGTACCGCCATTCTTTATTATATTACGAATACGTGTGCCAAATATCTCGAAAAAATATTCAAAATTACAGCCGCAATCTTGGAACGCGTTTTGGCTACCTGTTGATCGCTACTGTATCACCTTAATGAAAAGCAGGTTCTACTTCGTCAAAATACAAATCGAATATTTTAACATGAAATAACCATAAAACGAAGCACTTTTCGGGAAAAACTCATGACTTACAACTGTTATAAAATGTCTAAAAAGTTTTATTTGTATTTTTATAAACGTTTCTAGCATCAAAAGTTAGTTAGCATCAAAAGTTAGTTAGCATCAAAATGAAGTCTCTTTTTTGTTAAAAAAATGTAAAAATCACCGCCTAATTTACTTATGTATTGTTTATGTGATATGTACATTTTTTACTCTTTGAGATATTTAGTATCACTAATGTTTAAGTTATTTTAAACCAAGGCATTTTTTTTCAAAATTAAAATTTTTTTATTTTAAAACCAATTTTTTTAATAAGCATTTCTTGCCAATAAATCTTATAGATCATATAAACAGTATAATATAAGTAAATTAACTAGGGCGGTAACTATTAATTTCATATGGAATGCTAATTAGGTGGTGATTTTCACGATTTCTTTTAGCAAAAAAAGGGACATATTTTATTTAAAGCGTAACTTACTTTTGATGCTGATGGTGATAGAATAGATACTTTTTAAATAACAAAAATAAAACTTTTTTAAACACTTTAAAAAATTTGTGGCGAGTTTTCCCCGAAAAGTGCGTTATTTTTTGGATATTTTACGTTGAACTAGTCGATTTGGAATTCGACGAATAAGAACCAACTGTTGTTCAGCTCCAACTCTGTTTTTATTGTGTGTCCAGACTTCATACATACATAATTTTTTTTACTGTTTTATAAGCTTTATATTTGCTAAGAATAGTTTTTTCGATCAAATACTTACTTTTTGATTTATTTACGAAAAACCATCTAAAAACAAAAAATACAAGGAATTTAATTAGTTTATCCACTTACGGACATATTTTTACCTATATTTTTTCACACTCGAGAAGGGGGTGGTACTCATCCCCAGAAAAAAGCACACACTGGCACAATATCACTTTTTTCTTTGACATGTTAGCTATGCTTATGTCAAATTTCATGCCAATCCAAGCGATTTTGTAAAATCCAAAAACAGTGAGTAAATTGTCCAATGATATCTTTAAAAAAGACTAGTGCATTTTACAAAAACTTAGGTCAATAAATAATATGAAAACAGCGGAATATCAACCAATGTTGAATGTTTTTACAAAGTATTGTTTATTTTTCGCTACTCGAAGGGGACAACTATTAAACTGGTTTCTTCCACTTCCAGACAATTTTTTAACCGCATATGACATCAAAACCAGAATTAAAAAAATTCGGTTTCGACCTCTTAATACACGTAAATTGATCAAGTATATTTTTCTGTGACTATGTGTGTCACTTCCGGGTACACCATTTTAACCGGAAGTGGTGTAAAACTAAAAAAAGTATTTCTTTGTTCTCATTTTTCTAATGCGCGTCAAATTTCTAATCGCTAGTACCATCTATGGGTTATAATCTTTCATTCAACTTCTGTGATTATATCTGACAGACGGACGGACAGACAGGCATAAAACCGGACAGGCATAAATATTTGTTCTCGTCTTTCTAAGGCGCGTCGAGTAATACATAGTTTGTACTATTTCTGCGAATTTAGAACAATACTTCGGGTTGCAACTCTTTATCCTGAAGTCGGAGGCCAAATTTCTCACCTTTAGTACCATCTTTGGGTTATAAGCTTTCATTCCACATCTAATTTGTCATGTTTTAACCCGGCATCCGACAGGTGAACTTTTTTGCCACTAACAGACAGGTGGGATGTGACAAACCCCAGCATTGAAAGAGTTAAAGAATCTCAAAAAATATCTCTACGTTTAGATTAGTTAACAGAAACAGTAAAGATGCAGTAGAAATAAACAAACCAAGACACGTTAAATGATACTAGGAGCACTCCCGAATCATAATTTACAATGTGTAAACTTTGGAAATCATGACTTGGAATTTACAATGTATATACTGATGTGATCTTGATTATTGATATGAGATAATATTCTTATATGTCACTTAATTTAATCAATGTATTAATACTAATCTAATTAATTAACCAGATCACATATCAATATGTTTTCAATCTCAGGGCGAATTATAAATTAATTACTTACTTTCGTGGCTTCTGAATATTTCTTAATGGTTCCTAATCGGGATAGAAAAGAAAAGAGTAAAAAAAAATACAAATATGGGTTACAATTATAATCAAAATATTTTTTATTTTATTCAAAAGGCAATCAATGCTTAATATTTGCTATTTCTTATTATTCTTAAACATAACATTTACAACTGGGAATTTTATTTCCTTTTGGTTTTCTATTGAAAGTTTTTATTAACATTTAACTATTAGGAGTTATTAGGGACAACTCTATTTAAGTTTGATGAAGCTTTTCTGATATTATTGATTATGTTATTCAATTTTTTATGTGGAATTTAATACGAAAAACCCATACATTCATGTCCAAACAAATGAGACTGACCTTTTCCTGGTGAACTGAAAATGTCCTCACACAAAACCCTTTCCTGCTATCCTTGGCTGCGATCAAACCTCGTCCTGGCTTCCAGTGATGTTCTCCTTTGAAAAACTAGCTCGAATAGCTCTCGTTCCTGCTTTTGTCGTGATGCTGTGTTCTACCTTTTTCGAAACTGCTATCAGCTACCGGGACACTCTGGGCTCAAGGAGGTTCTTTTACTCTCGACCTGGCCTACTTCTCGTTCCACGATAGATACTCCACACTCACGGAACTACCGGCTTTCTCACTCCTCGAACACTACCGTCTACTACTCGACTTCACTTCTCGACAGCTCAAAACATTCTGATCCCACTTTGTCATTCATTCACCTACTTTCTCAATATCCCTTCCAGATTCACAAATCAACCTTCCACCACCAACTCTCATTCTCAGTATTCCTCAAAAACCAATTTTTAATCTTTCTAAATATGCTTAATGGATTTCAAAAGAAAATATTTAATTCCCATTCTAAAATCACTTTCTACTATTTACAAATTTTAATGACCTATTCTCTCTTTCAAATGAGTCTTATTTAGCATAGGCTAATGATCGAAACCTTCCGCGAAAAACGATAATGAACTATCATCTATTTCACTGAGTTTTATTTAGCATAGGCTAATGATCGACCTTCCGAGAAGAACGATAATGGTACGCGTCATTCACTTTGTTTATTTTAAGCGCACTGTCCCGAGTTCCGTCTAATCACTTCTTAAAATTAAATATAACAATTTGTTGTATACAGGGTGTTCTAAATTTATATGCCCGTGGTTGAGAAAATTGAAAATATTTTATATTAAATTGAATCCTGTTTACAACCATCAAAATTTAATTTTCATATCAAATAGAAATATAACAATACATTGTAAATAATTATGATTCGGGAGTGCTCCCAGTAGCATTTAACGTGTCTTGGTTTGTTTATTTCTACTGAATCTGGATTTTAAATTTAGTATAAATTTCTACGTATTATGACTGTTTCTTGTTGAGAATAAAGAAAAAACTTCACCAATTATGGTTTCATTTCGAAAACAACGCACACATCTTATGGAAAATATAATGTCACTCAAATTCAATAAAATTTATACGAATAGATCCGTTTTAATTTACCGATCAAATCTTATCATTGCGCCAACTCTCTATTTTCAAAAATAAGAGCAGAAATTGATACAAATAAATCTGAAATCAAATGGGTAGGTACATAAGTTAGAGAGAGAAAAAATATTTTAAACTACCCAGATTTTCGGTACTCCATAAATCAGCGGATTAGTTTCACTAATCCGCTTAGGCCCAGCGGGATTTAAGCTCTTATGAATAGCACTCGGAGCAATAATGATTGTAACTTTAACACTTTTAACACTTTATGGACTCCAAAAATGTGATTTCGATAAACTTTAATTGCAATTTGCGCCGTAATTAATCATAATTAAGAGTTGGCGCAATGATAAGATTTGATCGGTAAATTAAAACGGATCTATTCGTATAAATTTTATTGAATTTGAGTGACATTATATTTTCCATAAGATGTGTGCGTTGTCCGTATTATGACTGTTTCTTGTTGAGAATAAAGAAAAAACTTTACCAATTATGGTTTCATTTCGAAAACAACATAAGTCCACAAACTTTAAAACATAATATCAAAAAAATAAGCAACATTTAAACTTTTTTGGTCTTTCAGATATAGGTCTGGATCCCGCGTATGAAAAAAAAGTTGATTAATAGCAAGCTGAAAATTTGTTAATAGCTTAAGGGTGTCTAGTCGGATAAACTTTGATATATGGGAACACTGGAACAGGGGCAGTTTTAATTTTGGAACAGGTTAAAAATTTGAAACGGTCACACCACGAAAACGGCACATGTATTTTGTCCGACAGAACAGACTTAAACTCTTCGAACAGAGATTAAACTCTCATGCAAAAATTAGACTGCTATTTATCACCAAATGGGCCTTTTAATGAGTAGAGCATGTAGAATATGTCAAATGACAGGAATTATGACAGGTGATAAATAGCAGTCTAATTTTTGCATGAGAGTTTAATCTCTATTCGGAGAGTTTAAGTCTGTTATGTCGGACAAAATAAATGTGCCGTTTTCGTGGTGTGACCGTTCCAAATTTTCAACCTGTTTCACAATTAAAACTGCCCCTGTTCCAGTGTTCCCATATATAAAAGTTTATCCGACTAAACACCCTTAAGCTATTAACAAATTTTCAGCTTGCTATTAATCAACTTTTTTTTCATACGCGGGATCCAGACCTAATAGATGCATTTATAACCCATAATACTTATATAAAATATAGTATTACTATCAGAATCTCTAACTACTAATGGAAAGATTTTTACGTTTCCTGAAAAATTTACACATTGTAACATACAGTGCTTCCATAAAGTAACGCATAATTTCATTATTTCGTAAACCGGCGACTTTAAGGAAAATTTTCGAAACAGGTCGATTTTTATTTTTAAATTACAATTTTTTGGCATATTACATATCATACTAGTGATGTCATCCATCTGGGCTTGATAACGTAATCGATGAATTTTTTAAATGAGAATAGGGGTCATGTGATAGCTCATTTGAAAGGGTATTTAATTCTCTATTTACTAATACAAACAATAACATAATTATATATACAGGGTGTCCAAAAAGAATTCTTTAATTAAATTAATTGAGACAAAAAGAAAAATGTATGTAACTTATTTAATTCAAAATTCGTTTTACTTTTGTCAGAAAATTAAATGTTAGAGCTGCCGTCCACCTGCCTCTTGGAAGTTTAAGATTACGCTTAAGCGAAAATCAATATTTAGGTTTTAAATAAAACATTTTTATGTTTGCTGGCACCAATAAAATATATTTAGAATTAAACAAATTACATACATTCATCTTTTTATACCAATTAATTTAATTTAAATAACATTTTTTGGACACCCTGTATAAATAATTATATTAACAATTATATTATTGAATAGAGAATTACATACCCTTTCAAATGAGCTATTACATGCCCTTTATTCTTATTTAAAAAAATCAACGATTACGTCATCACGCCCAGATGGATGACGTCACTAGTATGATATGTATGCCAATAAATTGTAATTTAAAAATAAAAATCGACCTGTTTCGGTATTTTTCCTGAAAGTGTCCGGTTTGTGAAATAATGAATTTATGCGTTACTTTATGGACGCACTGTATATTGTTTCGCAATGACCCATTAAATTATTATAAATGCAATTAACCATTGACCATGTCATGAAAATGGCAATATAAAATTAATTTTTCAAATGTCAAACTTTAAAATTTGTTTTTGTTAACAAAAAAATAATTTAAATATCTATTATGAAATTCGTTACAAACAAAATCTGATATTTCAACTAAACGAAACAAAATACACAATAAAAGTGAATTATTAAACTCATTCAGGGACCCGTTCAGACAAAAGAGCCTACAACTGGTTTTTACCTGAGTGCGAGTGGAAGACTTGTAACGTGAAGCGATCGATATTATGTATCTAACTAGGTACTGTCTTTTCCGTAAAAATGTATATCTTGGCAACATCCTGTTGTTGCCAAAGTGATGTTTAAGCAATGTTTTTGACATACGGGGGTCAAATTGTCGTTATAGTGTAAGGAATAAAATATATAAATAAATCGGATTACTGAAAATCCGACAACGGTGCCAAGCTTAAAGAAGTGTACTAAGCGAACATTCACGGATTATACCTAGAAAATGATAGCATTTCTAGGTGATGCCAAATGACTGCAACGTGAAAAGATGCCAATTTAATAGCGGGATGTATATATATATATATATATATATATATATATATATATATATATATATATATATATATATATATATATATATCTTATGTTCAAGGAGACATAGGAAAACCGCAAACACACCTAATCAATAGAGTTGGCTTAGGATTTAAAATGGTGCCTAACTGGTCAGGATCAGACGTACACACGGGTCAGTATAGCCAAAAAGCTGAAAAACTAATCTTTGAAAATTTTGGTTTTTCGACAATTACGAATTGCACCAATAACCGACTGTTTGTAGGGGGACTTTGGACGCGTCTAACGGTGTAAACCTAATATCTGGGAAAATTCGAATTTTTAAGTTATAGGCTTCATAATAAGTATCATCAAATCTATTTCCTATGGGAAAAACGGTTTTTCAAGCTCACTGATTCCTGCAATACCTGCAGTAATCATATTTGACCTTGAATGCATTAGATACTAGTTGTCAATACGTTTCAGACTCATGTTTAGTAATCAAAATCGGTTAAGCCGTTTAGAACTTATCTAGCTCAAAATGTGTAATCCGTTTAACTATTATCGCCGAAAGGGTTTATGCAGTTGTCCTGGTTACGACGCTAAATTTGATCAATCAATCCGAGTTCATTTGCTGACCATCCCAATATTTTTTTATTTTTAATCTATTTCGAATAGACAAAAAATATAGTGTACATTCGATGAACAGAAAGAATTATATTGCAAAAAAAAGTATTAGGATGGCTGGAATATGAACTCGGATTGCCCTATCACAAGTTTAGTGTCGTAACTACTAGATTATTTGGGAGATTATGTGACAAAGGCGACTATTTATAACGCTTAACGTGTAATCGAGAAACATTACATTCAACTTGATACACTTTAAAAACTTTGAAAACCTTTGATACAAGAATAAAAAACGGCTAAATGCCGTAAAAATGAGTGGCGCACATAATATTCCAGCTACAAAAGAGCTGATATGAATATTACGTGGCGCGAAAATGTATTTTCATTTTGAATAAAATTCTAGTTTTATTTTAGATTTTTCCATAATATTTGCTAAGTCCGGACACATCTTATGGAAAATATAATGTCACTGAAATTCAATAAAATTTACATGACTATATTCGTCTCGAAATTACGCTCGTTTTTTATCATTGCGCCAACTCTGTATTTTGCTTAATTAGGACGTAAATTGATATAAAAAAATCTAAAATCAAATGGGAGTTTAAATGAGTCAAATAGAGAAAAAAATTTTTGGAATCACCACTATATAAATTAGGATTATAAAAATAAAGTAGGTATAATTTGACCAGGCGTACAAAAGTATTAGTTCTCCTCATCCTCTTAACTTACTCAGGGTGAGCCCTTGTGAATAGCCATCAGACTTATATTATTTATGAAAGATATTTTTATGGACTCCAAAAATGTAATTTCGCTAAACTTTAATTGCAATTAACGCACTAATTAAACAAAATACAGAGTTGGCGCAATGACAAAAAGAGCGTAATTTTGAGACAAATCTAGTCATATAAATTTTATTGAATTTGAATGACATTATATTTTCCATAAGATGTGTGCGGTCTCCTCTGAAGTGAAATGCGCCGAAAAAGAGCTTCAAAATGCAAACTCTATCAGTTACTCTTTTGTGGCGCGTTTTACTTAAAATTTAACAAATACTATGGAGAAGTATTTTAAAATAAAACTAGCATTTTATTTTCCATCAAAATGAAAATACATTTTTCTATGGATGCTATGCAATGTGCAACTTCTCTCACTACTTACATGCATTCAAAACCAACAATTTCTCAGGCAGTGAGAAAAGTCGGCCATTGCAGTGAGAAATATTTTTTCTCACGGGTTCACCGCAGTTTTATATACATAGGATCGCCATTTCCATGGTAACATGCACATACAAACACAATTATTTTTGTCAAATAAAATGTGTTCAAACTTGTCAAAACTTATCAAAAATTACCTTTTAAGACTACTCAACTGTGAATTATAATTTTAAATAATTAAAGTATATAAATATTAAGAATATTAAATACCTATGTGTATATATGTATTTTATTTCAATTAAGGCATATAATATACCTAAAAGCACCTAAATTATTTAATTTTGAAATTTGAACTCTTGACAAAAACGCATCCATAGAAAAACTACAGTGTACAACACGAGAGAAAATGACATATTTCTGACTCGCCTCGTGCCTCGGCTCGTGCCAACAAACTTTTGCGCTCGTGAGAAATATGTCTTTTTTCTCTCTTGTTGTACAATATACTATTTTCTACAGCCGTGCTAAACGAGCCACTTTCGCGCGCGCATTTCGTTTCCGGAAGTTACACTTTCACACACGGCGTGCGTGAAAGTAAATTTTCCCGCACGGCGTGCGTGAAAGTAAATTTGAAAATACTTTGTAATATGGCATTATAATGTATTATAATACATGCAATAAACTAATATTTAAATATTATTTACTAATTTATTTCAAATTTATCTTATTGTGTCCATGTTTTAATGAAATTAGCGCGAAAATTCAATGAAATAAAATTATTTTGACATAATATTTAAAAGTCAGATCAGTAGATAATTACTATGGTTTTGAATCGTGGTCATGGAAACCAATATCGTCGTCGTCGTAACCCATTATATTGAAAGTTTGGTTTTGACAACCTTGTCAAAGAATTAATTTGTGTATTTTCACTTCTAAATAAAAATTGATATAACTCTATTTTTTGTGGTTTTTTCCAAACGTACCGCCCTAGAAAAAATATTGTTCCTAACTCATGCGGAAAGTGTCTTCTTTGCACTCGACTGCTTGCCTATAAACTTGATAAACCTATTTATCTACTCTATGTCATATTATGTATAAGTTTTTAGTTTGTGAAAACTGTCATTATAGATAGCAGTGCGTGAAGGGTTTAAAGTGTGCATGAAGTAACAATGTATTTTAAATGGGATTTACTTTTTCGCACACTTTCAATGAGTTTTTTGGCACACTTTCATATATTCAAATATCCTTAAGTTTCGCGTTGTCATGGTGATGAGTGATGACAATATGAGCAATGACAGATAAATTTTTGACAGTTTTGTGGTTTGAAAGTAGTTAGGATGTTTAAATGTCAAAGTTCTAAAAATTGTAGAATAGAAATGAATTCCTGTGACGAAGAGTTACAGTTTTTTTATTTGTTTATCGTAGATAAAATATTGTATGAAACTTTGCGTGCAGTACTTTTTGCGAACTTACGCGATGTATAGCACTCGTTCCGTTGTCGCTCGTGCTCTAAAAATCGCGTGCGGTCTCTAAAAATCGCGTGCGTTCTCAAAAAGCATACTTCACGAACTGTTTCATAAATAACTATTTTAAAACTGGATTAAAGTACATTAAAAAAGTGTAAAACTACTTTTAGCGGTCCTTTAACCTTAATACAGCAATTTCCTGTTTCTTGCTCGAAAAGTCATAAAACTAGTTCACGAGAATTTATCTATGTGAAAATTACGACAAACATCACACTGGGTAGTAATAAATCATGGAAGTTTCTACTTATGAGATTTAGTCGATATATCCCTTATTGGTCGTTTTGGTCAGAAGGGTTCGGGTTTCCTCTAAAAGTTTTATTACAACACGTACTACATTAATAGAATATTGGGTCTCATTGGGGCCTACTGGCAATAAAAAATAGTCTTTTTATAGTCTTACAACTTTTTCGATATGGCGGCAAAGATTCTACTGTGAGATTAGTGAAAAAACGATGACTGTATTGAATTTCTGTTCATAAAACTAATAAAGATCGAGAGCTGCAACTGTTACTGATGTTAGCTGATGGTCTGATAAGTAATCTTCTTTGCCGATTGGCGCACTGGGATCTCACGAAAATCATTAGTTGTAGAAAGTATGTACATAAATACAACCTTTTTTAGGCATACGTGTCAAATTTTAGCACGATTCGGCCACTCGTGTGTGTTTGATAACTGCTCAATATAAATATGTAGTTTAGTGGAGTCACTGAAGGTTTTCACCTCCGATTTCGTTGAACCTCCATCGATTTTTATGAAAACTGGTGAGTAGTTAGAAGATACTTTAAGCAACAAAGGCGACATGATGCAAACTTGTGCTTTTACCTTGGGGTGGAAGCCACCCCTTCTCGGGGGTGAAAATTATTTTATCAAAAATAATACTACAAATCGATATAGGGACAAATTCCTAGCAAAATTTGTTATATAAAGTTATTAATATAAATCAATGCTTTTTTAGTTATTGAGGATCAAAAATTTTATTTTTTTTTGTAAAACAATGAATGTTTTAAAGCATTTTTTCACGTATAACTCAAAAACTATAAGCTTTTACAAAAAAGTTATTATTACCAAAATTGAAGACAATAAAAAATTGAATACACTCGTCACTTAAAGAACTAAACTAATGTTAAGTAATTCAAAG
Source organism: Diabrotica virgifera virgifera (assembly GCF_917563875.1). Classification (NCBI taxonomy): domain Eukaryota; kingdom Metazoa; phylum Arthropoda; class Insecta; order Coleoptera; family Chrysomelidae; genus Diabrotica; species Diabrotica virgifera. The sequence goes on from NC_065443.1 coordinate 70,893,825, forward strand.
TGAGTTATGGGTAATTGAATGTAAATTTTTTTTCGACGAGTATCTAAGTATTCAAGCTTAAATACATAACGGGAAAACGATACATTTTATAAAATATACCAAGCACTTGTCAAAGCACTTCGGATTACCTATCAAATGAGCTCCAACATGCTGCAAATAAGAGAACCCTTTCGAATTTTTTAGGAAAAAGTTAAAAAAAATACGCCATTTCCATTAAAATTAAAATTTATAGTAATCCTTACAATAATTTCTTTATATTAGTATAAGTAATAATTTCAACAATTTTGGCCGGTTTAAAATGCAAATTTAAAAAATATATATATATAATTTAAAAAATAAGAATTTTTAAAATTATCCTAATTTTCATTTTCTTTTGATAATAACTCCGAAAATACTCAATATATGTAAAAAATGATATATAACCATATTTTACTTTTTTCTTTGTCAAATAGTTTACCTTTTTTTATTTCTGTAGGATAAAAATAACCGAGATAGAAACGTTTAAAACTTAAATTTTGCTGCTAGAACCATGTAACCGAGGCGATTTAACCTTTTATTTTAAAAAAAGTAAGGGGTTTAAAAGATTAAGTTCAACATCATTTAATAGCCCTTAGAATTAACTTCCAAGTGGTTTTTAGGTTCACCTGATAACCTAAAAATTAACGAAGTTGTTTAAAAAAAAAACATAACATTTTTTGGAAAAACTTTTAAAAGATAAATTTTGAAAAATTTTTTGAACATAAATTGTAATGCTATCAAGTTGTTCAAGGACTTATTTGATAGATATTTTTAAGTATTTTGACAAATGTTTAATAAGTTTATATTATAAAATGCATCATTTTTCCATTATTTAAGTTTGAATACTTAAATTTGGGTACTCGCCGAAAAAATATACATTCAATAACCTATAACTCACTTTCAGTTAACAAAAAAAGGTTTTTCTAGTAAGGGGATTATTTCATTTTTTAATAATTTCAATTTTGGTAATAATAACTTTTTTGCAAAAACTTACAGTTTTTGAGTTATTTATGAAAAATCGGTTAAAACATGCATTTTTCTCAGGAACAATTAAAAGCTTTGATCTTTAATAACTCAAAAAGTTTTGATTTATTTTAATAACTTTATATAACAAATTTTGCTTAAAATTTGTATATTTATTAAATTATGGGATTATTTTTAATAAAATAATTTTCACTCTCGAGAAGGGGTGGCACCCACCCCCAGGATAAAAGCGCAAGTTGGCACCATGTCACCTTTAATCCTTGAGATATCCTCTAACCACTCACCAATTTTCATGAAAATCTATGGAGGTTGAACGAAATCGGAGGTAATAGCTCATATCACCGCCTTCAGTGACTGCACTAATTGACGTGTTTAGGAAAATGACGCATATGGACCAAAACGATTCATCTCTCATTAAACTTATTTTGGAAAAGAAAACGGCCAAGGAAATCAGAGAAAATATGATTAAACATTACGGGACTAATATTTTTTCAGATCATACTGTCAAATTTTAATTCTGTGAATTTCGTAATAATGGACGTACTGGAGAGTTCACCGATGCAGTTACACTAGAACATATATGAAGAAAGTCCAAGAGTTGGTTGTATACCCTATTTTTAAACTAGGAGTAGTAACCCCAAAAGACAGATTCACACCCAATGATGTCACTGGAAAAATCACCAGATTCATCTTTTTTTTTGGTTGATCATGTCAGCCTTCGAAGGTAATCCATAAATATTATATTATACTAATACTAAAACAACTGTTTTTTATATAAAAGCTGGTTAAAAACGTAAAAATTAAAGGAAAACATAACAGAGACGATATAATTTTGTAAAAGTTTATCAACATCCAAAATTGAGCTAAAGACATATTCATTTAATTCTTAAATGTACTAGAAACAAAACCAAAACATACACATTTGTTTACATTTTAGTACGTGACCTAGATTTGTTAGAAGCACCAGTCGACAATAATGCATAGTCAACTAATTCATATTTTCGTATGTCATGGTCAAGCTGAATCGGCGATATAAACAAACTACATGTTACAAGTTTGTTTATATACTTATACACGAAGGCATCGTGACTTCTAATTGATTCGTTAATTAAATATCATTCTTAATCCAGATGCACTCGTAGATGGTTCTACTTTAAGCACACCAACTTGTTACTGATAATAATTAGTAGTGTTCAATAAATAAAGTATGGACAAATAGTGTATTCCTAACAACCAACCCTCTTCTCAGAGTAACTACCCCATTACAACAACGTATTCTTTTATAATTTAATTAACCTATGAAATGCCAATAGTGTCAAAATTTCATACATTTTAATTATTGTAAATTAAAATTCAATATATAGTGTCAAAATTTCATAACAGTGCAGTAAACTTGCCTGAGATTGGACCAATTACAAACAAGCATTCATCATCATCATAATCAACAGATATTCCATCCACCGTCGGATGTATGCATCCCTAAGGTGTGTCCATTTATATCTATTTGCTGTTTTTTGCATCCATTCGTGGCCAGCCATTCGCTTGATATCATCGTCCATCTTGTTTGAGGTCTGTCTCTACTTCTTTTGCTTGCCCTTGTTCGTCACTCGAGAATTCGCTTTGTTGTCTTTCATTCTTCCTATATGTTCTGCTTACATGAGTAGAGTCAAAAACGTTCGATCAGTACGTGTTGCCAGTTCTGACACACGTAAATGAAACTTGTAATGATATGCCTATATGCTGAACATGCCTCGACACTGGAAACCGAGCGATTCTCTCAATTCGCGCGGATGCCCCCATCGAGTTCCACCTCTCCGAGACAACACCGGCACACGGATATTTAAGAAGGTCGTAAGCAGAAATCGAGCAGTCCTGAACGACCGTTCTGGGCTCCATAACCAGCCAAGCGAAGCGAGCGAGGCAGGCCGACCTGAGTCGCGACGTGCACTGTTTTGAAATGATTCGTAAACTTAGGCAGGCCAACTCGAGACGAGACGCAAGGTGTACCGAAGTGAGGTAATTTGCGACTCGTAATTCAACGGAGGCAAGCGTAGTGAGCGAGCCCCGATAAATATATATTTGAATATCGCTGTTAATTTTGTTCTTCTGTTACAGACGCCCATCCGGAGGAGGACTTCGCTGGGACAAAATAGAATATTGAATTATTATTTTGACTTATTTTGTACATAATTTCGAGTTAATAGATTTGCTTTGTTTTCAACCTGTGTTTTACTGAGTCTGTCGTCCATAAAAGAACTACCCGTTACAAACTTGCGCTCTTAACAAGAGCGTAGTCCACAAACTTCAAGTAACTTAGAGAGCTATGGAACGGAGAACGCTCAACAGTAAGCTCAGTAATCGCAAGTTCAATGAATAGATAAGAACACGATCAAAAGTAACAAATGTGATTCAGAAGATTGCAATCATAAAATGGAACTGGGCAGGACACATAGGAAACAAGCATCTTCTTCTTCTTCTTCGTCTAGCCATTCACGTCTACATCTGCATCTGAACATAAGCTTCTTTAAGTCTTTCTTTCCATTGTTTTTTGTTGTACGCTACTTGTAGCCAATTTTTCCCGGCAGTTCGTTTCAGATCATCTGTCCATCTCATAGGAGGTCTGCCTCTGGGTCTTTTGTGTTGGTATGGTCTCCAGGTTAGAATTGTTCTGTGCCATTTGTTTATGTCGCTCCTAGCTACATATCCAGCGTATTCCCATTTCAATTTTAATGATTTTTGTACCACATCGGTGACATTGGTTTTCTGTCTTATCCATGTGTTTGTTTTCCTGTCCTTAAATGATATGCCATTTGAAAATTTTTTAATTCAAAATACGTTTTACTGTTGTCAGAAAAATTTTTATTTCACAAATAAATAGTGTTTTTCGCTAAAATTCAATGTGAAAGTTGCCACCCACCTGCCTCTTTGCAGTTTGAACATTTTATTAAAGTGAGAAACAATGTTTATTTTTCAAATGAAAAATTTTTCTGTATTTTAACAGGAGTAAAATGTATTTAGAATTAAATAAATTACATACATTCTTCTTTGTGTGTCAATTAAAAAAGAATGCGTGTGTACTTTGTACGCACGTAAGAACTTATAATTCTATTATATAAATTCAACGAAATAAATATACTTAACAGTAACAATACCAAAAATTAACAATATTTACCAAAAATTAACCAAAACTTAGCAATACCAAAAGTAAAAAAAAAGGGATATGAATCGTCCGGGATTTAAACCCGCGATTTCTCGATCCCTGGTCTAATGCTATACCAACCGAGCTATCAAGCCCCGTGCTATTGACGTGTCGGATATAATTACACATCACGGTGACAAATAGATCAAAGTGAAGTATAAAAATAGATATTTTATTATCTTACGCCCGAGGAAGACAAATCCAAAACACAAAAATTATAATAAATAATACATTTACTAAGAACACTAATATATTCTTTAAATTACTTATTTGCGCTGACACATATATAATTTGAAAGATTAGCAACAAACTACATACTGTCTGTCTGCGCATGCGCCAGGAAATTATAAAATTTCACCCTCGATCGTAAATAAGTATAACTTCAAAAAATTTTTTGGACACCCTGTGTAAATAATTATGTTCATGATTATATTACCGAATGAAGAATTGAATACCCTTTCAAATGAGCTATTATATGAACCCTATTCTCATTTAAAATATCATCGATTCCATCATCACGGCCAGTAAAAATCGACCTCTTTCAGGAATTTCTAATAATGTTGTTTATTTAGCTAATAATGAATGTATGCTTTACTTTATGGACGCACTGTAGGTTCCTATCGATAATTTTACATCTCTATCAGTTTTATCTCTTTTTATTTCAGAAAGTATTATGTTTTCCGTTATTTTGCCGGATATATAAGGGGAAACCCCTTAAAATAATTGTTGATACACAAGAAAATATAACTCGATTATAGTTAGCTTAAAGATAAAAAGCATTAAATGCACAACTTTTTTTCAGACGTCACACCTATTTAGTAAATTAAAATCCATAAAGCTGAAGGTTTTTGTAATCCGTTGGACGTTTGAATAAGTAACCCGTAGTGGTAGTTTAATTTTCATAAACGGACCAGTACGAATTATTTCCTGTAATACTAATTGCGGACAAAGTCGTTATTAATAGTGAAATGCGCGAGTGGAGCTTTGCATTACCGACACGGGCGGCGTCAACGATGTAACGAGGTTCATGGCAGTAGGTACAGTGGAACCCCGTTAACTCGGATTAATCGGGACCGCGGCCGATCTGGGTTATCGAAAATCCGGGTCAGCCGGAGAAAATAGAAAAAATTAATCAAATATGGTATGCTTACCGATAAACTCCGGTATAATTGTCACACAGACACTGGTAAACCACGTTCGCATTCCACACAAAACCACACATACAAAGCGTCGTCAAGAGTCTCATTCTTAGTTTTATTAGCTTTGCACCGATTGTCGAAACTGTCTTTTGTTATCATTTTGAAAAAAAATTCTTCGATTTTAGTTCTATTTTTCTTCCAATCCGATACTGTAGATGTACCGACACCATATAATGCTGCAAGATTCACCTTTATCAATTCTACTTAATGCTTCTAGTTTCTTTTCCATTGTCACTACAACATTTTTACGTTTTGTTGCCCTTATAGACAAAAAACACGCACACAAAATCTGAATAGATTTACGAACGATTACAGAATGGAAGCGAACAATACGACTTTACTACACACAATACCGTCTCCGATGTTATGTTATTAATAACAGTGATGACTAAGACCATTGTTAAAAAAAGAATTTTAATAGTCTTTTCTAAACAATGCTAAGTCTAAGACAGTTTCAAATAAATAAAGGATAATACAGGTGCCTGCTGTTTTCGAGAACACGACAATGAATGTGGTGTGTCATGAGTCATTTTTACTATGGTATATGTAGTTAAAATTACACAAATACCCATTATCGCTCAAATATTATATTACATAGAGTTGGCACAAAACCTCGTGAACCTTGAAAATACGTATATATAACCGAAATAAAATGAAGCCAAAAACATACGAATATTTTATTTGCTGCGAATTGCGCGACAGGGTCCCATCTGCACCCTGATATTTTCAGTAATGTTGGATTCAATCGTTTCGTTCGTATATTGACGTCACCAAATGAATGAATTAGGTTCACGAGATTTTGTAACAGCAATACATTTTTATTGTTGAAATGTTTGTCTGATAAAAATCGGTCCGGGTTATCGGGGTTCCACTGTACTACATAACATAATGAGAGGATAAAATTCTGTATATCACTACCTTGAAAGAGGACCGTTATACCTCAAAAAAAGTAAAAATAAAGGATGTGAGTGAACAGACTTAAAATATTCCATATTTTTTTGTATGATAACATCATATTATATTTAATTTTTGGCTATGGTCGTCAGACGGCAGACATTTTGCACAATATTGTCATACATAATAGGTATCAGAAGAGAAAAAAATTTGCCGGCAATATATTTTCGACTGGTATGAAAGTTTGTTGCCTGGCAATTCGCAGTTGAGTCACGAGACGTCAGTCGAGTCATTTTGTCAAAATTTCATAAGCGAAAATTGGTAAAAGGCAACAAATTGAAGAAAAACCAGAAGAAAATTTTGGCAGTAAATAATTTTCTCTTGAATGATATTCGACAAGACTATTTCACGAGACAATTAATGCACCATATTATCAACGTAACATAACCTTTATTTATTTGTTAACAATATTAAATGTACATTTAGTATAAGTTATAGTAGTTTGCCCATTCTTGTCGAATATTGTCTATATTTTGTCAATATATTATGTCGAAATACATAATATATTCATAAAAAAGGCAATAACTAACATGATTGACAGTTTCCACTTAACCCGCCATTACACGCGCTATGAGGGAATCCCTCACCATATTTGTTTATAACCAATGAAATTGTGTAAACTAGTACGATAACCTTAAGCACCCCGGAATGCCTTTAGCATGGTTCATGAGAGGGTATGAAAAAGTTATAGAATATTTCAGGCGGTCAGTGTGCTGTGTGATAGTTGAAAGAAGAGACATCCCTCTTCAAGTGAGGGAATTCCTCACTGCGCGTGCAATCACGGTGAAATCACGTTTCTGTGATCTCAAAGAAACTTTTAGGTTTTTATTTAATATTTAGGTAGGTTTAATTAAAATATTATTGTTTTGATTAGGTTAGGAACAGTGGCACATCGAGGGGGGGTTTGGGGGTTAAAATCCCACCCAGACCATATAGAAATATATATAAAAGAAGGTAGGAAAATGTAACTTGTCTTTCACAAATAATACAAAAAACTTTCGGTGCTCAAGCAAACCCCCCTCCCCCATAGGAAAATTCTAGGTGCGCCACTGGTTAAGAACCCATTTTTAAATTTACCTATTCTAATTGGTAAATAAGCCACAATTTAACTTGAAAAATTGATTTTATTGACGTTTCGAATTCCACCTCGGACGTCGTTATCAAAATACAAAATATTAATAGTTAATTACAAAAATGCCACAAGGAAATAGCTTCAGAACAGTTGTTAATTTTAATTTGTATTTTTAGTCAAATGAATTCGTATAAAGAACGTTAATTTCTTCAGTGGCTTGCTGAAATTGATAATTAAGAAAACTTGCTATTGATCTATATTATTTTTACTTTTGTTTTGTTAAATTAATAAAAAAAATGGTTTACGAGACTTTCTATAATATATGAGTACAACCCATTTGATATTTATAGATGTTGACATTCATTTTTCCTCGAAATAAGTCGAATTTATGTAGGTGAGGGCGACGCTCATACGCGTGCAACCACGTCACAATAGAAAACGCGTGTAACGGCGGGTTAATACTCATTATCTGAGAATATTATATTATGACTATTTGCTGGTAAAACAGAGTCCCCTATTTCCATCTGATGTCGCTTTTCTCATCATCTCCAGCCCTGGGACGGATAAAGGAATTAACTGATTATGAGAATAGTTGCAATAATTATCTTCTGCAGAATTTGTTCTCATGTAATTTATTTTAACACGTTGATGGATATAAGCAAGTGTTGTGACATTATATGTATTTTGCAAAGTAGAATAGGGAAATTGCTGAATTTTTTTCACCGCTTATAGTTTGTGGAAACAAGAGTTTTTTAACATTTCCTGTAAACGTGTGGACGACGACCATGGACGTCGTGTCACATTCCATATGCATCTGTAGATGTAATATGACATTTCTTAACACCGATTTTTTGTCACAACTCGTTCTGTTAAAAGTATTGTTGTATCACATGTTGTTGTAACATTACATCATTTGGCATTATACGTCTATACACGCTTTGTCCGTCAACGTGTTCAGTCAAAAATCTAATAGCGACAGAAAACTAATGCAAATAAGAAACTCAGTATATTTCATTGCCACAGTAAAATTCCTAAACTTTTTTATCTGGATTTTCCTCCACTTTAATATACATACTTTTATTCTACAAAATTTTGTATTGTTTTCCATGTTTTTCATGCTTCACCACTAATACCATTGTCCATAATTCAGTCTTTTGTCAATATAATGTCAAAGACTACATTTTTTACAGCATTAAGTTGTTATTATTTACAAATCTTCTATTGTATCAATAATAATTCCATATGAATCAATTTTTTTATATTATTATGAAAAAGACATCCCCTTATATTTCTTACTGCACGGCTTTGTATAATAATTCTGTCATATGTACCGGTGTACACAAGAAAAACTGGGATAATAAAGTTAGTAGCAGGTCCGCACACAACTGCTATTTCGAGAATCTTTTTGTAAAAACAAACACGAAAGCACCGTCTGCTTTATTACGCTGGACACGCTAATTGCACGCTGCTGCAACTTTTGCCCGAGATGAAATATTTTTTAAAACAAATCATTCGACATGGAAATTATTCGGCATATCTCTACAATGAGTCTGGATTGAGAAGTTTGGATTCCAGTAGGAGTTATTATTGCTATATTGGAAGAAAATATTATATTAAACTGATCAAGAGGCCTTGCAAGACAAAACCGAATACAGTAAGGTCTGGTTTTATGCGGTGAATACGTTCTTCAGAAAACCGCATATAAAAAAATCGCATAAAAAAGACTTTACTTGCATTGAAGAAGTAGGGATTCGTTCTGTGATTTTCTAAAATTACATAAAATGGTGGACGTTTGTCCACCAAAAATTGTGTCTTTGATGTTTTTTTTTCTTCATTCGGCCAAATAAAATTCTAAAGAAGAAATTAAAAACGCAGACTAACGATATTGAGATTGCAAAAACCTCTTCTAATGGAACATGAAACTTTACGGAACTTAATGAAATGTTTCAACCCAGAAATAAAAATGTGCTCTTTATTATACTGCAACTTGAAATCAGCAATATTTAAATTTAGTTTCAAAACAATTACAGGTTATAGAGGTCTGGATCCCGCGTATAAAAAAGTTGATTAATAGCAAGCTGAAAATTTGTTAATAGCTTAACGGTATCTAGTCGCACAAACTTTGATATATGGGAACACTGAAACAGGGGAAGTTTTAATTGTTGAACAGGTTAAAAATTTTGTAACGGTCAGACCACGAAAACGTCACATGTATTTTATCCGACAGAACTTCCAATTTATATGTTACCCTTTCATTAAACTCTCATGAAAAATCAGACTGCTATTTATCACCTGTCATAATTCCTGTCATTTGACATATTCTACGTGTTCCACTCATTAAAATGTCGATTTGGTGATAAATAGCAGTATGATTTTTGCATTAGAGTTTAATGAAAGGGTAACAAATCAATTGGAAGTTCTGTCGGACAAAATACATGTGACGTTTTCGTGGTATGACGGTTCCAAATTTTTAACCTGTTCCACAATTAAAACTTCCCCTGTTCCAGTTTTCCCATATGTCAAAGTTTGTTCGACTAGACGCCCTTAAACATTTAACAAATTTTTACCTTGCTATTATTCAACTTTTTTTTATACGCGGGATCCAGACCTAATACCTTTCAATGCGAAATTCAGATTGATATAAAAGCTGCATGGTACATCATGTAACAAGGGGAATACCCGAATTGCAAACTCTTAGACTACTGGATGGGAATAGTTAATATTAATTATACTAATTGTTAATAATAGACATTCTTGAATGAAATACCAACCTCATAATTTCAAAACGCATAAAAATAATCCGCATAAAAAGAGACCTTACTGATTTTACTGTATTTAAATTATTCTTCATTTTTATTTTATTTTTATTTTGACATGGCTACCTCCACTCGACAAGTCACAACAATTATAAATCTAAAACACAAAAATACAAAACAGTAAAAAAAGAGGTAAATACCAATGGAAAAAGTGAATTACTGACGCAATCCCTAGCATCGTTGCCTGAAATTTTTGACGAAAACAATTTAAAGCTAAGCATATGCATATGATAAATACATATCTTGAATTTGAAAATTATTATGGTAGGGAGCAAAGTATGCTAAATGGCGTTATGGTGGGGGGGGGACCTATTGGGTTGTGAAGAGTAGGTCCTAACACCATAGAAAGTTATGTTAAATTTTCCATTTTAGTGGGAACTTTCCATTTTTAGTTTAATTTTCATTTCCAACAATCGTTTTTTTATTATTATAGCGCCATCTATCCATAGTTCGAAAAAATGTCTCGAATAAAAGTTACTTATTTTTACGTAAGGAATCCAAATCTGCAATAAAAAAATGGGGGCTCCCATTTAAGATTTTAAGTAAAACCACCCCACTTCCGTGGGGGTCGTGTTTGGTGCCATTCGATAGATTTTTCAAAAATATTGAATAAGTGTATTTTTCAGTTTTTCGATCTGATGTTCATTTCGTGAAATATCGCGGGATTCATATTTAAATTTAAAATTTACCCCACACCCATTCGATAGATTTTTGAAAAATATTTAGCGCATATTTTTAGTTTCTCGATCTGCCATTCATTTCGCGAAATATTCGCTTTTTTCTTGTGAAACTTTGGGACTCACCCATTTTCTAACGCCCTGCTCAAATCGTCAGATTTTTGAAATATAACTGTTTTGCATGTACTTAACTTACCTTATCTTAATCTGACGATTTCGAGTTTTTCTACGGATAGATATTTTTTTTCGGCCCCCCTTAACGAACTCCCCTGAATTAAGAGCCAATATATGATAGATGTACAGTTTCAGGGTACAAGGTTTCCCCAGTGTAATATTCTGACGCGCTCGAGTAACTGCAAAAACTCCCCGCTTGGGCTCCCCTACCATTAATAATTATTTTTTTAACGATATTCTTATTAAGAACTTTGTTTCTAAAAATTCATCACAATTTATCTTTTCAACCCCAAACGGAACAAAAATGGAAAATCTATCTTCGTTTTTAAACTAGGAGCAGTAATTTAAATTTACCGCGCTATAATGCTTGTTTGTAATTGGTTCAACCGCAGGCCTCCGCGGCAATTTTACTCCACTAAACTACGAAATTTTTACACTATTAACATTTATGAAATTTTGACATTATTGACTTTTTAATTTCTTAGGATAATTAATTATATCGGCGATTTTTTATGATTTTCGAAGTTATATTTCTTTAGGCACGAGGGTGAATTTTTACATTCCCTGGCGCATGCGCACACCGGCAGTATGCTAGTCGGTACATCTTTATGTAGCGCAAATAAGGTGTGCGTGAAAAGAATATATTATTAGTGTTTTTAGTAAATTTATTTATTATAGTGTTTGTGCTTTTGGATTTGTCTTCCTCGGGAATAAGATATTTTATAATAATAGTAAGTATATTTAAAGTATTTTTGTATACTTTACATGGTCTATTAAATTTGTCAGTATGTATGAAAAATCTTGTAACCTGTCAAAGCAAAGGGAGTATAGCGCAGTGGTAGAGCGCGTGACCGGAGATCGAGAGGTCCCCGGTTCGAATCCCGGTGTGTTTCTATTTTTTTTTTTGTTTTTCTTATTGTTTTAATAAAAAATTTTGGAAAGTAGTAAGTAAAAATTAGTTTAATCTTTAAATAAAATACAAATAACCTAAAAATAAAATAAAAATTTTATTTTTAATTCAGTTGTAATGCGAAGGCAAAACAATCTTACTTTTCAATTAGAATACGGAGCGCAGTCCAGTCCTTTGAATCGCGATTTTCGGCTCTTATTGGAGCCTCATCGGAAAGAACGTAAGCTTGTTCTCCATTATCTTAACTTCATCTTACAAATAACCTGTTGAATTATATTTATTTAAGTATATTTATTTCGTTGAAATCATATAATAGAAGTGTAACTTCTTACGTGCGTACAAAGTACACGCACATTCTTTTTTAAGTTATTTCGTTAATTTTTAGATTTTTAATTTGCCTTTATATAAAAAAAAGCTGTAGTTTTTAGAATTCTGTAGGAAATTGCTATTAATTCTCTAAATTGTCGACATGGTCAACCAAAAAAATAGTGACATTATTTTGTGTGAATCTGTCTTTTGAATTTATTCCTACTAAAATGAATAACCATTTTCAATTTCCAATTTCCATTAGACTGGAATAATGATGCGGCTGCAGTTTCGTGTTGCAACGGAATTGAAAATGGTTATTCACTTTTGATTTGTGTTTACTCCCATTGGAGTACGAAGGGAACCATTCTTGTTGGAACTTTACCGCGCTGAGCAGATGGGACGTGAATTATAAATTGTAAAATTCCCTCATCTTCCTTAGTCTCAGCATCCGCTATGGCTTGCAAATTGTAGAAGCCTCGGAGGTGTACCCAGAGAAGGATCCCATTGTTTTCATTCTGGTAGGATGTAGAATGACATTTTTGGATGTTGTTTTATGTGCTATTAGATTGAAAACTAAGTTTTTTTTTATTCCTACTAGTTTAAATCTTTTCTCCAATAATGTAATTTGTCATTATTGGAGATCTATAGATTTGGCTATTATTAGCATAGTTAAATACTTACGCAATATTGATTTACCATTTTTGATAAAATTTGTTATAAAAACAATGACGATGATATTACAAATAATCGCCAAAATTGTCATATTTCGTCGCTACGGACGCTGGCATCGTTTCGTGTGTCCCCACCATGGTCACGCACGGAGCGAATAGGTTGATGTTTTTTCAAATAAATTCGTTATGCAGTCATACACATATTATCTTTCTCTTATATACGCAAATGTGGGCAACACAAATTATATTGTGGAAATATATTGCATTTCAATAAAGGGCCTAGCCGGGTAAGATGATGAAGAGTGCCCCCAACTTGATTCGAATTCCATATAGGTCACCGTTTAGCATATATAGTGAAACTAACTTTATGAAATTTTTAGCCGCCTAGGTGGTCATGTGACCCACCTATAGCCTAATTAGGCTTTTTATGTTTTTATTTTTTATCTCAGCCGCATCGAGAACTAGCGAAAAACTTTAAATAAAAAATTTGTAAGATTTAAAAGTTTTGTGCGAAAATTTTTTTTTTAATTTTTGGCGGAAAATTTAAATTTTAGAACGATTTTAAAATTTTAAATATGTATAAAAAAATAACTAAGACATTCGTTTTCAGGAAAAAAATATGTAACGTGTATTTTTGCAGAATATTTCACCCTGAATTTTTTCAAATTTTTAAAATTGGTGAAACGAACCTTCAAAAATAAAAAACCGCATTTTTTCGGTTTTTTTTTTTCGTTTTTTGATACAATTTTATACATATTTTTCAAAAAAGGTCATTGGAGCAGGTAAAAAATTTAAAAAGAATTGGGTTCGCTTAATAAATAATTTTTGTAACACCATCCATTTTCAGGATACAGGGCGTTAAACAAAACAAAATTTTACACATTTTTTACGATTTTGCCAAAACTACTGGCAACATTGTAATAAAACTTGGCGAGTTTTAAGAGGTAGTTATTGTGCATGTTTTGAGATACAATTTTGATATTCATCATTGGCGCGCTTAGGGGTAATGGTCTGAATTTTCAAAGAAAAAAAGATAGTACGCCACTGACATATTTCAAATCAACAATCATTTTTAAATTCCTCATTCAATTTGCGATAAAAAAACTATCTTATCATTTTTTCATACGAGGCGCCGTTTTGCTGCAAAAAATAAAATATCTTAACGCTTCCAAAGTATTCGAATAAGTTTTTATAATGGACGTACGAGTTTACGTATGTAGATGTAGAAACTACTAATAGAAGTTCGAATACTTTGTAAGGGTTAAGATATTTTATTTTTTGAATAAAAATGGCGCGTCGTATGACAAAATAGGAAGATAGATTTTTTGTCACAAATTAAACGAGTAATTCAAAAAGGATTGTTAATTTGAAATATGTCAGTGGCGTACTATCTTTTTTCTTTAAAAAGTTCAGACTATTACCCGTATACGCGCCAATGATAAATATGAGTATAAAATTCTTAATTGTATGTCAAAAAATGCACAACAACTACTTCTTAAAACTCGCCAAATTTTATTACAATGTTGCTAGTAGTTTCGGCAAAATCGTAAAAAATGTGTAAAATTTTGTTTTCTTCAACGCCCTGTATATTGAAAATGGATCGGATTACAAAAAATTTTTAATAATCAAACCCCAATTATTTTTCAGTTTTTTACCTATTCTAGTGACGGTATTACCTTTTTTCAAAAATATGTATAAAATTGTATCAAAAAACGAAAAAAAAAACCGCAAAAATGCGGTTTTTTATTTTTAAAGGTGCGTTTCACCAATTTTAAAGATTTTAAAAAATTCAGGGTAAAACATTATGCAAAAATACACGTTATGTATTTTTTTCGTGAAAACGAATGTCTTAGTTATTTTTTTATACTCATTTAAAATTTTAAAATGGTTCTAAAATTTAAATTTCCCGCCAAAAATAAAAAAAAAAAATTCGGACAGAACTTTTTAAAGCTTGCAACTTTTTTATTTAAAGCTTTTCGCTAGTTCTCGATTCGGCTGAGATAAAAGATAAAACTTAAAAAGCCTAATTAGGCTCTAGGTGGGTCACATGACCATCTAGGGGGCTAAAAATTTCAGAAAGTTAGTTTCACTATATATGCTAAACGGTGACCTATATGGAATTCGAATCGAGTTGGGGGCCTTTTCATCAACTTACCCGGCTAGGCCCTTTTACGACATTTTATTTTATTTGTTTGAAGAATGTACTTTGAACACTCAAATAAGAAATAATTTCGATTTTCATCTTTTTGACAATCTCGACATAAGTTTAAATTTAAAACATTAATTTTAGCTAAATGGAAAGGGTAAAAGAAGTGTCCAAATTTCTTTCTAAGTTATATATTTACGCGAAACCGAATAATTTATAAATCAGTATTCAGTAGGCACTTTAGGTTGAATCATGGCATATCGACAGGCAAAATGTCCTCATTTCCAGAATTAATTTTGTTTTGATTTTTTTACGTTGTATGTGATAAGAAAATAAGTTTCAGCCGAATTAAAACCCTCCCCCTCTTTAAAAAACGTAATTTTTTTGTTTTTATTTTTTTAGGTGGGGTGAAATTAATTTAAAAATTTCAAAAAATCCAATCTTATAGTTGAGACTTTTTACAAAACATGTCTATTTTTTATAGACCCGTAGGTCTAGTGTACATAACCTCAAAATGCATTTTTATTTAATTTTTTTTTAAATGCGTATAACCTATACGAGGCACTTTCGGCACTCGGTACTAATGTAGTCTTCAATTGTGGTTTCAATTTTTTAAAAATGCTTATTAGTTTTCGCAGGATTCGAAAAAAATTAATGCATCTAAAAACGATTGGACCGAAATTTTGCGCCTATGCTCTTGAAACGTATTAAAGTATTATACACTTTTGCAATCAGTATTTTAAAAGCTTCTAAATGAGGTGTCACATGATGTACTTTCTCATTTAAAAAAATCAAAATTATGACTGTCACCTAAGATGGATCGCGTAAATTTCAAAACATTAATGGGATAATACATACTATGATTATTTTAAAAATCAACCTGTCCGAGCGTTTTGCTTATGTGCTAAAAATAAATAAGTTAATAGGGGGGGGGGCGGTAACACTTATTCCAGCGCACTGTATATAAATACTGAATGAACAATAAATAAGAAATATGCAAGAAAATAAAAAGAGAATCCAAGAAAAACTTTCTAAGAATCAAATAAAAATTAAATAAAAAGTCAAACAAGAAAAAGAAATTATTAGAAAACTTATGGAATCCTAATACTTATGCCTAAACAGAAGATAGAATATAATGGAACACGAGATAGAAGATTTTGTTTTTAAAACTAAGAAAGTTAGTTACGTAAGTTCATCCACGCGTATTCGAGAATGCCGGTAAATTCTTGTAGAATGGCTTTTACATCAAATTCTCCAGTAAACACAAGAAATGTAAAATTCGGATGATAATATTTCTTTGAATCGTTCTACCAAAGAAATTCGAGATATTATTTTCTCCAATACAATGGCCTTGCAGTAGCTAATTAGGAGTAAAAGGAACGAACAAAAGCTTATTCAAAATTAGGTACCAAATTCTTAATTTACCGAATGAAACCGGTAGGTCCGCTTATAATACTGCTTTCTTTCTAAAGGGAGTGACAATTACAAACGACACTTTTTAAGAAAGAACTTTCATTTTGAGAAAATGGAACGGATTACACAAAGCATGAGTAATAGGGTCGTTTAGTTACAGGTCCAATTTTAAGTTATTTAGTAGTCTGCTTTATTAAGTAATCGTGATTTTAATATCTAATATAAGGAAGTAATAAACGAATATTGTTTTCACACATTTTAACCCTTATCCGGGCAACACATTTTACTTACGTAACCGGGCAACTCAGGTCCGTTGGGCCCACCCTTGTTCTTGAGTGTACCATTATTATATTTACCCATATATTCCTAATATTCTTTTTTGATTTTTTATTAAAGTTAAATTTAACTTGTCTAGATTAAGTATGCTACTATAGTATGCGGTCTACCTCGAGGGTGCGATTTACCTGAAGGATTTGCAAAAAATAATGAAATGCAAGAAAACTTTTGTAGAAAAAATATTTATTCACAAGTAATAAACATTTGGAAGTTTATGGTTATGTTTTTTTTCTGATAAAAGTATTTCCGAGAGTTTTTGTTGACTTATAATAATAATAATAATATAGAGTTTATTTATAGCAAAAAAAATTTCACAATACAAAAAATATAAATATATAAAATAGAAATAAACGCAGTTTCTCACAGAAGTTGTGAGCCACATGGACTACAACTTGTACGTGAGGTTTGAATTTTTTTTTGTTCTTTTTAACACTGTTTTTGATAGAAAAGTACAAATTGCAACACTGTTTACAACAATTCTACAATTTTAAAATACAAATATGGAAACTTTTGACAAATTAAAATTAAAATTAGTAGAAAAAAGAATTATTTATCTAACATTTCAGTTCCTTACTTTTATACTTTTTACAACATACAACAATTTCAAATTTCAACAATTTTACAACTTTAAAATAGAAATATGGAATCTTTTGACAGATTAAAACTAGTAAAGCACAAAATTATTTATCCAACATTTCAGCTCATTACTACCTATTCATTAATTCGTATAATGTATGTCTGTTACCATGAATCCACTTTTTTAACTTTTTTTTAAATTTTTTATAATTGTGTATTATTTTAATGGTAGAAGGTAGATTATTGAATTTTTTTTATCCCAAAAAATCAACGCAACGTTGGCCGATTGTTTTTTCTTTTTTTGGTACTAGTGCCGTTAAATTTCTATATCTGGTTTGGTGTGTATAGTGGGTACAATCCAGAAATGATTTCTCGCTGTGTAAATACAACAAAGATTTGTAGGAGTACAACTGGTTCAGATCCATGAAATGACTGTCTTGGTTATTCATTGAAGTCATTCCATGAAATGACTGTCCACTGAAGACCTTATACCCCTTCTATATATTACTCTAATAATCCAATTTTGTATAATATTTAGATTTTTAAGGTGAGCATTGTAGGCTCAACCCCAACCAATAATCCCATAGACCAATTGTGATTGTACCAGAGAAAAGTATAAAGTCTTCAAGTGGTGAATATCCAGGAAGTCTCGAAGATATTTAAATTTTGATAATAATCCTCGTATTTTTTGGACTACATATTTTATATGTTGATCCCATTTTAGGTGCCTGTCTATTATAATGGCAAGGTACTTCATGCTTTCTGAATCTGGAATTTTTTTATGGTTGTCAATTTTCAGTTGGTTGAAGCTTGGCAACCCAGTGGTGTATGATGAAAATGGCAAATATTTAGTTTTTTCAACGTTTAAAGTTAACTGGTTATGCTGAAACCATTTTTTTATTTTTACAAAGTCTATTTCGACATTTCTCTTCAAATTTTCCCAGTTGTTACTGCTGTAAAAAATTGCTGTATCATCAGCGAAACTTATGATTTGGCCTGAGGTCTGTAATGTAAGTAAGGTGTTTATGTAGACAGTAAACAAAAGCGGCCCCAAAACCGTTCCCTGAAGGACCCCGTAGGTCACAGTTCTAGCCCCGCTCATTTTACCGTCCACTTGATTCCACACATCGCGTATTGATGCTACTCCTAAGTATATCTATATTATGCATATGGCACTCAGGTGCCCTGCAGTTAGTAGTAGTCCAATAAAGGCACATAGCTCTGTAGAGTAGCAATATTTCCAGTTCTCTATCCCCAGGACTTTTTCGGCCTCCTTATTTGTACACTTTACTATTTCGTTTACAATTTTCAATTTTTTCGTCCACAAACAAACAAAAGGAATCAACAGAATCATCTACACTTTGACTAGGGGCTAATATTAATTTGTGCACCTTGATTTTTATTATGTTGCAGGATCGCATACGTCCTGTCGGTTGTGGTTGAATCTTCCAGTTAATTCTATCCTTAGTTTCAAAAAATACACACTCTGAAATTCATTCTTCTTCATTATCACTCAATACTACTTGCTAATCATCCTCTTCACTTGCTTCCGAAAGATGATCTTCAATTTCAGAGTCACTTTCAATGCCACCTATACTTCAATAGATCCTTCATCATCGAATCCCATATATTATTAGCAAATCTTGCAGTTCTGCAGCTGACAATGGTTTGACCGCCTCTTGAAGGCGAAAATTATTTTAATGAAAATAACCCCATCATTAGATATGGGGACAAATTCTAAGCAAAATTTGTTATATAAAGTTATTAAAATAAATCAAAACTTTTTGAGTTATTAAAGATCAAAGATTTTAATTTTTCGTGAGAAAAATGCATGTTTTTAACCGATTTTTCATAAATAAATCAAAAATTATAAGTTTTTACAAAAAAAAGTTACTTTAAAATAATAAAAAAAGGATTTATGCCTAGTTCGCACTATGCTAGTATTTTAGTCGAGTAGCGAGTAATTTAGTACCTAGGCTTTATACTAAAATGGTTTCAGGTACTAGTACACTTTAGAAGACCAAAAATAAGCATTTTTTCAAGATTTTTTTTCGCAGAATCTTTATTAAAAATGAACATAAAACTTTTTACATAATAATATCTAGCTATTATAGAATACAAAAACTATATCTTTTACATTTACGCACGTACACTAATATTGTAGAGGGCGCCAAAATCGAGGCCTCGAAGAAAAGTAGTTCCGATGGCGGACAGAGATCCCAATCCCAGGATTGGGATCTTTGACACAAAAAAATCGTACGGCATTTGAAAAGCGAAGGTTTCTTAAGTGACAATTTACCACCGCTATTGAAAAATTCTACAAAAAAAAAAGATTTTACGGAAATTAAAAAAAAATTGTGAAAAAATCGGTAGTTTTTCTTCAGTTTTTCATGGTTAAAAAATATTTATTTTTTATTTATTGGACAAATTGTGATAAATTGTCACGTAAAAAACCTTCCTTTTTTAAATGCAGGACGATTTTTTCAACGAATCAATTATAGACTATGTCATCATAAAACAAATTACTAATATGCAAGTACAGGACACAAGAGCATAGAGAGGAATAACATGTGGTTCAGATCATTATGTCGTAAAATCAAAAGTAAGCTTGTCCATTTAGATATAAAATAACACATAATCAAACAAATTGTCAACCCCAACAAGAAGAAACTTTGGAAAAAAGAAGTTATAATTTGGATAGTTTGACCCAAGAGAGTACAAGAATACTATATCAATAAAGACTGGATGGCAAACTAATTAATATAATTGAAACATCAACAGTAGATAGAGGAGGTATATAGAAACGTAGTCGTTAGCGTTAAAAAAGCTGCAGAAGAAGCACTCGGCTTTAACACTCAAAGACAAAGTGAAAAACTATGGTGAAACAAAGAAATAGAAGCACTCGTAGAAGAGAAAAAACAAGCGTATATCAGATGGCTGAGCAGTAAACAACAAAAAGATAGAGATTAATACCTGGAACTCAAAAGAATAACAAGAAGAACAACAGTAAAAGCAAAAAGAGAAATGTGGGATAAGAAGTGCCAGGAAATTAATACCTACCTGGGAGGCAGAAAATGTACAGAAACATGGAAGTTCCTCAATAAAATAAGAACTAACGAAAGGAAGAGCACAAACATTCAATTATTATCCACACAAAAATGGGAAAAGTACTATGGGGAACTACTGACAGAAAATAGGGACGAATACTTAACTCAATCACCAACAGAGGTTAACATTGAAGGAGAAGATATAACAATACAAGTGACAGAAATTAGAAAAGCTATAAAATAACTGAAAAACGGTAGGTCTCCAGGACCAGGGGATATCCCAGTCGAACTAATAAAATGTGGATCACAAAAATTGTTTGAAACCGTCACTTGGTGCATAAATCAATTTATAAATGGTTCTCCCGTACCCGACGAGTGGAAAATTGCTTATATTTCGTCGATCCATAAGAAAGGAGATAAGCTTAAATGTGAAAACTATAGAGGGATATCAGTGACTAGTACATTCAGCCGTTTGTATGGACGAATAATTAGAGACCGCATTGAGAAGGAGTACAAAGACCAAGAGGAAGAAGAACAATCCGGTTTTCGAACAGGAAGAAGCTGTACTGATAATATCTTCTGCCTCAAACAATTAATAGAAAAAAGATTAAGCACAAATCAAGAAACCCACCTCATGTCTATTGACTAGCAGAAGGCGTACGATAAAGTTCCTGTAAACAAACTCTGGAACGTGTTACGACAAACGAATATTAGTGTCACCTTAATAAAAGCCTTAATAAATTTGTATGAAGGGTCAACATCACAAATAAAAGGTTAATAAAGGTCTGGTTCCTGGTTAATAAAGGTCTACGTCAGGGGTGTTGTGTATCACCGACCTTATTTAAAATATATGTTGCAAAAGCATTGAAAGAGTGGAAACGAAAATGCAGAGGCATGGGCGTAGACCTTGGAGAGATTTGCTTATATACATTGCAGTTTGCTGATGACCAGTTTGTTATAGCAAATGATAAAGCTGATTTAGAGTACATGGCAAGGAAATTACAAGAAGAATATAGAAAGTGGGGACTAGAAATTAATACATATAAAACAAAATACCTGCCAATAGGTACCGAACTATCGAACATCACATTAGAAAATAATGAAATCATCATGCCCTGCGACCATTACACTTATCTAGGAATCGTTTTTGACACAACGAGGAAAGATGATGAAGAAACAAAGAGAAGAATAACACAATCCAGAAAAACAATAGGTTGTCTAAACAGCATACTGTGGAATCATGAAATAGGAAAAAGAAGAAAACACAATATCTACGAATCTCTTATTAAAAGCAGTTTATTGTACGGAGCAGAAACTTGGCGGATAACTGAAAACAACAGAAGAAAACTGGAGGCAGTAGAAATGGACGCTTTTAGAAGATCAGTAGGAGTGTCACGCAGAGAGAGAATACGTAATGATGAGATAAGACAGCGAATGGGGGTTGACGGCTCTCTAACAACAGACATAGAAAGAAAACAGCTGATATGGTACGGACACGTCCAGAGGATGGATAACTCAAGACTCCCTAAAATAATTACGCAATGGGTACCAGAAAGAGAGGAAGACCCAAGAAATCTTGGAGAGAGGGAGTAACGAAGGCGATGAGCGCAAGAGATCTTAGAGAGGGCCAACGGGATGATAGAGTGTCATGGAAATTAGGCATCGGACAACGTCGCAAGACGTTTTAAAACCGATTGATATATATACGATTTTTTTGTTTCAGAAATCCCAATCCTGAGATTAACTGTCCGCCATCATTTTTCGACACCTCGAATTTTGCGCCCTCTACAATATTAGTGTACGTGCATAAATGACAATAGATATATTTTTTGTGCTCTCTAAGAGTTAGACATTAATAAGTAAAAATTTTATGTTCACTTTTAATAAAGGTTCTGAGGAAAAAATTCTTGAAAATAACGATTATTTTTGGTCTTCTAAAGTGTACTAGTACCTTCAAGGTATTACTTCAATTATGTAAATTTTTTTATACACTGACCGGCACGAAAAACGGGCACCCCAAAAAAATGGGTCATTTCTGATGTCTCGTATCTCCCAAACCTGTTGTCCGATTCCAGTAATAATATTATTGTTGATAGGCAGGTAATTTTTCATTGTATACCGGGTGTACCAATCACACTTGGCTTTTTCTCAATTTTCACAACGCCCTGTGGAATATTGTTGCCTTTATAAAATATTTAAATTAAAACCCAACTATAGCCTGAGGTTTTCTTAACATTCTGTTTTTTTATTCTTTCGCTTATGTTGGATAATAAAAAAGTTAGGGACTCCAACCACTAGTCATGTTCTTCAACGCTACAAGGTGTTTCTAAATAAGTGCAACAAACTATAAGGGATAATAATGCATGAAAAAATAATGACTGTTTGCTTTATAAACATATGACCGAAAATGCTTCTTATCCGAGATACGGGATTTTGAATTTTCTCTTACAAACTGACGATTTATTTATTGCTCTAAAACCGGTTGGGCTATGCAAGTGAAAGTTGCTAGGTTTTAAGAGGTAGTTATTGCAAATTTTTTGACATACAATTAAAATTTTAATATTTACCATTGGCGTGCATGCGGGTAATATGACCGGGTAATATGACCCAGATGCACGTCAATGGTGAATATAGACTTCTTAATTGTATGTCAAAAAATGCGCAATAACTACCTCTTAAAAAATACCAAATTTTATTTGCATATCTCAACCGGTTTTAGAGCAATAAATAAATCGTCAGTTTGTAAGAAAAAATTCAACATCCCGTATCTCGGAAACGAAGCATTTGCGGACATACGTTTATCAAACAAACGGTCATTATTTTTCATGCCCCTTAAAGTGTGTCTCACTTATTTAGAAACACTACTGTGTTGATGTATTGATAAAGAACATGGCTAGTTGTTAAAGTCCTTAACTTTTTTATTATCCAACATAAGCGAATGAATAAAAAAAAAAGAATGTTAAAAAAACATGGGGCTATAGTTGAGTTTTAATTTCAATATTTTATAAAGACTAGAATATTCCACAGGGTGTTGTGAAAATTGGGAAAAATGCAGTTTGATTTGTACATCCGCTATACAATGAAAATTTACCTGTCGAGCAACAATTTATTACAACAATATTGCTAAAGAACAAGGCTATAACATATTAAAACATTTACTTAAATCAGACAACAGGTTTAGGAGATACGAGATATCAAACTGAGCCGTTTTTTGGAGTAGCTGTTTTTCGTGCCGGTGAGTGTACCTACACATTTTAGAGTTTGCTAAATTTTTACAAGATTTGTCAAAACAAATGAAAATATGTTTGTATACCCCCAATTTGCTTTGAATTATTTTTAATGAAAAAATTTAATTAATTTTAGCATCATTTGAATAAAATTCAGGTTATTGTATTAGTGCAAACATTGGGGTAACAATAATCTAATAATCAAACAATACAAAAAGAATTCTATAAATAAAATTCCTCATCTGAATAAAAAACACTGATTATCAAATTCATTTACGTGAGCTGGGGAAAAGAGGCAGAAAGCGAAACGCCGGAAAATTTCTGTCCCATTTCAGCGCCTACTAATTAATACAAAAACAACAGGTTTGTGACAGCGTTAGGGACCTCGCGTTTTCGTTGACAAGGAGAATTTTCCACGGCCATCGTGCGCTTAAGCTTTATTTTTTTAAACCGATGTATGTTCATAAAATTATTTTTAAGGGCGGCTATCCCACATTATTTGCTTTACGCTGTTAGCACTTTACATCACATCTTTCTCGGTAGGAATATGAAATTTGCGGCCGTGAGAGTGATTTTATAATTAATGCGAAGAAAAGAAGAGCTCTTTGCTTTTGCACGTGCTAAACGAAAATCCCCCTACGCGACTAATTTCAGTTTACGTCAATTAATAAGGCAAACTT
The DNA here is from genome assembly GCF_917563875.1 of Diabrotica virgifera virgifera. Taxonomy (NCBI): domain Eukaryota; kingdom Metazoa; phylum Arthropoda; class Insecta; order Coleoptera; family Chrysomelidae; genus Diabrotica; species Diabrotica virgifera. The sequence goes on from NC_065443.1 coordinate 70,918,233, forward strand.
TTAACCAAGGAACTAAATTGAGGAGTTTGCTGTAAGAAGAATGCAGCTCCATATTTAGACCGTTTTGGGTGGAAACTATGCCATAATTTAAAAAAAAATTGGCGGATTGACTGGTATAAGAACGATGCAAATCCTATAAACAAAGGAATTATACGTCTTTATGGATCTGCCTCCTCAGTAATTTGGTGCAAGAAGGGTGCAGCTGCGGACCTGCATCCTTTCTGCACCAAAAGATTGTGAATGTTCGGTGATTTTCGTCGAATGCAAGGTCATCTTCTGTTGGCGCTGGACCGGCAGGGCAGCTGATTTGTTTTGACTTGCTTGTCGCTATCATTACTGCGTGGCTTTAAGGTAGATGAAGGAAGGATGTGTTTGCCCGTAGGTTTAATCCTTAATTTTTTTTCTGAATGCTATTTTTTGACACCAACCTGTTTCTTTTTACTGATTTTTTTTTTAATTTTTTAGTAGGCAAACCATAGTCGTTTGATTGTTGTAACTGAATAAAATAGTTTTTGTTGGGAATTTGTTTTTTTTTTCTCAAAAATGGTGGTAAAGAAGCGTATTTCACGTGTTTGGTGCAAGAAAGGTGCAGGTCCAACTTTTTTCAATTTTTTTTCTTATTTTTTCAATAATCATCTACTTCAAAATACAGAGGAACCTCGATAACTCGGATTAATCGGGACCAAGGCCGATCCGGGTTATCGAAAATCCGGGTTAGCCTTAGAATATGGTAAAAATTAATAAAACACGTTATACTTACAGATAAACTCCGTTATAATTGAAATACGACTGTACTACACACAATACGGTCACAATCGGAACGATGTTATGTTATTTAAGAACAGTGGAGATTAAGACCATTGTTTAAAAAATAATTTTTTAAATAGTCTTATAGTCTTTTTTAAACAATGCTAAGACAGTTTAAAATAAATAAAGGAATAACAGGTGCCTGTTGTTTCCGATAATCCCAGACAATTAACGTCGCTCTGCCGTCGTGGAGTCATTTTTATTAACGTATAATTCAAATTACACAAATACCCATTATCTCTCAAATATTATATTACATACAGTTTTATTGTTGAAATGTTTGTCTGATGAAAATCGGTCCGAGTTAGCCGGACTTCCGGGTTATCGGGCCGACTTATCGGGGTTCCACTGTAGTCTCAACTATTGACCAAATCTGTTTGTCATCGATTGATATTATGTCTTTCGCGTTAAATTAAAAACTTTTTTTAAAAAACAGTTTTTTTCAATTTCCCAACAATTAGCAAATATGGAGCTGCACCCTTCTTACAGCAAACTCCTCAATTATAGGTTTAAAATAGGGATGGGAAAAACCTAACGGTTTTAACTTAAAACTTACTAATTTGTTCTTACGATAGTACTAATTTTGATCATATTGATATCGATTATCGAGTCGAGTGTCGCAAACTAAAGAGCGACATTACATTGTAAATGTAACATGTAACCTATTGGATTAAATAATAATATGTTACAATGTTACATTGTAAATGTAACTTTGTAACCTATTGGATTAAAAAAACCGAAAACCGGTTTTTGGAAAAACCGGTTTTTTTGGCCTGTTATAACCGCCAGGTTAAACCGTAAGCAAAAAACCGGTATAACCGAAAACAGGTGTTTTGTCAAAAACCGCCATCCCTAGTTCAAAAGGTTCTAAATATAATATTTAATAGATACAAATTCATTAAAAAGAAATATATGAATACAAATAATTTAGTATTATTTCAGTTCTTAGTAGCGTGATCTTATTTGACAGTCTGCTTTCGTATTATATTGTATGGTTTTCTAATCCTTCATTAACATTTTTCCGAAAAATGTTGTAACATATCTGCAGATTTAGTCATACGACTCTCACTGTTTCTAAGGGGAAAATTCAATCATCCCAGATACCTACGGTATCAAAAGAATTCAGCTCTCGTGGGACCCTTTTTGCGTGTTATCGAGACCTAGGTGAATTGGTATGGTGGAGTATCTCCCAAAAAGTTTCGTACATTTCTGGCTGTCGAGAGTAGTACAGCTTTCTGCATGGTCTTATAGAGGTGTTCATTCAGACCCAGTGTTTTATGTTTTCTAGGAGGTTCTTTGGAATTACTCCAGTAGTTGCCATAATAATAGGTACTGTCTGGGTACTTTGCATTGTCCATTGTGTTCGTGTTTGAATTTCCAGATCTCTGTAGTTGGCAATCTGTTTAGTGTATTTAGTACGTAGATTATTGTTGTTAGGTATCACCACATCAATAAGTGTTGTTTGTCTCATTAATTTATTAACTAATGCAATATCTGGTCTGTTATGTGCTTCTGTTTGGTCTGTGAGTACAGTGCGGTCTCAGTATAGCTTGTAGTTGACATTCTCATGCATATACTCTCAGGAACGTATTGATAATATCGGAGATGGACCATTTGTAGAAGTAGAAGTTTGATAGATATTTCTTAATGAAAGATCTTTCCTACTATGTCAGCCTTTCCTTGTATTCAGTTGCACCAAATGCCTGGCAGTCCACGGTAAGATGTTGGATGGTTTCTTGGGCTTGACATCCATATCGGCATTTGTGGTTTTGGATCTGGGGGTCTTTGACGACATATTTCAGGTAATTTTTGGTTGGTATAACATGATCCTGAATGGGTAGTAGTTAACCTTCTGTTTCAGGGAACATATTTCCTGATATCAACCAATAGTTTGACGCTGTATTGTGACAGAGTCTTGGCTGACCTCATTGGGATCTCGTCTGTGCAGAGGTTTACCCATTCAAGTGTGCATTTTTTCGTCCTTAGTAAGGTAGTTGTAAAGTAGATGCCTCAGCCTGCATCTGAAAATAAGTTCTTAAACAAGCAATCTGTTTAGCGACTTGCTTACCTATATCCATAATTCCTCTTCCTCCTAAATACCGTGATAATGTTGTTCTTTCTATTAAACTTCGAGGATGGTGTTTTTGTGATCCAACTCAACATCGCTTACGATCTAAGAGTTCTACCAGGTAGATGATTCGGAGAATTCATTCAGTTTCGTCATCTGATAAATCTGAATCTTCGTCAGTATCAGCTTCAGCAGATTCGAAGAACTATTCCTACAAACCGTATTCTTGTAACAAAAACTTGATTCGTAATTTTTTTCACAAGATTTATAATCTCGCCTACGCTAAACGCTTCAGACCTAAAAGAAAATCATTCTACTGCTATTCTACTAATAAATCATTCTACTGCTCAGTGGCAACTAAAGTTGCAACGTGGATTCAGGGTACCATAATTAGGTTAAAGTTCAATGAACAGTTAATTTTCTTAGATAAGTATATAATAACACTTTAGTTTAAAATAAATTGAACATGAACAAAAAATATTACAAATTAACTAAAAACATTGACATTGACAATTGACATTGTTTAGGACTATGTTTGGTTGCTGCAAAACTCTCATATTGAAATTTTATATAAGCGAGAACCTAACAAGTTTCCAAGCAAAATTGTAGGTTAGAAACACATGTGGACTTGTTCCAAGGTCCCTATACCATAGGTTGTATGGTAAATTTGACATTGACAAATGAAATATTGTCATCGTGACGTCACCCAGACGATCAATTTTACGAATTGTTTGTAAACATAATAGGATAGGTGGTTTGGAGGCTATATTTTGTTATTAAATATCGTTAGTGTTTTAATTTGTGTTTATATCTTGAGATATAATGTATCTATAGATATCATTAAGTGTTTTTAGTATAATCACTTAAACCCAAAACTCTTTTATAAGTGTTAAGATACATTTTAATGTGGTTATGTTAAGTACCTACTTACTTACTGAATTGCAGCCATCTGAAGATCGTTTGAATAAACAATTATAAATTAAATGAATATATAAAATGGGGAAAATTCCCTTTATTGCAATGAAATTGTATTTTTTATATAATTTACTGTTAATGTAAAACTTCACAGGTACCTATTGAATGGAATCTTAATGTTTTAATAGTTTTAGATATTATAATCCAGTACCTAACGTAATCAGATGCTCTTAAAGGAAAAACTACTAATTTTGATACATAAATCTTTAGTTGAATCTCTTTTTCACCATGGTTTACATGTTAGGAGGAATTTATAATAATGTACTACATGCATTATCCCCAATCCAAAATTGTTATATACCTACTCAAAATCATTTAAAAAAGTAAATTGTATTCAACCCATTATTAATATACCTAGGATATTTGAATGATTTAGTCCCATATATACACAAGAAAGAATCTACTTCTGCTTTAATTAAGTATGTAGTAATGCTATTCTACTGCATAATATATTAAATTGCAATTATATTCTATGATTTTTGTAACTCTACAGGTATCTACCACATTTTTTAAAGAATATATGAAATAAATAGTCATTAAAAATCCAAACGTATTTTTTTTTAAATATACATATTTTCAATACATTCCTACTTTCCGAGTTCATTTCAATGAGTGAAAAGAATGAATTTGAATGCAGCATTCTGGGTGACGTCACTCCCGCCATTAGATTCTCGACGCTGATTGGTGGAAAGTTACCATGCAACCTGTCTATTTATGAACCTTGGACTTGTTCAAAATTATATACCACCTAAAAATAGACCACACACAATACCGATGAGATTCTATGGATGTTGAAAGTCACTGGCAACCAAAGTTGCCACTGAGCGCTTAAAGTATTAATTCATATGTAACATAAATACAAAACAAAACTAATTGATATTTTCTTTTCAGGTAAGTGAAATAAACATTGTAAAATTCTAACGTATCGGCGTATCGGTAAGTGAAAATATTAAATTAAGAATGTATAGTTAGTTTACGCATTTTTTATATTTCAGAGCTTCCCTATTTTTCAAACTAACCGACACAACCTAAATTCGACTAGAAACAAATTTACAAACAGCATTTTGGTTATCGAATTTACCCACATAGGTATTTGCTTCATTGTGATTTAAAAAATTTACAGCTAATCTAAAAAAATTGGGAATATAGAATATGTCCCACTAAGTTGGAACCCTATGGAAATCTTTTTTAATTATTAATTTTACGAAAAAAAAAATATTTTTTATAAAAAGTTCTGCATGGTCTAGAACCTAAGGGTCAACCATCAGGTATCAAATTTAATTAATATTATACGAGGTATGTCAAAAATATCAAGATCAAATTCTTTCAAGGATAAAGTATCATTATATTACACAATATCGAAAATTGGTATTATGAAAATTTGTATTATATATTATATATTGGTATTATGGTCGTATAAAAACTATGTTCTAATATGCAATTTCATCCTTCTCACTGAAAAAATTTAAAATTTTTCTCATTAAAACTAAATTAAACTTAAAAATAAAACTCATTAATTTTACAAAAAAAAGTTATTTTTCATAAAAACCTCTGCCTAAGATGCAACCATAATATATATCAAATTAAATCAATTTTCTACGAGGTGTGTTAAAATATCAATTTCGCTCAAAAGTAAAGTATCTTTATAGTTCACAATATTTCAATTAGAAGAATGCAATTGCATATTGAAACATAATTTTAAGTTCTAAATAACTTTTTATCATAACAATTTTCAATATTGTGAAAAATAAAAGTACTTTAATAATGCGAAATTCGAAATTCATAATTTTTGACATATTTAGTTACCTCGTATAAAATTGATAAAATTTGATAGGTGCATGATGGTTGCATCTTAGGTTTTAGATGATGCAGAGCTTTTTATGAAGAATAACTTTTTTTCTTAAAATTAATACTAATAAAAATTAACATATTATAATTAAATGATAGTTCAAAAGTAAAAGAGTAATAAATGACAATGATGTGGGGTAGGTATCAGTAATTTATCCGTAATCTCTCTTAAGAATTTTTCTCTCAAAAATACCAAGAAGTCTTTCATCATCATTTTGAAATTAGGTCCACGTTCCTGCCCATTATATTTTTATTTTTCAAATGTTTCTGGAGACCGTGAACAGTTCTGTTTGCTATTGCATGTGTCTTTTTATTTCTTCGCTTGTCGTGTTTGTTGCGTTTACTAGCGATACAAGATATGTGAACTATTTGATTGTTCAAAGGTATGGTTGTTAATTTGAATTCTCTGTTAGATATTTCGGGAAATTTTAGGCACCAACATAATACATTAATTTGTTTTTTTCCTTATTTACCACAAGTAATAATTCGCTTGCCGCGTCCGCAAGCTTTGTAAACCACTGCACCATGTCTCTCATACTTCTGCCCACTATAGCTATATCCTCAGCGAATGCGAGAATTTACACCGATCTATTAAAAATAGTTCCATTTGTTCTGACATTTAATTTTAAAATTGCCTTTCCAGGTAATATTAAAGAGGAGACACGCCAGCGCGTCCCCTATCTTAAGTGGGAAATACACAATTAAATTCGGTTGAACAATGTGGATGATTCAACCAAAATGAACCATGTATTTCTGAACTCAACAAGGAGTTCAACAAAATTGAACGTTGAAAAAAGTTGAGACAATTTCTACTATCGTTCAACTTCGTTGAACAACGGGGATTATTCATCCAACCGTTCATTTTATTTTAACTTGTGCTGCGTGAGTTTCATATTTTATTTAAAGAAATACGTAATAATTCCATTTAATAATGGTGCATAGATGTAAGCACAAGAAGACTCAATTTTTCAGCCGAATTGAATGAAAAATATTTGAAGCGTGTATAATATATTAAAGAAGCTATTAAATTTGATTAAAGAATGTACTTGAATCATCTACATTGATCAATTGTTCAACCACATTAAATGGTAAATTTCCGCTTTAGACCATTATTAATGTCAATGAATGTAGAATTTTCTCCTGCAATCCTAACGCACGAGCTTAAATTTTGTGTTGTTAGTTGGGTCAACTTAACTAACTTAGGTGGGATCTCAAAGTCTATTATTGCATTGTATAATACTGTTCTTTTAACACTGTCAAAGGCTGCTTTGAAGTCGACGAAGAGATGGTACGTATCTATGTTATATGCCAGTGACTTTTCTAAAAACTGCCGATGTGCTTGAGTTTGATGTATAGTTGACTTTCCAGCAGTAAATCCGCGTTGATATTATTCCGCGATTAACATTAGAACTTACCTGTATCTGACACAGATGTAAGTACAAATAATATGCGTCGATTATAATTTCATTCATACAAAATACATAAGTGAAATTAAATTGCCATATGAGGCCCTCAGAGCAACAGTAGCTAAGCCAAAAATTGAGCATTTTTAGATTAAAATATCAATAAAAGCAGCATCATTAAATCTTCGGATTAAAAAAATTGCATTTATTTCAAAACTTCGTTTTTGGGGTTAGACCACTGTTGCCCTAAGCGTTTTTATTATCCATACACAATCGTAACAGTCATATTTATGTATTTTTAACTCTAAAACTAGGGGTCGCCAAATTCTTGAAGATTTAAAGATCTTGTCTTGATCTTGTCTTAATTTAATGACAAGATCAAGACAAGAAGTAATTTTAGATTTTAAGACAAGACAAGAAATTTTATGTCAATACCAAGATTTCTTGTCAAGAAAACAAGAAATCTTGAAATATCTTGACTAATAATGAAAACTCTAAAACGTACTTATTTGTAAAAAAATAACAATATTTTGACATAACCTAACGTATTTTAATTTATTGAACACTTTTTTGCTAAATCGATTTACAAAAATGTAAATTAAAAATAATAATTAATGATACTTACCTAATCCTGTTGAAAATAAAATTGCAAACTAGATTTTATTTTAAATAACCAATTTAGCACCTTTTTGAAATCGGAATTGATAAACCATGAATTAAGGCAGATAACACTTCTCATAGAGTGAACGCCCAGCCGATCTTTTGCCTTTGTTCCTGTTAAAGCTGCGCTTGAAAATAGTCTATCCGCAGGTTGCTGGCGTTTCCAGAAAATCCTTGGCCATTTTCGGTAATGACGGATAGATATTTTCGTGTTTTCTCCATCAATCAAATATATTCTCAGAATCTCATACTTCAAAGATTGTAAGTTATCATTATCAGCTTTCTAAATAATATCTAAATCAAGTTCGTTATCTTCTTTTTTTCAGACTAACTGTTGGCTCTGTTATTGGATTCTGTAAATCATTCATGGATTTATTACAGTAGTTAGCTTTTACTATTTCTTCAAATTTTTGTACTGCCTCTGATTGTAGAAGCTTTCCCCAAGATAAAGAGGAAATTGTCTCTACTTTGTGCTGAGGACCCAAAATAAGAACTATGCAGTATAATATACAATTAGGTTTATTATAGTTTTTCAGTATTTTATCTCTCGCAGGCTTGAATGCAGTAACGTGTCTATCAATTTTATTATCAAGTTCATGAGCTCAATATTTCCAGTTTATCTAAAAGTAAGTTTACTCCAATTACCACCAATGGGTGTGTGCAATATTTTTCCCCTTCGAGTATTGAAGAAAGTGTTTTCAAGCTTCTCAGATACTGACAAAATTTATTGATCAGAACCCATTCTTCATCTAATAAAATTATTTTGTATTTTGCAATTATTTAGATTTTTGATGTTGTTGCAAAATATAGTTAAAACATTTTTAACACTTAAACACCATGTTGGCATCTCGAAAGTTGAATTTCACTTTGTAGGCACATCTAATTTTGGCATAGTCATTTAGTCATCTTACAATTTATGGCCTCGCAAGCACTTAAGTTTAAGTTGCATTTGCCCTGAGTTTTTGATATTTTTTGACAAGATGTTTAATTTGACTTACAGGAGACTTGAAATCCAAAGCAGTATCATTTATACTACTTCGACCTTGTCCTCCAAATAATCAAAATCCTTTTCGATGTCGACACTGTTATGATTTGGTTTAACCATTTTTATGAAATCCTGGACAGCTAAGTTAAAAATATGTGCCAAACATACAAAATGCTTATTTTAAGCATACAACTACAAATCAAATTTGGTGTCCGTCAAAGAAACAAATGCGCAGATCGGGGACTCCCCCCAGTGGCAGTGGAAGCCGTGTTAGCACGCAACGCAACCAAAGGGTCGCCGGAAAATCACCGAACCGGGTAATCAAGAAATTTCAAGATCTTGAAATTTCTTGAGTCAAGACAAGACATAAGATGTCAAGAAAACGTCAAGACAAGATTTTTTAAAATTTCTTGATTTTTTCTCAAAACAAGACTAGAAGTTGTTGTCAAGATTCTTGTCTTGTCGATCCCTATCTAAAACATAGTTAGTTATAGTTTACTGAATATTTTTATACCACCCGGTATAAATACCGTTAAGTACATAAACAAAGACGCCAACTTAAAGGAAAAGCTTTTCTTGACTTGCTTTGCAAAGTATTTCAAAATTAAATAACATTTCCCAAAATTTTCTTCAAGTGGGAACGTAACACAAAAAGCAAATATTTATATCTACCTACACATTTGATTCAATAAACATTAAAAACGTAAAAGCGGAAACGTACCCTCTATTTTCCCGTGTAAGTGTGCCTACATTTCTTTATCGATAAATTTTGTCAATTCAAATAAAAAAGTGTCTCTGGGTATTTACTGTCAATGTGGATTTTTAGAAGTTCTAACAGCTTGGAAGTTTTCAATCGACGGCGACGTTGAATGTTTTGTATCGTTTAGAACATATTTTTACTTTTAGCACTAGTAAAAACATGGATATAAACCCGATTTTTCTTTGTTATTATACAGAGTGTTGGTCAATAAGTACGACCAAATTCAGTGGATAACTCTGCATAAAAAATTAATAATACATAGTTTGCTCTATTGTAAATGTCTGAAAAATGGAAGAATATAGAGATAGCGATGATAGAAGCAACGGAACTAGGGCCCTCAAAAGTACAAGGAGAGAAACGAAGAGACTGGCTTGACGAGGATTGTAAGTCAGCATTGATACTGATAAATAGGTAAATGAAAATACACAAATGTGCAAAAATGCACAAACAGAAATAGAAAAAGGCAAAATAATACACTTCTTCTTCTTCAGGTGCCATCTCCGCTACGGAGGTTGGCAATGATCATAGCTATTTAAATTTTTTGAGGCATTAGCTCTAAATAGGTGTTTTGAGCTACATCCAAACCATTATCTCAGGTTCTTCAGCCATGAAATTCGTCTTTCTCCGATGCTTCGTTTGCCATTCACCATTCCTTACCGTATGAGTCGTAGGATGCCATACTTCTCGCCCCGTATCACATTTTCGAGATACTGTAGCTTTCTTTCTTTAATTGTAAGTTCAACTTCCTGCTCTTTACCTATTCTTCTCAGTATTTCATTGTTCGTAACTCTACACCGAGAGAACAATTTCTTTTCTCCTAAAACACCGATTTCTTTGAGCAATATTTCTTAAAAGTTAACATATCCTATTAACTTAAACATACCGGTTCACATATAAAGAAACGAGTTTTTTAAACACACCTCAATAATTTCTTACAGATAATTTCTTCAATACTAAGAAATGCATTAATGGTTACATTTAATTTTTTTATCCTACAGTTTTTATTTCTTAAATTGAAAACTACAAATATTTTGCAGTATAAGAAATATAGTGTTAAGTTAATCCATATTTATATTTGTGAACAAGAAATTTTCTTGCAATCAAATAAATATTTTAAACCACAAGAAATAATTCTTCAGAAATACCCTCTGTAGTAACTGTGGTTATAAAATAAAAACTTTGTCATTAATGCCGAAATGTTACTTGTAAAGAGATTTTCTTCCACAAAAGAATTGCGCAGATTAACTATTTATGATTTAGTCGTCAGTGTTTGTCAAGATGGCGTGATATGTTCATGTTAATATAGATGGATGTTGGATTTATTGGTGTACTTTAAAAATTAACGGATATTTTGAAGGTACGTACATATATAGGTATTAAATAAAAGTAAATTGAGTAATTTAAGATGTAATAATAATATTGTTGCGTATCCGAATGGTTAAAATAGAAACATAATAGTATCTTTATATGCTTTTTAGGTATAATGATGGACGACTCTGAAATAAAGGAGCTTATTATTCCAACTGGGAAATATGCCACAATTTAAAGCTGGGACAGAATGATATAATATATAGCTTCAGAACAATATTAAGAAAGGAGTTATTAACCAACTGCGGGGCCTTCCAGAAATGGTAGAACTTCATACATGTAAGTACCTTTTTAAAAATGTTTATACTTATGCATCAACCATAATAGGTTTCTTGAATGTATCGTCTTCTATAAAAATATACAATACAACGCTATATCAAACATGGCGGGTGCAACGCTGAGGATTTTTTCTGTTAATTTATTTGAGATAAAGAAATCAGTTAGTCTAAAAGAAATATATGTTTATGGTTAAGAAATGTTATTACCGAAAACCGTGAATTAGTTAATATGTATTAAATGACTTAGATGTAAACTAATAATACTTTCCCGTAATAAAATGTCTTAATGATTAGGTATGCTGTCTCTTTTAGATTATAAAAATTAAGAAAATTACATATTATTATGTCTGCTTCAATGTTTTACATTGGTTGTATTTTTCCTCTTGTTTTAGCTAAACAATGTTTATTGTGTGACTTAATATTATACAGATAAATAATTAATATTTCATTAACAAAAAGAAAAAAAATAAACAAAGATGTATAGGTTAAATAATGCCATGTTTGAACTAAATATGATTGATTATTTAGTTCTTATGTGGGGCCGTGTATTTGTTTTTTTTTTGTATTTCCTAAATTTGTCAAAATAAATATCTATATCTTTATAAAAAAATGTTATTAAAGTAAGTTTACTCTTTCTACATAATGATTTTGTTTTAGTGAATTGCTGATATACAAAGTGCTACTAACAAAAGAAGGAAAATTTGAGGAAGTTGGATTTGCCTCTCCATCCCTTTATTGTTGTGTAGAAGTCAGTGGTTTAAGAGTGGAGAAAATATTTGTATGTAATAATAACGTTTTATATCTTGTTTTATTAATAAATAATGATTTTACCTTAACACAATGATTTATTTCGCCGTATGTAATATCACTTTATTTTCAAGAAATATTAACTTAACTCTAAATATACGTTTATCTCGGCGAAATATATTTCTTAACATTAAATAAATTAATTATTAATAGTAAGATAATAGTATTCCTTACTAAGAAATATTATTGCTCAGAAAGAATAGTTTTCTAATGTGTAGAAAATATTTTTTATGACTAATAAAATTAATTAACATCAAGTGTAATTTCTTTCTGATAAATGGATTTGAAGTTTGCCAGAAAGTGATAGTTCAATCATGTTTAAGGTATATTTCTTTGGCTGTAGTAGAATTTATTTGAAATATTTTAGAAAATTATATCTTACATACAAAGATATAATTCTTAGGCAATATGCCAAGTCGATCTTTCTTAAATATTAATAAAGTTTCTTTATGTCAAGAATTTTTTTCTCTCGGTGTATCTACCCCTCATAATTTTTCTATAGGTCCACATTTCAAAGGCGTTAAGTCGTCTCAGTGTCTCTACATTTAACTTCCATGATTCCACTCCATAGTAAAGTACACTATATACATAACATTTTGTTAGGCGTACTTTAAGAGCTAATGTTACATCTGTGCTACATTGGACCTTTTTCATTTTTATAAAATTAGAACGTGCTTTTTTGACTCTGACTTTTATTTCTGTTGTGTAGTCATTATTTTCTGTTATAAGTGTTCCTAGGTAAGTGTACTTTTTTACTCTTTCGACCTGCTGGCCCTTTACGATCAAGATTTCGTTAGTATTATGGTTGTTTCTACTAATTTTCATAAACTTCGTCTTTTTGATAATGAGATAGAGAGAGTCCGTACTCCCTACTACACCTTACTATTTTACTCATGAGTCTTTGCAGGTCTTGTAAACTATCGGCTATTATTACTGTATCATCTGCATGTCTGATGTTGTTAACTAAGATTCCATTTACTCTTATGCCGACTGTTTCATCTTCCAGAGTTTCTCGCATTACCTCTTCAGAATAAGCGTTAAATAATAGAGGTGGTAGTATGCAGCCTTGCCTGACTCCTCTCTTTATTTCCATTTCTTCAAATGTTTCCTTTTCAATTCTTAATATTGCTCGCTTATTGTAATAGAGGTGTGTTATTAGTCTTAAATCTCTTTCATCTAGGTTTTTATTTTTTAGGATTTCCATGAGTCGATCATGCTTTACTTTATTAAACGCTTTATTGTAGTCTATAAAACAGACGCGAAGAGGATGGTTAACCCATTTACCGCCAAGCAAAGAAATACTGCAATAATACGTGATATATTTGATTAACTAGAGTAAAATAAATTTAACCAATCGTAAAAAAATTGTTTTACACTTTGATAATGGCAGGTGTCACAACAACAAAATGGTTCGTTCTCGAACCTTTGGCAAAACTGAGCTAAAAAAACTGAAATACACAATTTTATTTTTTGTGAAAAGTCTCAAAACATTTAGAGTGTACATAGGCCTGGACCACCAAAGAGGAGCGCGCACTGTTCCACGATCTGGGGGCGCCACTATGTTCACGAACATCTTGCGCTCCGCGCTCCCTGCAACTACTCCAATCGATACGGTATGCGCTCCTCTACATATAAACCAACACCAATTGGAACGCAGGGGGCAGAGCGCACACTGTTGCACGGTCCGGGAGCGCCATCCATTCACTATGTTTACAAACCTCTTGTGCTCCGCGCTCCCTGCAACTGGTCCCATCGATACGGCATGCGCTCCTCTACATATAAACCGCCACCTATTGGACCGCCGGGGCGGAGCGGGCACTGTTGCACGGTCCAGGAGCGCCAACCATCCACTATGTTCACAAACCTCTTGCGCTCCGCGCTCCCTGCAACTGCTCCCATCGAGACAGCATCCGCTCCTCTACATATAAACAGCCACCTATTGAACCGTTGAGGCAGAGCGCACACTGTTGCTGGGTGCGAGAGCGCCAACTATCGACTTTGTTCACGAACCTCTTGCGCTCCGCGCTCCCTGTAACTGCTCCAATCGATAGGGTATGCGCCCCCTTACATATAAACCGCCATAGATTGGAACGCCGAGGCAGAGTGCGCACAATTGCACAGTCCGGGAGCGGCAAAGGTATCAACTATGTGGAGCAGTTGCAGGAGCTCAGAGCGCAAGCATAGTGGATACGTGCTTATACACATTTTTCACATAAAAATATCCCAACAAATTACTGCCTGTGCATCACCTTGAAATTCCTGATCAGACAGGATTATAAGTCGACTTCCGCCAACGGTTCGTTATCGAACCATTATTTTCAAACACGAGATTTGATGACTCAGAATTTTTTTTATTTTTATTTTTATAACAATTGATGTACAAACAGGTTAAAAAAATAATGTTTTAATTTATTTGACCACAAAAGTATTATACCAATAAAATTACTAGAGAAAAAATAAAGTTGTGTCGAAGGATTGAAAATGAAACATTTAGAAAATATTTTTGTGATGAAAACATGAGTTTGGAAATTAAACAAAATTAAATTTAGTTACACTTATATCTTCTGGTTGCTTAAAAAATACAATACAGATTTTAAAAAAATTAACGAATTGCCAAAAACAATATTCTCCAAAAAAATGGTGCGTTTTCGCACCGTTGGCGCTAAATGGGTTCATCCAAACATCTCTGTGTCAGCACGTTGAAGAAGAATAATGCTTCTCTGGTACCCATACCATTGCGGAACCCATATTGAGTGTCACTAATATCCAGCTCCAGTTTAGAGTGTATTCTGGCATGGATAATTTTCAATAGAATTTTCATGGTATGTGAAATAATACACAGGATACCACAAAAAAATTTAAAATTGCAACAAGAGAAGTAAAATAAATCTGCAGAAAAACTAAAATAAAACATTTTGACAAACAATTGAAAACAATGGAAGAATTGTACAGAATCAAGAAAATATGAAATTTCTACCAACAATTAAAAAAATCCCGAGGAACTTCAAAGAGTAAAACAGTTACTGTAGAAGTAAAGACGGTGTGCTTTTATGAGAAACAACTAAAAAATTAAACAGATGGGAGGAGTATTCTGAAGAACTATTAAATGTAAATAAACAAGCAGACCCCATGAAATAAAACAACAACAAAAAGATAGCACAGAACAAAAACAGAAAGAAGAACCAACATTAAAGGAGTAAAAGAAGCAATATTGGAGTAAAAAAATAACAAACGGCAAGTGAAAGCGGAATCCCGGCAGAGATTTTTAAAGCAGGAGGAGAAAAGCTACAAGAAACAATTTTCCGACTAATATTAACAGTCCGACACAAAGAAGAAATGCCGCAACAATGGAACAATGCACTTATCTGACCAATCTACAAAAAAGGTGATTAAACAAATTGCGAAAATTATAGATGAATGTGGCAATTAGAAGTTAACGGAGAAACCACGGGACCAGAAATAATGAAAGAGGAAGTTATTTATGCCATAAAACACACAAAAGGTGGAAAAGCTCGAGGACCCGATGAAATACCAATTGAAGTATTGAAGATAATTAATGAAGATAATATTGATGTCTTGGTAGACCTTTTTAACTCCATATACAAGACGGGACACATACCCAAAGAATGGCTTCTCTCAACTTTTTTAACGATTCCAAAATTCACAAATGCTAAAGATTGCAATGAATATCGGACAATTGCATTAATGAGCCTTCTTCTTCTTCTTCAAGTGCCGTCTCCTAATCGGAGGTTGGATATCATCATCACTATCTCTACTCTATCCACCGCTGCTCTAAAGAGTTCTATAGAACTGCATCTAAACAAGTCCTTTAAATTCTTTAACCATGACACTCTCCTTCTTCCTATACTCCTTCCGCCTCTTATCTTTCCCTGTATTATCAGTCTTAGCATTTCATATCGCGGTCCCCTCATTACGTATCCCAGATATTGTAACTTTCTTATTTTTATTGTGTTTATTATTTCGCATTCTTTACCCATTTCTCGCAGTACTTCCGTGTTCGTTTTCCTCTGTGTCCATACTATTCTAAGCATTCTTCTGTAACACCACATTTCAAATGACTGTAGCTTATTTATGTGTTCTTGCTTTAATATCCAGCTTTCAAGTCCATATTGTAGTATCGAGAACACGTAGCATCTCAAAGCTTTTGCTCTCAGTTCTAAGCTAAGGTCTTTGTTGCAGAGAACTGTTTTCATTTTTACAAACGCATTTCTTGCTATTTCTATCCTGGTCCTTATTTCTGTTGTTTGATCATTTTTCTCTGAAATCCAGGCTCCTAGGTATTTGTATTTATCAACCCTTTCTATCGGTACATTTCCCAAATGTATGCTTGTTTGTATGTTTGTTTTCTTAGTTATTATCATGTATTTGGTCTTTTTTATATTCATTTTTAGTCCATATTCTTTACAGAAATTGTTTGTTTTGTTCAGTAGTAGTTGGAGTTGTTCAGCAGAGCTTGCTATAATCACGGTGTCATCTGCATATCTTATGTTGTTAATAGATCTTCCGTTAATTATTATTCCTTCACTTTGAGATAGCAATGCTTCTTCAAAAATGGCTTCACTATATGCATTAAAGAGTAATGGAGACATAATACATCCCTGCCGAACTCCTCTCCTGATTTCAATTTCTGGACTGGGTTCGTTATCTATTACACTTTGTGCTCTTTGATTCCAGTAAAGGTTTGTTATTATTCGTAAGTCCCTTTTGTCTATGTTTTTTGTCTTTAGAATTTGGACTAATTTTTCATGTCTTACTTTGTCAAAAGCCTTCTCAAAATCAATGTAACAAACATGCACATCCACATTCATGTCCATGCATCTTTGAGCTAACACACTAAAAGCAAATAACGCCTCTCTGGTTCCTAGTCCGTTTCTGAACCCAAACTGACTATCATCTATTCCTTCTTCTAGTTTTTTGTTTATACGACCATGTATTATTTTCAAGAATAATTTGAGAATGTGACTTATTAATGATATTGTTCTGTATTCACTGCAATCTTTAGCGTTTGTATTTTTAGGGATAGCACAAAAGGTTGAGAGTAACCATTGTTTTGGTATGTTTCCTGTTTTGTACACTGTGTTAAACAAGTCTACGATAATGTCTAAGGTTTCATCATTTATACATTTTAAGCTTTCTACTGGGATTTGGTCTGGACCTACTGCTTTACCATTTTTGCTGTTTTTTAATGCCGATTTAATTTCTTCTTTTAATATCTTCAAAACCGTATCATCTTCTACTTCGACTTCCATCTGCTCTGTTCTATTTTCTTTGAACAATTCATTTATGTATTCTGTCCATCTCTTTAATTTTTCGTTAGTACTCAACACAAGTTTCCCATCTGTATCTTTTAGTATTCCCGGTTTTCTTTTTCTGTTGATCTGCGTTAATTCCTTAATTTTTTTATGTGTGTTAAAATTATCATGTCTTTTCTGGTGTTCTTCTATTTCTGCGCATTGTTCTTTTAACCACTGTTCTTTAGCCTGTTTAATTTTGGATTTTATTTGTTTATCCACATTTTTGTACATCTGATTATCTTTGTTTTTATGCTGACGTCTTTCTTCCATTAAATCTAAGATTTCCTCCGTCATCCATTGTTTCTTTTTGTACCTGGTTGGTGTAAGAATTTCTTTTTGACATTTACCTATTTCTGTCTTTATTAATAACCATTTTGTCTCTGTTTCAGTATTTTGCTGGATTTGTTCTTTAACATTCATTAAACGGTTATTAATTTCATCTGTCAGGCGTTGTTTTATGAGTGGGTTTCTTAGTTTACTTGTATCGATTTTTACATCTGTTGTTCTGCGTTTTATTATTTTCATTTTGAGCCTAATTTTGGTCACTACTGGGTTGTGATCTGATCCTATGTCGGCACCTGGATAGGTTTTTGAAGATATAATTGCGTTCTTGTATCTTTGTCTAATCAATACATAATCTATTTGGTTTCTTACAATTCTCCCTTCTTGATCTGCTGGTGACTTCCAGGTATATAGTCTTCTCTTTGGCATTTTAAACAATGTATTAGTTATGACAAAATTATTGTTTTGGCAAAATTCGATAAGCCTGTCACCTCTTTCGTTTCTGTTGCCCAGACCATATCCTCCTGTACATTCTTCTACTTTTTCGTCTCCAACCTTTGCGTTAAAATCTCCCATTATAATTGTAACATCCTGCGTTTTAATGGATTTTAAAATATTGTCTAGGTCTTCGTAGAAAGTTTCAATATCGCTCTCTGGTTTGTCCGCAGTCGGAGCATAAACTTGTATTATGTTTAATTTGGGTTTATTCTGATTTAATTGCAAGAGGATAATTCTGTTGGAGTATGGAATGAAATTTACTACAGCTTTGTCCATGTGTTTGTTTATTTATTTTTGTTTAGCGTATGGCTTAAGTATATCACAGAATATATTTAGATTTATGCATTATACAATGCATCAAAAACAGATGTCCATTTTTTTTATATATTCGATTGACCCTTCGGTTGCCATTACAAAGTCTATAGGGTCGCCTGTGTATGCTCTGCGTAGACAGTCCTGAACAATGTGACTGATCGTCTGTCTTGCAGCGCCGCAGTCACAAGAAGGCGAGGGGAGTTTACCCCATCTGTGGAGGGAGTCGGCACATCTTCCACAGTTTGTTCGAATTCGATTAAGGGCTGCCCAAATCTTACGGGGACGTTCAAATTCGCCAGGTTTCCCTATGATGTCCGGTAGACTATGGTAATGCGGATCTGTCCTACTTTCCCAATCTTCTCTCCATCGGGTATTTAAGTCAAAGTTGGATTGCTGCAGCGCTTGAGCAGATTGTAGAGGGGGTAACCTGGATCGGAGACGGTTTCCAAGAATATCGGGGATGTCGTTGTGGACTAGAAGCTGGCGACTGTCCATTATTTTGTTATATTCTTTAACCAATGCATGTTCGCGGCGTAGGTTGGGTGGTGCTATATTACTAAGGGTAGGTAGCCACATTGTAGGGGTGGGCTTAATTGTGCCTGTTATCATACGCATAGTACGGTTTAGTTGGGTGTCGACCAGGTGGGTATGCCTGCTATTTAGCCACACTGCAGCACAGTATTCTGCCACCGGATATATCAGGCCAAGAGCAGAGGATCTTAATGTTGATGCTGTGGACCCCCATGTAGTGCCGCAGAGTTTCTGTATTATATTGTTGCGTGTTTTCAATTTTGCTGCTGTTTTCGTCAGGTGTTGTCTGAATGTGAGCGTTCTGTCTAGAGTAACCCCAAGGTATTAAAATACACTCGCAATTCTCTGTTTGCCAACTTGTTGTTTATATGAAAAGCTGATACTTCAGTTTTTGTAGTACTTGGCTGTAGTCTCCATTTCTTAAGGTATTCGCTGAGGATGGATAAGTCATTCGTGAGAGTGATTTCTGTAGTTTCTAAAGATTGGTGGCTTGTTGCAAGGGTCCAGTCGTCAGCATATCCAAACTTCCGAGATTCGGTTTCAGGCATGTCAGCAATATAGAGGCTGAAAAGTAAAGGGGCAAGGACAGAACCCTGTGGAAGACCATTGTTAAGTTTCATCTGTCTACTCGTCTCCTTTCCCATTATAACCTGGAAGGCTCTGTTGGTCAGCATGTTGTCAATGAGGTTAATTATCTTTCTGCAGGGGATAATGCGGGCCAGTTTATATATTAATCCCTGTCTCCAAACAGTATCATATGCTGCTGTTAGATCTATAAATACTGTTGCTGTCTTTTGTTTCTTTTGAAAACTAGCTTCTATAAAAGTTGTTAATGACAGCACTTGGTCCGTACAGCTTCGATGAGGGCGGAAGCCAGCTTGTTCAATGGGGGTACATTTTCTAGTATCCTGTGACTAATTCTGTTGAGGAGAAGCTTTTCTAATAGTTTATATACCATGCTGAGTAGAGCTATAGGGCGGTATTTTTCTGGCTTATCGTTTGATTTGCCCGGTTTCGGAATTGCAATTATCTTTGTTCGCTTAAGTGAGAAAGGAATGTTACCTGACTGAAGTATATCATTAAAGAACATTGCAAGCCACTGTTTCGTGTATGCACCACTGTGTATCAAGAACTCTGGATGGATACCATCAAAGCCAGGTGCTTTACCTGATTTCATTTCTTTCAGCGCATGTGTGATTTCAGAAATTAGTATTCTTGCTGAATATTCGGAGTTCGTTCTGTTCATTTGTTTTAATGCCCTTAAGTCTCTTTTCACGTTGGTAGTATGTGTTCGATCTCGTAGAGCTCTGGATAGAGATAGTATATGGGAGGCAACCTTGTTAGGAGACATTTTAGACTCTCTGGATTCCAGCTGGTTATCTCCTCCAATTTTCCGCAACAAGGACCATGCCTGCCGGCTTGATTTTTTGAAGTCAAGGTTTTCGACAGTCTTTATCCATTTTTGGCGTCTAGCTGTATCGATGTTGTGTAAAAGCTCATCGGCTATTTCTCGGTCACCACTTTCGAGAAACTTCGTGTATAAGTCTTTAAATGTTTCAGTCCATCCAGGCACATATTCTTTGCGATACCCCCTAGGGATGGTTTTCTTGGCAGTGCTTATTACTGCGCCCACAAACCTCTCATAATGTTTGCTGATTGGAGGGACCCAGCTCAAGGTCCGGTCTAGTTGTTCAGAGAACTTCTTCCAGTTTGCTTTTCTAAGATTCCACCTGGGTCGAGGATATGATCTAATTATTGGAATTGATATTCCGATGGTGATAAGCACCGGACGATGTTGAGTATGTGGGAAGTCTGCAAGGACACTTCTCGCAGTTGTTAGTGGTCTGTCACTGGTATCTTTTGAGACAAAACATAGGTCTGGGTTATATTCTTTTCTCCATGCAGCTGATTTAAATGTTCCTCTGTCTTTGGCATCAAAAACTAGATATGTGTTTTTCTCTTCGGACCATTCTACTAGTGCCTCCCCATTTTCATCATTCGTGGTGTACTTCCACATTTCGTGGTGACTGTTGAAGTCGCCGATGTATATAGTAGGATGTGGATGAGTCTTTAGCACTTCTGGGTTCCATGTAGTGGCTGGAGGTTTGTATATGTTAACTACGGTAATATCTCCAATCTTGGTGACTGGACGGTGTGTTTGTTTAGTTTTATCCCGACACCATATCTGTGTGAACCGTCTTGACTTCCTGAATAGTATATTGTTTTATTGTTGATTTTCATCTTTCCTGAGTCGGGCCATTGGACATCGCTGATTCCTAAAATGTCTACATTCAGCCTTTCCATTTCATTAACGGCATTATGTACTTTTCCAGCTTGATGTAGACTTCTAACATTCCACGTCGCTGCTTTGCAAGGTTTTCGCATGTTGACGACCGGGGAGGGATTAATGAGCCACGCATTGAAAACCTTCCTTAAAATCATACATAACAGAATCCACGTGAAATTAGAACAAGAAATAAGTGATTCACAGATGGGTTTTAGAAAGGGTCTAGGAACGAGAGAAGCATTATTCGGAGTCAATGTTCTGACACAACGATGTCTGGATATGAATCAGGACATATATGCTTGCTTCATAGATTTTAAAAAAGCTTTTGACAGAGTTTAACATGAAAAGCTTTTAAGTATTCTTAAGACCAAAAACATAGATAGTAGAGATCTACAAATTATATCGAATCTGTAACAAAATCAAAAAGCAAGAGCAAGAGTCGAAGGAGAACTGACAGAAAAAGTAAGTATACTTAGAGGAGTTCGACAAGGGTGCATACTTTCACCACTTCTATTCAACGTCTACAGTGAAGTGATATTTCAAGAAGCTTTATTGGATATTGTGGAAGGTATTTTGGCAAACGGAAATAGCATTAAAAATATTAAATATGCGGACGATACGGTCATATTTGCAAGTAACATGGAAGATTTACAGTACATAATACAACATGTATATAATGCATGTGAAAGGTACGGACTGCAAGTGAATATCAAGGAAACGAAATCAATGATATTCTCAAAAAAAAAATGTAGATAATCTGATCATCAATAATACAACGATCGAAAGAATAGCAACATATAAATACTTAGGACCTTGGCTAACCGAAGTTGGAGATCAAACAAAAGAAATCAGATCTAGAATAGAAATGGCAAGAAACACGTTCATAAAATTAAAGAACTTACTGTGCAACCGTAACCTTAATCTATAGATCCGCACAAGAATGCTACGTTATTTCGTTTTTCCTACTTTACTATACGGCATGGAAGCGTGGACAATAAAACAGTCTGAAATCAAAAAATTAAACTCCTTTGAGATGTGGTGCTACAGGAGAATCCACAGAATATCGTGGACTGAAAAAGTAACTAATATAGGGGTGTTACAAAGAATGAAGAAAGAATGTGAAGTCATAAAAACTGTTAAAATTAGAAAGATTCAATATCTGGGTCACATAATGAGGGGAGAGAAGTACGTATTGCTTAGGTTAATTATGCAAGGGAAGATAAAAGGGAAGAGAAACCCAGGATGACGCAAAATATCCTGGCTAAGAAATTTGAGAGAGTGGTTTGGTTGCAGCTCATTAGAATTATTCAGAAGTGCGGCCAATAAAACTAAAATAGCGATGATGATTTCCAACCTCCGATAGGGAACGTAACCTGAAGAAGAAGGCTATTAGAAGTGTCCTATAAAATACTTGCAAAAATCATCCGAAATAGATTGAAAAAGGAGGTAAACAAGATCATTGGAGAATACCAAGGAGGTTTTAGACCAGGAAGATCAACAACAGATCCATTATGTTTATTAAAGCTAGTACAGAACAACAGCTACGAACAAAATTTGGGACTATACATGTTGTTCATTGACTTTTTAAACAGCTTTATGACTCAGCAGACCGAGATATGCTAAATGAAGCAATGCTATCTTGGGTATTTTAGGAAAGCTGATTAAATTAGTGAGAATGCTGTTCAATAATACAAAAAACAGGATAACAATGGAAGGGAATTTTTCAAAACAATTCACAGTAAATAAAAAACTGAAACAGGGTGACCCTGTATCCACAGATTTATTTAACTTGGTACTAGAACACATAGTAAGAAGAATAATAACTAATACAAGCGGTATCTTCTTTATCAACAGACAGCAGTTTATAGCTACGCTGATGATCTAGTCATCCTAACAAGAACAAAAGAACACCTTTAAAAAATCTTCCGAAAGTTCGAAGCGGTAGCAAAAAGGTATGGATTAAGAATCAACCAAGGAAAAACTCAAGTAAATATATAAAAATGAAAGGAGAAGCGGATGAATATAAAAATGAAGTATCAGAATTCGAACACCTGGGAGTGACGGTAACTAATACTGGAAGGGAAAGAATATAAATAGATAAAAGATGATTGAAGGTTAAGCTGTTGGTTCCTTAAACACGGTATTAAAAGCAAAAAATATATCAAGAACCGCGAAGATCAGAATATATGAAACGATAATACGACCCACAGTGTGGTATGCGAGCGGAACGTGGGTAATGGATCAACACGAGGAGAAAAAGGTACAGATATGGGAAATGTAGTTCCTGAGAAAGATTTTTAAAGGTATACAGGTAGCGAAAAAAACCTTGAGAAGACGAACACATGAAGAAGTAATGAGAATGTATGAAAGACCAAAATTTGGCGATAAAAATAAGAGCCCAAAGCTAAATAGCTGGGACATATTATTACTTGAATGCCATAAAGTATAAACGTCAAACGAATGTTGAATGACAACTTTTTCATCATTTAAAAAGAAAAAATATTGTTCTATTATAGTTTATATGCTGTCTCTGTTTTTACCCTTCTCAGCATAATATGACTGTTCAGCCTCCGAGGCCAACCTTGATAATTATCTAATTTTCTCTTATCATTTTGAGTTTACGTTTTGCTATTCTTTCAGTGGTATCTATTTGTGGGCTTCTTTCTACCTGTTTTAACTTTCCGATGACCAACCTTTTTTTGTTACACGGATGACCAACGGGGGTCAAAAATGACCTTAAGCCAAAGATGACAATTGACAAAAAATTAAGTTGTTTTAAGAAATAAAATAACGTATTCGTAATTTTCATGTTGTGTTGTATCAATAAATGATACAAATTATGATGAAAATATACATTAGCAAAACATATTTTTATTACAACTGCACAAAAACAGGAATCATCACTCTGAACATAAAACTAAAGAAAGTTTAAAATATACACTAATTTATGTGGTCACAAGTAGAAAACAATTTTTTTCAATATTGGAAGGTTTCTTACAAACATTTCCACATAATAGACGGTATTTACCTGATATAAAATTGGAACATGGAAGGCCAAGGGGTTCGTCTTCGCCCCTAATTCAGAAAATATATTTTTTTTTTCGTAAAATATAGGGAATTTTTTTTATTACAAAATATGAGGGTATCTAGAATGATATTAACGTCAAATAAAAAAATAATGAATTTAAAACTGGAAAATTTTATGAATTTATTAAACTAAAACATACGTTGGGGTCAAAATTTACCCCCTTGGTCATCCGAAGGTTAATATCATAATACTTCATGGTTTAACGGAACACAGTAATCCTTTATTTATTTTTAGAATATGCGTAAGAAAAAATATTTCCTGATGTTTTATAAAGATACGCTAAGTCATATAGTGAGTAAAATGCTCATAAGTGACGAATCACGTTCATTCTTAAATAATGACAACTGTTATATTAACAATGCCTATTTAAAATACCACAAGTTTGACAAGAAGTTTTGTTCAACTTTTTGGGCCGCTGATCATCAATAATAATTTTGGCAAACACTGTAGAAACTGTAGATGTTGCTAAATTTTTTTGTTTACTTTTTATTCAGCAATATATTCCACATAAACTTCTTTCACGTACTTTAAAATATTTATTTTATTGCAATATTGACAAAGCTACGGAGCTCAAATAGCTTTGGAGCATCATAATAAATCGTATTACTCAGGACAAAAAATAGTTATTTCCAAAATATGTCTGGCTGTGTTCGAGCATAGGTTTGCCATAAATATCATAAATCTGAGAAAAATATAAGTTTTGATATATTTTCCGTTTCAGAGCAAAAGAAAATGTGATGACATAAAATGGAAACTACTTTGCGAGCTAGTTATATGAATCTCGTATAAGTAGCTCCTGTCCTTGTAGAATACTTTTGAGTTTTACTAGGTGATTTATGGCAGAGAAAATTTGGTTTTATATCTCTTAAAGCCCTGTTATTTAAACATATAGAAGAAATTCATCTTTTTAAAAGAGTGAATAAAATATTATGACCTATTCCAAGTTATTTAAACAAGGTAATAAATTTTTATACCTTTTTGGATTTTAAAGTTTGTAGTATTAGAATTAACTAAATATAAAATATGTACCGGGAGTCCCAATAAGAATGGCTCTCGGCCATATCTCAGGAACCGTTTATAGTACAGCTTTGAGAAAAAATATTTATAACAAAAGTTGCCTCGGGAAAAGCCTGGAAATTATTTTCATAATTGTAAGTCCAACGCTAGAGGGCGTAATTGAATATAAAAAATTAAAAAATCAAAATTTTGCAAAATTTACCCAATGAAAGGGCACTGGAAATTCAATCATCTTATTCTTCATCAAATTCTGCGCATATTTGACTTCACAAGTTCAAGTCTACCTTTGCAAATAAGAGGTGGGGTGAGTGGGAATCTTGTTATGAAAAAATGGCTGTCCGGTTCTGCTAAATCTAATTTTGCATACATGGTCTTGTTGAAAATAGCTCTTTTTCGTTAATGTAAGTGTCTTATTTTCGAAATAGCCTAATAAGTATTGTGCAAGTTAGGAGACGGTATTTAATTATTTTCAGAAATATAGTATTCTTTGGAAAATATAAATACAAGTATGCATTTTTAATCATATATAAAATTAGACCAAATTAGCAATATAATACCGAAAACCGCATGTCTATACCTTTTTTCTATCTCGAGATATCTTAAGAAACGTGTAAATTTTAAACATCACTGTTACTCTCACCGGTAAACGACGGTAAGGAAAAATAGTGTGCTATGTAAAAAACTAATAAACATTTTTCAGATGTAAACGCATATAAATAATTAAAAGAACAATAAGAAAAACAGCACTATAAAATATAACAAAGAAATAAAAGCAACTGCTTACTTAATCTTAGTGACTGCTTAAATGTTAAAATTGTTGCGCATCATTTTCGATGCAAGCATTTACTCTTTTAAGAGTAGAATGAATAGCAACAGATTTAACTCTTTTAGACTTTTATTTATGGGGACGGATTAAAGACCTTGTTTTTGTCGCTAGGCCCACTACGCGAGAGTTAGTCTAGTGGTTTTAATTCTAATAAAGAGTTTTGTATATTTGTGAGAGTAGTGAGATAGGTTTGTAGTTTTTTAAGTCTCCTTTGTCTCCTTTTTTGAATAGCAGTATTGTAATACTCTCATTCCAGTCGTGAGATATTTTTGCCTTGTGTAGACATAGATTAAATAGGAGTTTTAGCTCCTCTATAATAGCTTGGTTACCTTCCTTAAGCATTTCAGCAAGGATACCATCTGGACCGGCAGCTTTGTTATTTTTCATTTGAGATAGGGCGGTTTCGATTTCATGGAAATCTATATCGGGTAGAATTTCAGAGGTGATATTTTTAAATCTTCTTTTTTAGAATTTCTTTTGAGTTATTATCAGGCTTCTGTTTTGTGTCATATAATTCGCTGTAGAAGGATTCTACTACATTTGTTATTTTCTTTGGGTCGCTTTGCTCCTCTCCATGTTTGTTTTTAAGTGATATTATGACGTTTTTTCCTAGTGATGGGTTTAGATATTTTACTCCGCGATACCTTTCTATTACTTTCTCTACTTCTGTTTAATTATATTTTCTGATGTCTTCCGTTACCTTCCTTTTAATGGTTTTGTTTAATTATTTATATTCTGTGCTGTATCTACTGTTTGTTGCTAGAAGTTGTTGTCTTTTTTCCATAAGTTTTCTCGTTTCTTTGCTTATTTTATTGTCTCTTTGTTTTGTTTTCTTAGCAACCTTTATTCCTGCTTGTATAATAGTCCAGGGCGCATCTGTTTTGAGATGGACGTTGAGAGGTGACTCAAATTTTTTTGCAGAAATTGCTTGAAAATAACTCAAATAATAATATTTAAGTTATCCTCCCACTCAAAATGGTCCGGAACATTATTTAAATAATCAAAATGTCAAAATATGAAGAAAAAATTCGATTTTTTTTATTGGTGTTTTGATTATAACTTTAAAACTGTTCATTTCTAAGAAAAGTTGTGCTGACACAAAAGTTGCGTAAATAAATTTTCTACAATATAGAATTGGTTCAAAATTTAAAAAATAGTCACCCTTGTTGCCAAATAGCAATAATTGCGAAAAAACCATACAAAAACAAGTATTCGCATTTTACGTTTTTCAACCATTTATGCTACACGTAGGACCTTCATATTCTACGTGGAAAAACTATATGATATACTAAAATAACACTGCAAATTTTATTAAAATCGGTTTAATAGATTTTGCAGTCCAGCTTTCGCAAAAAACATCATTTTTTTTTAAATGTTGCACGACTGAAAATAAAGCAGATAGCAAGTTGATTTTTTTTTTGCTTATAGAAGTGTAGTGTACCTTTCATTTTCAATTTGAAAAATCAAAATCGATTAATAACCACGGCGTCAGAAAATTTTTTAAATAAACACAAATTTTTGGTGCTACGCGCAGGACAGCGGTGTTCGATCCACACAAGTTGATTTTCACCAAAATTTCTTCCAATCTTTATCTAATATATTATTTTCTTACTCTATATTTTGTTGTATTTTAATATTTTAATTCCACAAAAATCAAAAGAATTTTACTATTGTTTGTGAAATATTGTTTAAACAATTGCATATGTTAAAAAATAATTTTTGCTAAAAAAAGTGTTATTTCAAATGATAGAGTATGTGTTTTTATTTTGCAATAAACAAATTTATTTATTTATATCAAAATGTAATATAAATTAAAATGTATCAATTATTATCAAAGGTCATCGGAATGCCCAATCAGAGCAAACTATCCGCTGTCCTGTGCCTAGCACCAATAATTAATGTTTATTTAAAAAAATTTCTGACGCCGTGGTAGTTAATCGATTTTAGTTTTGCAGGTTGTAGTTGAAAGGTACAGTAAACTTCTATACGCAAAAAAAATTTCAAATTGCTATCTGCTTTATTTTCAGTCCTGTAACATTTTGAAGAAATGAATTTTTTCTGCGAAACTGGATTGTAAAATTTATTTTGCAAAATCTATTAAACCGATCTTAATAAAATTGACAGTATTGTTTTAATATATCATAAAGTTTTTCTGGGTGAAATATGAAGGTCCTAAGTGTAGCATAAATGGTTGAAAAACTAAAACCCGAATAATTGTTTTTGTATGGTTTTTTGGCAATTATTGCTATTTTGCAACAACGGTGACTATTTTTTAAATTTTTAACCAATTCTATGTTGTAGAAAATTTAATTACTCAACTTTTATGTCAGTACAACTTTTCTCGAAAATGAATACTTTTAAAGTTATAATCAAAAAACGAAAAAAAAATCGAATTTTTCCTTCATTTTTTGATATTTTGATTATTTAAACAATGTTCCGGGCCTTTTTGAGAGGGGGATAACTCAAATATTATTATTTGAGTTATTTTCAAGCAATTTCTGCAGAAAAATTTGAGTCACCCCTCAACGTCCAAATGTACTGATATTTTTACAGATGCGCCCTGGTCTATAATGATATTATTTAATGTAGTTTTAATCGCATTAATGTCTGTTGTATCATTTAATATTAGGTCTATAATATATAATTTCCTAATTTAGTAATATCACCTTTTTTGTGTAACAATACTATCACTGTATTATTCCAGTCTTTTAGAATCATACCCACATGTAAGCATTTATTAAACCATTTACTTACTGATTTTAAAAAAATTTCTCCTACCGATTTTATTGCCTCAATAACGAACACCTCATCGCCAGGCGATCGACGGCTCTATATTTCCTAAAGCTGCTCTTACTTCTGACATACTCTGGGCTAATTAGCAAAATTCATGGAAAAGTTATTTACCAGCAATTTTATTGCTGGAATCGAATTATAAGATCCTATATATTAATAATATAGGTATGCAAAGTCCGCAGATAGTGTGCTACTTTTTTTATAAACAAAATGGCGCCGACAGATCGTAGTTTTTTCAATTATTGCTCTATAACTCCGAAGGTTTTAACTTTACAAGAAAAACACCCAAATAAAAATTCACCCCAAATAAATTCTGCATAGAGATATGTTTTTTACGATTTGCTCCGATGAAAATTTTCCTCGGAAAATGCGGGTTCTCCTAACAAAAACTCTAATTTTCAAATAAAGTTTTAGGTAAGTAATTATTAATCAATAATTAAATAACTTAGTGACATCCTTGGTATAGATTATAATTCCAGAAGCCGGTGAAAATTAAACGAATATTTTAGCAACAATTCAATTGTTAATTAACAATTTACGATCGCAATAATAACTAAAATAATCATGATATATTAATCAAACTTATAAAGATTATAAAGATGAGATGCTTATTTAATATTTTATCGACAAAATAAAAATTTTTCTTTTTTTTGCATAATCTATAAATTTTGAAAAAAAATAGTTATAATACGTTGGTATAATTAGTAAAGTACAAAGAAAGGTTATTTACCAGCAATTTTATTGCTGGAATCGAATTATAAAATCCTATATATTATTAATATAGATATGCAAAGTCCGCAGATAGTGTGCTACTTTTTTTATAAACAAAATGGCGCCAACAAATCGTATTTCTTTCAATTATTGCTCTATAACTCCGAAGATTTTAAATTTACACCAAAAATACTCAAATAGAAATTCACCCCAATTTAATTCTACATAGACGCATGTTTTTTCCGATTTGCTCCGACGAAAATTTTCCTCGGAAAAGGTGGGTTTTCCCAACAAAATCTCGAATTTTAAAATAAATTTTTTGGGCCAGTAATTATTTATTAATAATTATATAGCTTGGTGAAATAATAGCTTTCTTGGTATAGATTATAAATTCAGAAGCCGGTGAAAATGAAACGAATATTCTAGCAACAATTCAATTGTTAATTAACAATTTACAGTCGCAATAACAACCAAAATAATCATGAGACATTGATCAAACTTAGAAAGATTGTTAAGGTGTGATGCCTATTTAATATTTGCATAATCTTTAAATGTTTTAAAAAAATTGTTATAAACAAATTAACATTTCTCAGAAATTGTTTATTATATTCTAATTTTAAAAAGTACTTAAAACTCGTATTTCATAGGTCTTGAAAATGAATGCTTTAAAAAATTTTTCCAACCATTTGCAAAAAAGTTATGAAACAGCAAAGTAAATATACGATTTCTTCGTTGTTTATAATTTGTTTTAATTGTTTCAAAGCTTAAAAGTGAGTCTATGGTACAATCTAATTACTTACAAAGAATGTCAAAAATTAGTGCAATGGTTATATTTTAATCAAAGATTAAAAATAATTTTTGTTGTAATTTTTTGCGCAAAAGTAGGCCTGATACAGAGTCGGAGCTAAAATGTTCACTCGAAGCGACTGACACGCAGCATGTATTATTTATAAAAGTGTACGTCTCGCGCGGCCGGTCGTCGCGTCGCTCCGAGTGAAAATTTTGGGCTACAGTACTGTATGATTCTACTTTCGTGCGTGTAAATTACAAAAAATATATTTATAATCTTTAATTAAAATATAACTGTTAAACTGATAATCGATTTTTTTTGTAAATAATTAGCTTGTACTTTAAACTCACTTCTAAGCTTTGAAAGAATTAAAAAAAATTATAAACACCGCAGCGATCCTATGTTTACTTTGCTGTTTCATAACTTTTTTGCAAATGGTTGCAAAAAAGTTTTAAAGCATTCATTTTCAAGATATTTGAAATCCGCATTTTAGCTATTCTTTAAAATAAAAACTTTTTGAGAAACGTTAATTTGTTTATAACTATTTTTTTAAACATTTAAAGATTATGCAAAAAAATAAAAAAATTATATTTTGTCGACAAAATATTAAATAGGCTTCTCATCTTTATAAGATTTCAAAGTTTGATCAGTGTATCATAATTATTTTGGTTATTATTGCGACCGTAAATTATTAATTAACAATTGAATTGTTGCTAAAATATTCGTTTAATTTTCACCAGCTTTTGGAACTATAATCTAAACCAAGAAGGCTTTTAAGTCACCAAATTACTTAATTATTGGTGGATAATTACTTATCTAAAACTTTATTTGAAAATTAAAGATTTTATTGGGAAAATCTGCATTTTCCGACGAAAATTTTCGTCGGAGCAGATTTGGAAAAACACATCTCTATGCAGAATTTAATCAGGGTGAATTTTTATTCGAGTATTTTTGTTGTAAAATTAAAATCTTCGGAGTTATAGGGCAATAATTGAAAAAAACACGATTTTCGGGCGCCATTTTGTTTATAAAAAAAGTAGCACACTATCTGCGGACTTTGCATAACTATATTATTAATATATATAATCATAAGCTTCGATTCCAGCAATAAAATTGCTGGTAAATAGCTTTTCCCAAAAATGGCCTATTCTCCGATAATCAGCCCAGACTAACACTGTACTGGGTAAACCTAATACTTACATGAAATTTCGATTTTGAGGTTTGGCAACACATGTGAGGCATTCAAACGCTTAATTTAAATTTTAAGCATTATTTTATTTTTCGAAACCAGATACTCCCATTATTTCCCCGAATATGTAAAGTGGTGTATAAAAACCCAGCAACAGTTATTCACTCAGCAATAGCCAAACGTCAGCAAAAAATTAAAAATTTCGGTGAAGCCGATTGTAAATATTATTTCCAGTAAAATAGAACAACACATGAAAATTAAAATTCATGACATTAGGGTTACAGAATAGCCATGATCAAATTATTATATTTTTATCAAAACAAAATATATTCTGCAGTGTTGCAAATTTGCAGGGACAAATGCATGTATTTATTCCACATTGTTTGATGATTCAAAATGTCGACAACATTTGTGTAATTAGTAAAAAAATGAACTGATTAGATTCGTTTGTCGAACAAAATATGAAAATTTAATTTCAAAAGCATGATAAATATAAATTTATACTTTTAAAGATTACCTACTGATCAGCAGATTTAGAATTTTTGTACAGATTTATTAAAATTGGTTCGCTCGTTCTCCATTCTTCGGGTACTTTATTGTGCCTGTTTGTTAATTACTAATGTTGTTGTTTGTTCTGTCATTGCTACCTTACAATATTTCAGTGATTGGTTTGGTATTCTCTTTACCTGCAGCTTTTCTGTTATTTGACTTTTCAAGTGTTTCTCGAAATTACTGTGGACGTATATTAACTTCTTCATCTCTGCGAATTTCTGGTGTTTCGGGATCTAGCGTCATTTTTTGTCCTTTCTCTAGTTGGTGCTATTAGTTCCTTTACCTCCATTCTTTAACATGTTACAAAGCGCCATATTTTCTTCTGCAGACCATAAAAATCGTGTTATATTTCTTTCGAAAGACTTATAAACTCTTGGGATAAAGGCAACACAGAGAGAAAGAGAGAGAGAGAGAGAGAGAGAGAGAGAGAGAGAGAAGGCGAGAGAGAGAAATTTATTGTTTCTAAAATGAGTTATATTTATAAAACACATGACAAAGTAAAACAAAGCACAAGACATTGCTGTGTAACTGTGTAAATATCTGCCCGACAATCCTCTTTTGTTTTTTAAAAATTAAGCACGCTATTTCAAGGATATACAGTGGGCATTTAAAGGTTGGAATAAATTCATTTTCTCGAGAATAGACGATTTTGGAAAAAAAACCCGACACAGGTCAATTTTTATTTTTAAAGTACGACTTTTTGGCATATATATCATACTAGTGATGTCACCCATCTGGGCGTGATGACGTGATCGATGATTTTGTTTAATGAGAGTAGTGGTCGTGTGATAGCTCATTTGAAAGGTAATTCAGTTCTCTGTTCAGTAATATAATCATAAATATAATTATTTATACAAAGTGTCCAAAAAAAATTTTAATTCAATTTATTGACATAAAAAGAAGAATTACTGCTCTTAGAAAACAGAAAAAAATGTTTATTTCAAAAATAATCATTGCTTTTCGCTTAAATTAAATGTTCAAACTGTCAAGAGAAAGGTGGGTTGGCTACCTTAATATTGAATTTAAGCCAAAAACATTATGTTAATGTTTATATTACTGAATAGAGAATTGGATGATCTTTCAAATGAGCTATCACACGACCTCTATTCTCATTTAAAAAAATAATTGATGACGTCATCACGCCCAGACGGGTAACGTCCCTAGTATGACATATTTGCCAAAAAATAGTAATTTCAAAATAAAAATTAACCTATTTCGGGATTTTTTTCCAAAAACGTCCATTCTCGAGAAAATGAATTTATTCCAACTTTTGCGTGCTCACTGTATACGCAAGAAAGTGTCAATATACCATTTTTTCGAATCAAAGGTCTGCATGCTGTACCAAACTTGATCTTGCATAAATATCTGAGTGTTCTCTTTTGTAGCATAAAAAGTCTGCTGAAATGATGAAGAGCACAACTATCCCAAAACGCAATACCGTATCTAAAATTAGATTCAATCAAGGCCACTTACATACTTTTTCTAATCTTGAAATCTAAATGGTGTGCAACTGATTTGATAGTAAAGTAACCCGATGACATATTTTTGCTTAAATATAATATAGTGAGTTGCTCAAATTTATGTATCGATATGGAGACCTAAAAATTTGATTACGGTGTCAGAACAAATAATGCCTTAATCGCTCAGATTAATGTTGTTTAGATCATTCTTAAAAGAAATTAATTTGGTTTTTGAAAAATTAGATATCAAATGATTAGCTTTGCACCACTCAAAAATTGATAATCTTGTTCAGTACCTTAGAGTCCTTGTTTGACATACAATTGTGTTGTCATCTGCAAATATAGTAAACTGGACATTAATTTCGAGGTTAATTATGTCATTAAAATATATCAAGGAAAACATATTACCCAAGAGAGCCTTGAGGTACGCAACAATTAATAAATAATATATTACTAGTAGTCCATTCTTTCACGGTTTTTGCTCTAAATTTGAAAGAACCGCTTGGATTGACATGAAATTTGGCGTACGTATAGCTTACATGTCAAAGAAAAAAAAGTGATATTGTGCCGATGTGTGCTTTTGCCCTGGGGGTGACTTTCACCCCCTCTCGGGCGTGAAAAAATATATGTCTAAAATAAGTTCGGAAATGGGTAAACTGACTAATTTTAAGTAACTTTTGTTCTATAGAGCTTTTTCGCTAAGTCAACACTTTTCGAGTTATTTGCGAGTGAATTTTTCAACAAAATAACCACATTTTTAGACGGTTTTTCGCAAATAACTCAAAAAGTAAGTATTTTGTCGAAAAAAACGTTCTTAGCAAAAATATATCCTATAAAAATGTAAAAAAAATGGTGTACGCGTTAGGTCTCTGGATCTCGTAGAACCAGAGTTATAGCCAATGAAAAATAGATTCATATTCACCAAATTTCAAATAGAATATTTCGACGTGAAATATCCAAAAAATTAAGCACTTTTTGGGAAAAACCCATTTTAATTTTTTTAAAGTGTTTAAAAAAAGCTTTATTTTTGTTTTTACAAAACGTTTCTAGCGTTACATTTTAGCAAGTTACGCTCAAAATAAATTTGGCCCCTTTTGTTTTTGCAAAAAAAATCGGGAAGACCGCCCTCTAATTAGCAACTTAAATGAGATTAATCGTTACCGCTCCACAAATTATTTTACTTATGTTGTGTTTATATGATCTGTAAGTTTCATCGGTTCAAAGTGCTTATTTTTGAAAAAATTTGGTTTCAAAATAAAATTTTTAAAAATTTAAATTTTGAAAAATATGTTTTTTTTTGAAAATAACTTAAAAATTGTTAGAGATACCAAAAATCTCGAAAAACAAAAAAGTCAGATTTGCTTTTCTGAATATTATGTATTTTTTGTTTTTCTGTTAGACAAAAATTGATTAAGATTTGGTATTTCTAAATTTGCATACATTCATAATCAGTGACTCGTTCAACCCTTTTTAACTACAGCCCTTTCAATAATAAGGACTTTGAACCGATGAAACTTACAGATCATATAAACAATATACACACGAGTCAAGAAACTTGTGAAATCGTAACGATTAAGTTCATTTAAGATACTAATTATGGGGTGATTTTCTCGATTTTTTTACCAAAAACAAAAGGGACTCACTTTATTTTGAGCGTAACTTGTTTAATTTTGATGCTAGAAATATTTTTTATAAAACAAAAATGAAGCTTTTTTTTAACACTTTAAATAAGTTGTAATGAGTTTTCCCCGAAATGTGCTTCATTTTTGGTTATTTCACGTTAAAGTATTCCATTTGGAATTTGACGAATATGAACCTATATTTCATTAGCAATAACTCCGCTTCTACCAGGTGTAGAGACGTGATATATACACCATTTTTTAAATTTTTTACAGGCTATATTTTTGCTATGAATGTTTTTTCGACAAAATACTTACTATTTGAGTTATTTGCGAAAAACCGTCTAAAAGCGTGGTTATTTTGTTGAAAAAATGAACATATTCACTGCCAAATAACTCGAAAAGTATTGACTTAGTGAAAAAACTCTATAGAACAAAAGTTACTTAAAATTAGCCAGTTTATCCATTTCCTGACTTTCTTTGGGCGAATATTTGTTCACCCCCAAGAGGGGATGAAAACCACCCCCAGGGCAAAAGCACATATCGGCACAATATCACTTTTTTTCTTTGACTTGTTAGCTATGTGTATGCCAAATTTCATGTCAATCCAAGCGGTTCTTTAAAATTTAGAGGTTTTGCAATATTTTACCGTTAGCCAAGCCGCACACCAAAGAAACATAAAACGAAAAACATGAAACATGAAACGAAAAACATGTTTCATGAAAAGAAAACACTGCTAAACAAATCTCAAAGTCCGCCTACCAATGAAACGAGTGTGATTTATGCTCATGACATATTTTTATTTTCGGAGAGTTTCATAATTGGCCGGACATATATTTGTTTAGCAGTGGTTTATTTCCATGAAACGTAATTTACGTTTCATGTTTCTTTGATGTGCGGCCTGCCTTAAAGAACGGACTATAGAGTAGCCCTCATTGATTGATACAGATTGGCATCTGTCTTCCAAGTATGGACTGAACTGAGATTAACATCTTTTTTGCCTTAAAACCTTCTTCATTTTTTTCTATCTAGACTTGATAATCACATCAGCACCTAATTTTTAATTATAAGAAACTGGTAAATTTTATATTATTTAAAAGGATCTTAAACGGGAACTACTTTCAATTGTCAAATTTATTTTAATTATTAATGAAATTTTTCAACATCCATCCCTAGACAGTTGCTTTTATATCCAATGAAAAGTTTTAATGGAAATGGAATGTTAGAGGAGAGCTCCCAAAAGTAATTTCTATATAATTACGCTGAATACTTAATTACGTGAAACTGATATCGAGCAAATCGTTCATTAGTTAACTTCTGATGTAATTACAGGGGGCCAATTATTGCGCAAGTTGTAAACAGCTCTTTTAACGATCGCTCATAAAACTGATTGGTTGCTCTATAAATAAGCTAGAAATGCTCTATTCGAAACAACGATCTCTAAATTTTATCTGATTTTAGCCTGGAGTATACAATATTGGAATTTTAAATAGATTAAAGTACTCAGTTAATGGTACTTTAATCTTGATGTGAATGAATTATCTATAAATCTATACAAAAAGACGTAATAATGGTTTCCAGTAATTTATTTCATTTAATTCGAAAGCTAGTAATGGATAGATCTACACTTTAAACAAATTTTTATGAAAAAATTAAGGACAATTATTATTATTGATCTGGTGGGGTGTAGAGTAATATTGTTGATATTTTTTTATGTGCTATTAGATCGAAAACTTAGTCTTTTGCTAGCAGTTGCCGCTAGGGCATCCCTGCCATTTCGTTCGTTGCACTGGGTTTGTCCTGGTTAGGTCAAAGAGAATAGCATATGTGCCTCCTAATGAGAGACTAATAAGTTTCGAAACCGGTAGAGGTGCTTGCTGCACTCTCTGATTGAACTAGAATATGATGCGGCTGTAGTTTCGTGTTGCAACGAAATTGAAAAATGTTATTCATTTTTGATTTACATGTCTACTGTGATTGGAGTACTAAGGGAACCATTCCCGTTGGAACTTTACCGCGCTGAGCAGACAGGACGTGAATTATAAATTGTAAAATTTCCTCATCTTATTTAGTCTCAGCATCCGTTATGGCTTGCAAATTGTAAAAGCCTCGGAGGTGTAACCAGAGAAGTTTCCCATTGTTTTCGATCTGGTGTGATGTAGAGTAATAATTTGTGGTATTATTTTATGTGCTATTAGATCGAAACTTAGTACTTTGCTAGCAGTTGCCGCTAGAGCATCCCTGCCATGTCGTTCGTTGCAATGCGTAACTGCACACCGGGGTTTGTCTTGGTTGGGTCAGAGAGAGCAGCATATGTGCCTCCTGATGAGAGACTAATAAGTTTCGAAACCGGTTGAGGTGCTTGCTGCACTCTCCGATTGAACTAGAATATAATGCGGCTGTAGTTTGGTGTTGCAACGAAATTGAAAAATGGTTCTTCTTTTTGGAATTATTATTTTATCTAAAACAGAAAGCAAACATTATTCTATATTAATTCCGTACTGATGTACGTGTAGCAATATTAATTTACAAAGTCACTATCCATCGATACACCAGTTTCAACAATCATAAGTTAGGAGAAAACATGGTAACAATTCAAATTGTTACAATTTAAAACTAAAATAATTATCGTTTTATAACAAAATATATACGTGACATATTCACAGAACGTTATTACAGAGTCGTTATCTTTTGGAACTCGTAAATAGCTCGTTATTGAAGCTCTTCCAACACTTAACTCCAAAAAACTAAAAAATTTAGACTTTTTGAAGTTATACTTCTCTACGATCGAGAGTAAAATTTTATAATTCCCTGGCGCATGCGCAGACAGACAGTATGTAAGTCGTTGCTAATTTTTCAAATTTTGTATGTATCAGTATAAATGAGTCATTAAAAGAATATATTAGTGTTTTCAGTAAATGTATTATTTATTATAATTTTTGTGTCTTTGGATTTGCCTTCCTCGGGAATAAAATATTTTATAATAATAGTAAGTACATTTACTTTTAATTTTAAAGTATTTTTATACTTCACTGGGTCTATTAAATTTGACAGTAGGTATGTATGAGAAATCTTGTAACCTGGCAAAGCGAAGGGAGTATAGCCCAGTGGAAGAGCGTTCGCCCGGAGATCGAGAGATCCCCGGTTCAAATCCGTGTGTTATCTAACTTTTTTTTGGTTGATATTGTTTTAATAAAAATTTTCGGAAAGTAGTAAATAAAAATTAGTTTAATCTTTAAATAAAATACAAATAACCTGTTGAAAGTATATTTATTTCGTTGAAATCATATAACAGAAGTATAACTTCTTACGTGCGTACAAAGTACACACACATTTTTGTTTGTACTTTGAAACTGGGCCTACCATTTAAAAAAATATAAAATATTACCTCCCTCATAAAACTTTATTTTATTTAGTTATTCATGTCGGATCGGGCAACTTTTCTATTTTGGAAAATTTTCGGGAAGGGGGCGTTCCGTAAATATAGAGTTTTTAAACTCTGGCGCGTCCGAGAACTGGAGTGCCCTTAAAAATTTGCCGGCAAATATTACCAGTAATTTGTAAGGATTTTAACCAAACAATCTAGTAAAAAAAATCTTCATTTATGGCTCCACAGTGCAACATAAAAAGTCATAAATTTTCCCAAAAATTTTCCGAAATAGAGAAGTTTTACTTTTCGACATGAATAACTGAATAAAAACGTTTTATGAAGGAAGTCACAGTTTTTTTATGGTGGGCCCAAGAATTAATAGGTTCAGTTATGGCTCAAAGGTTATAATAGTTAATTTAAAAAATGCCACAAAGAAATAGCTTCAGAACAATAAATAGGTAGGTATAAGTCGTACCAAAGTATACTCAGTTAGAAAAATAATCAACCAATAGAGTTATAGCCACTGGGCGATTACTCTTAATTTTAAAATTCTGTTCAAGAAAAGTGCTTAGTGTTTATGGTTTGGGATTGAAATAAACAGATGGCGTTTGAAACAAAAAAAGACTTGGTGATGCATTTATTTCTGTTTATGTGTGGTGTTGGAACATAATCTACCTAATTACAAGTATTTTCAACTTCTACTTAAACGTTGCTAATTTGAAAAGTCTTCTTTGCCAAAGCTTTGAAAGGTTAATATGCCGATTATCATAAATAGTTATATTGTGGAAAGTTTTCGTGCCAGTGGATAAGTATGGAATTTTAGGGACTTTCTCAAATTATTTAAACGGTGCAAAGTTCTAATGTAGTTTTGTATGGAGTAAGTTTCAGTGTTAGGCAACATAATATGAAATTATATTAACAAACTGGGTAATACAAGTGTAGATATAATTATTATGCCCTTTTATTTTAATTTGGTTGCAGTGTTTAATTAATTTTTTTTCTGCACTTTGCTTATTTCTGGCGACAGGAAGATGGGATTTAATGTTAAGTATTATGCAGGCAATGTTCCGAAATTGAAAATGGGAAAAACAATTATTATCTAGGTCAGAAGTCGACAAACTGCGGCTCACAACATATGCGGTTCTTTGGATGTTAATCTGTGACTTTTTATGGCAAGGGAGCCCAAGCGGGGATTTTGTGCGTTAACACGAGCGCGTCAGAAAATCACATGAGGAGAAACCTTGTACCCTATAAATGTACCCCTAGCATATATGGACATTTGTTATAGGATGATGCGTTGGGGGCAGTCCTTAAAAAAATCTGACGATTTGAGCTAAATAGGTTTTAACCCGCGAGTAGTCACGCCGCGGTGAGATAGAATCTCAATTTTTATCCTTTTTCGCGATAACTTGATGAAAAATTTTGCAATTTTGAAAAAATTTCGTAAGTGCCTCGAGGAAGGATGTAGTAATGCGTAGGAATTTTTTTTTTCTTTTTCTTCTTTTT
Organism: Diabrotica virgifera virgifera; assembly: GCF_917563875.1. Taxonomy (NCBI): domain Eukaryota; kingdom Metazoa; phylum Arthropoda; class Insecta; order Coleoptera; family Chrysomelidae; genus Diabrotica; species Diabrotica virgifera. The sequence continues at coordinate 70,958,341 of NC_065443.1, forward strand.
GTGGAATTTATGGCTTTGGGGAGAGCCAATTAGCTTTAACCCGCGAGTAGTCGCGCCGTTAGATAGAATCTCACATTTCGTCCTTTTTCGTAATACAGTAAAACCTGTCAGTGACGGCCACTAAAAATGAAAGAACTATTTGCCGATATAGAAAGGTGGCCGCTATTGCCAGTTTTTGTAGTCTACATATAATTGGTTTGGGAAATTTTTAAACTGGCCGTTAGGACAGGTGGCCATTAACACAGGTTTTACTGTACAGTAAAATTTGTCAGTAACTGCCACTAAAAATGAAAGAACTATTGGCCGATATAGAAAGGTGGACGGTATTGCCAGTTTTTGTAGTCTACATATAATTGGTTTGGGAAATTTTTAAACTGGCCGTTATGACAGGTGGCCGATGTTGGCAGGTGGCCGTTAACACAGGTTTTTTTAATAAAATTGTGAGAAATATATATTTTCAATATAAAAAGTAGATAAAAATAGTACAAAATAAAAATTTGTTTTAAATTCGTATTTTGAGATAGAATCTCACACGGGACTATCGACGTTACAGAAGTGAGCGCGACTACTCCCGGGTTAAGGAAATGGTGAGTCACAGTTTCCCAAAAAGGCGAATATTTCACAAAACTAACATCAGATAGAAATACTAAAAAATGCGTGTTTAATATTTTTCTAATAAATCTATTGAATGATATTATACACGACCTCCCACGGAGTGGGGTGGGAGTAACTTTAAAATCTTAAATAGGAACTCACATTTTTTTATTCTAGATTTAGATTCCTTACTCAAAAATACATAAGTTACTTTTATGTAAGACATTTATTTAAATTATGCATCGATATACGGCGGGCTCATAATAGAAACAATGCCGGGAAAGGAGAAGAAACGGAAGTTAAATAACTGTATTAAATTTTAATATTTATTGTCGTCGTACGTAGAAAATAAGAGCTGTGTTGTTGTTTATAATAAATCGCTTGGCACCACGTTGTTTTAAATTAGTGGTGCAAATCGATTTATAAATAGACCGCAACATCATGTCAACTCTCAAGAAAAATTCAACATTGACGGAAGTGAAAGGGAAGATTCAACTGTATACACAAAATAATACCTATATAGACAAAGCTTTCCCAAACAGTAATTGCTCATTATCGTAAAAATAGACCAAAATTGATAAATAATTTAAATACAATTTTAGTTTTTCTAGGTTTCTATTTTGTTATGCTTGTATATTTTCTAGTCCTGTATGTTTTATAAAAAAATCACAATAATATTATAGTCTACTAATAAATTTTCCTAATTCTCTTGTTTTAAATGAGCGGAGATCAAAAATTGAGGAAAACATTTACGATACTAATTATTTATTTGTTTTACTTAAAAAATGGCTGTTTTTTTTTTGCTCGAAAATGGCTTTGCCAGAGCCAATTAGCCAGAAAAGGGCTGTCAGATGCTGCTTAAAAACTGGTTATGTTAATTTTGTAAAGCAATGTAAGATATGAAAAAGTCTAATGTAAAATACCGAAATATGTATAAACTTATATTTATGTTGGTTACTTTTGCCAAGATCTCCCGCTAATAATATACTCACGGACAAAAATATTGCATATGCATGTGGAATGAAATTTTTTGTCCTGTTATTTTGTCCTTAGCCCCCTATATCACAGGAATAAGATTTCTTTTCCGAATGCGATGTTTTAAAGTATCATATAAATCCTATAATCGGATTTAAGTATGATCTGGGCTTTATGTTGACCAGTATAATTTTTAAATTGAATCCCATCAAGGTACGTCTTCACTATGCTAGCGACATGAAGACATGAATTAACACCAATATCTCATATCCAATATGGCTTTAAAATGGCAAAACCTGATATCCTTAAATGTTTGTAATGTACGTATCAGTTTATGCAAGAAGGACTCAACTCCAAAAAGTGTGGTTTTCAGGAGAGGCGCTTTCGCAAAGCTTTATTGTAAATTACAGGTACAACTTACAACCTTACTGAAGGCTGTACCGTGTTTGAAGGGGATAGTATTTTTATTGTTGATACTTAAACTAACATAATATATAATAAATAACAGCTTTGGTATTCCCAAAAAATGGTTATTGGTTCCTTATTGCATATTCATATTATACATATTACTTAATTACATTTCACAATAGGGAAATAAAAACACATACTTCTTTAGATTATATTTTTATTGTAATTATTTCAAAACAATAATACGAAAAACTACGTAAAAAATAAATACAAATCTAATATTATTATTTTATAGCTTAAAAATAAGAAATAAACTGAACTAAAATTATAAAATTTTAAAAAACTATTATGACAATAATAGTGTAATGGAAAAAATCAGGATGTTTTGTTATTCAATTTTAATACAATGGAATAGTATTTTAATCAGTTTCAATTTGAAAGTCCAGCTTCCCATTGTACCCATCAATGTCATCTTCAATTTCTTTATTAGATGATAAATTACAATAAAATTTTTACAATTATTCGGAATTAAATGAAGAAATGATGCGATATCCTTAAGCTTTTCAGGTGATATTGGTTTTTCTTCTGTCCAGAGAGTTTTCAACAAGGATGACATGAAAGGGGGCCCGCCAACTCCTCGTTTTTGCACATTTACTGACGTAAATAGACATGGGTTTATTTTTAATAATGCGGATTTGCTTAAATTTCAACCAGGTGATCTTGGTATTTGTTGTATCTTTTTTTCTATTGACAATACTTTTTTCAATATCACTTGTGAACTTAAAGCCAACAGATTCCATTTTTACTACGTTTAAAAGCGTTTAAAAAGTCTTCTATCATTGTTCATAGCACTGATATAGTCTTCAGGTGTGTAAAGTCTTTGCTGGAATTTAAGGGCAGACTCAATGTCACCGAATTCATTGTCGTTTGGCAGAAAACTGTGCCCAGAGACTAAAAACTTGATAGTAATATTTTGAAGGCTAGGGTGGATTTCTAACACCATTTTTTAGCATAAGAACTAGCTTGATATTTCTATTCTGGCCACCACACGAATCACTCCATAGTGTCAAATTGGTTACATCCTTGTTAAAATTAGCCATAATATGTTTGTGTAAACAAGATGAAACTTCCTGAGCGCCCCGACTAGCTTGTTCCTCTACCCAAACATAGCAAAGGCCCTTTCCACTCTTGCCACTGTGGATTCCGCAATTGTATAACATGAGCTGTCTTTTGTAGAACATGATGTTCTACATCGCTCTGCTAGATGTATCCTCATACAGAGTGTTAACTTTGGTGGTGGCGACATAGTTCTAAGGAGTGGTATTTCTTGGAAAGAAGATACCGAACTTGTGGAGGTGATTGGATGAATGACAGCTAATATGTACATTAAAAACATTTTAGTAGATCATGTTTTGCCATTTGCCAGCCATATTGAATAACAGATTTGTGTTAATGCATGACGTAGGTCTTAATCTCGGTAGAATAGTGAATATATACGTTGATGAGACTCAATCGAAAAATTATATTGGTCACCATATAGCCCATATCAAATTTTAATCCGATTATACGATTTATTGAAGTATCATTCAAAACATAACATTCGGAAAAGGAATCCTGTTCCTATGACACTGGGGGCAGCACAAAAAATTTTATTTCACACATTAGTTTCAAAGTATGCAATATTTTTTCCGTTAGTGTATAAAACAAATATATGTACGTATATTATGTAATACCATTATCTATATTTAATTAAATATATGAATAATATCATAGATATGCCCTCCCTTTAATACCCAGAAAATTTTCATTAACGGTATTATTTTCACACCTAGCTGCCATGCCTTATTAAAATTCTAAGGATATAAAAGTATAATCCTTACTGGAGGGCATTTCATTTAAATTCACTTTTGATCTGAGTTACTTTTGACTTCGTGCTAAATTGAAACTTGAAATCTAATTAAAACTAAAGAAAATACGAATTTCCAACTCCACAAAAGATGTCTTGTAATTTTCTGAGAGCTATTTAGAGAATTTCTGAATCATTTCAATTTTGCAAAATGTATTTGTAAAAAGTTTTTTCTAGAGTTTTATTTTGTGGTTTTTTGGTCTATTTAATATTTTTCAATTTAATTTACTGTGTAAAACGTTTCTGTGACGTTGGAGTTGAGGATATCCAAAATATTTAGACCAATTAAGAAGCAATTGGACTTTGTAAGGTCAAGGTTTCATTCTGACCGGAAATAAAACCGGCAGTTGATATTTGAACTATTTGTGTAACTGCGCCGATTGATATACAATATTACTAATTTTAAGTAATTTTTTCAAACCTCCGGTCATAACTTTTAACCGGAACTGGATGCATCTCAGCGTGACGACGTAATCGACGATTATTTTAAATGAGAACGGGAGTCGTCTGCTAGCTCATTTAAAAGGTTACTCAATTTTCTAATCAGTAATATAGGTACACATTTACATAATTATTTATAGAGGGTGACTATTTTTTTTTAATTAAATCATTTGAGAAAAAAAAAGGAGAATGTATGTAATTTATTTGAAATAGGTCCAGATGCGGTCGTTGCATATGCGGTCAAGGTAATTTTCGTTGCAAAAGCGGTCAATCCAAAATATTTTGGCAGGTAATGTTGCACTTGCGATCAGACATTTTACTTAAAAGCTAGAAATGTAATGGAGAAATCTTACGACTAGGTCGAAGCGCGTGAAGCGACATTCTAAGTGAAATAAAAAAAATGTAACAGAAAAAGATAAAAACTGACGACTGGATTCAACCCTAAGTGAAATACAGTAAACGCAATTTGGAATAGAGAAATTCGCCTCTCAAAATTTTGTGATTTACGATCCTTGAACAAATAGATATGGTTATTTATGGTGACCGTTGAGTGACATGGGTTGGTGGTACAGGTATACATTTCAAAAACCCTTTCAGTTGGGCAAACCAGGGAATACATCAGTGTCGTCGTAATTTTGCGGTCTAATTACGTTGGGTTTTAATTTTTATCATTGTGTGAATTAACCAACTACTAAAGGCTGATTCACATAATAGCTCAGGTCACGCTCCGCTCACGGTCAGATCAAGCCACGATCAAAATATTCTCTCGGAGAAACCACGCAGTCAAAAAAAAAGGGCCGGAACTTGACCGTCGTGTTTAGTGCGGACAGCATGATTAAGATGCGTGTAAGAATAGTTGACCGAACCTTGAGCTGAGCGTGAGCGAACCGTGACCTGAGCTATAATGTGAATCAGCCTTTATATTTTTAACGGGCCCACTGGCGCGGTGTAATAAATATTCTTGAAGGTAGGATGTCCAACCATGTGTCTGACCCATCTTATCACAAAGTAAATAATTAATTTTACAGTACTGTGAGGTTGTACTGTGCTCTCTGTCATTCTCACTATTATATATATTTATTATTATCTCTCTTTGCCGACGTCTAAATTTTTAAATACCTGAAGCTCGTATCAACACGCGCTTCAACCTAGTCGTCAGATTTCTCCATAAGAAGGTCGTAACGTAAATTAGTAACCATCCGAGTTATTAGCAGGTCCGGTCGACCCTATTGAAATATTTTAATCCGCTTATCTATATTTCTAACAATAGGTAACGAAAACCGACCCCTTTATTAAATCAACTATCTTCATTTTGTTTAATTAGTGCACATAATCTCACTAAACTCTCAAAAGAAGCAAGTTTTTTTATATCTAAATACTTTTTGCCGTAATAAAATTATTAGTAAGCATTTTCTCCTCTTATCAACGTCTATGGTAAATAATATTTAAACCTTACAAAAATTTGGTTATAGAATTATTCATGTGATAGTGGTAGAAAAAGGTAAAAATATTATTTGTTTATTAGGCAATGACCGCACATGCAACGATAAAATCAACATATTTTTGTATGACCGCAAATGCAACGATAACAGCCGTGATCGCAAATGCTACGACCGCATCTGCAACGACACCAATTTATTTAATTAAAAATACATTTTACTGCTGTCAGAAATCAGAAAAAATATTTATTATTAAAAATTGTTATTGTATAAAAATTACTGTATAAAAAATGTATAAAAATTATTATAAATTTTTTAAATTAAATGTTCAAACTTCCAAGAGGCAGGTGGCTGGCGCAATGCTGGCTTGAAATAAACATTGTTTAAACGCTTTTTCCACCTACCTCTACCGAAAGTATACTTTTCCGGACCTGATTTTAGGGAGCAAAGTTGTACTTTTCCTCCCTAGGGAGGAAAAATTTTTTCCTCCCTAGGGAGGAAAAGTAAAAGTGACGTCATGGTATTTCATTCATGAAATATAACTTATGGACGCCGTGTACAATATCTATTTTCTATTACGTAAGTATTTATACATTTTAACGTTTATTTATAAAACCCCTGTATTCTGTAGAATGGTAAAAAACAGTTAATTGTTATTTTTATTTAACAATGTTTACATTAATAATTTGACTTATATCTGACAGTTGACAGTTATATTGTACCTACTTGTTTGTTTTAGTTCTAATAAATTTTGTTGGTTAGTTACGTAAATAAATTAAGTAGAAATGAAAAAATGACTTGTTATTTGAGGAAGGTGGAAAAACCATATGTATAACATGGGAGTAAAGTGCCTTTTCCTCCCTTGAATGATTACTGCCCTCCGCTACGCGTCGGGCAGTAAACTTCATTCTCGGGAGGAAAAGTAGCACTTTCCTCCCTTGTTATACAAATAGCTATTTCTTACTTCAATAGTTTGCATCAAATCTTTAGACGTTAATTTGACTGACTTTTTTTCAATGCAAATGAATGAAAATTTGCAGACACTTGCATTCACTGGAACAACACGAATAGTTAATAATTTTTTTTATATTCATTAATTGTTTAAATAAAAGAAACCATTTTAATGGAAAATGCTTAAATTCTCTTGTTTTTTATAATGTAGAAACTTGAAACTTTTACGGATTGTAGCTAATGATATGAATTATACATAATTTCACTTTTTACGTTAATTGTTTACGAAGTGCTTCATAAATAAACAATAAAATTTAAAATTTTGAACGCTAATAGATTTGTTTATATATAAATCAGCGTTTATTCGTGTCAAATTTCAATACAATACGAAACAAAACTTTAACCGAAACTTGAAGAATTCAAAAAATTCGTGTTTTTATCGTAGTCTTAGAAAAACCACATGTAGAGACGTTTTGTGCTACAATTAACATTAGAATTCGTTTTGTCGTATTATTTAATTATTAGACACTTTTCTTTAATTCAATCGTTTGGGTCAAATCTTTGGACGTTAATTTGACTGCCATTTCTTCAATGGAAATGACTAAAAATTTTGCAGACATATGCATTCGCGGGAACAATAGACGAATAGTCAATAAAAATTTTTTTTTATTATTAATTGTTTAAATAAAAAAACGATTTTAACGGAAAATTCTTAAATCCTCTTGTTTTTTACAATGAAGAAACTTGAAACTTTTAAAGATTGTAGCTAAAGATATGAACTATGCATAATTTCACTTTTTACGTTAATTGTTTACGTTATGCTTCATAAAATAAACAATAAAGTTTCAAATTTTTTACTATTCCGACTACTTTTCATGTTTGTACATCATTATGATTTATACATATTTTAATAAACATGACGACATGTTTGAAAAGTGTAAGAATAAAAATTAAAAAATAAAATATGAAAAAAATATTTATAAGAAAAGCTTTTCTTTAATTACGAGTGACTACAATTAAACATATAAAAAAATCAACTAAAAAGCAAAAAATAAAAAAAATGAAAAAATCTAACACATTCGTTAAAGCAAAGCGTGGTGCAAAAACCGTTTATTCGATGAAGACGCACCACGCTTTTCTTTGACGAATATGTTAGATTTTTTATATTTTTTTTATTTTTTACTTTTTAGTTGATTTTTTATATGTTGAATTTTAGTCAGTCTAAACTAAAGAAAAGCTTTTCTTAAAAATATTTATTTCATATTTTTTATTTATAATGTATTTTGAATTAAATAAATTACATTCATTCTTATTTTTTTTTGTAAAATAATTTATTTAGGAAAATGTTTTTAAGCACCCTGTAGAAATAATTATATGTAAATATATTATTATTAAAGAGAGAATTAAATAACCATTCAAATCAGCTGGCACACGACCCCTATTTCCATTTAAAAAATCTTCGATCACGCCCAGATTGATGACGTCACAAGTATGGCATATATGAAAAATATCACAATTTAAAAATAAAAATTGACCTGTTTCGTGATTTTTTCCTAAAGTTGCTGGTTTACGAAAGAACGAATTTCTTCCTTTCATTTTCACCATATTAAAGAACATTAAATCTAATCTAATGGAATCGAATTGAATCGAACCGAATATAATCGAATCTATAGAAAGTATTCACTGCTGTCGGCACTCCGAAAGTGCCACGCTCTATTTTTTTAATGTTTGTGTTAGACTCCAGGAATAAATGAACAGTGGGTTTTCGTTATCTAAATATTATATTTCTATTATATTTCTTTTTTTTTGTATTTTTGTGTTCTAAACTTTGCTTGTTAAGTCAATATAACGTAATATATTACAGGATTTGTGTCTGTTAATAACACGTTTAATTATGTTAAGTTATCATCACCATCATTCCTTAACCTCTTGCAACGACTGATGGATATATGTAGATCTCCTCCATATTGTTTCATTGTTCTCTATCTTGTGCCTTCTGTATCACATTTCCCACTGTTTTTCTCAAGTCATCCATCTTTTTGGCGGTTTTTTGGTAGTGCAATTTGGTAGTCCAAAGTCTCCATTTGGCTTGTCCAATTTTTTCTAAGACATCTGTCACACTGTCACTTCGGTCCTCTCTCTCTCTCACACTATCCTATTTGGTACCATATCTTCTCTTGTGACTCTCAACATTGCTCTTTCTATTTTTCTTTGGGTTATTCTAAATTTATTTGCAGAATGTTTAGTCTAAGTTATCGTTTCGGAAGTTATTACCAGCAGTATACTTACTATTAGGCAAAGCAATAAAGCACTAAAACCTGCCTTACCTCTTAAAAAAAAACGACAAGACAGATCTTAATAATTCTTTTTGCATTCGATTCGTGAATGCGCCAGAAAACTTTGTGACACTGAGCTATAATATAATATTGGAAAACTGCATACAAAAAATGCATACTTAAAGTGCATCTTAAACAAAAAATAAAAAAAAATCAGAATTCGTCAATTATCGGCGCAAATGAGTTCAATTTTGTTATTCTTAGGTTTTTGGGTCGCTGAAAACGAATATGACATAAGTGATCTTCGGAGTACCTAGTGCCCAGGGTACCTACTGTTTACCTCGTCATTAAAATTCACTAAAAAATTATTCAAAAATCATTACTCGGGGGATTTTTAGGGTCACTAACGATGAATATGACATCGAAAGTGATCTACGGAGTACCTGATGCCCAAGGTACCTAATGTTTATGTCGTCTTGTGTAGTTTTCGGCAAAAATTTATTAAAACATAAGTCAAAAATAATTATTTGGGGGGCTTTTGGGGTCCCTAACGACGAATATGACATCGAAAGTGATCTACGGAATACCTGGTGCCCAGGGTAACTACTCTATACCTCGTGTTCTGAATATTTCGGCAAATGCATTTAAACATTAGTCAAAAGTTATTACTCGTGGGGCTTATGGGGTTTCTGACGACGGATATGACATCGGAAGTGATCTCCGGAGTACCTGATGCCCAGGGTACCTACTGTTTACTTCGAATTCCGGAGTTGTCGGAAAATTCATTAAAAAATTAGTCAAAAAGCATTAGTCACGAGATAAACCGTAGACGGGGTAAACAGTAGGTACTCTGGGCACCAAATATTCCTGACATCACTTCCGATGTCATATTCGTCGTTAATAACCCAAAAACCCCCCGAGTAATGATTTTGACTAATGTTTTAATACATTTTGCCTAAAACTTCACAAGACGACGTAAACAGTAGGTACCTTGGGCACTAGGTATTCCGTAGATCACTTTCGATGTCGTGTTCATCGTTAATGACCCTAGAAACCCCCGAATAATGATTTTTGACTATTTTTACTTTATCGTACTATATACGTAGTATAGTATAATATTACTTTATCGTACTATATACGTAGTATAGTATAATAGATAAAGTTATAGGATCGTGCAAAAATTTTTTTTTCAGATTTCACTTTTTTTCGACGTTTTGAGTCTCCCTGAGTCTAAAAAGCAAATAAAAAAAACATGTCGGAAGTATGTACGTACGTACGTATGTCGCCACCGCCCAGCAAAAACTATCAGACCGATTTTGATGAAATTCGGTATGAGTAAGTTTAAGAGAATTTTGTCGAGAAACTAAGCTTTTAAAAAAAAAAAACTCTCAAAGGGGGCCGAAATAGGGGGGTTATTTAGGACTCATTTTTGTAAATTTTGACCGAAATGAATGAAATTCAATTCAAAGTAAGCTCATCGATAGATAAATAAAAATACGGAATTTGACGTTTCCAAATTCAAAATGGCGGCCAACATGGCCGCCCACCCGACACATTTCCCTACCTATCTAAAAACTTGTTTAAGATAAGTTTAATTTGAAAAAGTCGTTATATAGCCTAAAGATGGGGCTATAAGAAGGATGTTGTCGTTTTTCAGAAAAAGTTACGGGTTGCCTATATTTAAGCGGTCTAAATTTGACATAAATTTGAACTAGATTTTCTCAAAAATGGCTCCAAGGATTTTTTTTATTTTTTGATATATTTTTTATATCCTATCAGTAAATTGAATGACATTAGTCAGATTTCTTAACTCCCCTTAGGAGGGGAGTTATGAATTTTTAATTAAAAAATATTCGAGTGTCCGTAACTTCCTTCTTAATAAAAATTAAAATTTAAAATTTTGCAGACATATATGGTACTTTATTATCTATTATCACAATAAATTTAATCAAAAATATGGCTTCCGGTTGAACCGGAAATAAATAAAAAATCTTAATTTTTTAGATACGCCCTGTATATTTTTACATATGTAAAATGACATGACATGACATAAAATCCATTGCTGTAGCTCAAAAACTTGAAAAGTTACGGTAAATAGAAATTTTGTATGTGTGTCCTCTCTCACGCGATCATAGCAGAGCATTATTGTAGGGCAGTCAATGAGGGTATTTGGCTCCGAATTCCATCCTACTACATTGATGTACTTGATATTTTCACAGTAAATAGGGAATAGCTCAAGAAACAAAATATACCCTATATACTATGGCGCTTTTATCTAGGGGCGGTTCCCACTTCTTCAAGGGGGTGGAAAATTTGTTGGTCAAAATAAGCACGGAAGTGGCTAAAGAACCTATTTCGAAGCAAAAACTGGTCTATACTTTTTTTTTGAGAACTCAATACTTTTTGAGTTATACGTAGTTGAAAATTGGCCATTTTCATTGAAAAATGACACCTTTTCGGACGGATTTTTTGTGAATACCTTAAAAACTATGCATCGAACTAAAAACACTATATAAAACATTTTTTAGATTATAAATAATAAAGAGATTCGTTCCTTCGTAAATGTTCTATTTATAATACAAAAAGAGATATGGTAGGTGAAAATAGTTTGTTTTTTGGTGCATGCTCAACCTAGTTCAACTTTAAATAACAGAGGAACGGTAGGTTTTAGGTGTATAATGCTAACAACACCTTTTGTAGTGTTTGAAAAGGCCTTTAAAACGAGCACCGTTAAATGTCGGTTACCTACAAACTAAGCGAGATATGGTGCAAAAAATATATGACTAATGTACTTTAAGGAAAAATAAAAAGTATATATACATTTAACTGCCCATCCACCATAATTTAAATGCATTGTTTTTCTTTTGCAATACCTTTTAATATAGTGTTATTTCTACTTTCAAAAAGTTGAACGGTTTTAAAATGAATGATTTTTGTAAAAAATGTGATCAAATTATAGAATGAATTTTTAAATTTTCTTAAAAATCTCCCTTTTTCTCCATGTAATACGAAAATAAAAATATTTCACCCCTGAGAAGTGGTGGAAACCTCCCCCATGATAAAAGCGCCATAGTATATAGGATAGACTTTGAATTAGGAGATTGGGCTACTCCCAAAATTTCATTAAAATCCATGCAGTAGGATAGACTTTGGAGATAATATCTTGTTCTTAATCTCGCGCATTGACTGGCGTAATCGAAATAGAATGAAAAGCAAATATTGTAAACTATTAATTTCTCAGAAAAATGAACTAATTTGAAATGAAAGTATGACTATAATATTCTATTGATTTATGCAATAATCTATACATCTATAGTGTGTCTCCGAAATATGGCATCGAACATTTTCTCAAATGCAGGAATTAATGATGTGTAGAACCATAAAATACTTTCACGTACAGAAGGTGTTTCTAAAATATCAAAATAACGAGTAACTTTGATATTTTTATAGAATGCCAGTATCTAGTACCATAACGATAATAGATCGGTACGACAAAATTCTCGGGCGGCCCTTCCGTCCAGCGTTTTTTAATGAATTTTATTGACGAAGTAAACAATAGGTACCCACCTTAGGTCACCTTTCTTATGTACTAGGATAGTAATTGCATTGTTCCATTTTGTAGGGACTATACCTTAGTTTAGACATTGGCTAAAGAGTTCAGTTACTACTTCCAGCAGTTTCTTGCCTTCTACTTTAACAGCTTGTAATACTATTTGATCGTGTTACGGAGCCTTGTTGTTTTTCATTTCCTTTACGATTTATATTACTTCTTCTACCGTTATGTTAGGCAGGAGTTCAAATCCTTGGTCCATTACTCTGCGTTCTCTAATTTGTGTTTTTTCTTCTACTGTTAACCAGCTTTTATATAATTGTTCATTTAAACTTTTTGTTATCTCTAGTATTGTCTCTCTGTTTGTTATTAATTAGTTTTGATGGGAAATAAGCCACAATTTTACTAAAAAAATGATTTTATTAACGTTTCGACGACCAAATCGGGTGTCGTTGTCAAAATACAAAAAGTATTAATTGATTAAATCTCAATAAATAAACAAATCTCTGTTTGTTGTTACATTTTGTCTTGTGTTTAGTTATAGAATCATAATATGTACCAATAATCTTCATTTGGTTACAAAATAAAAAATAAACAGATCTATAAAAAACCCAATTCTAGTTACCTAAGCCAAGAAATATTATTCGAGATACAAATATACTGTTTCACTGCAAATAAAGAAAACTTTTTACTAGAACGATCTTGTTATTGGATAAAAGTTAAGACTGCAAGAGGTTATACATCACATTCTATTTTTATAAGTAAATTGAAATCCGACTGTAAGGAGAATCATGCAAATTCAATTTTATGTCTAACATTGCGGGATTCCTTATACCCTGACCTCCCTGATGCTAACTTCTTTCCTTCCGTTTCGCTTTTAGGAAAACTCTATTTCTGCTATTTACTTTATTTCAGGACATTGCGTCGCGTACTTTGTTTCAGTCGAGTGTTTTTTTTATGAAAATCGTTATTTGTACTTTATTTCTGATTCTATAACTATACAGAGTGGGCCAAATAAAGTGTCCACCACGATATTTGGAAGTATTAATTAGATTTTAAGAAAATTACGAAACAGGTCTATTTGTGATCTAAGGGGTACACATTTTTACGGTACATACATCTGTCATTTTTCGTCCCCCTCTCTTCCACATCCCCTACCCCTTATTTTTAAGTAGGGAATAGGGGTCGTTTGCTAGCTCATTTAAAATTTATTCAATTCTCTATTCAATAATATTAATATTGGCATAATTATTTGAACAGGGCGTCCAAGAAAAATAATTTTAAATTAAATTAATTGACACAAAAAGAAGAATGTATGTAATTTAGTTAACTTAGAATACATTCTACTGCTGAAAGAAAGCAGAAAAAAATGTTTGTTTGATAAATAAATATTGTTTGTTGTTTAAATTCAATATTCAGCCTACCAAGAGGCAGATGGATGGCAGCTTGAACATTGAAATTAAGTAAAAAGCAATGTTTATTTATCAAAAAACATTATTTTCTGTTTTCTGATAGCGATAGCAGTAGAATGTATTTTAAATTAAATAAAATTACATACATTCTTCTTTTTGTGTCAATTAATTTGATTTAAAGAAAAAATTTCTTGGACACTCTGTATAAAAAATTATGTTAATGTTTATATTACTGAATAGAGAATTGAATCACCTTTTAAAAGAGATAGCACACAACCCTTATTCCCTATTTAAAAATAGGGGGGGATATGGAAGGGAGGGAGTTGACAAATGACAGATGTATATACCGTAAAAATATGTGCCCATTAGATCAAAAATCGACCTGTTTCGTTATTTCCTTAAAATCTAATAAATACTGCCAAATATCGAGGTGGACACTTTTATTTGGCCCACTCTATATATATTCTATTATACAGGCGTCGGCATATGTCAGGCAGCAAATTTGCATTAAGAGAAAAAAATGCAGCGTCAAAATGATATTATTAACCTTTCAGTGCTAACGCATGGTCTCATAGACGGAGCTAACCTATTCATACCGATAATTAACGATCTATTTCGATATTCGGGCTAGGTCATTCAATAGCTTCATATTTTACCTAACCGTTGTTAGTATTAAAATATTGTTGAACGTAGGTGCATAGTTCGTTTGTTACACAAGATTTCGGTCTCAGAGACGGATGTTAGCTTTTGCGGCTGTGCTAAAGGTAAGGATTGTAACTTTTAGCGTTGTAGTTTTAGTGAATAAAATATTATTTTTTTACTTTTTAGAAATAGAAATGAACTACAAAAGGTCGAAAAACAAAGTACAGTTGTTACTCATGTAATACGTTTATGTGCTTAGAACACATAAAGGGTATATGTGTGGAATGTTCAGAAAAAGATTGACTTTTTTTAAGTGTAAAGTTACTTCGAATTTTTAGAATTGCTTAAGTGTGGTTACTATAAGTGGATAATTTCATCTTTAGTTTAAAAATTTAAAAATAACTCAGCAAATTTTTTGTTTATATTCAGATTTTAGGGTTTTTTTCTCACTTTTTAGAATAGTTGCGTGTTTTTGTTAAGGAATTATTTTTTGTCAAAATAAATGTTTATAAATATAATTTTTAAATAAAACTGCATTTATTTTAAATAAAAAAGTATTGAATAAGAACCTTGAAGTAACTAAATTTTAAAAATTTGTAAAATTTATAGTACTAGGGCATGTATAAGCATACGGTCCCAGAGACGGACGTTAGCACTTATGTCAAAATACTTCACGTTAGCACTGAAAGGTTAAAATATATTATAAAAGAGATTCGAAAAGAGGTTACTGTGTTCAAATTGATGCCCATCTTGATCAATGCATTTATTGCAACGTTTCGCAATGGAGAGGCAGGTCCGGCGAAGCACGTCAAGCTGTCTGCGAAGATTTTCAAATTATTCTTCAATTGTAGTTAGGTGGTCAGAAGGGGTGCAGAGGGGGTCAAGGGACAGGAAGAAATCACAGGGTGTCAGGTCACATGACCATGCGGGCCACTCAACGATTCCTCGTATGCCTATCCTGCACGCCTATGCCTATCCTGCACTGCCTATCCTGAACTGTCTGAAGCACGAACAGGCTTCGAATCTTTTTCGACAGCGTCGCCGGGCTTATGCTGATTTTTCGAGAGCATTGCCTGACTTCTTCCGACCATCGTATTTCTGAAATTTTAGAAAAGTAATAAATATGTAAGTGAATACATTATACTATTAAATATGCTCTAAACAAGAGAAACCTTTGGAAAACAAACATTTAACTAAAAACTCAAATACTAAGTATTCGTCGCGGGTAGGGTAAAGACAGGCATACGTTCTGGCATGCATTACTTTCAAAATAAGACCTGCCTCGAGTATACCAAGAAAAATCTAAAGAGATTCCAATAAAAAGAGGAGTACGTCGAGGATCTGTACTATCCTCACTACTTTTTAATATGTGCTCAAAAGAGGTGTTTAAGGAGGCACTAGAAAAATACAAATGAAGGCATATCAATTAACGGAACACTATTGAATAATAGAAATGCAGACGACACAATACAAAATCATGATTGTCAATAAAAATAAGATTTAATACGAAGTAATCTACGTTCAAGGAGAAACCTTAGGGAAAGTACCCAGACACAATTACTTGTGATGTGAGCTAATTGAACAATGGGACCGTAGCTATGAAATAAAACGACGTATTGAGATGGCCATAAGAGCTTTCAAAAAGATGATAATAGTATTAATGAATGGAAAACTAGGAATATAAATTAGAACTAGAGTATTGATAAGTTACGTATTCTCTCTCCTTTTATATGGAGTTGATGCCTGGACAATTACGGACACAACTGAAAAAATACTTGTCAACTTTCAGATGTAATGTTATTGAAGAATGTGGAAAATGTCATATAGAGAACAAGTAATACACACGGAAACAACGAGAAAGATGAAAAGAGAAAAAAGAAATACTAAACACTATAAAGTAACGAAAAATGGGCTAATTTGGCCACATACTAAGAAATGAAAAATATAAATTTTTGCGATTGGTTATACAAGGGAAAGTTAAAGGAAATAATATTGTCCTTTTCAGGATCATTTTTCAGTGCGTAACAAATAATAGGAAAAAGGGTAAGTCCGTGATAATACACATTTATGACATTTATTCTAACATGACATTTTAGTTAAATCTGACAGTTGTCACATTTTATTTTCAATTTGGAATAAAAACAAATCAAATGTGTTTCTTGCATTTATAAAATGGTATTTTCTTTGATTTGTATAGTCTTATAAATTATACAGATTATATTTGTAATATTATTATCTAATTAAAAAAAATTATTTTTTTTATTACGGCGCCATCTATCGACAACTAGAATAACTAGAAGAAATGTTATAAAAATGTCACCGACGAAATGTAATCACCGACGTGCCTTTTTTTCTGTCACATACAATTTAATGCGTTAGAAAGAAATCGAAAAACTGTGACGCACTGAAAGATGATCATGAGAAATACTGTAACACTTTTATAAAAAAGAACTTTTTTATAATAAAACCTTTTTATTATTTATAGGAAAGGATATAAAATAATTTAACGATAAATGATTTAACGATAAAATGCTTAAAATTACAAAAATTACACTCTAATAAAAATAGTTGTTTATGAAACAATTCGTGAAGTATGATTTTTGCGAACGCACTCGATTTTTAGAGCACGAGCGACAACGGAGTGAGTGCTATACATCGCGTCAGTTCGCAAAAAGTACTTCACGCACAGTTTCATACAATATTTTATCTACGATAAACAAATAAAACAACTGTAGCTTTTCGTCACTGGAATTCATTTCTAATCTACAATTTTTATAACTATGACATTTAAAAATCGTAACTATCATACTTTCAAACCACAAAACTGTCAAAAATTTTGTTGTAAGTCATTGCTCATATTGTCATCACCATGACAACGCGAAAGTTAAGGATATTTGATTACATGAAAGTGTGCCAAAAAAACCCATTGAAAGTGTGCGAAAAAGTAAATCCCATTTAAAATACATTGTTACTTCACGCACACTTTAAACTCTTCACGCACTGCTATCTATAATGACAGTTAACTGCTATCTATAATGACAGTTTTCACAAACTAAAAACTTATACATAATATGACATAGAGTAGATAAATTACTTTTTATAATATCACGGTTTTGTTATTGGACATGTACATATTGGACACAACATGTTTGGAAAGAATAATTAACTTATAAAATATGAATTTTTAGTAGGTGTATTAACTGTTATTTATAATTATATAGCATAAAGTAGTATTTTTTATAATACCACGGTTGTTGAAAATGGTATATACACTCACCGGCACAAAATTCCGCCACCCAAAATTTTTGATTAAGTTTGACAATCTGTAACTTTATTATTTTTACTTCGATTTTAAAGATTCTTGCACGAGTTTGTAGGTATATGTATTGACGTCAATTGCTATTATTCCGGTAACAAAAATTTTTTGCTTAGATGGCATTATACGGGAGTGAATGTAAGCGTTGTTTTTTCTCCTAATTTTAAAAAATTCTGTGGAAAAATTGGAGGGCTGGTTTTGTTTCATACTCCTTTTGTATTATCCTGGAGGTATCGCTTAGGTCTTGTTTTTTTGAATTATCTGAATGTTTTTTTTTTTTTGTTGTAAGAGCTGTAATTAAAAACACTGCTTTGAAGGTTTATTTAATTAAAAATATCAAACGCACTAAAATTAACAAAACAAAACAATTTTAACAACAAAACAAAACAATTCAGTAGCGGTTATGTCCACCTCTTGCAGCAACGACTGCTCGCAATCTGTTTAACATCTAATAAAGGTGTGTTTTCCTTGCCTGGGGAATAGCCCGATATTCCTCTACCAGGGCCCTAACTGTACCAAATTTTCTGGAGGCCTAGGATGACGGCAAATAGCTTTTCTTATTCATCCCGTAAATGCTCAATATGATTGAGATCTGGGCTGCATGCGGGCCATTCTAATCTTATCAATCCAACCTCAATTGTATGAGTCAATCAGTGTTTTTATTTACAAAAAATGGTACAGCTCTTAAAAAAACAAAGATATTCGGATAATTCAAAAAACAAAATGTTGGTGATGCCTCCGGGAAAATATGACAGGAATATGATACAAAATCAGCTATTGCATTTTTCCACAGAATTTTTTAAATGTAGGATAAAATACAACGCTTCTTTTCACCCCTGTACAATGACATGCAAGCAAAATTTTTTTTACCGGAATAATACCAAACAATATGAATAAATGTACCTACAAACTGGTGTAAGAATCTTGAAAATCGGAGAACAAATAATAAAGTTATAAATTGTCAAACAATCAAAAATTTTGGGTGGCGGAATTTTGTGTCGGTGAGTGTATAATTTTAAGTATAGAAACTTCTAATTATTTATTAAAACAATTAAAAAAAGATACGCAACAGTCGGTTCCAACTGGGGACCTCTCGATCTGCAGTCTAATGCCACTGAGGCATCATCAATTTGTAGATATCTATTTATTAACGTACTTTAAAGTATCATTACATTAGTCACATTTTTAAAATAGTTTGAAATTAAAAAAAACGATTTATCCATAGAGTGTTATTGGTCAGTGGTAAAGCTGTGTAGATCCGTTATAAGTAATAGATAGTAATAAAATTTAATAACAAAAATTGTAGCCAACTTTCATTACAGATTGATAATCAGTAATCGTAAATTGTAAGTTTTAGACAATTATTCAGCCACGGCTTACTTAAAATTTGGAAAGATTTAGACCCGTAATTATTAATAATTTTGCTCCCAAAAATGAAAATATCTCGAAAACTAATAAATTCACACATAGGGAATCATATACAAAAATTATAGTATGGTAATGGTAGTTTTCCATAATAACATAAAATACGGGGTATTCTATTTAAAATTACTGAGAAAATAATGTACTTGCGTTTTGACTCACCCTGTATTCAATGTAAAGAAAATTAGCAAAACAAACATTTACGAAAATTTTGACAGCAAATAAAAAAATATGACGTCAATAAACCATTGACCTTGTGCTTGCTTTTAATTATACAGGTAGTTAAACTTGTCACGATTTTCATATAAAATTGGTTATAACTTTGTAAATACCCCGTATACCATACCAAACTTTTATATTTTTGTAATCGAAAAGTTACGAAGATTTCGAATATAAAATAAAATACAGGGCATTCTATTTAAAAAAACATAAGATTGGTCTGCTATTATGTTATCGAACACCCTGTAACATTCTAACTGATTTTGTAATATGAAGCTTAAAATTCGCTAAAATTTTTCTTATTAAGTTTTATTGCTATACATTACTATAACGGATCTACTCACCCCACTATATAATTAATCACCCTGTATAATAGCAGTTAAATATTGCATGGTTAGCTAGTTCTAAGCTATCCTGAATATTTCAGGTGTCTTGGATTACAAAATTTGCGGAGTCCGTGACACTAACCAAGCCAAGTATATAAAAAGTTTTAAAAATAGGACCGGGGAGAAGACGGACGTCCTAGCTGAGACATTTAAAACAGTGAAGTTTAAAAACAATAGGGCAGCTCTTCAGAACTAGTTCAGACAGAGTAAAATGGGCAATCATGATTGCCAATGTCCTTAAAGTATGAGGCACATAAGAGAGGAGATAGGATCTTATAAATGTATATAAACATTTTAAATTTCTTTGCAACCTGAAAATGCAGCAACATTATACTCTAGTAAAATCGGAGAGTACAGGAAGAGTCTATACCGGTTTCGGGGATTTTTCCCCTCACCAGTAGTCCCATATCCTCTTCGCTCCAATTTAACTAGGTACCTCGATCTATGCCTTCCCAGATTGCAAAGAAAGAAATGTTACGGATATCGTAGCGACATCATCTGCTAAGAAACAAACTAAGTTCTTAAGCCAGTAGTACAGAAAACGATAATAGATATCGTTCTCATAGCACCATATTAACAACAAATGGAAACTCTCCGTGTTACAAATGAAAAGTACTAAAACAATCGGACATTGATAGCTTCTGTGATCATTTTCTTTGATTATGTAAAGTAATGTTAAAATCAGATAGGCCACACAATTGAAGATTACAATAAGGCAAACGGTGGCGTTGACAATGGAGATAAACTGATTGGAGAATACTCTTACCGAAGACGCGTTGCAAGTTGGCCAATGCGATATTGTTTTTCAAATTTTATTACAAAGACCAACAATGGAACAAAAATCATAGCGACAAACGTAAACATTATCTTTTGCAACTAGGACAAGAATTCACAAAACTCAACATGAAAAATTGATGGTGTAGTACCAATAAGCTTCACAAATATGTCAAAAATGCTATGGAAGATTGTGGACTGACCTTGGAAGACATCTTTACCCAAGTAGTGCCAGAAAATCTAGACAATGTAAATTATCGTAAAAGATCTAGATGCTATCTTTCCCCAAGAAATATGTGTTTGTATTCAGCGCAAAGAAAAGAAAAGAGTTGTAAAATGTATGATTCATAAATAAAATAAATAACTTGTTGTTATTTATTTTATTTATTTATTTAACTTTAAAACACACTTGTTTAATTTTAGTGAAATCTTCAGTTTTTCATATAAGGTACTTTTTTCTAAGAAAATAAAAACTCTCAACGTTGAATTTTGCACATGTCATTTTTAGGGCCTAAAGTAACAAAAAAAAAAATAAAAACAAAAAAAAATCAATAAATAAACTAGAATTCTTTTGGGGGCCCCGATTGTCCAAAGAACGTCCCAAAAAGGTGCTCTGAAAGAATATAAAAGATATATAATCAAATTCCCTTCTACCATATTGGAATCGGGATTGTGTACAAATTTACGCCACTGACTTCTATTTTGTGTCAATACTTTTGCATCTTTCCAGGATTTGCCTCTCTTTTGTAGAACTTTTCCAATAGTTTGATCCCATGTTTCCCTCGGTCTTCCTCTCTTACTCTTGATATTTACTCTCGCTTCCCAAATCATTTTTACCGGTCTTCTATCGTCTAGCCTTTGTAAATGTCCCCACCAGCTGATTTGTCTTTTTTCTATGAATTCTAAGATTGATTCCACCTCCAGATCCTCTCGTATTTGCTCATTTCTTACCCTGTCAAGTCTTGTGACTCCTCTCGCTCTTCTTAGGTACTTCATTTCCGTCGCTTGTATTCTGCTCTTCTGCCTCTCTGTTAATGTCCACGATTCGCAAACGAAGGTGAGTATGGGTTTATATATTGCCTTAAATACTTTCATTTTTGTACTTTGAGCTATTTACTTTTTTCCTATAAAAGTTTTGTTCATTCCATAATATGAATTTATTGCTTTCTTTATACGTTTATCGATTTCTAAACCTTGTTGCCCTGAATCTTCAATTTTTACACCCAGGTATTCGAAGCATTCATTTTGTTGTATATGTATACCATTGATCTGAATACTCACGTTTTCTTTAGTTTCTGCTACTACCATTACTTTTGTTTCGGTTTGTGGAAGATTGTGGACTGACCTTGGAAGACATCTTTACCCAAGTAGTGCCAGAAAATCTAGACAATGTAAATTATCGTAAAAGATCTAGATGCTATCTTTCCCCAAGAAATATGTGTTTGTAATCAGTGCAAAGAAAAGAAAAGAGTTGTAAAATGTATGATTCATAAATAAAATAAATAACAACAAAACTTTAAAACACACATGTTTAATTTTAGTGAAATTTTCAGTTTTTCATATAAAAGGTACTTTTTTTCTAAGAAAATAAAATTAACAAATAATTAAAAAATATGATAACCCTTTTAACGTAAAGAAAATCATGTTTTTAATATTAAAATAACTCCGAAAATAAGGAAAATCCCGTTTCAGAGTTAACTGTACATACAATCGTTAAGCAATGTCCTGGAAAATTAGCGCATTAAAACTAAACCATGTTTAATTATACACTTTAAAATGAATCTAATTGTTAAATAAATATTTAATTACGTTGGGATTCGTCATTAGTTACTTAAATTCCAATTGAGATCGTGATATATAGAGGTATGAGACTATCCGAGACAGGAAGTCGGGATACATGTAGGGCCATTAAAAAGTAATTGAGGATCCGGACAAGAGCGAATTATACGACGCATGTGATAATGAAGAAAAATATTAAGTAACTCACAATTTACATAATATATTTACAATAACGGTTATATACAAGAAAAAGTTCTTGAACTAAACTCTAATAATACTATTTTCATGTCGGTAAACGTAGCGTAGTTTCGGCTCTATTGCTATTTATACGGGATTCATTTTTCAAATCCTGAGACAACTAATAAGTATTTTTGAAAAATTTAAACGCAGAATGAAATATTTTCTTACCAAAGGCTGAAGGTCCCTGACAACTTCCGTAATGTTTATTTTAATAAGTTGCAGGGGTACAAAACTAAGAGAAAATATAGTGATTTTTATTTTAAATATCTCGTTTAAAAGAAACATTTCATTTATACTAAGGGACTTTGGGTCCTCGATAATAATTTAGTCTTTCATTCTGCGTTTAAATTTTTTAAAAATATTTATTAGTTTTTTCAGGATTTGAAAAAAGATGGACACCCTGTCCGTGGCGATATTTTCCAAATCGAACTTTCGCTATCTTTGTCATACAGCGCACTGATTCAATTTAATAGAATATGATGAAAAGACAGTGAAAATAGGGAACTTGCATAAATTTTTAAATATTAAAGTGATATTAAAAAACATAAGGTAACATGATCTTAAAACGCTTGCATGCGAAAAAACAAATATTTTTAGCCCGTACGCTAATTACGACGCTTTGAAAATGCTATAAAATTCAAATAATTTAGGAGGCTCTTGAACGTCCTTCTATTGGTCCGACGTCACGGGCCTCGTTCAACCGCGGGCTAGCAGTCGAAAACAACGCGATTAGGGTAAGTATCACGGGTATATTACATTTTAATCGTCTTTAATGGAAAATTCCTAGGTATTATTTATGTTCATCTTATATATTGTAATAAGTAGTTCCCGAATCAGCTTAGTTTTAAACTGAAATTGATAAAGTTGAGTGCTACTTTGTAAAGAGTTTAAAACGCATAATATGACGGACGAGGGTAAGTCTGACAACTTACCTACCGTTGATGTCTTCATGGTGGCAACTTTTATAAAAAGTAGTGGAAGCTATTCTATTGGAGAAATGCGAGGTGTCAAGGCAAATAAGTAAGAGTTATTAATAAGCATGTTTAAACCTTTTATAACAATAGTTTGGTAGAATTATATTATAGTATACGGTTTACCCCGTGGGTTTGATCTACCTACCTCTAATCGAAGGATTTCGTATATCCTGGAAAAGATTACGGTGTAATTTGCATTATAATAAAGATTATATTTTATTGTAATGTTTATTAGAACCTACTGGAGCCTTTCATTTTTGTGTTCAAAGTATTCTGAGAAAAGATTATGGTGATTAGCAGACGTACCGAGTGAACGTGTACATAGCAAACAAAATCCTTCTTTACAAAGTTAATAATACGCATAAATAAGAAGAATCATTATTGTAATTTTACAAGTTAATATCTTTATCATCTCAGCTTATACTTACACCGCATCCCTCGGTAGACCGCAAGCTATAGTAAAAACCCGACTGTAGACCGCATACTATAGTATCACCAATACTTTTTAGTTACTCTTACTTTTATTACTAAAAGTTTTGTTTATTTTTAAGTTAGGTACTTGTTTCTTCTTTGTTCTTCAACACAAGAAACGACAAAAGTAGTTTCATAAAAAAGAACTTTTTGATACATGTCAACAGAGATAAAATGTTAATATTTTGCCTGTCACAGAAAAAATCATTTTTGCCACAGAGTAAAACAAGATATTTCAACTATATTATTAATCTATGGGCAAACTGCATTAAATGCAATAGCCCACCGAACGGGCAAACGATACGAGTGACCTATGACGTCAAACCCCAGGTCTCGCTTTTGAAGTTGTTTGAAACGGAAATTTTAGGCGCGGAACTTTGATCAGAGGTTGTACGTACACTATTCATTGTTAAGACGTAATATTTTGAATATAACATTTTAAAACATAAATTAAGGATTTTATGCAAAAAAATTGTTTAGTGCAAATTCCCTATTTTAAATATTTGACATGGCATCGGGAATATTTTGAGTTGTTGATTAAAAAATATTGATAGTGTATTTGATAAATAATTGATATAAAACGTGAACTTAATAAAAATTTAATTGTTTGTTATTTATGGACGATTCAAGCAGAGAATTGTCCAGGATATATTCTATGTTCCAAGTATTTTGTTGCTAAAGATGTTCAAAATTGTAAGCATTCCATGGTAACAATATATTATCAAAAAGTCACTTTAACACTTTTGCTCTTTTTTCGATTGTGTATTAATTTTTTCTGTACTGTATATAAATTATTACAATCACTTAATACAAAATTAGTGAAAAAATTGTCATATTTATTAACTGAATTAATAATTTGCAATTATACAAGTACCAGTCATCCAATAACATTCAAAATAACTCTTTAAAGTTGATGATGACATTGTCAAGTAGTAATATTTACATATCCATACCAGGGAGAATTTTACTACGCGTAATTTTTCGTGTAAAGACAGAAAAAGTAGGCATTGCCGTAAAATATTTACGAATTATTTACCGATGGCCTTAACCAGTGAAAATGTCTAAAACCACATTGGTAGAAAGGAAGCGAAAAAATCAATAAAGAATGTTTTGAGTAATCTACCATGCTAACGATGTGAAACTGACAGCTGATAAGAAAGCATATTTAAAACTAATCTAATGTTTGCACAACCAAATTGGCACAACTAAAAAATATATATTTGAGAAATAGAGTCTATAAATCCAATTGTTTGCTTTGGTTGTAATACAAAAAAATAATTGTAAGTAAATTTTAAAACTCAATGGTGAATCACTATAACTATATCGATAACTTTTATTATTTAATTTTACATCTAAATTAACGATAAATCAGTGTGAATTTCATTCCGTAAAGGCCCTTCAGAAGGATCTGTAGAGAGCACCAAAGGAAGTGCACCAAAAATAGTCAGTCTCGAGGTATAAACAACCACTTCGTAAGTTATTTCAAGTTTAAAATGAACTGTAGAATTAAAAATAATTCTTCAATTATCGAACTAACCAGATACATTCACCAGATAAAAAAATCCACAGACGATAATATAAAAATATACATTTATTATGAAAAAAAATTACAACTATAAAAATAATATATAATAATAATATAAAAATATTTACCTGGTGGTAAATGGTCAAATAGGCCATAGGAAATTCAACGGGAAATTCTAAACTATTTAATTCTTCTTCTTCTTCTTTTGACATCATAACCCTCGATGGGTCTTTGCCTGTCTGGCTATGTCCTTCCATTCAGATCTCTCTTGTGTCCTTCTCCTCCCTTGTCTTATATTCATGGTTTTCAGGTCGTCTTCCACATCATCCAACCATCTCGTCCTGGGAGCTCCTTTTTTCGCCTTCCTACAGTCTTCCACTGTAATATCTTCTTTGTCGTTTAAGTGTGGTCTTGTCGCTAAACATGTCACCAGCCATGACAGTCTTTGACTTTTCACAAATCTTACAATATCATACCCTTAATTCAGTTCATTAACCTCGTCGTTTCTCCTGATTCTCCATGTGCCGTCTTCCTCTTGCACCGGGCTATATACTTTTCTCAGTATTTTTCTCTCGAATGTCCTTCGTCTTCTTTTGTCTCTTTCGAGTTGGGCTTCATTTTTTTTCGTCATTAACCAGGTTTCACAACCATATAGCTGGTTACCATGGTTACTACGGGTCTAATCAATGTTCTGAAGATAGTCATTTTGGTTCTTTTGTCTAATAATTTCGATGCCATCAAATTTTTATTAGCATAGTGTGTACGATTTCCACTGGAAATACGTGCATTAATTTCGCTACTTACGGAATTCTTCTGACTGATTTCTATGCCCAGGTATGTGAAGGCATCCACACGTTCCGTAGTGTAGTTGTCTATTGCTATATTATTTTAATTTTCAGGTGTTCTTTTGATGGTCATATAGTTAGTTTTTATTTCGTTTATTTTAAGCCCTCTTTTTTGTGCTTCAGCATCAATTTCCTTGAACGTTTTCATTAGTCGTGTCTTGCTCCTACTAATAATGGCGACATCTTCTGCATATTTATATTGAACTATTGAATTACTGCTTCCCTGATTATTTTACATCAAATTTTGAGGACTTTTAAAGTAATGAGAAAATATTTGTGGAAAACTGAAGTGTGTATATTTTATCTGATTCCCAACCAAAATTTATTGAACAATTCAAATATACCGTTAAAATTGTTATGGTAGGGGAGCAAAGTATGCTAAATGTGCAATCACTCGAGCGTTATGGGGACCTATTGGGTTGTGAAGAGTAGGTCCTAAAACCAAAAAAAGTTAAGTAAAGTTTTCAATTTTAGTGGGCGCTTGCCATTTTTTAATTTAATTTTCCTTTTCCAACAAGCGTTTTTTGCGATTATAACTCCACCTATCCATAATTCGAAAAAATGTTTCAAATAAAATTACTTATTTTTACGTAAGGAATGCAAATATGCAATAAAAAAATGGAGGCTCCTATTTAAGAGTTTAAAGTAACCCCAGCCCCCCCCCCCCCCGCCTTGTGAGGTCGTGTTTGGTGCCATTCGATAGATTTTTCAAAAATATTGAATACGTATATTTTATAGTTTTTCGATCTGATGTTCATTTCGCGAAATATCGCGGGATTCGTATTTAAAATATTAATTTTACCCCCCACCCCTCTCCGTGGGTAGTCGTGTTTGGTATCATTCGATAGATTTTTAAAAGATATTGAGCACATATTTGTTAATTTTTCGATATGTCATTTATTTCGCGAAATATTCGCCTTTTTCTTGTGAAAGTTTGGGACTCACCCATTTCCTTACGCCCGGCTCAAATCGTCAGATTTTTGAAATATACACTGTTTTGCATGTACTTAACTTACCTTATCTTAATCCGACAATTTCGAGTTTTTTTAAGGATTGATTTTTTTTCGGGCCCCCCTTAACGAACTCCCCTGTGTTAAGGGCCAATATGTGGGAGAGGGACATCTGAAGGGTACCAGATTCCTCCCCATATGATAATCTGACGCGCTCGAGTAACTGCAAAAATCCCCGCTTGGGCTCCCCTACCATTATCTATTGAATGGTTAACGAATTATACGACTTTCAATTTACGTCATGCTAGAGATGCCAACCACTAAATCCGTGTTTTAGGATTTTCATGTCTGACATGCCAGACCACCTGTGGGTAAAATTGTAAGTAAATCTATATAAGTTGTAATGGTGTCCCGTATATCATAACAACGACCGCAGAGGGTTAATATAATGGGGTCTATCAAATATTCTCTGTCAATGTGCATTGAAATAATAGTTATTTATGATATAAGTGTTAGAAGTACACGTTTAAGGCACGCATGTGAAAGTTTGCAGAATGAGCGAAGCGAGTTCTGCAATTCACATGAGTGCCTTAAAAATGTACTTTTTAACACGTATATCATACAATATTTTTTCTACAAACGTTATATGTAAATTGATAAAATACAATATTTTTGTTAATTAATTGCTGAAGCCATAAAGCCTATGACCCGTAAAAGGTAGAACTGGTTGTCTATACTCGAGGGAAATGTCTAAAAATTCTTAGCGAAAATATTATACCGTTACATAAACTTGTTTTTTTTACAAACGTGTAAAAAATGCAATAATACAGTTTAAATTAAATTTTAAAAAACCCTTTAAACCACGTTTTTCAAATTGCGCAATTTGTACTATTAATATTAATGTTAATAAATGAAATATAAATATTTTGACGTTTCACAATTTGACAATTCACTTTTAACTGCAGTGTCTTAAAATTTTTAAAGCACTACTGCTTTAAAGTAGCATTTTTAACGCTACTATGGAGTGCTAAAAATTTCATTTTTAACACGGTTGTAGAAAAATATGTTTAAATGTAAATTTATTTTCAAGCTTTTTAATACGTATACATAGAATATAATAACATAGTATAATATTAACATTTAGACAATAAATTCTCAATATTGTAGTAAAATTAAAACTTATATAATTACCTATAAATTGTTATATGGATGTTGCAAATCTTTTCTACTCTAGAGTGAAGACTGCAGATTAGACTCATATGTTTTGGTTTAGAATTCCTACGCTTTACCGTCAATATAAATGGCAAAGCGTCTGGATTCTGAATCGAAATGCATGAATTTTACCCAAGACCAGGACGGAGAGCATCCACAGGAGATAATGGCTGCCGGAATACTGCATTTTATATGACGTTTTTTGTAAAGTGGTTTTGAAAATGTAATTTCTGGTTTATATTCAGGTAGAAATATTAAGAGAATAATAATATTAGTGAAATATAATCTGTATATATCTATATATGTGTAATAAATGTAATAAAAAATATATTTTTTTAAAATGCCATTTATCGATCCGTCCAAAAAATAGTTATAAAAAAGTTTTATAAAAATTCTTACTAAGGAAGTAAAACTTCACTTTTAGGTAGATGGTATATAAATTTTTTATTATGGTATACAGCTAATGAGAGGAATCTTTTCCTTTATATTTTATAAAAATTATTTGGATTAAATTTTATTCACTATTACAAATTATAATAATTACACTTTTTTTAAAAAAGAACTTTTTATAATCCCACTTTTTTATTATTTATAATTATTTTTATTATATGACACAATACAAAACGTGTAATAAAAACAATGATTTTTCAAACTGCACTAAACCAATATTTGATTTGATATATTGAGATACAATATATGACACATAAGTTAGATCTAAATGTCATTGCATTATTTAGATAAAATGGATTAAAATAAAAAAAAATAACACCGAAGGCATCTATACAAAAGCTGTTAAATAATTCATTTTAATAGATTTCTGAGCTATTATGCAAATTTTATCATGTTTAAAATGAATTAAAAGATTCCCCTGACATAGTAACAAAGGCCAAGCCAAGTATATAAAAACGTTTTAAAATACAAATTCATATTCAAAGTTTAGTTTAGCTTAATAATTCCAGCAATAATGGTTAATGATATACTGACATACACTTCTCCAAGAAATTCACGTACCACCACCTTAAAAATGGGTCATTTTTGATGTCTCTCTGTGTTTTTTCTCAAAGTTCGCATCGCACTTTGAAGTAGTCTAGCATTTATAAAGTACTGAAATTAATACCCAACTATAGCGCCAAGTTTTCTTAATATTTTGTTTTTTAATTTATTCCCTTATTATTGAATAATAAAAAAGTCGGGTACTTTAACAACTAGCCAAGATTTTCATCAATACAGGGTATTTTTAAATAAGTGTGGAAAACTTTAAGTGGTAATTCTGCATGAAAAAATATTGACAGTGTGTTTTATAAACATATGTCCTCAAATGCTCCGTTTCCGAGATAGGAGGTGTTGAAATTTTTCTTACAAACTAACGATTTATTTATTGCTCTAAAATGGGTTGAGATATGCAAATAAAATTTGGTGGCTTTTAAGAGGTAGTTATTGCCCATTTTTGACATACAATTAGGAATTTAATATTCCCCATTGGAGCGCATACGGGTAGTATGACCCGTATGCGCGCTAATGGCGAGAGTCCGTGAATGTGGCTTATCAGACAAAGTATACATATCATTTTTCCGATAATCAAACATTTTAATTATATTGAAATAAACAGACATGTTAAAATTTTTAAATATAGATATTTTTGCTTTGATTCAAATATTCGTGATGCCACTAAATACAGGCTTTGTAATTATAGAAATAAAAATATAGATAGTTGAAAGACTGATAAGTTTGTACACACTTGAATGAATAAGGGAAAATGAAAATGTAGTATGTCAAAGTGTGTAAATAATTTATTTCCTTAGCTGAGCGCTTTCGACATAAACGTCATCATCGGAGCTAATGGTCAAATACTAAAAAAGTACCGCTACATAGAGGTGTAAACAAGTGCATCTTAGGAATGTAAATTTGATTTTTAAATTGTGAATGCTAACTTAGTCCTCCGTACAACAGCAAACAGCAAAAAAAAACAGAAAGAAACGGCCACGGTCAGCTGTTGTTACTAGGCCAAGGATGGACGGGTGATATCGACACCCGTACCATGAAAAAAGTTTATATGTTTTTGTGCAACGTGTATGTGGCCGTTTCTTTCTGTTTTTTTTTTGCTGTTTGCTGTTGTACGGAGGACTAAGTTAGCATTCACAATTTAAAAATCAAATTTACATTCCTAAGATGCACTTGTTTACACCTCTATGTAGCGGTACTTTTTTAGTATTTGACCATTAGCTCCGATGATGACGTTTATGTCGAAAGCGCTCAGCTAAGAAAATAAATTATTTACACACTTTGACATACTACATTTTCATTTTCCCTTATAAAAATATAGAATTATCAAACTAGAAGCATTTGCTTATTTTTGGCGAATTTTTTTTGTTTTCCCGTGTTTTCTGTGATTTTAATCATTTGAAAAAGCAAAATTATTATTTTATTTTTGGTTTCAGACTACATTTTTTATAATTTGTTAAAATTATTGAAAATAAAGCTGTTCTTTAATAAGTTCTGAATCTGCTCTAAGGAAAAATATTTCGTTACAGTAAGAAAATACCTAGGCATCACACTATCTAGCTACGGACGACTCGAAACAGAAGTGAAAGATCAACTAAATAGAGCAAGCCGAGCCGCAGGTTGCTTGAATGACACAATAAGGAGAAATAAAAATATTGTAAAGAAATGAAAGGCAGAATTTACAAAACAGTCATCAGGCCAATAACGACATACGCGGCAGAAATCGACCAGAGAACATAAAAAGATTGCTCGAAACGACAGAGATGAAAACCCTTCGAAAAATCGATGGTAAGACTCTATGTGACAGAGCTAAAAGTGCAGATATACGACGGAGATGCAAGGTGGATAACATTAATAACTAGGTAAGAAATAGAAGAATAGAATGAAATGACCACATAAGCCAAATTACAACAAATAGAGTAGTCAGGAGAGCGAGAGACGGTTCCCCAATAGGAAGGCAATCCTTGGGAAGACCACGAAAACCATGGAACGATAATTTACTAGAGGCACATTGAAAAAACAGACAAAATCATGTCTATACAAAAAGAATAAGAGAAGAAGTAAGAAAACAACATTTCAGTACAGTTATTTTTCGTTTCCAGGCAACGGCTAAGTATAAGGAAATATCGAACGTTTCTTTCAAAAATTTTGTCAAAAATGTCAAAAAGGTACAACAGCTAACTACTGGGATTTTGATTTCCTAATTTTTTCTTTTTTAAAAGTAAGATTATTTATAAAATTAGTAAATTTTCAATTTAAAATCCAATTTAAAAAAAAAATCTTTTTTTTACTTTTTTTGTGAAAGTTTATGAAAAAAAAATATATTGGTGTACCAGGGGAAAAATTGGAAAATTTCAATAGAAACTAACTCAAAAATTGGCAGTCGTGTATAAGAAAATAATTTTTTTATACAATAACAATTAGTTAAGAAAGCCACTGCGCATCCGCTAGGAAAAATATTCTGATTCGGATTTTTTGCAAAATCTTACTCAAAAAGGACTCCTTTTAACAAATTGGCATGTTGCCAGGACCAAAAGGTGGTCAAAAATTTTTTAAACGTTTTTTTTTTGTTTTTCCCAAAATTATTTTTTTTTGCATGGAAAAAAGTTCTTTAGGTTTTTTGGATCATTCAAAATAGAAAAGGTCTTTAGTGACTTTTCTCTAAAAATGATAGTTTTTGACAAATAAGCGATTAAAAATTAAAAAATTGCGAAATCGGCCATTTTTAACCCTCAAAAACTACGTGAAAAACTGAAAACTTGAATGTTGCCAAGGTAGGTAGATATTTTTTAAACATCGATTAACGAAATCCCGGAGAGGTTTTTTGCAATACAATATTCAAAACTCGTTTGTTTTTTAATTGCTTATCAAACGTGCGCGAACACTATTTTAAACCGACAATATGGTGCAAATGAAAGGAATAAATTCGTTATTTCGTAAACCGGCGACTTTAAGGAAAAATCCCGAAACAGGTCGATTTTTATTTTTAAGTTATGATATTGTGGCATATATGGTATACTAGTGACGTCATCCGTCGGGGCGTGATGATGTAATCGATGATTTTTTTAAATAAAAATAGGGGTCGTGTGGAGCTCATTTTAAAGGTTCTTTAATTCCCTATTTAGTAATGTAAACATTTACATAATTATTTATACAGGGTGTCCTTCCACTTCGTTTTTTGTCAAATAATTTAATTTAATAAAAATCTTTGGACACCCTTTATAAATACTTATGTAAATGTTTATATTACTGAATAGATAATTGAAGAACCTTTCAAATGAGCTAGCATACGACCCCTATTCTTATTTAAAAAAATCATCGATTACGTCATCACGTATAGATGGATGACGTCACTAGTATACCATATATGCGACAATATCATAACTTAAAAATAAAAATCGACCTGTTTCGGGATTTTTCCTTAAAGTCGCCGGTTTACGAAATAACGAATTTATTCCTTTCATTTGACCCATACTGTCGGTGGAAAATAGTGTCGCGCACGCTTGATTAGCAATTAAAAAACAAAGGAGTTTTGAATATTGTTTTGTAAAAAACTCTTCGGGATTGCATCAACCGATGTTTAAAGAATATTTATCAACCTTTGTAACATTCAAATTTTCAGTTTTTCACATAGTTTTTGAGGGTTAAAAATGGCCGATTTCGCAATTTTTCAAATTTTAATCGCTTATTTGTCAAAAACTATAATTTTTAGAGAAAAGTCACTAAAGCCCTTTTCTGTTTGGAATGATCCAAAAAACCTAAAAAAAACTTTTTTCCATGGAAAAAAAATAATTTTAGGAAAAAAAACCTTTAAAAAATTTCTGACCAACTTTTGGTCCTGCAACATGCAAATTTGTTAAAAGGAGTCCTTTTTGAGTAAGATTGTGCAAAAAATCCGAATTAGAATATTTTTCCTAGCGGATGCGCAGTGACTTTCTGGATTAAATACCTAAATAGTCCTGCATAACATCAAATCAAATAAAATAATCAACCGGTAGATATTATTTTTTTAGTCGTATACAAGATAGATTACTATAACACCAAATATGATTTTTTCTCTGTATAAAGCATGTCTGTTTTTAAAATATCATTAAGTTTTTAATTAAAAATTTTCCCCATGTCAATGCCCATTAGTTGTCGAGGCATTAAGCTAAATAAAAAAAAAATATTAGGACGAGAAATCATGTTCAAATCTGGTTTAAATCTGTTAATGTATCGATTTTAAAACAAATAATAATAAGTTAATTTTTTACGAGTTATTTCAAATTATTATCGATAGCTTAATAACTGTCTCAGGAATGCTTCATAATTAAAAAAAAAAAAGAACTAGAATTATTGTTCCTCGGTGTGACCAAGCGTCTCTTTTTTACACTTTTGTTAACCCAAATGTCAATTAATTTCGAATAGAACGCCACTGTTCCTTATCTTACAAGATGGCTTCGTCCTGGCAGGGTTTTATCGACATCAACAGCAATTATATCTGGTCTCATTGTGAAAGTAATCTACGTCCAAATCATAGTCATTGACAATTTGAACATGGCGTATTATTGGAAGTAATAACATGGAGGTTTTCAGTTTCTCATTTCGGTCTGTTGATAACAGAACGTCGTCAAAATTGCACAACGGAAATAAATAAGACCGAATGTATCGCGTTTCCTTGGAAAACATATAGCAATTAGGGAGAAAAGAATTTCAGGCAAAGCAAATAACAAAAATTCTGAAAGGATGTTATAAATAAGTGGGAATCGGTAGGGAAAAATTCGAAATTTGAGCATTATGTATCAAATTTATATAACATTTACTCGTCAGTTAAGGATTTTAACAATATTTGAAATTTTAAAAGTGATTTCATTATGCCTTTTTTTTTTACCCACGATTATATTAGTTTACCGTGAGATATACAGTTGCAATAAATAGTTATTTTTTTAAGGCCGTGCTAAAACAGACACACATTTCCCTGTCATATGGCTTTATAATATATTATAATACATGCAATATTTAGGTATTTAATAATATTTAGGTACCTATTAGTGACATATAATATCAGATCCATGGCTCAAGATGAAAAGCTGTATGAACTCGAAGAGGAATTAACTAAAATCAAATGGGACATTGTAGGATTGTCAGAGGTCAAAAGAAGAGGAGAAATGTGCATAGAACTAGAATCAGGAAATCGCCTCTTTTACAAAGGAAAGGAGGACGAAACACTCCAACAACAACACATGATGAGGAAGAAATTGATAGCTTTTATGATGACATCACCAGAGCAATGGAAGACAAAAATATAAAAACAACAATCGTTATGGGAGATTTTAACGCAAAAATCGGAAAGAAAATGGAAGATTCAGAAAACAAAATAGGAAACTACGGACTTGGATCAAGGAATATTAGGGGTGAAAGACTACTAGAATATTTGGAACAACAAAAGCTTCATGCAATAAATACATACTTTAATAAGAAGCCAAACCGAAAATGGACATGGGTCTGCCCAAATGGGTTGAAAAATAATGAAGTAGACTACTTCCTCTGCCAAAATAAACAAATCTTCGAAGACGTAACTACACTTAATAAATTCTCAACTAGCAGCGACCACCGCATACTACGAGCCAAAATGGAAATAAACAAACTAGAGACGCAGAAATCTAGAAGAAAACCAACGGCTATTGACCATAGCAGAATAAGACAAAACACAGAAGAATATAGACAGACTTTAAGGGAAAACTATAAACAACAAGTAGCAAAGGAAGAGTCAGAAATTAATAAGATTAATGAAGAAATGAAAGAAAAACTCTTGGAAGCGGGTTTGAAAACTGCCAAAAAACTAAAAGCAAAAGAAAATAGATTAAGTAGCGGGACAGTTAAATTAATGGAAAGTAGACGAAAACTAATAAGCGAAAACAAAAGAAACACAGTAGAATACGGAGAACTGAACAAACTTATAAGGAGAAAAACCAGAGAGGATCTAAGAAAACACACTGAAAATGAAATCGAGAAAGTAATTGAGAGAAATAAGGGCCTAAAATGCTTACGACCAAATTTAGGGAAACCACTACTCATTTCAATAAAGGATGAAACAGGACGGGAAAAGAGGAGAAAAGATAAGATATCAGAAGAAGTAGAAAGGTTTTATAAAGAACTATACACCTCAAAGAAAGACGCAAACTTCAACACTCAGGAATATATCAAGAAAACAATCACGAATGTAAACTAAGAAACACTACCAAAGAAAACAAGGCACCAGGACCAGATGGAATCCTTGCTGAAATGTTGAAAGAAGAGAAAGAAGAAATCTTACAAACATTAAGAAATCTGTTTAATCAGTGTCTACATAAAGGAGAAATACCCGATGAATGGAACGAAAGTCTTACAATCCTGCTATTTAAGAAAGGCGATAGAAAGGACCTAAAAAATTACAGACCCATCTCACTACTGTCGCAAACGTATAAAATATTCATGAGGATTATCAACAACAGGCTAACACACAAATTGGACTCGTATCAACCAGTAGAACAGGCAGGATTCCGAAAGGGATATAGCACCACTGACCATCTTCTAACAATTAGGACACTAATAGAAAGAGCTAACGAATACCATATAGATCTGCACTTAACGTTCGTTGACTACGAAAAAGCATTTGACAGCGTGGAAATGTGGGCAATAGAAAAAGCTATAAACAACTGTAGAATAGATTCCAGATACAGAATGCTAATACATAATATATATAAGAAAGTAACAATGACAGTACAATTGGAAGAAACCACAAAACCCATACCAATTAACACAGGAGTGCGACAGGGAGATGTTATTTCTCCTAAACTATTTACATTAGCACTGAAAGATGTCTTCAAAACAATGGAATGGACAAACATGGGAATAAACATAAATGGAAAGAAACTAAACCACCTAAGATATGCAGACGATGTAGTAGTCATAGCATCAAGTTTTGAAGAACTACAAACCATGCTAACCGAACTAGCAAATGAATCCGAACAAATAGGTCTAAAAATGAATTTTGCCAAAACCCAAACAATGACAAATACACAAGACAATTGAAACGTAATACTAAACGACAGCACAATAGAAGCGCTTAATGATTATATATATTTGGGACAGATGATAAAAATAAATAAGGAAAACCAAACAGCGGAGGTAAAAAAAGGGTCAGATTGGCCTGGGCAGGATTTGGAAAATTAAAATGGGTCCTAAAGAATAAAAAAAATACAACAATACTTAAAAACAAGAGTGTTTGACCAGTGCATACTCCCAATTCTCACATACGCATGCCAAACATGGACCTTGACCAAGGCAAACATGGATAAAATAATGAAGACACAAAGAACCATGGAGAGAGCAATGTTAGGAGTAAAATTGACAGACAAAAAGCAAAACAACTGGGTCAGAAATAGAACAAAGTCAAAGACGCAGGCCAACATATAGCCAGGCTAAAATGGAGCTTCGCAGGTAATAACGCTAGACAAACGGACAATAGGTGGAATAGTACGATACAACAGTGGATACCTTGGACAGGAAAGAGAGCAAGAGGACGACCCCAAATGAGATGGGGAGACGATATTAAAAAGATAGGAGGAACGCACTGGAAACAGAAAGCACTAAACAGAAGCGAATGGAGGAAACTGGGGGAAGCCTATGTTCAAAATTGGACGAATTAAAGGGCAAAAGAAGAAAAAGAAGAAGGTACCTATTGTTTACTAATTTATTTCAAATCTCTCTTATTGTGTTCATGTTTTAATGAAATGAACACGATAATTCGTTGAAATATAATTATTTTGAGATAACATTCAAAAATCAAATCAGTAGACAATAGGTTTGTTCTAACAAAGAACAAACAAAGTGTATTCAAAAGAAGAAGAAGAAGAAGGTACCTATTGTTTACTAATTTATTTCAAATCTCTCTTATTGTGTTCATGTTTTAATGAAATGAACGCGATAATTCGTTGAAATAGAATTATTTTGAGATAATATTCAAAAGTCAAATCAGTAGACAATCGGTTTGTTCTAGCAGCAGTTTCAAACGATTTGAAACCATCAGTGAATAGTCGACCAGCGCGAGTAGAGGGGAGAGCACTGGTGACTCTATTATTATGTTCTCTCTGACCAACTATTTGCTGAAGGTTTCTGACTAGTTTGACTGTTTGTTAGAACAAACCTAATAACAACGGTTTTGAATCGTCGTCATGGAAACCAATATCGTCGTCATGGTAACCAATTTTATTGAAACTTTGGTTTCTACAGCCTTGCCAAAGAACGTATTAATTTTTGTATTTTCGCTTCTAAATAATAATTCATATATAGTCGGTTCGCTAAACTCAGACACAACTGGCTAGAGATATTTAGTAATTTTAGTGAAAACAATAATTACTAAATGGTTAATACCTAATTACTAAATATTAGTAATTTTGCCAATTTTGATAAAATTGGCAAGAAACAAAAAAATTACCTACTATAATCATTAGACAGTTGTGCCTGAGTTTAGCGAACCGACTATAACTCTATTTGTTGTGGCTTTTTCCCAGACGTACGGCCCTTTTTCCTAACTCATGAGGAGAGTTACTTTCCCGCACTCGACTGCAGTTCGGGTCAACGGCAGTATCGTGCGGGAAAGTATCACTTTATTCACTTTGTCACAAGTTCAAGACTGCCGTTGACCCGAACGATGCGATAGTGGGAGCAGTCGAGTGCGGGAAAGACTATATATGAAAAGTACAGGGAAAACAAGGAATGTCACTTTTTTATGAATTTTGGCTTTTCTCGCAATGTGGTAGCAAAAACTGAGTACTATCGACTAGGCTGTGGATTTAAGACAATAAACATAAAAATTTTCTAAGAATTTATATCTACTCGAAGGACCTGGATTATCCGCACGCCACTGAACAAAAATAAGGAATGTTAGCAGTTTTTGGTGCATCATTAAATGAATAAGTTAATATAGATTTATAGTATATTAAGATTAGAGAATAAGAGTTGCTAACATTCTGCTAAGAATTTTTAAGTAGTTTTTAGGTGTCATAAGAATTAAAGCTTTATTGGTGTTATCTCAATACGTATAAAATATGACATTCTTTTTTTTCCCCTGTACTCTTCATATACTCTAAAGACTATATAGGGCTTTTCATCGATTGTCATTTGTTTCGAGCTTCTGTCATGTGTCACATAATATTAATATATCTACGTCATACGTTTTGGTTTGTATCATTGGGTATATCAATAACGTATGACGTAGATATGTTAATATTATGTGACATATGACAGAAGCTCGAAA
This sequence comes from Diabrotica virgifera virgifera, assembly GCF_917563875.1. Classification (NCBI taxonomy): domain Eukaryota; kingdom Metazoa; phylum Arthropoda; class Insecta; order Coleoptera; family Chrysomelidae; genus Diabrotica; species Diabrotica virgifera. Next base: position 70,997,330 of record NC_065443.1, read on the forward strand.
CAAATGGCTGTGAATGAAAAGCCCTATACAGTCGGAAAATTAAAGAATACCCATGAATGATCATATCAAGTACATATTTTGGATTTGCTGCCTTTTTCTATAAATAACAAACGAGAGAGATAAATTATTAAGTGTTGTCTTCATAATAATAATAATAAGCAAAAACGTTATCCAAGACATACGTAGTTACATACTTATAATTGACAGAGTGAGACGGCGATACAATTTTTCAACGTAGTTATATTAATTTGGTAGAAAATTTAAACTCATCCTTGACTATTTCTGTATTTCTAATGTCATTCTTAGAAAAATATTCAACATGACTAGAGATAATGATTGTATAAACTACTATTCGAGTAATCGTGCTGGTCAACTATACGCTCTGAGCTTCGCTGGTGTCGCTCCTAGCGGTTACTAATTCAACTTTTACCGGTAATTTTTAAATTCATTATTTAATTGTTATCGCTTAATATTTACAACGCAAAAAAGTAATTAAATTGTAATCGATTTTTTTAAGATTTTTCTAATCATTTTGACGTTCTATTGATAAAATATCAATTTCTTACTTCGGATACTTTGACAATAATCGTGTAGATGGCGCTAAGATTATAATAGATTATTTATAATTAGATATTACGGAACATTAAAAAAACTTAAATTCAGTATTTAAAACGTAAGTATATTTAAGGTAAAAATATATACCACAGCTTTGACCAACTAATATTGTTTATAATAATTAATGTTTTTATTTTTAATTTTAAATTAATCACTTTGACATTTATGTCAAATTTCCAGTAAACGTTTACAAACTTGTCACTACTGGCGTTCGCGAATTTGTAAATATCCCCTCTACGTACGAGCTCACAGCGTATAATCTGACTGATTCGATTTCTGTCACTTTGACAGTGACACTGGGTTAGGTTCGGTAGAGTTTATAAATTTTAACAATCAGTCGTATTTACTTGAATAAACTCAGTTCTTTCAAGAGCTATTTTGATATTGTACTGTATTTTTAGTTTGGTAAGTATTTATTTAATTAAAATACGTCAATAAAATTTGTAAGTGACCATCTGTCAATATGGTTAACTTCTGTCTATGAGTTCGCCAAACGTGTACATATTTATCTGACTTTTCAATCATAGTGTATAAAATTACAGATTAGTACATTTTTACGAATGTACATTCATTTGCAGATTAAATCTGGAAAATGATCTGGATACCTAATGATCTAAATTTATTAAGTTTACTTTCATTTTAAATCACTTAATGCAGCTGAAATAAACGAGATTTTTTAAATTCTTGTTACTATTTACGTCCACTGGCAACTTTAACATGGAGAAATTCATAATACTATATTTGCTTACTCATTATTTTTGTATTATTAACCTATATAAAGTAATTAACTGCGGTAGTAATATTAACATTTAACACCAAGAAATATATATTATCAGAAAAAGAATAACATCACAAAAATTTTTTGACCCATTCTTACGTAGCGAAAAATCGTACGGTGCGGTAGTAGTCACATCTGTTTATTTTCAGTATTAACTTAGTTTAGACTTTCTTTTGACTTGAAATTTTTGATTTGATTCGTATGCATATTATCTATGACGCATGCGTATTCTTTCATTTTTCCTGCTGTACATCAGTTTTTATTTAGGAGTGAAAATACACAAATTAATACGTTCTTTGACAAGGTTCTCAAAACCAAACTCTCAATAAAATTGGTTACCATGAAGACGATATTGGTTTCCATAACGACGATTCCAAACCATTAAGTATGTTCGCGGAGACAGTCCGTGACTCGTCCACGACAAGTAGATAATGGACAAATAATTAAAGCCAGTAGAACGGCCGTATGCCAAAACACAATTTGGAAACACAAACACCTAAGAGTGGAAAAAGACCTGAATATATAAGTCAGTTATTAGGCCAATTACGACTTACACGGTCGAAACAAGACCAGACACAAGCAAAACACAAAAACATCTGGAGACCAACGAAATGAAGATCTTAAGAAGGATTTCTGGAAGAGGACTACAGGACAGGGTAAGAATTGAGGAAATCAGTATGTGGGGTAAACAATATAAATACCTGGGTAAAGAACAGAAAAGAAGAGGGGAATTAACACATAAGTAGGATGTCTGGATCAAGAATAGTAAGAACAGCCAGGGACAAGTCACCGTTAGGCAGAAGAAGTATAATAGGACGCCCAAGGAAAAGATGGAATGACAATTTAGGGACATAATGAAAGGCACCGTTGAAGAAAAACAGGCAGTACTGCCTATATAAAAGAAAAAGAAGAATAAGAAATTTTCTTGCGAATTTTATTACTATTAGAGTTGTTAAAATCTCGTAATATTCTATATCTGGTTAAAATTATAGACAAAAATATCTTCCCGCAATTGATAAAATCCCCACAGCGCTAAAATAACCTTAAAATGGAGTGGCGGTATATATTCCACGTTATCAGTGTCTTTCATTGGGAAAGTGGTGTGCGATGGAGAAATTGAGATCTCGGAAGTCGATTTTATTGTTGGAAACATTACAAGATATTGCAACTCTCGGAGAAATCTTGTTTATTTTAGAGAAGTATCGTCGATATAGCGAAAACAGATTCGGCAGATTACCTAGTGAAGTTGTTTTCTGTGATAAAATATCTCTTTGAGGAGGGGATTGCGGTGAATGTGAATGTTTTAATTAAAACGAAAATGGAAAATGTTTTATCTCAATGGATCAAATGCGGAGCGTCAATACATGATGGATTAAGATCATGCTGGTACGTTTATCCCGATTTTGTTCCAAACACAGATTTTTGTAAATTGAAAATTTTCTTTTAATAGCGTTTTATTAATTAATACTCCAAAGCTTCTAAGACGTGTTTAAACATTGTATTCAAAATATATATAGGGTTCAGATAAAGTATGGAAGCAACGAAGCAAGTAACTATATTCGAAACGAAAAAGGGATATTAAATTTATGAGACTTTGCATGCAACTACAACGGCATATAACGCATCTGATGTCATACTTTTTGTCAATTTTGTACTGCCGTTTTTACCGGAAATAATTTCATCTTATAACAGGACACCCTGTGTATTTATTAAAGTTTTAAAGAAATTATTATCCCTAATTCACATGCATTATATTATGTGGTAAAAAGATTTGTTGAAACGGGAAATAAATTATGTTACAGTTAAATAATAGCTAAATGTATTATTTATATAATATCAATTAGAATGATAATTTAAAAAAAATCACTGCATATGTTTAAAATGCTCTCCTTCCACCTACTGACAATATGCAAGCTTATTTAAAATTGGAGAGTCACTTTTTCCAATACTTCCTCACGTGTTAGATCACATTCATCAATAATTATTTATCTCAAATTCTGCAAGCATGTTGGTAGCCAAATATAAACGCGTGATCTGTAATTACCCTAAAGAAAAAAATCCAATGGCTTTAACCCGGGAGCAGTCGCATTCACTTCTATCACGTAGATAGTCGCGCGTAGAAAAAAAATCTCACAATACAAATTTAAATACGAACTTTTATAATATTTTTATTTACTTGTTATGTTAAAAATATCTATTTCTAACAATTTTAAAGCTAATTGGTTCTCACCAAAGCCATAAATTCCACAAAAAAAAAGAAATTACACGCATTACTATGCTCCTCCTCGAGTCACTTACGAATGGAAAGCAATGTTGCAAAATTGTTTATCAGGTTATCACGGAAAAGGATAAAATGTGAGATTTTTTTCTCACGGCACGACTGCTCCCGGGTTAAAGCTAAGCCATAAATTCTACAAAAAAATAAAAAAATAAAAAAATAATAAAAAATTACCACGCATTACTACAATCTTACTCGAGGCGCTTACGAGTGGAAAGTTATGTTGCAAATTTTTTCATCAAGTTGTCACGAAAAAGGACTTCCGCGTTAAGTCCTAAGAAAGCGCAGGCTATTTTACTAACACAATGCCAGGATCTAAACGCGAGCATTTTGAAAATTAGAAGTGATATTTTAAACTTATTATTCTAAGTAATTTATTTCTAGTTTTAACATTTTTTTTTTCACAAAACTTGATGTGTATATTGGACAATCAGACTTGCGAATTTCAACGACGAATAACATTTGCTTGGGCGGCATATGGTTCACTAAGAGACATCTTTAAGAACAACATCCCGACAGCTGTGAAACAGAAGATATTTGACCAATGCGTTCTTCCTATTATGACATACCGAACAGAAACTTTGACGCTCACAAAAACAACAGCACTAAAAATGCGAGTGGCACAAAGGCGCATGGAAAGATCGATGCCCGGCGTGACAAGAAAAGACAAAATAAGGAACCAAAACTTAAGGAAAAGAACAGGTATCACTGATGTCGTTGAACGTATAGCCAAGCTGAAATGGAATTGAGCAGGTCACGTAGCGCGACTGAAAGACTCAAGATGGACCAGAAAACTAATTAACTGGCGCCCAAGGGAAACCAACACGCTGGATGGACTACATTAACCGAATATCCAAGAAATGGCAACAAGAAGTACAGAACCGTGAAGAGTGGCGAAGAATGGGAGATACCTATGTCCAACAGTGGGCAGAAGAGGTTGCATGATGATGATGATGATGATGATGATATGTACCTATATAGTAGGAATAACGATTTCTTTTAAAACATGCAAAAATATACCGAGTGTACTATTTAAATAAAATAGTTTCGTTTCGTCAATTTTGTTTCAAAGATATTTGCATACTTCGTTCCATACCAACCTTATACTTTATACCTGTATACCTACCTTATGTACAAACATAAAAACAGTTCAATTATCATTTTAAAGATCCCTGAAAATATTGTCATCAAACAAGGCAAAGATGTATTGAAGAAAAATATTTACGCACGATAAAGGTAATAGTTATTTTCCTAACTAGTGCGGAAAGTGATACTTTTACGCACGAGACTGCCGTTGAACCGAAAGACGCGAGAGCTGAGTTCGGGCAAGCAGTCGAGTGCGGGGAAGACACTTTCCGCATGAGTTAGGAACAATATTTTTTCTAGGGCCCTACGTTTGGAAAAAAGTCACAAAAAATAGAGTTATATAAATTTTTATTTAGAAGTGAAGATACACAAATTAATTCTTTTGCAAGGTTGTCAAAACCAAACTTTCACTATAATGGGTTACCACGAAGACGATATTGGTTTCCATGACGACTATTCAAAACCATTGTAATTTTATACTGATCTGACGTTTAAATATTATGTCAAAATAATTCTATTTCATTGAATTATCAGTAGTAATTTCACAAGAGCTCTAAAATTATTGAATTCTTCCCGAGTGACACTTTGACAGTTTTAATTTCAATAGCCGAAGGCGAGTGAAATTATGACAAAGTGTCACGAGGGCAAAAATTATATAATAATTTTAGAGATCGAGTGCAATTTGTTGCGATTATTGAATAAAACTGTTCAAAACCATAATTTTATTGTAATTTATTTATGTAAGTACAAATTAGTACAATTAAACAAATAGTTGTTATAAATATTTGACGGTTGAAAGTCATCAGTTTTATAATTTTTAAAACATGAATTGTCATTAATGTCACTGAATGTATTTTTTCATAGCAACGAAGGGCATCTGACGTAATATACTTGACGACGGAAAATTTTCAAAAATTATCGGGTATAATATCACAAGACAGTGAGAATAAATTGAAAATAATGCGACAGTTTTTCGAAAATTTGTTGTCTGGCAATAGACACGAGAGCCCTCTGGGCTCGAGTGGCTATTGCCCAATGACAACAAATTTGAGTATTAGAGATAAAAGATTATTTTTAATACGTATATTATGGATATTTTCTTAAATGTGACAGTTGTCAAAACTAGGAAACGGGTTGCCATTAAACAGAAACAATCTACTTAAAAAAATTCTATCGGTAATTTTCTACAGTAGATAATTCTCAGTAGTAATTGCACAAGACCTCTAAAATTCTATATTAATTTTAGAGTTCGAGTGCAATTTGTTGCGATTATTTCACGAATAAAACTGTTCAAAACCAAAATATTATTGTAATTTATTTATGTAAGTACAAATTAGTACAATTAAACACAAAGTTTTTATAAATATTTGACGATTGAAAGTCATCACTTTTATAATTTTTAAAACATTAATTGTCATTAATGTCACTGAATGTATTTTTTCGTAGCAGCAAAGGGCATCTGACGTAATATATTTACGACGGGCAATTATCAAAAATTATCGATTTAATTCAGATTTCCGTAGCTTTCTATTGGTCAGAATCTCCTATGAATGAAATAATCAGTATAATTTTAATCTGATTGAACAGAATTCAACACGTGATCAAATATCTTACTATACGATTGGAAGTTAAAATAATCAGTTTAATTTTTATTTCTGTAGCTTTATATTTAGTCCTGTCGCCAGGGGGGGTACAACGGCCTCCTGTATTCAGATGGACTTACCCAAGTTTTTTTATGTATTTTGACCTGTAGAACACGAATTTTTTGGGTAACAGTTGATCCGGATGTCGATAAGATTGTTATAAACCAAGAAGTTGAGGAATCACATAACAGCGATTTCTCGCAAAACAAAACATTTTTTTGTATTTTTTGGGCCATTCTAACCAAAAAATGTTCCTACAAATTTTTTCGTAGGATGCATAGTTTTCGAGATAAACGCGGTTGAACTTTCAAAAAATCGAAAAAGTGGAATTTTTGAACCCGAAAAACTTTTGATTAAAAAATAAAATAGCAATTCTGCTTACCGCATTTGAAAGTTCAAGTCAAATTATATCGGTTTTAATTATTTGTATTGCTAAAAATGTATTATTTTATTGTTAAAACAAAGCTATAAACACCTAGTGCTTGAGTGATGTTTCAATGATTTCTCATTTAAAATCGAACGAGTACGTAGAGGAGGTAAAAGTGCAAGCGGGGCTATTTCTAAGTAGCATGCATTAAAACGCATGTATTAGGCACGGGAAACACTATGTGTTTATAGCTTTTTTTAACAATCAAAAAATAAATTTTTAGCAATGCAAATATTCAAAACAGATACAATTTGACTTAAACTTTTAAAGGCGGTAAGCAGAATTGCTATTTTATTTTTTATTCAAACGTTATTCGGGTTCAAAAATTGCAATTTTTCGATTTTTTGAAAGTTCAACCGCGTTTATCTCGAAAACTATGCATCCTACGAAAAAACTTGTAGGAACATTTTTTGGTTAGAATGACCCAAAAAATTCAAAAAAATGTTTTGTTTTGCGAGAAATCGCTGTTATGTAATTCCTCAACTTCTTTGTTTATAACAATCTTATCGACATCCGGATCAACTGTTACCCAAAAAATTCGTGTTCTACGGGTCAAAATACATAAAAAAAACTTGGGTAAGTCCATCTGAATTAAGAAGGCCGTTGTACCCCCCCTGGCGACAGGACTAATTGGTCAGAATCTCCTCTGAATGAAATAATCGCGCTAATTTCATTAAATCATGAACACAATAAGATAAATTTGAAATGAATTATTAATTAATATCTAAATATTAGTTTATTGCATGTATTATAATATAATGCCATATTACAAACGAAATGCGTGCGTGAAAGTTTCTCCTTTAGCACGGCCGTAGAAAAAATCATGTACATAAAGTTAGCGAATCACTTCTCGCAAATATTATGGCAAGCACAATGGGAATTTGCCGCTTTTTTGCCGTTAATTAGTTGTGAAAAAATTAATTTTGCCGCTCTTTTATTTTTCTTAATATTCGATCTTTCGCTAACTTCATATGAACCACCATGAAGTTTTGTACCACCAAAAATTATGCACATATTAAAAGGAGATTTTCTAGTGTACAGATTAACGGATTACGATAATTCTTTTTTTATTTTAGATCTTTCTTTGTTCTTTTACCGATGTTGTAGTCTTATGTTTTATGAACATTTTGTTTTTTGGATATCGCTGATATTTTTAAAAAGAAAGAAAACATACGGTTTTATTCGTTAACATGTGTTTTAACTGAAAGAATACTATTAAAAATAAAAATAACAGTTTACAGAAATTTAACAGTAAAACACATGACGTAAACAGTTTTGATTGACACTACTTATAAGAGATATTTGTCGATCAGATGAGCGGAACATAAGAGAAACGATATTGTTCAATGAAGGTTCTACGATCTTTTGGGGTGGAAATTCCTTGACAGCATGAACGTATTTCGTATCTTTACTTGGAGGTTTTTTAAATAGCGAAACGTTCATTACACAAAGACTTTTGTTCTTTGAAGACTTTGTTCCTTTCACTCCCTATAAAGGAAATAGTTTCATCCTAATGCATGATAAGGCAAGGTCTCCTTGTCGTTACTTAATATTTCTTCTTCTTCTTCTTTTTGTATAGACATGAATCTGTCGGTTTTTTCAATGTGCCTCTAGTAAGTTGTCGTTCCATCGTTTTCGTGGTCTTCCCACTGATCGTCTTCCTATTGGAGAACCGTCTCTCGCTGTTCTGACTACTCTAATTGTCATGCGGCTTATGTGGTCATTCCATTATATTCTACTGTTTCACTTTAATTTAAGTCTAACACTTAATATTTTAAGTAAGGTAAATGTTCAAATATTGAATTAGCCCCCTCACGGAGCCGACATGACTCCTATTGATCATTTATATGATATTGTCGTTTGACAATTAAGACTTCGTCAGTCCGTTCCCGTTCCCTGCAAGATATAGTACTATGGTTACTACTATCTGAAACTTCGTAGACCTTAAAATCAAGGGCCTACTTAATATCTAGTATGCCTAGACGATATGAAGCTGTAATTAGAAATAGAGGGAGAACACGCGATATAAATTTACTTTTATGTTTCTTGCTGGTTTTACAATAATATTTAATTAACAGTTGTTAGTTTTTATTGTTAACCTAGTATTGTTTCAGTTGAAACAGTTCAAAATACATGCTAAAGAATAAAACCGTATATTTTCTTTGTTCTTAAAGATATCGGGGAATTCAAAAAACAATATATTCATAAAACATAATACTACAACCTAATTTCGATGTGTACCCTCTCTTCTACCCTGTTCTCTGTAAAGGGTGGCTCAAAATTAACATAATAAATCTATGCTCAACAGTGTAAATAAAAAAGAAAAGTCTAAAATAATAAAAAAATTAACGGAATTTGTTAATCCCTTCACGAGAAAATCAACTATCAAAATTAGCATATTTTTGGCGGTGCAACATTTTGGCGGTTAAGTTGTTTGAACAGACATAAAACAGATTATCCTTTTGTATACACAAAGAATGCTAATGGTTTAGGGTGAACGTAGGTGAAAATAATTATACTTGCTTTGTAGACTACCCAGCTATTTATGCCTATTGTGCCCAGATAATAATAGCATTCCAACCATCCACGTATATTTGCTAGAAATATGTCCTTTAAAATGTGCCCATATTATAATATATAAAATATTGTGGATTAAAATTGAAATTGAAATGACTGAACCACTTCTTAGTTATCTACACTCACCGGCACAAAATTCCACCACCCAAAATTTTTTATTGAGTTCGACAACGATTTGGCAATCTATAATTTTATTAATTTGTATTCCGATTTTCAAGATTTTTGCATCAGTTTGTAGGTACATGTATTGGTGTCGTTTGTTATTATTCAGGTAACAAAACGTTTTTGCTTAGACGGTATTATAAGGGGGTGAATAGAAACGTGGTTTTTTCTTCCAAATTTAAAAAATTTTGTGGAAAAAGTAAAGGGCTCATTTTGTTTAATACTCCGTTTTTGTTATCCTCGAAGTATCACTAAGGATTTGTTTTTTGAATTATCCGAATATATCTTTTCTTCTGAGAGCTGTAAATAAAAACACTGCTTTGAAGGTTTTTTTAATTAAAAATATCAAACGCACTATAATTAACCAAACAAAGCAAAATTAACCTTCCGTTACTTGCGCCAATTTTTTGTGATCGAATACTAGCGCACGGTGCAGAAGACCGGGTCCAGAAATATGGATCAGTAATATTTAAAAAAAAAAAAGTTTCAAAATTGTGTACAATTATATTATCTAATGCAGGGGTGGGCAAAAGCCGGCCCGCGGGCCGGATCCGGCCCTTTTGCTTACTTTATCCGGCCCGTCGAGAAATCCCGCAAGCAATTTTTTAAGAGCATAGGCGCAATGCTTTTTAAATGCATTCATTTTTTTTCGAATCCTGAGAAAACTAATAGGTAGTTTTCTCAGGATTTGAAAAAAAGGAATGCATTTAAAAAGCATTTGTCCGAAATTTTGCGCCTACGCTTTTCATCTCTTGTATGCGATTTTGTTAAATAAACAGTATTAGTGTTCGTAGTATTGAATGAAATGAATCTCTATCTTCTGCTTTTCTTAAAAGCATCTATGTTTAACCCGGTACATGCGCGAATATTTTTCGGCCAGGGTATTTGTTGTCTACCAGGACCCTTTTCTTTCGATTTTACCCTTCATAATCAGCTGCTGCAACAACTTTCAACAACGTACTTATCATTTCTAAGTATGTGCCCTTTCTCCTTGCTGTCTTTCTCCTTTTAATGATTTCTCACCATTTCGTTCGTAATATGATCGGTCCATGGTATTTTCAAAATTTTCCTAAAAAGCCACATCTCAAAAGCTTCCAGCTTTCTCATAAAGTCAGCATTAAAAATCGAATAAACGAGAATAGATTGAGCATACCATTTTTATTATTATCCCGGTGTTTTCTAGGGTTCTCTGCCTTCCGGTCCCCAGTTTCCAGCTTCGTTCGTCCGTCGTTGCGTTTGCCAGGGTGAAGGTTTCTTTTTGACATTACCTTCTGAATGCCACAGAGCACAGAGAGGATTGTTTCGGCCCTCCTCTCTTCTTTCCCTTGGCGTCAATTTTAAAATTTGTTTTGGCAGCCTCTCGTCGTTCAATCTTTCTGCATGACCATACCAGATCAGTTGTCTCCTTTGAATTTCGTCAATGATGTTTTTTTTTTAATATAACCCCTAATGGATTCTGCAATCTGCCCGAAGGGCAATAAGCGTTTGCTTTGACAAATGTGAGATTGACATGTAGAGTATCACTCCAGTGAGTGATCTCCTTTAAAGAACTAGCTAAATTTAAATTTAATGTTTTTTTTGACAATGAGAGTACTTATTGGTGTCTATATGTCCTTAAAAGCTAAAACTTATCCGAGTCCTGTAGACAGGTCGGCAGGCAGCAGGCGTCCAAGTCTACGCACTTCGTTGACATCGGGCACGTTTAGGCGGTTGGCCAACACGTTAGGATGCACTGACACTCTTTCACTGCAACGAACACTGAACTGGTAGATCACTTCCTTAATGGATTCCAACTTGACGTCGTGTAGAATGACCCTGTTGGGGATGTAGAAAGGTGCATCGACGATGGTTCGCAACACTTTGTTTTGGAGTCTTTGAAGCATGTCAATGTTGGAATTACTGGCGGTTCCCCAAAGTTGTATACCATATGTCCACACAGGTTTGAGAATGGCCTTATACAGCAGTATTTTGTTGTCCAATGATAATTTAGATTTGCGTCCAATCAGCCAATACATTTTGCTAAATTTATGGCCTAGCTGTTTTCTTTTGGTGAATATATGTTTCTTCTAAGTCATCCGTCGGTCCAAATGCATGCCAAGATATTTCGCATTCGTCAGCTTGTGGGAGGTAGCAGTCGTTGATTTTTACTGGTGGACATGTTTCTCTGCGTAAAGTGAATGTCACTTGTGTAGATTTCGTTCCATTAACTCTGATATGCCATCTTTTTAGCCACTTTTGGATTTTATCAAGGTTTGTCTGAAGGTTCTTTGAGGCTGAGGCCGGATTGGTGTGGGATGCCAAGACCGCTGTGTCATCAGTGAATGTTGCTACAGTGGTGGTTCTTGTTCTTGGCAGATCAGCTGTATAAAGGAGAAACAATATAGGTCCCAAGACGCTGCCTTGAGGAACGCCAGAATATATTGGATGTAATGCAGTAAGTTCACTCCCTTGTTTCACGAAGAAATGTCTGTCTGAAAGGTAGGATTTTAGTAGTAGATAGTGGGGATAGGGTAAGAGTTCTTTCAATTTAAATTGTAAGCCGCTATGCCACACTTTGTCAAATGCCTGTGATATATCCAAGAAGGCTGCTGAGCAATATCTTTTACCGTTCAGATCCCTGTAGATTTGGTTAGCTAATCTGTGCACCTGCTCAATTGTTCCGTGCTTTTTTCAAAATCAAAACTGATGATCTGGAATCAATTTTTTTAAATTTATTATTATTTCGAGCCCACTGGCGTAGAGCTTTTCGAAAACTTTGGATAACATTGGGAGCAGGCTTATTGGCCTATATGAAGAGATGACTTCTGGTTTTTTCCGGGCTTAGGGATCATGATGATTTGAGTAACCTTCCAGGTGCAGGGGAAGTAACTCATCCGTAGCATTGCGTTAAATATGAAGGTTATAAGTTTGTAACATTTTTCAGGTAACTCTTGTAGGATTTTTCCAGAAATTAGATCGAATCCAGGTGCCTTCTTTATGCTGATTTCATGATTTACAATGTGTTTGACTTCTTTTACAGTAAATTTATGTAGAGGCAAGTCCATTTGAAATGGGGCATCTAGGGAATCCATTATTTCTTTTTCTTCTGCGGTGGATACCTCGGAAGGAAATGGTTTAAATACATTTTTTAGGTGTTCCGCGAAGACATCAGCTTTCTCTTTATTGCTTCTGGCCCATGTATTGTTGAAGTTTTTATTGGTGGATTTGGAAGTTGATGCGTTTTAAGTTTTCTTTTGCTTTCCATAATGAATATTCCGTTGCTTCTGTAGGTGTAAGACTTCTAGATAGTCTTGAATGCCTTGGTTTAGCTCTTCTTGAATTAGTTGTTTCAATTCTGTGGTTACTTTATTAAGTTTCTTCTTGTTCACCAGTCCTTGCCTGTTGCCATTGTTTCCGTAATTGTCTTTTGACAGCAATTTTTTCTTTAACTGTAGGGGATGTGTCACTTTTGCCTAGAGGTGTTTCATAGTTTGTAGTGGCTAACCAAGATGCTTCTTGTATATTCTTTGTTAGCTTTTCGACTGCTGTTTCGATGTCTAGTACAGTTTTTAACGGTAAGTCTAGGAAAACTAAATTATCTAGTTTGTCCCGGAATATGTTCCAGTTCGTCCTACTGTTGTTCAGAGAAGGTTGTTTTTCTTTATTTGTAATCCGAGAATTAACCTTTATTATTACTAAAGAGTGATCGGATGATAAATCAAAACAAGATTCTGCTTTACATTTCTTAGTATCAATACCTTTCGTGATGCAAAAGTCTATGGCGTCTGGAATTTTATTACTATCTGACGGCCAATATGTTGGATCGCCTGTAGATATTTGTTGTAGATTGTTAGCCTTCATTGTTTTGACTAATTCTCTTCCTTTTGTAGTTGTAATACGTGAGCCCCAAGTGACATGTTTAGCGTTATAGTCACCTCCTGCAAAGAACCTGGTTCCAAGTGTATTGAAAAAACCTTCAAACTGTATCTGTTTGTTATTATGTTTGGGTGGGCAGTATATGGCAGACATTGTTATATGACCGTGCTCATTCTCGATTGTAACACTAGTAGCTTGTAGGTAATTTTTGTCGAATTTCTCTCTTTCGTAATGTTTGATGTTTTCCTTTATGATTATAGCAGTACCTCCATAAGATTTGTTATCTGGATGTTTTGTGAAGTATAATTTGTATTTCGGAATACAAAGATAATTTTTATCTGTAAAATTACTCTGGGCTAATTAGCAAAATTCATGGAAAAGTTATTTACCAGCAATTTTATTGCTGGAATCGAATTATAAGATCCTATATATTAATAATATAGGTATGCAAAGTCCCCAGATAGTGTGCTACTTTTTTTATAAACAAAATGGCGCCGACAAATCGTATTTTTTTTCAATTATTGCTCTATAAATTCGAAGATTGTAACTTTACAACCAAAACAGCTTAATAAAAATTCACCGCAATTAAATTCTGCATAAAGATATGTTTTTTACGATTTGCTCCGACGAAAATTTTCCTCGGAAAATGCGGGTTTTCCTAACAAATACTCTAATTTTCAAATAAAGTTTTAGGAAAGTAGTTAGTAATCAATAATTAAATAACTTAGTGACATCAAAGCTTTTTTGGTATAGATTGTAATTCCAGAAGCCGGTGAAAATTAAACGAATATTTTAGCAACAATTCAATTGTTAATTAACAAATTACGATCGCAATAATAAACAAAATAATCATGATACATTGATCAAACTTATAAAGATTATAAAGATGAGATGCTTATTTAATATTTTATCGACAAAATATCAATTTTTCTTTTTTTTTGCATAATCTTTAAATTTTGAAAAAAAATAGTTATAATACGCTAGTCTAATTAGTAAAGTACAAAGAAAGGTTATTTACCAGCAATTTTATTGCTGCAATCGAATTATAAGATCCTATATATTATTAATATAGGTATGCAAAGTCCGCATATAGTGTGCTACTTTTTTTATAAACAAAATGGCGCCGACAAATCTTATTTTTTTCAATTATTGCTCTATAACTCCAAAGATTTTAACTTTACACCAAAAACACTCAAATAAAAATTCACCCCAATTTAATTCTGCATAGAGACATGTTTTTCCCGATTTGCTCCGACGAAAATTTTCCTCGGAAAATGTGGGTTTTCCCAACAAAATCTCGAATTTTCAAATACATTTTTTGGGCCAGTAATTATTTATCAATAATTATATAGCTTGGTGAAATAAAAGCTTTCTTATTATAGATTATAAATTCAGAAGCCGGTGAAAATGAAACGAATATTTTAGCAACAATTCAATTGTTAATTAACAATTTACAGTCGCAATAACAACCAAAATAATCACAAGACATTGATCAAACTTAGAAAGATTATAAAGGTGTGATGCCTATTTAATATTTTGTCGACAAAATATAAATTTTTCATTTTTTTGCATAATCTTTAAATGTTTAAAAAAAATTGTTATAAATAAATTAACATTTCTCAGAAATTGTTCATTATATTCTAATTTAAAAAATACTTAAAATGCGTATTCCATAGGTCTTGAAAATGAATGCTTTAAAAAAAATTTCCAACCATTTGCAAAAAAGTTATGAAACAGCAAAGTAAATATACGAAATCTCCGTTGTTTATAATTAGTTTTAATTGTTTCAATGCTTAAAAGTGAGTCTATGGTACAACCTAATTACTCACAAAGAATGTCAAAAATTACTGCAATGGTTATATTTTAATCAAAGATTAAAAACACTTTTTTTTTGTAATTTTTAGCGCAAACGTAGGCCTGATACAGAGTCGGAGCTAAAATGTTCAGTCGAAACGACTGACACGCAGCATGCATTATTTATTAAAAGTGTACATCACGCGGCCGGTCGTCGCTCCGAGTGAAAATGTTAGCTACAGTACTGTGTTACTCTACTTTCGCGCGTGTAAATTACAAAAAAATATATTTTTAATCTTTAATTAAAATATAACTATTAAACTGATAATCGATATTTTTTTGTAAATAATTAGCTTGTACTTTAAATTCACTTCTACGCTTTGAAAGAATTAAAAAAAGTATAAATACAGTAGTAATCGTATGATTATTTTGCTGTTTCATAACTTTTTTACAAATGGTTGCAAAAAAGTTTTAAAGCATTCATTTTAAAGATATTTAAAATGCCCATGTTGGCTATTTTTTAAAATTATAATATAATAAAAACTTTCTGAGAAACGTTAATTTGTTTATAACTATTTTTTTTAAACATTTAAAGATTATGCAAAAAAATAAAAAATTCATATTTTGTCGACAAAATATTAAATAGGCATCTCATCTTTATAAGATTTCAAAGCTTGATCAGTGTATCATAATTATTTTGGTTATTATTGCGACCGTAAATTATTAATTTACAAAAATGAATAACCATTTTCAATTTCGTTGCAAAACGAAAATACAGCCGAACCATATTCCAGTCCAATCAGAGAGTGCTGCAAGCACCTCTACCATGAAGGGAAGGGAACCAGTCTCGTTGGAACTTTACCGCGCTGAGCAGATGTGACGTGAATTGTAAATTGTAGAATTCCCTCATCTTCCTTAGTCTCAGCATCCGTATGGCTTGCAAATTGTAGAAGCCTCGGAGGTGTAACCAGAGAAGGTTCCCATTGTTTTCATTCTGGTGGGATATGTTATATGCCATTAGAGTGAAAACTTAGTCTTTTGCTAGCAGTTGCCGCTAGGGCATCTATGCCATTTCGTTCGTTGCAATTCGGGACTGCACGCTGGGGTTTGTTTTGGTTGGATCAGGGAGAGCAGCATATGTGCCTCCTGATGAGAGACTAATAAGTTTCGAAACCGGTAGAGGTGCTTGCAGCACTCTCTGATTGGACTGGAATATGGTTCGGCTGTATTTTCGTTTTGCAACGAAATTGAAAGTGGTTATTCATTTTTGATTTACATTTACTCTGTGTGGAGTATGAAGGGAACCAGTCTCGTTGGAACTTTACCGCGCTGAGCAGATGTGACGTGAATTGTAAATTGTAGAATTCCCTCATCTTCCTTAGTCTCAGCATCCGTATGGCTTGCAAATTGTAGAAGCCTCGGAGGTGTAACCAGAGAAGGTTCCCATTGTTTTCATTCTGGTGGGATATGTTATATGCCATTAGAGTGAAAACTTAGTCTTTTTTCTATTAATTTACAATTGAATTGTTGCTAAAATATTCGTTTAATTTTGATCAGCTTCTGGAACTATAATCTAAACTAAAAAGGATTTTAAGTCACCAAATTATTTAATTATTGGTAGATAATTACTTATCTAAAACTTTATTTGAAAATTAAAGATTTTGTTGGGAAAACCCGCATTTTCCGAGGAAAATTTTCGTCAAAGCAGATCGGAAAAAACGCTTCTCTATGCAGAATTTAATCACGGTGAATTTTTATTTGGGTGTTTTTGTTGTAAAGTTAAAATCTTCGAAGTTATAGAGCAATAATTGAAAAAAACTCGATTTTCGTGCGCCATTTTGTTTATAAAAAAAGTAGCACACTATCTGAGGACTTTGCGTACCTATATTATTAATATATAGGATCTTATAATTCGATTCCAGCAATAAAATTGCTGGTAAATAACTTTTCCCAAAAATGGCCTATTCTCCGATAATCAGCCCAGACTAAATGTGATTCAGAAATCATCATTATGTTGATATCTTGCTCAATGAGGAAGGTTTTTATTTCTAACGCGTGTTGTTGTAGGCCATTGGCATTCCAGATAGCTATTTTATATTTGGGTTGTACTGGCATTAAGCTAATTTACTAACGACTGCGGTAAGTAAATTTAACATTGTCCCCATTTACTCCATTAGTTTGGTTAACATTTCCTCTAGTTTAGCCATGCTGTTGACAAACTGGATATTTTCTGGTATTGTTTGACTGGTTTTACTTGGTTATTTGTTACTTGGGCATATGTCATTCCAGGTTGTATATATCTGTTAGCTGTTTGTTGATTTTGTGGTAAGGCGTTGCTTTTCTCTCGTAATGCAGGATACAATACAGGTTCAATACAAGTGCCATGGAAAAAACTATTTTTGTTGAAGGACTAAGAATATATAACAGTCTACCATCTAGCATAAAAGATTCACCAAATGTTAAAGTCTTCAAAAGTAGGTTAAAAAAATTGTATTTTAAGAATTAGTTGATTTTTCGTTTTTAAGTTATAGTTATTTAAATATATGTAAATGTTTATTTGTAATGTAATAGCTAAAAAGCGAAATAAATCCTATTATTATTACAATTGTTGCTGTAATTGTTTGTGTACGTTGCAGCCTCTGTAATTAGCAGGGTGATTCCCTCCGCAGTTGGCGCATTTTACATGTTCATCTCTTGTTTTGCGAGAACAATCTTTTGTTTCATGTTGTCCTGCACATTTGAAAATCTTCCTGCAGTAAGCTTTGGTGTGACCAAAAGCTTGGCATCTAGTACATTGAGGTATTATTCTCTTGGTGTATGGAGGTTCGCATTTAACGATGTTGTTTCCGAGGTTCGTAATATTATATACTTCCTTGTTATTTTCATTGGGCTTAATATCAATGTAGAACATATGCAAGGCTATTTTTGTAATTCTATGTTTTATATTGTGGATATTTGTTGCCTTATGGCCAAGTTTTTGCAATGACTGTCTTATAGTTTCAGTATTTGTTTCGTGATGAAGTCCTCTCATCACAAATCTGAAGGTTTTCTCATTTTTTGGTCTGAAGGTATGGTATTGGGTGTTTTTTTATCCAGTTCGCTGATTAGTGTATTGAAATGTTCTGCCTCAAAAACCTGAACTTTGGTGGTTTCGTGGCCAATGGTTTTAACTGTGTAGTTTTTAGTTACAGTTTGAATCAACTCATGTAACCGATCTATAGCTTCTACATTGTAAATTGTTATAGGTGGAGGTTTCGGTTTGTCATTTGACTTATTGGCTTCGTTGTTTTCACCGGACGTTTCTCCCTCTTCTGACAGCTCGCTGAATCGGTTGTTGGTTTCGATTGGTTTCTGCAGCCAGTAGTCGTTGATTTTTGTTTTGTTTTTTGGCATTTATTAGTTCTGGACTTCTGAGATTTCGTTTTTTACTATTTTGTACAGTTTGCCATTCAGGAGTGTTTTGTAAGTGTTTTGTACTGGCTGTTGTGTGGATGTTGAAGGTAGGAATGTTGATGTATTACAATGAAGTTGTGGAGTAATATTTGGATAGGTAGGTGCGACATTCGTTAACTGTTGAACTTGTATTGGGTGTTGTTCGTTAATAATCTGAGGTTGCTGATACTGTAATAATTGAGGCGTATAAATACCTGATTGTAGCATTCCATGCTGACTAGCGGGTGTGATGAACTGTGAAGGTTGCATAATTGGTGTGGTAGAAGAGTCCATTTTTAACTTTGTTTGATGTTCACTTAATTTTAAATTTAATTTTTAATGTTTTAAAATTTTTACACATTTTTACTAAATTTTTACTAAATCTACCGACTATTTTGTTTATTAATTTATTTCAGCTGTTAGCTGATAAAAAGCAACAGCGTATGTTTACTTTTAATGGTACTATGAAAAACTTGTAAAACTTTTTAATTTGTTGTTTCTTATTTATTGTCGTTGAAATATAATATTTTCGATACGAAATCGACTGCTTTCGACCGAGGTTGAACATCGACTACTGATGGTTGAATTGATATAACGTTTTAAAATTCGATATCAGATTTGCAGATTGAATCTTTGGCTACTCAGAAATTTCCTTATCTTCATAAAGGCTGCTCTTGAATTTCTGAATTTCATTTTTTTATCTGGATCCTTGCTATGGCTTAATATAATGGACCACGTTAAAAATTTCGTAATTTTACTGGGAACAAATGGTTCGCATGTAGACCCACACCCAACTATGACAATTTATTATTAGTATTATCTATTATTAACAGTCTTTGTCCAAATTTTTTAAAATGATACTTATAGTATTGTTGTCAAAAAAATTTCTTGGGCAGAGAAAAACATCCACCAAAAACATTAGCGTGTGCGCAGCGTACATACTGGGTATGGTATAGGTCTCCGGCCCGGGAGACATTTTGAAAATTCCATTTTGGCCCGCGCTTAAAAGTATTTGCCCACCCCTGATCTAATGAATAAATGATCATATAATTTTGTAGATATGCGTTTGTGTCACCATTATGTTACTTTAATAAAAAGTAACTTTGTCCATCATCATCTTCATACGTTTCCTGGTCAATCCATACTTCCTCAAATAATTTTATTAATTTTTGCTTCTCCTTCTCTTAATTCATATCTAAATATAAATAAATAAATATATAAATAGCCTTTTTTAATTCTTCCCATAAATGGTCAATACGATTGAGATCTGAGCTGCGAGTCCATCAGTGTTTTTATTTACAAAAAATGGTACAGCTCTTACAAAGAAAGAGATATTCGGATAATTCAAAAAAATTAGTGATGCCTCCGAAGTAATATTTATGACAGGACTATGATACAAAATCAGCTGTTCCATTTTCTACAGAATTTTTTAAAGTTAGGAGAAAATACAACGCATCCTTTCACCCCTGTATAATGCCATGAAAGCTAAATTTTTGTGTAACCGGTATAATAACAAATGATGATAATACGTGTACCTACAAATTGTTCCAAGAATCTTGAAAATCGGAGTACAAATAATAACCAATTGCCAAACTTAATCAAAACTTTGGGTGGCGAAATTTTGTGCCGGTGAATGTAGATAACTAAATAGTGGTAGAGCCATTTTAATTTAAATTGTATCCCACAATTTATATATTATAATACGGACACATTTATGGACACAATTTTGTTATATTCTGATTATAACAGTAATTACTCAGTGGGTTTATTGAAACGTTTGATAATTATTTTCAACTAGAATTTCCACGAAGTTGAATGTATGCGTAATAATTTTAATAAGTATTTTGTTATCCATTTCAATTTGGACTTTATTTTTCACTACAAATTATTATTTTTTACTTTCTCTGTATTCGAGCAAATGCTTTAAATTTTAATATTTGATCATGGATTTCTAGGTCAAACAGAGAATCATAGAAAATTTTGTTTTGCTACAACATGTGAGCGTTAAGTTTTTATACTTGTATTTATGTATGTATGTGTATTGAAGTATAATACACTAGGCCCAGCGCACGCCAAATAGAATTCAATTTTGCTGACGTCACAAAATAGAATTTCATAATGGGAGAATCGACGGTTGCTAGGCAACGTGACGTCACTAAAATAGAATTCTATTTGGCGTGCTCCCACAGCTGTTGCCTCACTATGACTCAGCCAGTCAATTTTTCTTTAATGGTAATTATGCAAACATTAGACAGTAATTTCAAAAAAATGATATCGTTCCATTGTGCTTTCAATATACAGCGTGTCTACTTGAGTTGGAAACATATGGGAAACTTTTTATTATTAATTTTACGAAAAAAAGTTATTCTTTATAAAAAGTTCTGCATGCCCCAAAACCTAAGATTCAATAATTATCAGATAACAAATTTTATCAATATTATACGAGGTATGTCAAAAAATATGAATTTCGGCTAAGGGTAAAGTACCTTTATTTCTCTCAATATCGAAAATTCTTATTATGAAAAGTTGTTTGGAAATAAAAACCAAGCTCAAATATGTAATTACATGCTTCTAATTGGAAAAAAATATTTTCCAAATTTTTCTCAAATTTATTGATACTAACTTCGTTTTTATTGTTGTTCTGAAGCTATTTCCTTGTGGCATTTTTATAATTACGTATTTTTTTATGGAAAATAAGCCACAATTTTACTAAAAAATGAATTTATTAACGTTTTGAAGCCCAAATCGGGTTTCGTTGTCAAAATACAAAATACTATTAAAATAAAACAAACATGTTGTTGCTAAGTAAAAAAATTCTTCTAATAATTTATTTAATCTGACTCATTTATATTGGCAATTCAGACGTATATTATACATTTTAAAGTAGAAGACTTTAAAATGATATCGCCAATATTTATGAGTTGCGTTCCTGGGACGACTTTACTAAAAGATAGTTCATTCGATTACATGAAATCAATCCCAACTCAAGAATATCCGTCGCAAAAAAATCATAGCATGTGATCTGTCTTTAAAAAGACAACCAAATGCAACGATGACAGTAAAATTCTCGCGTTAGAGATTCCATAGTAAATCACGAGGGAAAACCAGAAAAAAACCTCGTGATACTATCCCGACATCGTAAGTATTTGGTCTTACATTTTATTTATTTATTAAGTCTTTCGTTTTTATTCATTTCACATACGATAACTCTTTTATTATTACTTTTACGAAAAAAAGGTATTCTTTATAAAAATCTCTGTGTGTCCAAAGACCGAAGATTCAACCAACAGATATGACATTTTATTAATTTTATACGAGTTATGTCAAAAAATATGAATTTCACTAAAGAGTAAAGTACCTTTATTTTTCACAATATTGAAAACGGTTATTAAAAAAGTTGTTTAGAATTAAAAACTATGTGTCAGTATGCAATTACATCCTTCTAATTGAAATACTGTGAAATATAAAGGTGCTATAATATTGAGCGAATTTCATATTTTTTGACACACCTCGTATAAAATTAATAAAAGTTGATATATCATGGTTGTGTCTTAGATTTTAGACCATGCAAAGTTTTTTATGAAGAATAACTTTTTTTCGTAAAATGAATAATAAACGAGTTATGATATTTGTAATAATTAAAAACGATGTTGGGTATCCATAAATTTGAGAAAAATATTTTTTTTTTCAATAAGAAGCATGTAATTGCATATTTCATCTTAGCTTTTAATTCCAAACAACTTTTTATCATAAGAATTTTCGATATTGAGAGAAATAAAGGTACTTTACCCTTAGCCGAAATTCATATTTTTTGACATACCTCGTATAATATTGAGAAAATTTGATATCTGATAATTGAATCTTAGGTTTTGGGGCATGCAGAACTTTTTATAAAGAATAACTTTTTTTCGTAAAATTAATAATAAAAAAGTTTCCCATATGTTTCCAACTCAAGTAGACACGCTGTATATTTATTTATGTTTTTGTCTCTTCTTGTTTTGCTAGGAGTTTCAATTACATAATATGGTAGGGGGAGTCCAAGCGGGGATTTTTTCAGTTACTCTAGCGCGTAAGAAAACCACATGGGGAGCAACCTGGTACCCTGTAGAGTAAATGTACCCCTACCATATGTTGGCTCTTAATACAGGGGAGTTTGTTAATGGGGTCCAAAACAAATCTGTCTTAGAAAAACTCGAAATCGTCAGATTAAGAAAAGGTAATTTAAGTAGCTGCAGAACAGTGTATATTTCAAAAATCTGACCATTTTAGCTGGGCGTAAGGAAATGGGCGAATTACAAAGTTTCACAAAAAAAGCGAAAATTTCGCGAAATTAATATCATATCGAAAAATTGAAAAATACACGTATTCAATATTTTCGAAAAATCTATCGAATGACACCAAACATGACCCTCCGCGAAGGTGAGATGGGGGGATACTTGAATAGGCCAGGGTAACAAGACAAAAATATACCCTGTTCGTGACACTTCAACAGCCAGGGTACTGAGTACTGAAGCATTTTTTTGACACATAATAGCTATAAGAACAAATTGTAATTCCTGCGTATGATTTGGCGACCATTTTTATTTATAAACATTTTAGTGTCAAAACGGCCTTTTTTTCCTTTATTTTTTAAATCAACTGAAAACATTAAGATCTAGTACAAACATCTTCAAGAGAATGTAAGAAGCTTTATATAGGCGTATTAGAAAGTTATAATACTCATTTATTTTTAATATAATTGAGAAAAAAGTCAAAATTACAAAAAAACTAATTTCGCAATAACTATTGTAAAAATAAGTGTACAGCTGTGAAATTCTTGTCAAATGAGGATTCTTTGTTGATACCTGATACAAATTTCAAAGCGATTCATTTAATTGTTTAAATTTTATTCAAATTGTTTATCCCAGAGTTTTTTTAAATAACATATGTCAGAAAAAAATGATTTTAGAACCATTCTACAGAATGATATCAAATGAAAAAGCATGAGCTAATCTTTCAAATTGGTTTAAAAAAAGTGAATAAAAAATGCATTTATTAGTAATAAATATTAATGCAAAAGTATCGTCCATCTTTCCTTATAAACTTTTTAAATAACATTTTTCAAAAAAATCTATTTTTACCGTGATTTAGGTATACAACTACCAATAGTATAAGAGCTGTGAGACATTTTTGAGTAGGTATTTTAGGCAACCTGAAAATTTTTCAGGTAACTCTTCCATGATAGTCTAATACAAAAATGCCGGTCTGGCTGGAGGGTAGCGGTTATTTTCCCCAAAACTCCCCCCCAAAGTTACAAAAAGGGTAAAAATTGTTATTACACAAAATATCATTGACGTGACTTTAAAGTAAATTTAAATATTCAAATATAAAGAAAATAAACAGGCCAGGCGATTTGAGGGCGACTTTAACTCTGCAAGATACTTGCATGGGCGCCCCAGGATTATTTTCAGGGGATGCATCTGAACTTCAGAAGATTTCATCTGAATCTGTACATACTATTAACGAGTATAAAATATACAACTATACATTCAAAGCTATGTACATTCCTTCAGGACAGGGAAGTACAATTATTATTTTGACAGGGTATTTTTTAATATTAAAAATAAATATTCTAAAAAGACAGGTTTCTTTTGGTGAAATTTTCCAACTGCCATGTGATCGAACAAATTAAGCGTGCATATAAATGAAAAGCGCTATAGGTAAACAGGAGTGTGAGAAAGAGCGTATACCGATAGCTGTTTGCGTCCTCTGTTGTACCTGAGCGAGTCCGTTCGCTCGAGAAAAATCACGTGACCTGGCGATCCTATGTTGTTGTGCCTCGAAACGTTAGAGTAATTATTATATATTATAGTTTTTTAAGTAACTTTTTCTTAATTAAAGGAAAATAATACGTACTATACAATAGATTTTGCAAATATGATAGAAAAAGACAGATTTATTATTATAAAGTTATAGTAGAAAAGTATAAAAGTATAAACTAAATTGATTCTGTGTCCGAATCTTGTACTTCTTCTTCAAACTCCTCATCTGAGCTTAAATATTCACTGTCTTCTTCTTCGTCAAACTCCTCTTGAGACTCAGATTCCTCTTCTACATGATCTGTAAATAGTTGTAATATGTATTTAGAGTTAATTAAAAATTAATTAGTGATTAATTAATTGAGTTGCTACATCATCACATTGTTTGATTTGCTTGTCTAGAAAATGCTTAGAAGAAATGCGTTCAATGTGCTTCCCCGTTTAGGATTTTGTCCTCTTCAGGGTTTGTAGTGAATGTGTAGTGTTGGCAGCAAAAGCAAACAGTCCGAAAAACACACTGGGGCAAGCGCCGTGTCCTGGTGTTCTTGGATCCTGGGTTATGCCGGACGGTGGTGTCCAGAAGGCTAAGAAGTCAACAGAGAAGAAAGTTTGATGGATTGTTGTTGGTTCCATAGACATTTACGTGTACTGTCCGTGCTTTGCTCTCGACCAGTCTCCCTAGAAACCATTGTACAACGACAGGCGAACCTGCGTCCCTCGTCGGCGGTCATGAGGTGGCTTTGAGCGCAGCGTGGACAGTGTGCGTTCGAGTGGAGAAAATAGTTGCGGCTATTTTCTTGGGACGAACAGGTATAATTGTTGAGTTGCTACGTATTTTCTGTCCTTTTATACGGAGTCGAAGCCTGGAGAATCACGGGCGCATCTGAAGATAGACTTGCCATTGTTGAGATGTGGTGTTATCGAATAATGTAAAAAATATGGACGCAACACGTAACAAACACGGAAATATTAATAAAGATAAAAAGTCAAAAAAATACTCAACAATATGAAGGAAAGAAAAATGAGCTACTTTGGTCATATACTAAGAAATAAAAAACGTGATGTAATTTATAATATAAGGAAAAGTATTAAGTATTAGTTATACATTAGTTTTTAATTAATTCTAAATACATATTTACAACTATTTACAGATCAGGTAGAAGAGGAATCTGAGTCTCGAGGGGAGTCTGACGAAGAAGAAGAGAATGAATATTTATTTTGGCTCATTTTTCTTTCCTTTATAGTGTTGAGTATTTCTTTTGCCTTTTTCATCTTTCTTAATGTTTCCGTGTTTGTTACGTGTTGTGTTCATGATATTTTTTACATTATTCAATAACAGCACATCTCAACAATGGCAAGTCTTTCTTCAGATGCGCCCGTGATTGTCCAGGCTTCGACTCCGTATAAAAGGACAAAGAATACGTAGAAATTCAATTCAACTAAAAAGGGGTAGTTCCCTGGGTTGGCTGTATACCTTATAGTTAAACAAACTGGAACATGAAGTAAAAACCACTTCTATGTAAAAGGTATATTTACTAAAAATTTTTAGAATCCCAATGGATTCAATAAAATGAGTTCATCAGAACGTTTTCAAACCTATCGGTCCATTATCAGTGAATTTGAATACTTGCCAAATAGCTCCAGAACCAAACAATGGTTGTGATTATAAATAAATCTACATTATGTCTTACTTAGTAGTCATCGTTGACCGAAGATGGTTGATTGGGTCCTCGGGTAGAGTTTCACCATGTTCCCAGAGGTTTAATCCCTGAACATCGGCGTTTAGCCATTTTAAATTTATTTTAACATAATGTAGATTTATTTATAATCACAACCATTGTTTGGTTCTGGGGCTATTTTGCAAGTATTCAAATTCACTGATAATGGACCGATAGGTTTGAAAACGTTCTGATGAACTCATTTTATTGAAACTATTGGGATTCTAAAAATTTTTAGTAAATATACCTTTTACATAGAAGTGGTTTTTACTTCATGTTCCAGTTTGTTTAATTCAATTAAATTATCGCTAATTAATTTTTGTAGAAGAGGAGTCTCGAGGGGAGTCTGACGAAGAAGTAGACAGTGAATATTTAAGCTCAGATGAGGAGTTTGAAGAAGTACAGGATTCGGACACAGAATTAATTTAGTTTATACTTTTATACTTTTCTACCTATATATTTATAATAATAAATCTGTCTTTTTCTATCATATTTGCAAAATCTATTGTATAGTACGTATTATTTTCCTTTAATTAAGAAAAAGTTACTTAAAAAACTATAATATATAATAATTACTCGTAACGTTTCGAGGCACAACAACATGGGATCGCCAGGTCACGTGATTTTTCTAGAGCGAACGGACTCGCTCAGGTACAACAGAGAACGCAAACAGCTACCGGTATACGCTCTTTCTCACACTGCTGCTTACCTATAGCGCTTTTCATTTATATGCACGCGTAATTTGTTCGATCACATGGCAGTTGGAAAATTTCACCAAAAAAAAAACCTGTCTTTTTAGAATATTTATTTTTAATATTAAAAAATACCCTGTCAAAATAATAATTGTACTTCCCTGTCCGGAAGGAATGTGCATAGCTTTGCATGTATAGTTGAAAATTTTATACTCGTTAATAGCATGTACAGATTCAGATGAAATCTTCTGAAGTTCAGATGCATCCCCTGAAAATAATCCTGGGGCGCCCATGCAAGTATCTTGCAGAGTTAAAATCGCCCTCAAATCGCCTGGCCTGTTTATTTTCTTTATATCTGAATATTTAAATTTACTTTAAAGTCACGTCAATGATATTTTTTGTAATAACAATTTTTACCCTTTTTTTTAACTTTGGGGGGGATTTTTGACCGGCATTTTTGTATTAGGCTATCATGGAAGAGTCACCTGAAAATTTTTCAGGTTGCCTAAAATACCTACTCAAAAATGTCTCACAGCTCTTGGACCACAAGTAATGTTATGTATATGATAATTGATGAAAAATTGTAATAAATATACATATAATTTTTTATACAACAAATAAAAAGTTTATAAGGAAAAATTGACCATACTTTTGCATAATTATTTGTTACTAATAAATGCATTTTTTATTCACCTTTTTTAAACCAAATTAAAACATTAGCTCATGCCCTTTCATTTGATAACTGTAGAATGTTTCTGACATTATTTTTTTCTGACTTATGTTATTGCAAAAAAGCTATCGCTTTGAAATTTTTGTCACATATTAAGCCCCACAAAGCCTTCACTTGAAAAAAAACTTTCAAAGCCGGACACTTATTTTTACAATATTAATTGCTAAATTAATTTTTTTCAAATTTCGACCTTTGTTTGCAAATATATTAACAATAAATGAGTATATTAACCTGTGTAATACGTAATTTTAAATTTTTTCCATTCTCTCGAAGATGTTTGTACTAATACAACCAAAAGTCTTACTGTTTTTCATTAATTTGAAAAAATAGGAAAAAGATCGTTTTTAACACTTAATTGTTTATAAATAAAAATGGCCGCCAGATCCTACCCAGGAAATAGTTACAATTTGTTCTTATATGTATTACCTGTCAAAAAAACGCTTCTGTACCTTGGCTGTTAAAGTGTCATGGAAAAAACCTAAATACCCTGGACTATAATATCTTAAATTGGACCCTCCATTTATTATTGCAGATTTGGATACCTTACGTAAAAATAAATAACTTTTATTCGACATATTTTTCGAATTATAGATAGATGGAAAATAAATTATAGAAATTAAATCAAAAATGGAAAGTCCCCACTAAATTGGAAAACTTAACCTAACTTTTTTTGGTTTTAGGACCTAATCTTCACAACCCAATAGATCCCCAAAGCGCTCGACTAACTGCACATTTAGCATACTTGCCTCCCCTACTAATATAAACACATTTCTCTCACAGTACTTACTCCCTGAAATCAGTCATGTACTAAACTTCTAGAGCTAAAACTCTTGATTGTTATTACAATTTAACTAAACCTAGGGCCACTTGTTCGAGTGCTAATCAAAAATGATCATTATCAAATATTTAATTACAATTATATTTGATTAAGCGTACTTCTGACAGATGTCATATTTTGAGTTTATGTTGACATTGTTGACTGATTTATTTTATTATTTTGGTTTTAATCTAAAATAAACCATAATTAAACTCTTTCTCATGTTCATTTTATGTTTTTACTTACAAATCAATAATAATAATAAGCAATTTTTTATAATTTAACAGCTGCGGCTATATTTTAATTACTGCTTTACAATCAATGAATGATTAGTGTTTTACATGTGTTTTTGATGTCTCGATTTGATTCTCATCAATAAAATTGATTATAATCCACTTCTTGATTAGCGTTCGAACAACCGGCCCCTAGATTAATATTAAATTTTAATTCTTGTCGCAGAGGAAAAATATTTAAGCTGACGAGAACAGAGGAAAACCTTCGAAAATATAGATATAGGATAGATCAGATCTATTCGCACCTTAGATGTGCCTACTCTGAATAGCTCAATTGGTGTGTATTCGTACCACCACCATGTTTTATAGACCTTATCTTTGATATTATAACCCCATATCCCAGAGAAAAAAGCTCTAGCTTATTTAAGTCTTGAGATCGTGGAGGCCATCTGATTTCTCCCGTTCCAATCCATCTTTCAGGAAAATTATAATGTAAATAATTAATTGTTAGATATATATACCGGTGTATGTTTGTAAAGTGATATATACAAAAAACTGATCAAGGACCCTAAATAAGTCAAATATTTCAAAATGATAACACCTTCGGCGAGCAATAACATTTTCAGTATAATATTAATCAAACCAATTTTGCATGGTATTACTCAAATAAACGTTTCTTATATGAAAATGTCTAATTTGGCATCCTCAATATATACTCAAACTCTGCGCTAATCGACAGCCCTATATACCAGTAGTATGTATCCTTCGTCGCCGCGCCGTGTGAACATTCTAATTTCAAGTAAGTGAACCGTTTTCGTTTTATTATCCTCAACATTGTAGACCGTTTTCCTCATAGGACTATAAATTTTATAAAACAAAGTAGTAGAAAGTTGAAGCATTTCATGTGTTTGCCTACATTTTGTGTATATGGTGAACTTACGAAAATGAAAACCATGATTTATCAGAAACTGCGACATTTTAAAAAACAATGCTAAATCAAAAATCGCCATTGATTTTTGAGTAATGAGGGATACAATTTTCCTGTATTTTTCATGATTTCACTTTGATTCCTCAGCCAGGGTAAGAATCACCAGAACATTTTTGAAGTTATACTTCTTTACGATCGAGAGTGAAACTTTATAATTCCCTGGCGCATGCGCGCACAGACAGTATGTAGTTCGTTGCTAATCTTTCAAGATAGGTATGTATATATCACCGCAAATAAGTCATTAAAAGAATATATTAGTGTTTTTATTAATGTATTATTTATTATAATTTTTGTGTCTTTGGATTTGTCTTCCTTGGTAGTAAGATAATAAAATATCTAGGTATAACATTTTTATACTTCACGTTATGATCTATTTGTCACCGTATTGTATAATTATATCCGAGACATTATATGTCACTTACAAGGGGCTCGATAGCTTGGTTAGTAGAGCATTGGACCAGATATCGAGAAGTCCCGGGTTCCAATCCCAGATGATTTACATTTTTTTTTATTTTTGGTTGTTTTAATAAAAAATTTTTGAAAGTGGTAGGAAGAAAGTTTGTTTAATATTTAAATAAAATACAACTAACCTGTTAAGTATATTATTTATTTCGTTGAAATTATATAATAGAAGTATAACTTTTTACGTGCGTACAAAGTACACACACATTTTTTTTAATAATAATGTTCTTCTTGTTCAACGGTGTCTTTTATTCTAACTAAATTGCCGTTCCACTTTTCCTTGGGCCTCGTATACTTGTTTGCCTAACGGTGAGTTGTCCCTGGCTATTCTGACTGTCTTTAATTTAGACATTCTGCTTATATATTCATTCCACTCTTCTGTTCTGCTCTTTAATCAGGTATTTATATTGTCTACCCCTCATATGCATCTGACTTTCTCATTTCTTATCCTGTCCTGTAGTCGTTTTTTAGAAACCCTTCTTAAGATCTTCATTTCGTTAGTTTCCAGATAGTCCTGTCGCCAGGGGAGGTACAACGGCCTCCTTAATTCAAATGGACTTACCCAAGTTTTTTTTATATATTTTGACCCGTAGAATACGAATTTTTTGGGTAACAGTTGATCCGGATGTCGATAAGATTGTTATAGAAAAAGAACTTGAGGAATTACATAACAGCGATTTCTCGCAAAACAAAACATCTTTTTGTATTTTTTTGGGTCATTTTAAGCAAAAAATATTTCTACAAGTTTTTTCGTAGAATGCATAGTTTTCGAGATAACCGCGGTTGAACTTTCAAAAAATCGAAAAATTGCAATTTTTGAACCCAAATAACTTTTGATTAAAAAATAAAGTAGCAATTCTGCTTACCGCATTTGAAAGTTTAAGTCAAATTATATCGGTTTTGATTATTTTCATTGCTAAAAATTAATTTTTTTATTGTTAAAATAATCTATAAACACATAGTGTTTCCCGTGCCTAATACATGCGTTTTAACGTATGCTACGTAGAAATTGCCTCGCTTGCACTCGTAGCTACTCTACCTACTCGTTCGATTTTAAATGAGACATCATTGAAAACATCACTCACATACTAGGTGTTTGTAGCTTTGTTTAACAATAAAATAATAAATTTCTAGCAATGAAAATAATCAAAACCGATATAATTTGACTTAAACTTTCAAATGCGGTAAGCAGAATTGCTACTTTATTTTTTAATCAAAAGTTATTCGGGTTCAAAAATTACAATTTTTCGATTTTTTGAAAGTTCAACCGCGGTTATCTCGTAAACTATGCATTCTACGAAAAAACTTGTAGGAATATTTTTTGCTTAAAATGACCCAAAAAATACAAAAAGATGTTTTGTTTTGCGAGAAATCGCTGTTATGTAATTCCTCAAGTTCTTTGTCTATAACAATCTTATCGACATCCGGATCAACTGTTACCCAAAAAATTCGTATTCTGCGGGTCAAAATATATAAAAAAACTTGGGTAAGTCCATCTGAATTAAGGAGGCCGTTGTACCCCCCCTAGCGACAGGACTAAGATGTCTTTGTGTTTTGCTTAATAATGATAACGCTAAATAAGTCTTAAATCAAATAAGATATCATTTTAAATTCCTTGCAATTCTCTATTCATTACTTACTAAATTTTTAAACTCGGTGCAATACTTTTTTTTGTTTTATACAGGGTGTCCCGAAAAGATTGGTCATAAATTATACCACACATTCTGGGGTTAAATATAGTTCGATTGAACCTAACTTAACTTTGTACAAATGTGCTCATAAAAAAAGTTACAGCCCTTTGAAGTTACAAGATGAAAATCGATTTTTTTCAATATATCGAAAACTATTAGAGATTGTTTCTTGAAAATGGACATGCATCATTCTTATGGCTGGAACATCTTAAAACAAAATTATAGTGAAATTTGTCCACCCCATAATAATTTTATGGGGGTTTGGTTCCTTTAAACCCCCCCCCCCCAAACTTTTGTGTACGTTCTAATTTTAACTTATTATCGTAGTACCGTTAGTTAAACAACGTTTTTAAAACTTTCTTGCCTCTTAGTCTTTTTTTTCGATAAGCCAGTTTTCATTGAGATGCGGCTTCTTTTTTAATATATTTACATAAAATTTTTAAGGGAGTTTAGTTCCTTTAAACACCCCAAATGTTTGTGTACGTCCAATTAAACTATTATTGTGGTACCATTAAATAAACACAGTGATTTTAAAACTTTCTTGCCTTTTAGTCTTTTTTTGATAAATCACCTTTTATCGAGATATGACTTCTTTTTCAAAATATACCTAAAAATGTAAATTATAAATAAATTTTCAGATTATTAACAGGTCTCTATAATCGTACTTAACCATATACAAATATGTGGTGGATTGGACAAATATTCAAAATATCTCGATAAACACTGGCTTATCGAAAAAGTAGTAAGAGTTAAAAAAGTTTTAAAAACATTGTGTTTAACTAATGGTGTCACAATAATAATTTAATTGGAACGCACATAAAAGTTTGGGGGGTTTACGGGAACAAAACCCCCATAAAATTTTTATGGGGTGCACAAATTTCACTTTAATTTTTTTTTCAAGATTTTGCTGCCGTAAGAATGCCATATGTCCATTTTCAATAAAAAATCTCCAACAGTTTTCAATATATGAAAAAAATATCGATTTTCATTTTGTAACTTCAAAGGGCTGTAACTTTTTTGTGTGCACTATTGAATAAAGGTAAGTGAGGTTCAATCAACCTATTTTTGACCCCAAAATCTGTGGTATAATTTATGACCAATCTTTTCAGGACACCCTGTATAATAAAAAATACATTTAAAAATTAATAATATTTTTAGCTAGTTACTTATTTCTTAGGGCCAGTTATTCAATCAATGGTTAACTCATGGATTAAGTAAACCATGATTAAATGTAATTTGAAGATTATTTCTAATTAAGTTGTTCAACGCAGGTTAATTTTCGGATTTATTAAACCCAAATACTGAAGCAGTGACAATGTTGCCAGTTATTAATTAACGGCTTGGAACAAATTTTATCATGAAAATTGTACCGAAAAATGTGTTCTGTGGTATAAACGATGGTGTTCATGACTTTTGGCGCAGTGACGCCCCCATGTTAGTGTTTATTTTCGTGTTTTAAATTTAAATTTCAAGAAATGGAATAAAAATAATAAAAGAAAGAGAACTACGAGCTCTATAGTCCTGTCGCCAGGGGGGGTACAACGGCCTCCTGTATTCAGATGGACTTACCTAAGTTTTTTTATGTATTTTCACCCGTAGAACACGAATTTTTTGGGTAACAGTTGATCCAGATGTCGATAAGATTGTTATAAACAAAGAAGTTGAGGAATTACATAACAGCGATTTCTCGCAAAACAAAACATGTTTTTGTATTTTTTGGGCCATTCTAACCAAAAAGTGTTCCTACAAATTTTTTCGTAGGATGCATAGTTTTCGAGATAAACGCGGTGGAACTTTCAAAAAATTGAAAAATTGCAATTTTTGTACTCGAATAACTTTTGATTAAAAAGTAAAATAGCAATTCTGCTTACCGCACTTGAAAGTTCAGGTCAAAGTATATCGGTTTTAGTTATTTGCATTGCTAAAAATTTATTATTTTATTGTTAAACAAAAGTATAAACACCTAGTGCTGGAGTGATGTTTTCAATGATTTCTCATTTAAAATCGAACGAGTAGGTAGAGTAGGTACAAGTGCAAGCGAGGCTATTTCTACGTAGCATGCATGTAAACGCATGTATTAGGCACGGGAAACACTATGTGTTTATAGCTTTTTTTAGCAATAAACACATACATTTTTAGTAATGTATATATTCTAAACCGATAGAATTTGACTTGAACTTTCAAATGCGGTAAGCAGAATTGCTATTTTACTTTTTAATCAAAAGTTATTCGAGTACAAAAATTGCAATTTTTCAATTTTTTGAAAGTTCCACCGCGTTTATCTCGAAAACTATGCATCATACGAAAAAACTTGTAGGAACATTTTTTAGTTAGAATGGACAAAAATACAAAAACATGTTTTGTTTTGCGAGAAATCACTGTTATGTAATTCCTCAACTTCTTTGTTTATAACAATCTTATCGACATCCGGATCAACTGTTACCCAAAAAATTCGTGTTCTACGGGCCAAAATACATAATAAAAACTTGGGTAAGTCCATCTGAATACAGGAGGCCGTTGTACCCCCCCTGGCGACAGGACTACTACGGCTGATGAAGAAGAAATATTAATATCTTTTGTTAAAAAATATAAACATATTCTCGAAAATAAGAAAGGGGTGCAGTTACAAATTACGAGAAAATGAAAATCTGGGAAAAAATAGCACAATAGGCCAAACTAGTTTGTCCTGAAATCGGGTTTGGCTGGTAACTTTTTATATTTTTAATTAACTATTATAAATAGTTTACCTATTTGTAAGATGAGCTATCCTGTCTCTTATACGATCAACAATAATTAATACTGTTTCCTTTGGTACACGAAATCTATTCAAAAACTCATTATCCGACCACTTATAAAAATGGTTTTCTTTTACTCGAAAACAGGATTTTTTCGTAGAGGAAAAAATTATATTAACAATAGCTAAGAACTCCTCGTCTTCTGTGATATCTCCATCTTCAAAATCAAAGACACCATTATTAGGAATAGCCATAATTATATGTAGACACTAAATTATAATAGATTATTTTAAATCTTACCTACGATTTAAATGTAGCAATAACAACACAATATATTATAGTGCATTAACTATGATTCTTTTAATCTGGAATTTTTTTAACAATATTTAATTTAAAATCAGAAAATAAGGTTACAAATCTCTAGTTAACACCATTAATCCTTCGTTTTTGAACGATTAAGATAATCTCTGGTTAACAGATGGTTAAGTGTTAAACTTGCATTGAACAACGCAATATTACAATCTCCAATAATTGAACAATCGGGCCTTAGTTTATTAAATTTTCAAACTGATGACATACATCATCCATAGAATGGCTATAGGTTTTATTTTCCATTTTCTATTAAAAGTCAAAAGATCATCACATTGTTGACATCATTTTCAATAATTGGTCAAGACATGATTATTCACATCTTCTAGTAGTTGTTAGTATATTTCGCTAGTCACATTGCCAAATAGGTAATCAAAAATAGTCCCACCAGACGATGAACGAACTTACCAGCATTCTTATATTCAATGTTGCTGTTGCTGTGTATCCACGTCGTGGAAAATTCTGGGGATTGAATCAGACTTATAACGGCAATTATATCGACCTAGGGCCGGTTGTTCGAACGCTAATCAAAAATGATCATTATCAAATATTTAATTACTGTCACCAACTGTCAATGTCAACTTTGATTATGTTGCTGAAAACATAATTATTGATTACAATTATGAAATTAGTTAATCAATTATGTTAATAATTGTTATGTTAATTGATTAACTAATCTCATAATTATAATCAATTATGTTTTCAGCAACCCAATCAAAGTTGACATTGACAGTTGGTGATAGTAATTCAATATTTGATAGTTATCATTGTTGATTAGCGTTCGAACAACCGGCCCTTAAATTACTGTTTGTGAAAAAAGTGTATTCATCGGAGAAAGATATTAAGGAGAAATAGTGGATCGGTTAATGTTCGTTATCTCATTATTTTACAAAGCTTTATATAGAGTGTCCCAAAAGTAGCGGAACATCGGATCGAAAAACTGAAAAATACGTGTTCAATCATTTTCAAAAATCTATCCAATGACACCAAACACCAATCCCCACTACACCCCCTGGAGGTGGGGTGGGGGGTAACTTTAAAATCTTAAATGGAAACCCCCAGTTTTTCTTGCAAATTTGGATTCGTTACGTAAAACTAGGCAACTTTTATTCAATACGTTTTTTCGAACTGTGAGTAGATGGCGCTATAATTGGGAAAAACGATTTATCCTGATACCATAGGTAAATAATAGAAGCGGTCTAATATCTCACGAAATACACTTTCAAATGAGAAAGCAAAAAACAGATTTTTAATCTTTTTTGAAAACCTATCGAATAACACCAAACATGACCCTCCAACTCACCCCCTGGATATGGGGTGTGGGTAACTTTAAAATCTTAAATAGCAACCCCCACTTTTTATTGCAGATTCGGATTCGTCATAAAAAATTAAGCAACATTTATTCGAAACATTTTTTAAAATTTCTGATAGATGGCGCTAATAAATCGAATTTTTCCAATTAAGGCGCCATCTATTAACAATTCTAAAAAATGTTTCGAATAAATGTTACTTAATTTTTCATGACGGATTTGAATCTGTAACAAAAAGTGGAGGTTGCTATTTAAGATTTTAAAGTTACCCACACCCCACATTCAGGGGGTGGGTTGGAGGGTCATGTTTGGTGTTATTCGATAGGTTTTCGAAAAATATTAAAAATCTGTTTTTGAGTTTCTCATTTGGAAGTGTATTTCGTGAGATATTAGACCGTTTCTATAATTTGCCTATGGTATCAGGATAAATCGTTTTTCCCAATTTTAGCGCCATCTATCCACAGTTCGAAAAAATGTCTTGAATAAAAGTTGCTTAATTTGATGTAACAAAATAAAATCTACAAGAAAACCTGGGGGTTTCCATTTGAGATTTTAAAGTTACCCCTCACCCCACCTCCAGGGGGTGTAGTGGGGGTTGGTGTTTGGTGTCATTGGATACATTTTTAAAAAATTATTGAATACATATTTTTCAGTTTTTCGATCCGATGTTTAGTTCGCGAAATATTCGACCGTTCCTCTACTTTTGGGACACCCTGTATAATGATCATAATAAAATAATTGTGTTTACAGTGGGTGATCATATTATTAGAACCACCTAGTAAAATTTAATGTTTTAGAGGAAGGGTATATAATTGAGCTGTATCATAATATATTGATGGATTTGTTTCCATTTGGCTGTCTTGTTACACTTTATGAAAGTGTAATAAATAGTCTGACAATAGTGGCAACACGCGTGTGTGGCAATGCGTGACTCAGATGCCATTGTTTGTCAATGCTGCCCAGCCTAGCTTGCAACTCGTGTGCCTATTATTTTGTATTCTTGCTATTTAAAGTTATAATAAACTTTGCGAGTTTCCATTGATCTCTAGTGATATTCTGATAGGCATATACTATTTTTTGCGAATTTAGTAAAAATTGCGCGTTCGTTACACTAGTGGTACCAGAACATCATGGGAAATCCAAAGACACCCCACCAATATTCAGAAATAAAAACTTTAGTATTCAATACTAATCATTCCAACAGAAACATTTCTAAAGGTGCAAAGGCAACGTGGACCGTATAAAGAAAAAACTTACATACCATTATTAAACAAAAGTAAAATTTTCTGAGGTGGCTCTAATAATATGATCACCCACTGTATATGAATGAAATTTGTTCTTTTTCAAAATGGCTTAAGGCCTAGTGTGGTTGATTCCAGATAGACCTGCTAGTTCTCTAGTTGCTTTGTACTTAAAATAGAATCTCCATCTTCACTAGCTTCATTAACTGTAGGTCGTTCAGTTGTTCGTATTTTATTACCTACAGTTCCAGTTTTTTTATTTTTTCAGTAATTCCAAAACATACTTTGTACTGACATATTTGTCTTTATGTCGTTCTTTTAATTAATATATTAATAAAACAGTTTTAAAACTTAGAATATGGACTAACTACCTTTGAACATAAAGAAAACTAAATTTATGGTAATATCGAAATCAACACGAAATATCCAAAATCTATATTTACACAATGAAATTATCGATCGAGTTAGCAAATACAAATATTTAGGCACTTTTGTAAATGAAGACAACGATAACTCAGCAGAAATCAAAATAAGAATAGAAAAAGCCAGATCCATATTCACTAAAATGAAGAGAGTGTTCTGTGAAAGAGATTTGAGCCTTGAAATGAAACTTCGCCTGATGAAATGTTACGTACTTTCTGTGCTGTTCTACGGAATGGAGTCATGGAAGCTGAAAAAGATTGAAATCAAAAAATTGGAGGCATTTGAACTGGGTATGTATCGCAGAATCTTGAGAATATCATGGACGGAGAGAGTCATAAACGTCGAGGTCTTGAGAAGAATGAATAAAGAAAAGGAAGTCATATTTACGATCAATAAACGAAAACTATAATATTTGGGAAGCATTACAAGAGGCGAAAGATATGAACTGCTTCGAATAATTGTGCAGGGGAATATAGCGGGAAAAAGGTCCATAGGAAGAAGACGAAACTCCTGGCTAAAGAATCTACGGGAATGGTATAGCTGTAGCAACAACGAATTGTTTCGGTCAGCAGTTTCGAAAATACGTATAGCCCTGATGATCGCCAACCTTCAGATCGAAGATGGCACTTGAAGAAGAAGAAAACTTAATGCACAAAGCCATAGTTTCTTTCGGTCAAGCATGTTTGCCTTAATTAAGAAACCGTTTAAATTATATCAATAAACTGATAGGCATGGATTCCGCGTACCAAAAAAGTTGATTCATAGCAAGCTGTAAACTTGATAATGGCTTAACGGTGTCTAGTTGGACAAACTTTGCTTATGGGAACCCTGAAACAGGGTAAGTTTTAAATGTGGAACGTGATTTAATTTTGTAACGTTTCATCCTGACAATTTTATGATTGTGAAAACTAGCAGGTTGTTTTTAAGTTTATTCAATAGCAAACTTTATATAATATATGAAAAAAATGTTTGTTCGACAAATATGTTGGGCAATTTAATAAGTCAGACACGTAGAATGTAGAACATGTCAAAAGACAGGAATTAAATTTGTGGTAAATGGCAGTCTGATTTTTGCACGAGATTTTAATGAAAGGGTAACAAATCAATTGGAAGTTCTGTCCGACAAAATACATGGGACGTGTTCGTAATCTGACGTTCCAAATTTTTAAACTGTTCTACAATTAAAACTTCCCCTGTTCCAGTGTTTTCGTACATCAAAATTTGTCCGACTAGACACCGTTAAGCTATTAATAAATTTTCAGCTTGCTATTAATAAACTTTGGTACGCGGGATCCAGGCCTATGAGTACAAATTGCTAATATTGGAACAGTTTCTAACTATTAAAAAATAATATACAGAGTGGGCCAAAGAAAAGAGTCCACCTCGAAATTTGTCAATTTAGATTTTAATTAGATTTTAAGGAAATGAAGAAACAGGTCGATTTTTGATCTAAGGGGGACACATTTTTACGGTACATACATCTGTCACTTGTTAATCCCCTCTATTCCATTTCCCCCACCTCTCCCTTCCATTTCCCCCACCCTTATTAATAAATAGGGAATAGGGGTCGTGTGCTACCTCATTTAAAAGGTTATTTAATTCTCTATTCAGTAATATTAACATTGACATAATTATTTATACAGTGTCCAAGAAGAATTATTTTGAATTACATTAATTGACACAAAAAGAAGGATCTATGTAATTTATTTAACTCAAAATATATTTTACTACTGACAGAAAACAGAGAAAAATGTTTATTTGACCAATCAGTTGCCATAAAGTCATCGAAATGTAAACAACTCAATTTTTTGCATCCCACATGTTGGAAATTTAAATACCTTACCTTAGGGCATTATTCCTGTTGCCATTTGCCCATCACAAGGCATTTTAAGTAAATATGCATCAGTAAAGCATAAATTTTATATTTGAAGGGTTATTAGCCCTATATTTCTTTGGTGGCTCAGCTAGTATCCAGACTGTCTTACACTGATGATGATTTTGTAATAAAATCGAAAACGTTTTGTTCTGATGTAGCCCTTTAGGGATTTTAATAAATTTTGTACCTTTTACAAAGGATTTATTCCAATTTTTGTGATTGATGGTATACAGCCAACTACAGGAAAAATTTTCTTTCCGTGTGGATTCAATAAATAATATTGTTTTTCTCTTAATTTCAATATTCAACCTACCAAGAGGCAGATGAGTGGCAGCTCGGACATTGAAATTAAGCGAAAAGCAATTTTTATTTATTAAAAAATATTTTTTCTGTTTTGTGACAGCAGTAGAATATATTTTGAATTAAATAAATTACATACATTTTTCTTTTTGTGTCAATTAATTTAATGAAAATATTTGTCTTTGGACACCCTGTATAAATAATTATGTTAATGTTTATATTACTGAATAGAGAATTGAATAACCTTTTAAATGAGCTAGCACAGGACACCTATTCCCTATTTAAAAATAAGGGGTGGGGAAAGTGGAAGGGAAGGAGTTGACAAATGTATGTAGCGTCAAAATGTGTCTCCTTTAGGTCAAAAATCGACTTGTTTTATCATTTCCTTAAAATCCAATAAAGGCTGCCAAATATCGAGGTGGATTGTTTTCTTTGGCCCCCTGTGTATAGCGATATGTAATCTCAACAAAATCGAGGGTTCAAATTTATTATGTTTTTACAAGATGTTTGACAATATTATCCCTGCATTTTCTTCTTAAGTTTATCTTTTGTAGCAGTTTTACTATGAAAGAGACATGCACTTTATATTGGAAAAATCCATTAACTTATAAGCGGGTCTGTAGCTAACTATGTAAACAGTTACGTCTCACTAAACGTTCTCGAAAAAGAAAATAGTTTTTGTATGGAAACGACTTAAAATCCTTTTAAAGGTCGCCTCCCAATCGAGTGAGAACGTTGTATGTTTCCTTTTTAACCTAGATAAAATACACTTGCGTCTCTCCGCGTTTCTCCATTCCGGAAGTCAATACACCCTCATGTTTTCGTATCCCATTTTTTGCTAAGGCACAACCACCAGTTCTCGGCCACGAAATGTCAATTATTTCCACCCAACCCTCTTAAAATAAATCGTTCGGGTCCCAAATAACCCGATCCCATTTCGTATTACGTAGATTGCCTCTCATTTCACCAATTCAATTCATTGTCTGACCGTTTCGGAAAAACCTTTATCTCGATCGCGCCCCCTATGTGGAGTGGCCGCAATCACTGCGACCTATCAATACAACTGCCAGCAAATGATGACATGATGTTGAGAACCAAATAATAATTACAGTGTACTCCAAAAAAGGCGACTCGTTAGGGTCTTGTTAACGGGGTGAGGGATTAAGTTTTATTTATCGTAGGGAAGGGAACAATCTGTTTATGGAAAAGCAAATTGGTTGATATTACACTGCGCGTCAAAGAAAACGGGCCACCCACAAAATTTTAAGAAATTATTATTTTTTATTTATATTAAATTAAATCTATTATGTATTGACTCAGATACTCTTGTAGCAAATAACCCGATATTATCATTAGTACACTTAGGAAACTATGCAAATAAAAAAGTATGAAATATGCGCATAAATATGCAGTAAATTATGCAAAAATATGCAGTATTTTATGCAAAATATGCATATTTATCTAGAAAATATACATGTAATAAAAAATATTTACAATATTTTTGTATTTGCAAAAATACTTACAATATTATAAATACAACATAATATATACAATATACAATTATTTTAACATATAAATATTATTTTGAATTGTGGTAACAATAGATTATCAAATGATGTCCAAAATTTTCTAATAAAAATGTATGGCTTCTATCCGAATCTAAATATACGTATTCAAATTTACATATATTGGCATAAACTGGGGCATTTTTCACATTTACTATAATAGATGGTTCTAAATTGAGTGGTTCGGAAAATGTCCCAGCTAGTACTTGAACCACTTCAGAAAGAACCTGGTAACTATTTTTTCCATGGTTACTTTAAATTTTTGAAAAATTTCCTTTCCAATAGTACATTTAACGTTTTGAAACAATGACTCAAATCCTTTTATTAAAAGTGTACTCTCTAACAATAATAATTTGGAGGATTCTAATTGGGTTATAGTTTTCTGGACAAAACTATAATTTGATTTTATGAATATCAGTTGCAGGATGTTATTTTGGAAGGCTTGCTTAGCTTCCAATAAAGATTGGCAAATATCATCCGTTAAAAGGTTAATGTTCCATGTTCCTTCCAACCATGTTCCCCAACGTGTTAAAATGGATTGCGGTGGCAGTGGAACAGCAGGAAGCATATTTCCGTAACATTGTATTCTTACAGGTGATTTCAGGAATACCTTTTTGACGCTCGCTATTAAACTGTTAACTAGTGGAAATTTTTTTCTTACTTCCTCCGCAACTCTATTTATTCCATGCACTAAACAAGTGACATGAATTAAGTTTGGATAAAATATTTTTAAATTTCGTCCTTCTTTCACCATATATGGTGCGGCATCAGATAAAATAAGCAATAATTTATCATTAGGCACAGCAGCAGGAAGAAAAAAGTTTGCTAATGTTTCTTGTAGGAACCGTGATATTGCTAGAGCGTTGGTTTTTTCCACTTTAAGTACACCAATCAATAAGTGCCCAATGTATTTTCCTGACGAGTCAGTGGTCTCGTCTACACATAATATGTAAAAGTAATTAAGTATTACCTATTTCGACTTTTATGTTGTGGATAACTGAGGAGTATAACAAATTGACATTATTTCTCTTTAGAGTTCGTTCACTGGGAATGTTTTGTTTGCAATATTTTTTAAAAAAGATCTAAAGTTTTCATTAATTTTGAAAGCGGTATATTAGAAGATACTAATGCACGACACAAGTCTTCGTTAAAAGTTTCTTGTTTGGTTTGTTTTTTTTTTTGGAACTTGACTGAAAGCACTTGGACACTGAAGGTTGATATTGTTCACCGGATGTGGTTTTTACTTTTTTAGCTAAATGTTTCGCGGTTCTGACATGCTGATCTATTTTTTTTTCGGATGAAATCTAAAAAAGAATATAAATATCCTCTAGTTGTACCCATTTTTAAAGTCTAAGATTGTAGAAATAAACTAAAAATGAACAGTTTTGCATAACAATTAAAATATTTAAATTAAATCAAATAAAAATCGTTGTAGTAGTCTTGAAAATGTCAAGAAATGACTGTGCAAGAAGGAAAACCCCCAAATATTTACAAGAGGCTCTTGGTCTTTTCTCTTTTCATTTAAAGAAAAAACACTGTGAGCATAAATTAACAGCACTTAATTAAGTCTAATATATGATATGTTTTTGTTTTTAGCAAAATTAAAGCAAATTTGAGATTTTTGCATTTTTTATACAATTTATGCAAAATATGCAATTTGCATATTTCCGTAAGTCTAAAGTAACAAATGGAAAACAATAAATCTGTGAAAATTTCAATGTAACGTCACAGTTAAATTTATAGCAATAATTGAATTATAAAGTCAAGAAAAGGCAAGTATTACTCGTTTCAATAACGTGTGTTGTCACCACGATTACGCATTATACTCATCATTTGATTTGGCATAGAACTGATTATGTTTTGAACGTACCTTTAGGAAAATGTCATCCATTCCTCAATGAGAGCAATTCGAAGCTCTTCACGTGTTGTTAAAGCGGGTTTAGGACGTCTTTTATGCCTTTTGAGAAGTCTCCATATATGCTCCATAAGATTAATGTTTGGATTTTGAGCAGGCTATTCCATTTTTGGAATACTAATATCTTGAAGATATTTTGTTACAACACTCTGTCGTGTGTGGTCTCGCATTATTTTGCATTAGCATAATACCATTGTTAACCTTCGGATGACCAAGGGCGTAAATTTGGACCCCAGAGTATGTTTTTCTTTAATAAATTCAAAAGTATTTTTAATTTTTAACTCATTTTTTTTTATTTGACTTTAATATCATTCCAGATATCCTCATATTTTGAAATAAAAAAAATTCCCTATATTTTCCGAATAAAAAATATATTCTGAAGTTGATGTTTAGTAAAATACCGTCTATTATGTGGAATTCCAAGTAGTTTTACACTGCGCGTTATCAAAATCTATTTTTAGACTGTGGTGCCTGTTATGTACGAATCATTACATTCCTGTCTGCTACGGTTAGTCATTATTATTATTTCCTGGCGTTTATTATTATAGTTTCTTAGTATTTGGTGTACATATAAGATATGGCCCGCAAATATCTTACTAAGGCTGAGTTAGAGGAAATTGTTACTGCTAGCGATTTTTATGATGATATAGAAGATGAAATAGTATCAGAAAACGAGAATGTATTGTTAGATGAAGATTTAAATGCTGAAAACATTCATTCCAGGTCATTTTTGGCCTGGGGTCATTTTTTACCCCCGTTGGTCATCCGTGTAATAAAAAAAGGTTGGTCATCGGAAGGTTAATGGTTGTGGTATCTCCGTTATTTATCTGTGTGCTGTTAATGCTGTTAACTCAATCGGAAGACGAGATCCGTATGTGCTTCAAAATAAAAGTCTGCTTTTTTTGTGAGTAGCAGTAAGTAATGGCTTATTTCTGGATTTTAAGCTGTCACGCATTAACGCGTTTGAAATGTGGACGTATAGAAGAATTATGAGGGTTTCCTGGGTAGATAGAGTTACGAATAATGAAGTACTGAGAAGAATAGGTAAAGAGAAGGAAGTTGAACTTACAATTAAAGAAAGAAAACTACAGTACCTCGGACATGTGATGCGGGGCGAGAAGTACAGCATCCTGCGACTCATAATGCAGGGAAAGATAGATGGCAGAAGAAGCATCGGCAGAAGACGAATTTCATGGCTGAAGAACCTGAGAGAATGGTTTGGATGCAGCTCAAACAACTATATAGAGTTACTGCCTCAAAAATTAAAATAGCTATGATGATTGCCAACCTCCGTAGCGGAGATGGCACCTGAAGAAGAAGAAGCTGCCAAACTCTCTTCCATTAACGTTCGTCGAACAGTAGTAACGCTGATTATTGTTCCTTGGGCTTGCTGAATATGCCTTTGGAGCATTCTAGCAGTCTTTCTTTTAGCACCAGTCTTTC
This sequence comes from Diabrotica virgifera virgifera, assembly GCF_917563875.1. Classification (NCBI taxonomy): domain Eukaryota; kingdom Metazoa; phylum Arthropoda; class Insecta; order Coleoptera; family Chrysomelidae; genus Diabrotica; species Diabrotica virgifera. The sequence goes on from NC_065443.1 coordinate 71,042,283, forward strand.
TTTACCGGGTCACTGTTGATCACATCCGATCTCAAGAAATCGTTGAAAAGTTTTTTGCATAATAATTGGACGACTAATATTCAATCGTCTTTCACAGCCCTTCATTTTCCAACAATGTATGAATCTGAACAGACTTTCGATATTTTTAAATCGTAAGTAAGAAATAAACTTCACCGTAATCATAGCCCTACTTTACACATGAATAAATCCATAGTCAATACTAGTTCCGTACCTGTACGTGAACAAGTAATTTGTGCTCATTACGTGATTTATTTTGAGAATATCATCATCACCATCATCTTTGGCTTTTACCACTCCTCGTGAGTCTTTGCCGCGTTTACTATTGTCTTCCGTTGGTTTCGATCCTGTGCTACTATTTCCCATGGTCTCACTTCCATCTTCTCCAGGTCTTTGCTCACTGCATTTTTCCACTCTTTTCTAGGCCGTCCTGTCAGTCTTCTACCGTCTGGTCATTCCCAAAACGCACTGCTAATCAGTATGTCGTCGTCACTCCGTACCACGTGGCCTACCCAGTCTATCGGCTTTTATGTATCTCACGATGTTTCCCTGCCCGAAAAGAGTATCTAATTCATTGTTGTATCTGCTCCTCCATTGATTTATCACACTGTCCCTGCAAGGACCATATACATACATATTATATAAGTCACAGGATTTTCCGTTAGCATACCAATAGTTTATTTCTTTCTTTCTAAATTTCCATGTTTTACTTCCTTCTAAACGTTTATATGATCTTAATAATTATCTCCTATGTGGCACCTCCAGTAAATCCAAAACATTTCAAACACTAATTTTTTGTGGATGCATCTTTAAGAGTACGTAATAATATAGTGGCGTCCATAGCTCAGTGGCTAGATCCCTACTAACACCAAACATTCCATGTATGTTCCTAGAATGTACACACAGGACATTGAAAACATTCCTGGAATGTCCTCAAAAGCACAAAACGTCCCCTAAATGTCCCAGGAAAGTTCTGTGTCAGCATTTTAAACATTCCTTGAATGTATTTTTGGAACATTCCATGAATGTCTACGAATATTCTTTTGACATTCACAGTATATTTTTTAGACAGTCCCCGGATATAGTAGCTGATACGACACAATACCTCCGATTTGTTTTTTCATGAGTTTTGAAGAGAGACTTAAAACTTTTTTTACAGTCACCTCCTGTTTTCATATGATATTTTTTGACATGTTTTTAGTAAATTCAACTATCTATTTACTACAAAACATGTCAAAATTTACATGTGAAAACAGGAGATGACCCTAAAAAATGGTTTTTCGTCTCCTACAAAATTTATGAAAAAGCAGATAGAAGGAATTGTCACATCACCGACGATATACCAGAAGTATATGTGGCCATACCAAATAATACATCCTTGATAAATATAAACATTTTTATTGTACAAAATATTGTCATATATTTTTTCCATAATCATCACTACGATGATGATTCAATGTATTGAATTTTACATTACAATTACAATCTGGTCATAACTGACCAATGAGTAATTTTAATTTTAATTTAACCTAAATTACTACTGTTCCTTAAAATGAAGAGCTTACCCTATAGCGTCTCTTATCTAATCTAACAAGAGCGTGCACTATTTTAACATACACAGGCACACAAGCACTATGCTCTGCTTTTCAATATCACCTATCACTCAAACTAGTTCAAAAGGCTTTGTCCTCTTCAATCTTCTAGTTTGCCCAGTAGTTTAAAGAAGCTGGATTTCCTCAATATTCTCGTACTTATGAAGTTGTTGCTGGTGACTTCCTGCCATCTTCTTGATGATTATCTAGGTTCCATTTCTAGGCCTTTATGGAGATCACTGTTTGTCACATACCAAGGAGCATCTACAATATTTCCCAGTATTTTGTTTTGGAATCTTTGTATAATTTTTATATTGCTTGGTCTAGTAAGTACACCCCCCATAGAGGACAACCATAAGTCCTTACAGGTCTTAATATTTGTTTATAAAGTAATAACTTATTATGCATCGACAATGTGGAGTTTCTTCCAACTAGCCAATACACCTTTTACATATATCTTTCTTTTGCCTTTCATATTCCTTCCTGGTTTTTTTGAAGACCACTTTCAGCTGATTCTCTAAAAAAAATTTATGGTATTTTTTCTATTCTTTACAATTAAACGTCAAAGAAATAGGTACAAAATAATAAATAAATAGAACTAATTACAGTTAATGCATAAATAATTCGTTTCATAAATAATAAAGAAAATTGAAAACGGATTTTATAATACTTACATAATTGTTTAAACAAAAGAGATCCAGCCAGAGCAAAACTAACATACACAACAGCAAAAAAAGCCACTATATTTATAATTCTAATTTCCATTTTCCATCCAATCATAAATTTTTAGGTTATCCTTATCATCATGAAATGTGAAGACCACGCGGCATGCGACCCTACTTACATAGAACACGCGCGACAAATTATAAAATGAACGCAAATTGAATAGTAAATGGCCTCACTTAAAATATAGGATATTGGTAGTATGTTCATAGAATGTCTTGTGGTAACATTCCACCAACAATGTAATCAGATGTTCACCAAATGTTCCTTGAATGTCCAGGATATTCAAACATTAATTGAACTTTGATAGTACATTCCTGAAATGTTTTGTGTTGTTAGGGATATTGGCTTGCTAAGTCGGATGGCTCGGATTCGATCGCGACACCTAACAAAAGTTTTCAATTTCTAATTCAACTAAGCTACCACAGTGTTTGGGAGGATACGTAAAGCCCTAGATCCCGGCTTCTTATGTAGTCTTTAATACTTAAAACCTAGCCAGAAAGTTACACAAATGTAAGATGTACCATAAGTCAATTGCTGCAATGCGACAGGTTATACCATAGAAATATGTTCAATACCATATCAAAGTACTAAAACACATAGCTTGTTTGTTTAATTTTCTCTTTATCCAATGGCGCTACGGCCCAACTCAGGCTCTAACATGCAAGCCTCCAAGCATCCCTCTCCTCAGCTGCTATATTTCTAGTTATCGACCCTCAATAAACCTTGCTTTCTTCCTCGGTCGTCCTACTGGCCAAAGTCTCATCAAATACCACTAAACGTTCTACAAGGTGTTCTGTTATTATTCATTCTTATAAGGTGACCTGCCTAGCGTAATTTTTATATCTTTGTAAGATTTGTATAGAGGTTTCTTTGTAATAATGATAAAACTCGTGATTGAAATTATTTTTTAACATACCATGGACGCAGATGAATCCCAATGTTTATTTTTAGTAAAAAGATTTTTCACAATTTTGACCACTACGAAGATTACTAATGTTTTGTCAACTAGTCAGCACAATTTTGTCCTTGTTGTATTTATGGCGTATAAATATTTATAATTTGAAGGTATTTATAAGTCGATTGCCATTGATTAATAATTTTAATTTAGAAAATAATGGTAGGGGAGCAAAGTATGCTAAATGTGCAGTCACTCGAGCGTTATGGAAACCTATTGGGTTGTGAAGAGTAGGTCTCAAAACCAAAAAAAGTTAAGTAAAGTTTTCCATTTTAGTGAAAACTTTCCATTTTTAATTTAATTTTCCATTTCCAACAATCGTTTTTTAGATTATAGCGCCATCTATCCATAATTCCAAAAAAATATCTCGAATAAAAGTTACTTATTTTTACGTAAGAAACCCAAATCTGCAATAAAAAATGGGGGCTCTCATTTAAGATGTTAAAGTTACCCCCACCCCAACTTCGTAGGGGGTCGTGTTTGGTGCCATTCGATAAATTTTTCAAAAATAATTGAATAAATGTATTTTTCGATATGATGTTTGGCGGGATTCGTATTTAAATTTTAAAATTTACCCCCCACCCCTCTTGTGGGAAGTCGTGTTTGGTATCATTCGATAGATTTTTGAAAAATATTTAGAACGTATTTTTAAGTTTTTCGATCTGTCATTTATTTCGCGAAATATTCGCTTTTTTCTTGTGAAACTTTGGGACTCACCCAGTTCCTAACGTACCGCCCAATTGTCAGATTTTTTAAATATACACTGTTTTGTATATTATACTTATCTTACCATATCTTAATCTGACAATTTCGAGTTTTTCTAAGGCTAGATTTTTTTTCTCCCAATGTAATAATCGGACGCTCTCGAGTAACTGCAAAAACCCCGATTGGGCTCTCCTACCATACGTTTTCTCCGCCATCGGTCATCGCTAATTTCATAGACAGTTTCATCTTACTTCAGTAGTTTCCAATATTAACTGGGCTAAAAAGACTGAAACGGACTATATTACGTTTTTCCCTAATGCCTGATATTTAGTTATCGCACTCTGCTAATAATTCTGGCAGACCAATGCCTAGTTTTCAAATTTTTTTACTAATTTATGCCACATTCCCCTTCATCTAGAATTACAATTTCTATTTTTATTTGACATATTTTTGAAGTTTTCTCCCTTTTTTTTGTTCTAATTAATGCTTTATTATCATAGTAGGGGAGGTCTAGATACTACATTTGCAGTTACTAAAGCGGCATACATGGTTTTAGGCGTTACCTAAAACCAAAAAAAAAGTTAAGTTAGATTTTCCATTTTAGTAGAGATTTTCCATTTTTAATTTAATTTTGCATTTCAAAAAATCTCAATTTAGAGTTACTTGTTTCTAACACGTTGACGGACAGTGCGTCAAATGTATAAGCAAGTGTTGTGACACTATAATATTATGTATTTTGCAAAGTGGAATAGGGAAAAATGCAACGTCTATAGACGTTGTATCACATTCCGTCAATGGAAATTAGACGTCTATAGATGTTCGGTCCGTCAACGTGTTTAGCAAGGAAACCAAGTCTGGAATAAAAAGTGGGGTATCCTATTTAAGATTCTAAAGTAACCCCCCACCCCACCTCCGTGGGGGATCGTGTTTGGGGGTCATTCGTTAAATTTTTGAAAACTATTGAACACGTATTCTTCAGTTTTTTGATCTCATATTCATTTCGCAAAATATTCGTTTTTTTTGTGAAACTTTGTGACTCGCCCATTTCCTTACGCTCCGCTCAAATCATCAGATTTTTGAAATATACACTGTTCTTCATATACAGTGGAACCTCGATAACTCGGATTAATCGGGACCGCGGCCGATCCGGGTTACCGAAAATCCGGGTTAGCCGGAGAGCATGGTAAAAATTAATAAAATACGGTATACTTATAGATAAAGTCCCTTATAAGCAAAATAATATGAAATATATATGCACAGTTACCTATTGTTGTATAGAGTTTAGTAGACAATATAAAGTATTATTAATTTCTAGGTAAAAAAACTCAGTCAGTTTGGTTGTGTCAATAATTTCGTCTGGTCTGCTTACGTAATTTAAGAACAGTGAGTCTTTCATTGTTTAAAAGACCATTGTTTAAAAAAAATTTTAAGAGACAGTTGAAAATAAATAAAGGAATAACAGGTGCCTGTTGTTTGCGATAATGAATGTCGCTCTGCCGCCGTCGTGTGCATGAGTCATTTTTACTATCATATAGTTCAAATTACACAGATACCCATTATCTCTCAAATATTATATTATGATTAAAGGGAAGTTTTATCAATGAAATTCGATATTTTTAAGACATTCCAGAAGCGGCTGCAGATAAAATGTTTTAACATAATGCATACATTTTTATTGTTGAAATGTTTGTCCGATGAAAATCGGTCCGGGTTAGCCGGACTTCCGGATTATCGGGGGCCGACTTATCGAGGTTCCACTGTACTTAACTTACCTTGTCTTAATAATATGACGTTTTCGAGTTTTTTTAAGGATAGATTTTTTACGTTTTTACGTCTCCAACGCACGCCCCTGTATTGAGAATCCATTTAGGGGTACATTTACACGGTACAAGGTTTCTCCCTATATGATTTTCTGGTGCGCTCGAGTAACGCGCAAAATCCCCGCTTGAGCTTCCCTACCATCACGCTTAATTTATTTTCTATAGGTGTGTGGATTATAAACAAAAACATTTAATCGTTATATTCCATGTTTTTTTAAGTACAGTTTCTAATCTAATAATTTATGTAAGTACAATAGAGGAATATTAGTGCAATCACTGAAGATGAATATGAGCTATTACCTCCGATTTCGTTAAACCTCCATCGATTTGCATGAAAATTGGTGAGTGGTTAGAGGATATCTCATGGAACAAAGGTGACGTTGTGTAAACTTGCGCTTCTACCCTGGGGGTGAACATTACTTTTTTAAAACTAACCCCACAATTCGATAGAGAGACAAATTCTAAGCAAAATTTGTTATATAAGTTATTAATGTAAATGAATACTTTTTGAGTTATTAAAGATCAAAAATTTTAATTTTTCGTGAGAAAAATGCATGTTTTTACCCGATTTTTCATAAATAACTCAAAAACTATAAGTTTTTACAAAAAAGTTATTATTTCCAAAATTGAAGCTAATAAAAACTAAAATAAACTCATTACTAGAAAAACAATTTTAGTGTTAACTTTAAGTGAGTTATAGATAATTGAATGTACAGTGCGGTGGAATAAGTATTGCCCCCCCTATTAACTTGTTTATTTTAAGAATATAAGCAAAACGCTCGGACAGATCGATTTTTAAACTAACCATAGTATATTATAGCATCAACGTTTCGAACTTTTCGCGATCCCTCTTCAGGTGACAGGCATAACTTTGATTTTGTTTAAATAGGAAAGTTTATCATGTGACACCTCATTTAAAAGCTCTTAAAATACTGATTTCAAAAATATATAATACTTTAATCCTGTTTGAGAGCGTAGGCGCAAAATTTCGGTCGAATTCTTTCTAAATGCAATTATTTTTTTCGAATCCTGAAGAAACTAATAAATATTTTTGAAAAATTTAAACGCAGAATTAAATATTACAGTATTCTCGATGGTCCAAAGTCCCTGAGAACTCCTATAATGTTTATTTTAATAAGTCACAGTGGTGAAAAAAGAGAAAATTTAGTGTGATTTAATTTCAAATATATCATTCAAAAGAAACTTTTTGTTTATTCTAAGGGACTGTCAGCCCTCGGTAGTAATCTAACTTTTGATTCTGTATTTAAATTTTTCAAAAATATTTATTAGTTTTCTCAGAATTCGAAAAAAATAAATGCGTTTAAAAAGAGTTCGACCGAAATTTTGCGCCTACGCTCTCAAATAGGACTAAAGTATTATACATTTTTGAAATCAGTATTTTAAGAGCTTTTAAATGAGGTGTCACATGATGTGCTTTTCCGTTTAAAAAAATCAAAGTTATGCCTGTCACCTGAAGAGGGATAACGTAAAGTTCGAAACGTTGATGCTATAATATACTATGGTTAGTTTAAAAATCGACATCTCCGAGCGTTTTTCTTATATTCTTAAAATAAACAAGTTAATAGGGGGGGGGCAACACTTATTCCACCGCACTGTATATATTTTTTTCGGCCAGTTTCCAAATCTACGTATTCAAGCTTAAATAAAGGGAAAATGATGCATTTTAGAACATAAACTTATAAAACATTTCTCAAAGTGTTTAGAAATATCTATCAAATGAACCCACGAAGAAGTTGATAGCATGAAAATTCATGCCTCAAATTTTTTTCAGAATTCACCTTTTAAAAAATTTTCCAAAAAATGTTATTGTTTTATCTTAAATAACTCAGTTAATTTTTACGATATCAGGTTTACGTAAAATCCCTTTGGAGTTTAGTTCCAAGGGCTATTAAATCACGTTAAACCTAATTTTTTAAACCCCCTACTTTTCTAAAAGTTAAATGTTAAATCACCCCGGTTACATGATTCTAGCAGCAAATTTTTAGCTTTAAACGTTTCTATCTCGGTTATTTTTACCCTACGGAAATAGTAAAAAAGGAAAAATATTTGGTACAGAAAAAACTAAAATTGGGTTATATATCATTTTTTAGGTTTATTGAGTATTTTTGGAGTTATTATTAAAAGAAAATGAGAACTACGATAATCTTAAAAATTCTTATTTTTTTAGTTATAACTTTTTTTCAAAAATGTGCATTCTAAACTTGTCAAAATTGTTGAAATCGTTACTTATAGTAATATAAAGAAACTCTTATAAGAATTACAATAAATTTTAATTTTTGAGGAAATGGCGTATGTTTTATTTTTCACTTTTTCCTAAAAAATTTGAAAGGGTTCTCTTATTTTTATCATAACTTGCTTAATTTTGATGCTATTAACTTCTTCTGGAGTTCATTTGATAGGTACTACCGAGTACTTTGACAATTGTTAAGCAGATATATTTTATAAAATGCATTGTTTTTTCCGTTATTTAAGCTTGAATATTTAGATTTTAGTACTCGTCGAAAAAAATATACATTCAATTACCCATAACTCACTTTGAATTAACAACAGTTTAGTTGTTTAAGCAAGCAGTGTATTCATTTTTTTATTATCTTCAATTTTGGTAATAAAAACTGTTTTGTAAAAGCTGATAGTTTTTGAGTTATACGTAAAAAACCGCTTTAAAACATGCATTTATTTACGCAAAAATAAAATCTTTGATCTTTAATAACTCAAAAAGTATCGATTTAAATTAATAACTTTATATAACAAATTTTGATTATAATTTGTCCCTCTATCGATTTATGTTATTATTTTTAATAAAATAATTTTCACCCCCAAAAAGGGGTGGCAACCACCCCCAGGGAAAAAGCGCAAGTTAGCATCATGTCACCTTTGTTCCTTGAGGTATTTTCTAACTACTCAACCAATTTTCATGAAAATCGATGGAGGTTCAACGAAATCGGAGGAGAAAACCTTTAGTTACTGTACTATATTACTTATTTCACTTCATTAATCTTTAGTAATAAAATTTTTATTTGTATGCAGTGATAATTGATTTTAATAAAATTCTCACTTTTTGGTGTCTCGGGTTATTACAAAAAAGCTGTTACAAAGTAACATCCAGGGGATAAATGTTTTTTCTATCTCTCGACGTCTATAAATCGGCTGATTGATAATAGTATGACATTTTAGTGCAATATTGACGCCCTGTCGCTTCTTTGATAGTTAGTGGAGCTATTTTCAGGACATATTGTCACTGTTCCGCGAACCATGAAGGATCCGAGGAGATAAGGAGAGTCTTCTAGATGTTATTGAAGGATTTTATGTTGAAAATATACGTTATCGTTTCTTTTTGGGGATCATATTGAAAAATAAGTTTGTGTAGGAGACTATAACATAAAGGACTAAGTTTAAATTTTGTATAAGGTTATAAAGTAGACTCCCGGTTATTCTTTTCAGCAATTTGGCGCCAATTTGCCGGTAAAATATGTGCTCCTTTCACCTTCTTTTTTTGTTTCACGCTTTAGATCTTTTGCTCTTAAAACGTATTATTTTTTAAAGAGGTCGTTACACACAGAACAGTACAAGGGTTTGATCTTAAAACTTTTAATATTATGATATCCATTAAAAGATGTTTGGAAATTTGAAGTAACAATAAGAATATAAAAAAATATTGGAAATAACTTCAGCAAACAAGATGACCATAACTAACATGTTGCATTTAAAGGTATGTATACATATTCACTACAATCGGCGCGCGCGTAGCATGTTCGTTATATTGATACGTGTTTTCAAGAGGCGCACAAACGGAGCACCCCGAGCGGAGCGCATATACATATATTATACGTATCTTAAAATGCCACCATCAAATTGTTGAGCATCAAATTGTTTTAATTAAACGCTTTTCTTTAGTTCAACAGTTTGCGTCAAATCTTTTAATTTGACTACCTTTTCTCCAATGAAAATTAATGAAAATTTGCAGACATATGCATTCGCGGGAATAATAGACGAATATCCAGTAAAGATTTTTTTATGTTTATTAATTGTTTAAATAAAAAAAAAGATTTTAATGGAAAATGTTTAACTTCACGCTTCCGAAATTATCCAAATCGGGTTAGTCATTCTGGAGTTGTTATAAAAAAAGATACAAATAAAGACGTTTATTAAACGTCAATTAATGTTTATTTACCGACAAATCTCCAGGACAGACTGCACGTGCCCAATAGGGATCTTTCATCAAATTTTAAATTCGAAAAAATATTATAAATCACAACAGAACATAATTTAAAACATGTATCAAAAAAAAATTGTTTTTGGTTTCTGTTTGGCCCCTAAAGACGATTCTAAATTCAAATTAAAGCAACTAGCCCAAAACGCGTCGTGAGGTCATATGATAATATGTTTACATTTTGCACCGACAAAGTAAACAAAATTGTATATAATTTTAAATTAAACATTATAAACCTCAGTAGAAAATAAAGTTATATGACGTTACAAGTGTTTTGATCGTTTGAACTATTCATAGAGAAGTTGTACTTTTACAAAATGGTTTTATTTTCCATAGTAAACCTTATACCCTTTCCTTCAAAAACTGTATCAAACTCCAATCTCAACAAACTGGTATATATTATTACAATGACATAAGATAAATATCATTAGAGTATAAATATTTTTCTCTTATTCCGCGACGATGAGCTGGCAAAATACCCAAGTAGATGGAGGCCAATAAACTAAAGAAGGAAAGAAGAATATACCTAAACCATAAACATAACAACATAGTAAAACTAAGTGACGTCACGGGCCGTATGAAATATTTTAAATTACAGAAGATTTTAAATTTGTATATCTGAGTTATTATGAGTTTTTGAAGCGTGAAATTTTGGAAATCTCATTTTTAAACAAAACTGAACATTATTATGTGATAAAAAATGTGCAAGTTCCCCATTAGGCTTTTATAAGATTAGGTAATATTATCTCCTACTAAAATCCTGATAGTAATAATTTATTATCACAGATAATTTTTGCTTTTTCTACAAAGAAAGAAATATTTTCCACTTAGGATCAACAGCACACGATGGCATTAAATTGCTTTAAAGACAACTTAAAGCTCGAATTTTTCAGCGGTCTTAACGATATTATTTCCGTGGCCACTATTGCAAGTCCTTTAATTTACTATATCCTTGCCGGCTTTTAAATCTTGAAAGTGGTTGATTGCAATCTTTATGTTGCTTAATTGAATTTCTTGTTGGAAATACTGTAAAAACTCGACAAAAAATATAATCTAACTATATAAAATCGATTGCGAAATATTGAGGTTTGATAACGTAATTTAAAAAGTTTTTCGAATATACAGATTAAAGAAAAGGTCTATTGTCTATAATAACTAAAATTTATACGAGTTTATTTATCATTATTTATTTACTGAAAGTAGTCTGTAATCCTGAGAATATTTTTAAAAATTAAAATTAAAAATATTTACCCGTAAAACAACTATAATAAAAATAATGTTTATAAAAAAACTGTCAAACTAGTCAGAAACCGTCAGCAAACAGTTGGTCAGTGAGAGAACATAATACAGTCACCAGTGCTAACCCCTCTACTAGCGCTGGTCCACAATTCGCTGATGGTTTCAAACCGTTTGAAACTGGTGCTAGAACAAACCTATTATAAACCGAGGTGTAGTAGTAGTTATTTTTAAATAACTTAATATCTTTGACATATAGTGTATACAATATACAGTGTGGTCACTATTTCTAAATACAAAATTCTATCATAATGGAACATCCTTAATATTTGTATTGTATAGAAAATATTACAGCCTCTCTTTAGGTACTAGGTTATAGGTACATATCTAGCATGTTTCCTTTGGTAGATATTTAGAATAGCTATAGATTTTTTGTTTATGCAGATTTTTTATTCTTTTTTTCTACCTATCCATATACCTACATACAGTGAGCACGTAAAGGTTGGAATAAATTAATTTTCTCAAGAACGGACGATTTTGGAAAAAAATCCCGAAACAGGTCAATTTTTATTTTTAAATCACGACTTTTTGGCATATACATCATACTACTGACGTCACCCATCTGGGCGTGATGACGTCATCGATGATTTTTTTAAATGAGAATAGGGGTCGTGTGATAGCTCATTTGAAAGACAATTCAATTCTTTATCCAGTAATATAAACATTAACATAATTATTTATACAGGGTGCCCAAAAAATTTTTTTTTAATTAAATTTATTGACATAAAAAGAAGAATGTGTGTAATTTATTTAATTGAAAATACATTTTACTGCTATCAGAAAACAAGAAAAAAATGTTTTTTTGGCAAATAAATATTGGTTTTTGCTTAAATCCAATACTAAAGCAGCCACTCACCAGCCTCGTGACAATTTGAACATTTAATTTAAGCGAAAAGCAATGATTATTTTTCAAATATACATTTTTTTTTCTGTTTTCTGAGAGCAGTCAAATGTATTTTTAAATAAATAAATTATATACATTCTTCTTTTTATGTCAATAAATTTAATCCAAAAAAATTTTTTTGGACACCCTGTATAAATAATTATGTTAATGCTTATATTACTGAATAGAGAATTGAATTACCTTTCAAATGAGCTATCACATGACCCCTATTCTCATTTAAAAAAATCATCGATGCCGTCATCACGCCCAGATGGGTGACGTCAGTAGTATGATATATATGCCAAAAAGTCGTAATTTAAAAATAAAAATTGACTTCTTTCGGGATTTTTTTACAAAATCGTCCATTCTCGAGAAAATGAATTTATTCCAACCTTTACGTGCTCACTATATAACGAACCAAAATTATAAAAGGTATAATCTTATTATGTAATCATCAATTAAAATATAAAATAAAAAATAAATCGTATACTATTAATCTTCTTCTTCTTCTTCTTTTTCTTCTTCTACGGCACTACAGACCAAATTGAGCCTTGGCCTCCTTTATTTTTTGCCTCCACTCTTGCTTGTCTGTGGCTGCTCTTCTCCATACACGGACTTCTAAAAGGGCTTGTGTCTTTCCAGCGCTTTCTTGGCTTTCCAACCGGTCTCTTTTTTGGTAGTCTGTCCTCTCCCATTCTTATCACCTGTCCGGCTCATTGCAATCTTTGTATTCTAATGAAGTCTGACGGGGGTATGATATTAATGCTCAATGGAATTTAATAACTCGTCATGTTAGTAAATAATATTTACCTATCGGATAACCTATATTTCCTATATTCTACATTCATAGATATACTATTAAATTTATTAAGTGTTTAAAATGTTCCTTTTCATGTTCAACACACAGTCGTATACGGTTAATAAATGATTGTCGAAAATATTATAGCATTTCAGATTAAACGGTAACAATGACATTTTTTCTATGGATGCTATACAACGTGCAACTTCTCTCACTACTTACAAACGTTCAAAACGAACAATTCCTCATGCAGCGAGAAAAGTCAGCCATTGCAGCTAGAAATATTTTTTCTCACGGGTTCTCCTACGATTTTCCATACATATTTCAATGTATGCATAATATAGTATACCTAGAAGCACCTAAATTATTTCATTTTGAAGTTTGAACTCTTGACAAAACCGCATCCATAGAAAAAGTACAGTGTACAACACATGAGAAAATGACATATTGTTCCCTCGCTTGATTTGCGATACTCGCCTAGTGCCTTGGCTTGTGACAACAAACTTCTGCGGTCGTGAGATATATGTCTTTTTTCTCACTTGTTGTACAATATACTATTGTTTACGGACTTTAAAATTATTTCGTGTAGTGAAGTCGTTTTATATTGTATCTTTTATGTATCCAGAAAAAGTATTTCGGTGGAATTACTCCTGGAGATCTTGCGGGCCATTCCACAATAACATTGTGTCCGATTCAACTGTTGCTTTAGTTATTACTTAGCACACACCTAACATTTGTTGTACGATACTTTGTTGGTCATGTTGAAACCACATGTTTCTTTTAATTTAAAAACGTTTAAATCAGCTCTACCTTTCTTCCCAAAAAGGGGGATTGAAAATAAATGTATATAAAATTCAGATGATGACAAATCTTGTAGTTAGTCAAAATATATAAGTAAGAACAAGATCCATAGACTACGTAATAGGCGTATACGTAATACATAGGTCATGAGTAAAGTCCGGATTATAAGTATTTTGCTTTGTTTTGCTTGTTTTGCTTATAATTAGGATTTTTAGTAAAAATGCTTATTTTAAAGATATGTTGCTTATCTTTGTTTATTGTACTTCTTATGATAAACTATAGTGAAATGTGTTACTTCATGTCTTAAACAAAATTCTATGAAGTATACAGAGCTATACAACTTTATTAATTCAATAAGCCATAAGAATTTTAATTCCTTAGTCTTAGGAGATAAACAGGAAAACCCTTTGCTATACCTGTAATGTAATAAACTAATATTTGTCTGCAAACAGCCCAAATTTATTATATTGTTGTAAAATAGTACCGGTATATTTGTCTAAATTTAAATACGCATCAATCACATCTGCAGATGTTGAAAGAACTTTTTCTACGTATAAATATATGTATACAGATAGAAGACATAGCTTTTTACAAGAAAAATTTCAAAAACATATTATTGTTAATTGCTTTTTTGCTAATGGCCATGAGTTAAAAATATATTAATATGTTAATTATTTTTCGATTATTTTATTATATTATAGCTTAATATTTTGGTAATTTTTTATTTATTGTTAATAATACGATAATTAAAAATAAATGTAATTTAATTGTTAATGTCCTTTATTCATATTTATATCATTATATCCATGTATACTTGCAGGTTTGTTTTTTTTTTGAATCTTGCTTATCTCAAAAAAACTTTGCTTAGTTTTACGACATTTAGTGCTTTGCGCCTTTGCTTAGTTTTGCGACAAAATAAGTGCTTATTTTAATCTTTCTGTCATGCTTATAATCACGACTTTACTCATGAGATTCCCATATAAAAAGATAACCAAACCGTTGAGCTTCTCTGTCGTATAAAAATGACTTGGGAAGCCTTCGGCAAACTGAACCACATTTTTCAAATCGTCCGATATATCAATACGTCTTAGAAGAAAAACGTTTAATCAGTGTGTTTTAGCTGAGCAGAAACTTTGACCATGACAAGGAGAATAGTTCAAAAGATCCGCATGGTTCAAAGTGCGATGGAGCTCGTTGGACTTTATGTTGGAAATTCCACTGCGAGAAAATATCCCAAATCGCCATCTACGACGAAGATTAGGACAGGCTGTTGCAGTAGAGAGAATAGCAACACTGAAGTGGAACTGGGCAGGTCACGTCGTTTAAGTGACAGATAACACATGGACAAAACGGCTACTGGAATCAAGGCCGAGAGATGATGTCTACCGAAGTAGAGGTCATCTTCCAACACGTTTTACTAATAATCTAAAACGTTATGAATTTAATGCATATAGCCCGATCAAAGAACAATCTGACCCAAAAAAAAATAAAGGAAGGATGAAAATTTGGGAATAGGTAGTTGAAACTGTCTATTATTATATAAGAAAAAGTTTACAATTCTACATCCCCTCCATTTTTCAAAAATAGAGGGGAATACCCCCCTCTCGAAGGTGAAAAATATACATTCAAAATAAAAAATAAGTCCGGAATTGGATAAAATGACTAATTCTAAGCAACTTTTGTTCTATAGAGTTTTTCCCTGGTTTTCACCGAAAACCAGATGTGACACTCAGTGCGTATCTTTTCGCAATGCATGCCACATGCGATGTAGGATATTGCTTCGGTATACGAGCTCGCTTAGTCAATATTTTCGAGTTATTTTTAAGTCAATATGTTCATTTTTAACAGAAAAAACATGTTTTTGGACGGATTTTCGGATATAACTCAAAAAATAAGTATTTCAGCGAAAAAAATATCCTTAGAAAAAATATAGCCTATAAAAAACTAAAAAAAAATGGTGTATGCTTCAGGTCTGTAGACTCAGTAGAAGCAGAGTTGTAGCTAATGAAAAGTAGGTTCTTCTTCATAAAATTCCAAATTGAATAATTCAATGTGAAATAACCCAAAAACCGAGAACTTTTCGGGGAAATTATTTTAACTTTTTTAAAGTGTTTAAAAAAAGGATTATTTTTGTTTTTTAAAAAAACTTTAACATTAAAAGTAAGTGAGTTAAATTTTATCATTACCACTTCATAAGTTATTTTGCTTATGTATTATTTATATGATCTGTAAGTTTCATCGGTTCAAAGTGCTTATTTTTGAAAAAACTGTAGTTAAAATGGCTTGAAGGAGTAACTAATCACGATTTAAGGCAAATTTTGAACAGACATAGCATAATCAATTTTATTACAACAAGAAAAAAAAAAGGAAAAATATTTAGAAAAGCAAAACGTACATTTTATTACTATGTAAGATATTTGGTATTACTAATAATTTTTAAGTTAATTCAATGAACAATTCCATTTTTTTTTTCAAAATTAAAAAAAAAGTTTTATTTTAAACAAAATTTTTTTCAAAACTGAGCACTTTGAACCAATGAAACTTACAGATAATTTAAACAATACATACGTGAATTAACTTGTGAAGCGGTTACGATTAATTTTATTTGGAAAGCTAATCAGGGGGTGATTTTCGCGATTTTTGTACCAAAAAAGTAAAAGGGACCAACAATATTTTGAGCGTAACTCACTTATTTTTAATGTTAGAATTTTTTTACAAAAACAAAAATAAACCTTTTTTAAACACTTTAAAAAAGTTGTAATGAATTTTCCCCGAAAGTACTTTGTTTTTTGGTTATTTCACATTGAAATATTCGATTTGAAATTTGACGAAGAAGATCCTACTTTTCATCAGCTACATCTCTGCTTATACTGGGTCTGCAGACCTCACGCGTACACCATTTTTTTTAAATTTTTTATAAGCTATATTTTTACTAAGAATATTTTTTTCGCTAGAGTACCTACTTACTTTTTAAATAATCTGCGAAAAAACGTCCATATACATATTTTTTTTGTCAAAAATGAACATATTCACTCGCAAATAACTCGAAAAGTATTGACTTAGTGAAAAAACTCTATAGAACAAAAGTTGCTTAGAATTAGTCATTTTATCCTATTCCGGGCCTATTTTGAACGTATATTTTTTCACTCACGAGAAAATATTTTTCACCCCGTATTTCCCAATTTTTGTAAAATGGAGCGTGGGGTGGCGATTGGGCTATGCTGGTCTATTACGCAATCGAATTTAAAGCGGACTGTATGGAAATAATAACAAAAAAATTCTTACCTTATTTTAACTGGTAGGTCGAGAAGTCTTCAGTTATTAGTAAGGTGAAGGAAGGAGGGAGAAAGGGTTAATTTATTTTTTACTATAACTGAAACCGGCGTTTTTTGGCGACACTTGATAACTACAGGAAACGACTTAACAATTCAATTTGTTCTTACTTACTGACAACCACGACTAGTTAGTACTAACGAAAGGTAATTAAAGAGAAAACAAAAAATTTAGTACAATATCTGGGCAAGAAAATAGGCCAGGTACTTCGAATGAAATAAATTTAATGAGGCCAAAACATCCTGCCCCCCCCCGAGTTTATTTTTAAAATAAACGAAAAATCAACGAAAACTAATTTAATTTTAATATGCTAAGTCTGCACATGAACCCATCACCCTAAACTAAAATTTTAACTATCAAATAAAATAAAAAAATCCTCTCCAGTTTATTGACTGGGTAGAGGACACAGTTTAACGACTGGGCGCATGTAACTACCGTGCTTGGTTCGCACTTTTACGATTCGAACAATCCCATCTTTTCCAGGATACAAAGTCTCTATGACTGCCAGAGGCCACTGTAAAGGTGGGATAGTTTCATTTTTTATTATAACTACCATTCCCTCTTTGGGAGGGTTCGAGTTAGTGTTCCATTTTAAACGAGACTGCATAGAAGACAAATATTCTGAATGCCATCTTTTCCAATAATGTTGAACAATGCAATCTAATAATTTATATCTTTTCAAAGTACTCATATTTTTATCAAGATCAATATCCATCGAGGGTAATGACACTAAAGGTTCTGTACATAAAAAATGCGATGGAGTCAGCGCGACTGGATTTTCAGGGTCGTTACTTTGAACACAAAGAGGACGCGAATTCAAAAGACACTCGATTTGTGTCAGAACAGTTAAAAATTCTTCGTAAGTAAGGATTTGATTCCCCACAACTCTATTTAAATGAAGTTTTACACTTTTTATATTGCTTTCCCAAATACCACCGAAGTGACTGCCATAAGGTACGTTCATTTTCCAAGAAATTTTGGTATTATTAAGTTCCTGTTGGAATGCATCTTTATAAGTTTTTGAAGTAGTTAATTGATATATTTCATCGAGGACTCTCTTGTCACCCACAAAATTTGTGCCATTATCTGAATATAAAACCTTACAATTTCCACGACGAGATAAAAATCTTTTGAAAGTGGCTAAGAAACAATCTGTAGAGAGCGAGGAGGCTAATTCAAGATGTATGGCTTTCGTACTTAGACAAACAAACAAACATACGTAAGCCTTTTGAGTTTTTACGCCACGATATTTTCCTATAGTAATGGAAAACGCACCAGTATAATCTACACCAGTGTGTAAAAAGGCTTTTGCCTGATTGACTCTTACGGCGGGTAAGTCAGCCATCATAGGATAGGTAGGTTTAGGATTAAGACGAAAACAACGATTACATCTCCAAATTCTATTTCTGATGGCCTGACGACTAGATAGTATCCAATAATTTGTTCTCAGAAGATTTTGCAACAAATACGCTCCAGCATGTAAATGCAATTTATGGAAATAATCTATTAACAAAATGGTTAAAGGATCGGCTTTGGGCAACAAAATCGGATGTTTTTGTTCAAAACTACATTGGGAGTTGGACAAACGTCCACCTACTCTAATTATTCCATTTTCAATAAATGGATTCAAACGACGTATGGAAGATTTTACAACGAGATTTTGAGAAAGGGCTTTATATTCTTCAGAAAAATGCTTTTGCTGGACAGCTCGAATTAATTCAATTTCTGCAATTTTTAAATCAAATAGAGATATCCGTTTATTTAAAGACAATTTTCTAAGAAATCTTAATACGTATACTGTGGAATTTAAAAGTTTCGACCAACTGGAAAAATATTCAATAAGAGTATACAGCGGAGAAATTACACGAGTGACATTACCAAAGAAGGTTTGTGATCTATATTCAGAATCACAAATCATAATTTCCTGTCCGTTGACAGACTGAATAGGCCAATATTCTGGCTCCAACAGTAACCAATTTGGACCAGTAAACCATGTGGAATGGTTGACTAACGAAGAAGGAAACAAACCTCGAGAGGCGCAATCAACAACATTTTCCTTTCCAGAAACAAAAAACCAATACTCTGACGGAACCATCTTATGAATTGTAACAACTCTATTTTGAACAAATATTTTGAGATTTTTCTCTGAGGACTTTATCCAATTTAATACAATCATGGAATCACTTAAGGCAAAAATTTTATCAATATTATGTCTAGGAGAATAAGTTTCAATAGCATGTGAAAGAAGCTTTGAGAGAAGAAGCGCTCCACAAAGCTCTAATCGAGGAAGAGTTATTTTAGACATTGGAGATACTTTAGATTGAGAGTACAGTAAAGTAACTTTAACTTGACCTGTACAATTAACAACCCTGGAATAAACAATGGCTGCGTATCCAGCAGCACTTGCGTCTGAAAATCCTACAAAAGACAACGACGAATTAGGTGTAACTGCTATATGGCGTGGAATTTGTATTTTGTATAGGACATGAAATTCATTTTGAAACTTTTCCCATGCTATTTCGATTTCTTTTGGTACGGTACTATCCCAATCTACCTTTAGAGTCCAAAGTTTCTTTATCCAAATTTTAAGCAAGAGGGTTATAGGAGATAGGAATCCCAAGGGATCAAACATACGAGCAACAAGTGAGAGCATGTTTCTTTTTGTACAACGGGTCGATGAGGGTATTTCTAACCCAAAACTAAAATTGTCACATTTTTCTTCCCATTGCAATCCTAACACTTTGGAGACTGACTTATCAAATTGTTTGGTTTTGACCAATTGAAGGGGTTCGGGGATTGTCGATAGTAGATCGTTCGAGTTCGACATCCATTTGGTTAATTTAAAACCACCTTTTTGAAACAAATTCACTAACTGAGTGTGTGTAACTATAGCTTCAGAAACATTTGGAAAACTGCTAATAAAATCGTCTACATACATATCTCTTAAAATTGGGATGATAGCATCAGGAAAACTTTTAGATTCGTCATTACATAATTGTTTTATTACCCTGAGACTAAGATATGGTGAGGCTTTTACTCCAAAAGTTAAAGTATTTAATTGGAAAATAGAAATAGGATCATTGGTATCAAATCTCCACAAAACTCTTTGAAACGAACAATGAGATTCAACCACTTTAACCTGCCTATACATTTGTTTCAAATCAGCGACAATTGCGATTGGAAAAAGACGAAAATTCAACAATATTGTGGTAGGATTATTTTGTAATTTTGGACCTTTATAAAGAATTTCATTTAATGACGGTCCTTTACTAGTTTTCATAGAGGCATCAAAGACTATTCTACAAGGAGTGGAAGGGCTATCTGATTTAAAAACACAATGATGGGGAATATAATACGACAACGAATCAATGGTTTGAATGGGAACTAAACTCATGTGCTTTTGGTCTAAATAGTCTTGAAAGATATCACAGTAAAGTTTTCTAAGTTCTGGGTTTGGTGCTAGGCGATTTTCTAAGGACAACAATCTATTTTTAGCAAGAACAAAAGAATCACCCAGTACATTAGGATCATTTTGGAACGGCAATGAAACTGTGTATCTACCATCTGCATCTCTACATACATTTTCTAAAAATAAATTTTCACAAATTTCATCTTCTGATGAACTATTAGTAACAGTGGGCAAATCCTCTAATTCATACATTCTTTCGACCAAGGAATCTAAATTCAACAAAGGGTTACAGACGAAAGACAAATATGTGTGGATTTTTTCAAAATTTGGTGCAGCTGAGCCCATGACTACATAACCTAAACTAGTCTCAATAGCTGATAGAGAATCTTCGCATGACACTCTATTACAACCAATGATATTTGAAAAGACAAATAAGCCTAAAATACCATCTATCTTGCCAGGAAAAAAGAAATTCGGGTCAGCTAATTTCAAGTGTTCTATACTGTTAATACAGTCTTTGTCAACTGGTTGATCTGGCAACTTATTAGAGATTGTGTCTATAAGCAACACTTCTATAGGATATTGTATTTTTTTATCAAAATGGGAAAAGATAACAATGTTGGTTTTACCTACTATCGGGGTGGTTGATCCTCCTATACCAGAAACTGTCAAATTTAATTTCGAATAACTTAGGCCTAATTTTCGGGAACAATCAAAAGTAAGAAAATTAGCAGAAGAACCACTATCTAACAAAAATCTAACCTTGTGAGCACTACCCCATTTATCAACAACTTTAACCATTATTGTCCCAAACAGACTAACAGAACTCGATTCTGATTCATTTGGGATATTTTTAGAATGGCGGACATGTAAACTAGAAGGATTATCAGAAGAACCAGAGGTAGGCTCAGTACTAGTGGAGGGAAATGGAACATTCTCATTAGGCCGAGTAGTATTTGGCTTATGCAACTTGGAATGGTGCCTAGCTTTGCACACAACACAAGAAAATTTTGACGGACAATTGGATACTCGATGCGTTGAAGAAAAACAATTTAAACATAAATTATTTTCCTTCACTAATTTAAATCTGGATTCAAATGGTAGCCCTAAAAAGTGCTTACAGTCTTTAATTAAATGTGGGCCTTTTTTACAAACAACACAATCTATGGAGGAATACGTATTCTGTTCTTGCAAATGAAACGATTTGTTCGGTTTTTGAAACGAAAAATTATTTTTGGAATTCCTTGATCTATCATTTTTAATAAGAGATTTACTACGTTGGCGTAAAAATTTCAATAAATCATCATAAGCGGGTAAATCATTATTATTTCTTATTAAATCAAATGAATCTATGGTACATTGTGGTAATTTTAACATAGCTAAATAAGTTAAAATATGATCATCTAAATTATCGAGATTTAATCGTTTTAGTGCAGAAACATTAGTATCAAACTTTTCCAAAAATATTTCCAAATATGATGGATTATTAGATTGCAAACCGCGAAAATTAACAACTCGATCCATATAGAGATTAAACAAATATTTTTTATCATTATATCTTTCAACAAGCATATTCCAAATAATGTCATAATTATTAGGAATGGGTTCTATTGAGCTACAGCTTTTCAAGGCTTTCCCGGAAATACAACTCAACAAATACTGTAGCTTATCGGACTTGGGATATTCTATTTTGTTATGAACAAATTGTTTGAAATTTTCATAGAAAACAGGCCACAGAGATATATCTTCACCATCAAACTTAACTAATTCAAATTTGGGCATTTTAATAGTAGAATTATTAGTACTATTGGGATTATTACTCAAAACAGCAGGTTTATTTATTAATAATGAAGCTAAATATTCAATATTGGAGTAGAGATCATAAAATGCATCTAAATGCGTATGGTATGCAACGCCAGCATCTGGCTCCATCTCTTGTTTTAATATAACGATATCTTGAACAATTTCCTCATATTCTGATAGAGTTTTTCGAAAGTACTATATCTAACTGCAAAGTTACGCATTTTTGAGGCATTTTCTGGATCTTTTTCTAAGGCCGACCCGGCATCGTAACATAATTGAGCCCTACGAAAGATAGTTTCACGTTTAGAGCATAATCGCTCCAATTTTAGTTCGTTTTGACTTTTAGGCATGTTTAATAATAAATATTGAAATTCTTTCAAAAAATTATCAATGATGAAGAAATAAAATGGAACAAAACCCAAAATATGTCAAGAATAGTAGTTAGGTGTATATATTTTTTCAACAATTACTAAAATTTTATTAAACTAAATCCAAACAAATAGGTTTGCAAAATATCCAAATCAAATATATTTACTTAATCAAAATCGATTTCACTAAGCGATGGGTTCAGAAGCAAAAACACGAATTCAATGTTCCAACTATAGTCGACCGAAGAACAAGGTTTTTCGATACACGACAAAAAAAGGGTACACTACGATTTAATTAGATTTTAACACGACAAATATACTATACCGATTACAATTATAATTTTAAATAAATTTATCCAATGCGAAAAATACGATAGATCAGATCTTGAACCGGCAAAGCAACAACGAAATTGATTCAAGACGATCCGGCTAGAAGGCCAAACTTATGGGGTGGCGATTGGGCTATGCTGGTCTATTACGCAATCGAATTTAAAGCGGACTGTATGGAAATAATAACAAAAAAATTCTTACCTTATTTTAACTGGTAGGTCGAGAAGTCTTCAGTTATTAGTAAGGTGAAGGAAGGAGGGAGAAAGGGTTAATTTATTTTTTACTATAACTGAAACCGGCGTTTTTTGGCGACACTTGATAACTACAGGAAACGACTTAACAATTCAATTTGTTCTTACTTACTGACAACCACGACTAGTTAGTACTAACGAAAGGTAATTAAAGAGAAAACAAAAAATTTAGTACAATATCTGGGCAAGAAAATAGGCCAGGTACTTCGAATGAAATAAATTTAATGAGGCCAAAACAGAGCGGATGTAGAATTTTAAACTTTTTCTTATATAATAATAGACAATTTCAACTACCTATTTCCAAATTTTCATCCTTCCTTTATTTTTTTGGAGATTTTAGTAAAATTTTGTGTTCCCTGATCGGGCTAAAAGATCGAAACAGATGGAAAATTATGATGTTAATTTATGTCCAGCAGTGGACAAGCGAAGATCGAATGATGAGTTGCATACTAAAACGTTATTTTTAATTCCAAACAAATTTTCATAAAAACAATTTTCGATATTGTGAAAATAAAGGTAATTTACTTTTGAGCAAAATCCATATTTTTTGACATTCCTCGTATCAGATTGATAGAATATGATGTCTAATGATGTCTAGATGATGTGTTTTAGTAATGGCTGAAAGTTAGATTATAAAACATTGAGAGCTTTTTATGAAGTATTTTTTTCGTATAACTTTTTTTCGCAAAATTAATAGGTAATAATAGTATATTACATACCTAGTGCGAAGTACTCTATTTCAGCCGAGCGGCAAGGTAAACTACATACGCGAGGCTAGAATGAGTTCCCGCGAGGTTTGTATACCATTTTACTCACAATCGGTTAGTAGTTTATGGATTTCTAATACTCACAATCTACCAATAATAATTTCGTTTCAAATATCTGTATCCATTTTCATTATGTGATAAGATGAATTATTTTAAGTAACCTGTGAGATCGTTGCTACGTAACAAAACAAGCTTGTTGAATCTGACATTTAGGCGATACACGACAGGTAGAAAAGTGAGAGATGCTAGCCGGGAAAGTACTTTCCCGGCTAGCTGGGAAAGTAAAGTAAGTAATAAGTTGCTTCCTGATTACTTCAAAGGTTAGAAATCCATAAATTACTAACCGATTGTGAGTAAAAAAGTTTCCCATCGATTTCAACTTACGTAAACACACTGTAATACTCTTATATGTATATTGATAATGTTTTTTGTTTAATATTTTAATTTAGATTTTTTGCCACCAACAATCACCACGTCATCCAATTTATTGGAGCTGAAGATCAGCGAGCGCCTTTTGTTTGTAAAAACCGTGTATTTAGACCAATGAAATTGCCGGATCCGTTTTTTCACAGCTGATTGAATGTTGTCAATTTCTGTATCGGCGGCCTAAGCAATAAATTTCTGAAATCGAAATATCTCGATCTCGGAACAAAACCGATGTCAGGAAACAATTAAACCTGATCTGGGGGAATAATTAGACCCGGTATTGATCTTGTTTATTGAAATTCCTGAAATTCTCTGTTCAATTTTAAGCATTGTTCCTGTTAGGCCGGTATATCAGCTACATTCGATTTCCTGTTGATATTTAATTGATGCGATAAATTTTTGTGTAGGCGTTATTTAAAATTGAGTTTCAGGTATTTATATTGTACCTCAGAACTTTTCATCAAGAAGAAAATAAAAAAAGATAAAACCGAGATAAAATAAAAAAAATTAATCCGTTCTCCATATTTTTAGTAATAATCTTGTTGAGCTATAGTTTTTGCATAAAAATGCGTTTTATGACTCTAGCACCAATACATTAGGGCAAGAGATCAAATTATAGAACTACTAAGAATATGTGTGTTTTATACAAGCTATAATTTAAAAGTTTATAAAATGCATATTTTTTCACCAACGCAGAAATTTCTCAAACTACAACCAATCTTAATCTTAAAAAATGTTAGATGTTACACTCTCTATTCTATAGTGTCCCGATCACTTTAGTGGTATGAGTTTTCATCAATGATTCATAGTTATTAATTAGAAGCTATGTGAAAATTCTGTTCTTTTTGTGACAACTCGTGTAACTGTTTCAAAACTATAAATGGGGCTGTAGCTTGAAAAAATTCATTAATAATATAATATTATTTTTATAGTCTTTAAATATAAAATTTACTAAATTCCATTATAAGTATGTATATAGTCAAGAAAATGAAGCATTTTGGC
Source organism: Diabrotica virgifera virgifera (assembly GCF_917563875.1). NCBI lineage: Eukaryota > Metazoa > Arthropoda > Insecta > Coleoptera > Chrysomelidae > Diabrotica > Diabrotica virgifera. The sequence goes on from NC_065443.1 coordinate 71,067,798, forward strand.
TCGCAATTTTTTCTTCCAGCATGGATTTACTTGAAATTTCCACAGAAGGTAGGGAATAGTCCAAGGATCATTTTCTATATCATGCCACTCTACGCTAAAACTTTGGGGGTAGTTGCCACCCCATCTCGGGGGCGGGAATTATTTATTACATTTTAACCATGTAAATTGATGTAAAAAGTAATTCTAAGAAAAAAAATGTTTTTTACATTTTCTTCGTAAAACTAATATTTTTCGAGTTATTCGAGCTTGAATGTAACAGTTTTTCGACGAAAAAATCAGAGGGTTTTTTGAAAATAGCTCGAAAAATATGCATTTAATAAAAAAAGCTGTAGATGTCAAAATTGTATCTTTTAGTAACACAAACAAAAAATTATTTTTGTGTAATATCTAAGACCAATACAGACCAAGATACGGCATGTTAAAAGTTAGCTTTTTTCGACAAATGCATAATTTGAAATATTCAAAGCCAAATAACGGAAAAACTTTGCATTTATCGAGGAGAATTTAAATAAAAAATTTTCAAGTATACAGTTAGACCTTTCAAAAAATAATAATAAAGTTTCTAGCCTGAAAATTAAGCGACTTATGATAAAAAAAGCTCGGTACCTGCTTTTCTCTATGAAAAAATCAGTGAAAACAACCCCCGGACTACCCTCCTAATTAAAAATTGGTCTTTGCCTTTCTGCAATTCCTTTTATTAGTATTAGTATTATCAGTACACTAAGAAGTTTGGCCTATTAAAAAGGCCTAATTTTAGAAAAATTGGAGTTTAAATAAAAATTAATTTTTTGCAATTTCCCATTTTTCACCTTTTACTTAAAAATATCTCCGAAAATACTGGAGAGACGAAAAAAATGATGGACTACTAAATTGTTTCTTTTTTAATTACTAAAATTTCCTTGTACATAGATTTTCATTAGAGTGATTAGTTAGTAAGATATAGCTGTTTAAAACCTCTATTTACAAACAGACACCCCCTGAGTCGAGCCCTTTAAACCCACCCTAAATAAAAACTAAGGAATCTTACGAAATGTAGTTTACAAAGTTTTATAACTCTTAAAAAATCCTACAAAGTCATTTTTGGAAAAATTTTATATCGCCTAAAATGAAGGAGCTATGTTTACAAAACGAATTTTTTTTTTCGAAAAAATCGAATAGTCCGCTTATGGATAATTTTCAATGTATGTATAATACCACAGAACCGGTTCGTATACTGGAAGATGACTAAAAACCTATTTGTATTTGTATTTGTGTATATTTCTAAATTCTTATTTTTGTGTAAATAAATGTTTTTGTAATTCTTTAACTCTACTATTTTTCTGTATAGATCTATTAAAATATCTACTTATAAAAACTGTAATGTTATTAAGGGTGGTTTTTAAGGGTTGAAATATTATGATGTTATATCCTAAAGTATAAAACAATCATTATTTAACCAATTAAATCCAAGTTTTACCCATATTAAAGTTTACAATGCTTTTATATAATTTTTAAAAATAATGGGTAGTTTACACCCCTAAAAATAATCAACGCCCTTAAGCATGATATAGAATATGAAGTACAGGGTAAGATGATCCTAATCCCAAATTTTTATGTAAATCGATGCAAGCCGAAATTATTCTTTTAGGATACGTAAATTTTTTATATATAGCTCTAACAAGGGTGGTTTTAAGGGTTGAAATATTATGATAGTATATTTTAAAGCATAAAACAATCATTATGTAACTAATAAGAACCAAATGTTGACAATATTAAAGTTTAAAGTAGTATTTTATATTTTTTTAAAATTAGGGGTAGTTTTCACCCTTAAAAACCAAAAGCGTACAACGGCTCAATATAGAAAATGAACTAGAGGGTGTAATGAGCCTAATCCCAAATTTTTGTACACATCGATGCTGGACGAAAAAATTGCGAGGTTTTGCCATTTTTTCAGCTTCATTTCCTCGACTAATATATTTTTATTAAAATCCCTTAAAGGCCTACATCACAATCACAGAAGGTTTTCGATCTAATGATTCATCATTATTGCTGATATCATGCTGAGCCACCAAAATATGTCTCTAAAAACTCTTGAAATGTACAAATATTATAGATTTGCATTATTATGTTTAAGAGGAAAGAGTAGCGATCAACAGGTAGCGAAAACGCGTTCCAAGATTGCGGCTGGAATTTTGAATATTTTTTCGAGATATTTAGAACACGTATTCGTAATATAATAAAGAATGGCGGTACAGAGCCCAATTTGAAAAATATATAAATCTGTGGAAATTACTCTGTAATTAAATACAATATTAAAAAACGAGCCTGTACCACCATTAAGAAGAACAAAAAAATACACTTTCTTCAAATAAACTTTTTTATCCGATGCCTAGATTTTGTGTCATTTTGGAACTACTAATGAAATAAAAAATTTTAGTAGTTCCAAAATGACACAAAATCTAGGCATCGGATAAAAAAGTTTATTTGAAGAAAGTGTATTTTTTTGTTCTTCTTAATGGCGGTACAGGCTCGTTTTTTTAATATTGTATTTAATTACAGAGTAATTTCCACATATTATTATATTTTTTAAATTGGGCTCTGTACCGCACTTCTGTATTATATTACGAATACGTGTGCCAAATATCTCGAAAAAATATTCAAAATTACAGCCGCAATCTTGGAACGCGTTTTTGCTACCTGTTGATCGCTACTGTATCACCTTAATTTAAAGTTACGGTTGGAATTTGCCATAGATATTATATCAGGATTACATGACTCTAATAACAAGAGCTATAGGCTCGCTACATCCCTTTAACAACAAATGCTGTACATGTAGGTAGTTGAGGTGTTTCATAAAAAAAGGACAATACAAGAACTCCAATATATAGAAAAAAGCTAGCAGAAGAATAAATTATGTACTAAAAAATCGATTTCTCAACTAAAATTTTACTCAAAAATGAATAACCATTTTCAATTTCGTAGCAACACGAAACTACAGCCGCATCATTATTCCAATTCAATCAGAGAGTGCAGAAAGCACTTCTACTGGTTTCGAAACTTATTAGTCTCTCATCAGGAGGCACATATGCTGCTCTCTCTGACCCAACTAGGACAAACCCCGGCGTGCAGTCACGGATTGCAACAAACGAAATGGCAGGGATGCCCTAGCGGCAAATGCTATCAAAAAACTAAGTTTTCAATAAAATATCACATAAAACAACATTCAAAAATGCTATTCTACATCCTACCCGACAGAAAACAATGGGAACCTTCTCTGGTAACACCTCCGAGGCTTCTACAATTTGCAAACAATAGCGGATGCTGAGACTAAAGAAGATGAGGGAATTTTACAATTTATAATTCACGTCCCATCTGCCCAGTGCGGTAAAGTTCCAACGAGAATGGTTCCCTTCGTACTCCAATCGGAGTAAACATGTAAACCAAAATGAATAACCGTTTTCAATTTCGTTGCAGCATCAAACTACAACCGCATTATTATTCCAGTTCAATCAAAGAGTGCAGCAAGCACCTCTACCGGTTTCGAAACTTAGTCTCTCATCAGGAGGGACATGTTCTGCTCTCTCTGACCCAACTAGGTCAAACCCCGGCGTGCAGTCACGGATTGCAACGAACGAAATGGGGGGGATGCCCTAGCGGCAACTGCTATAAAAAAAAACTAAGTTTTCAATCTAATAGCACATAAAACAACATCCAAAAATGTTATTCTACATCCGACCAGACTGAAAACGATGGGAATCTTTTCTGGTAACACCTCCGAGGCTTCTACAATTTGCAAGAAATAACGGATGCTGAGACTAAGGAAGATGAGGGAATTGGAACTTTACCGCGCTGAGCAGATGGGACGTGAATTATAAATTGTAAAATTCCCTCATCTTTCTTAGTCTCAGCATCCGTTATGGCTTTCAAATTGTAGAAGCCTCGGAGGTGTTACCAGAGAAGGTTCTCATTGTTTTCAGTCTGGTAGGATGTAGAATAACATTTTTGGATGTTGTTTTATGTGCTATTGGATTGAAAACTTAGTTTTTTTTTGTTTAATTTTACTGTAAAAAGAGAAAAGAGGTAAAGGAAAATTTTTGCTACTTTTATTAATTTGAAGTGAAATTTATCAGACAATTGTCAATTTTACACATAGTTGTAATTAGGAGGAATATAATAAACGGGGTATAAATACGGGGGTATACAAAGAGCAAACGAGAATTGAACTGAAATACCTAAAGATTTAAATAGAAGAATAATGATTATGCAGAGTGTTTATTTGAAAAAAAAAAGTTGAGCGCCGTCTATTTTTAATGGAAAAATAGTAGAACAAAATAGGGAGTTGAGAAACGAATAAAATAAAAAGAAATTTGAATAAAATAATTATTAGAAAAAAAAAATAACACACGCTTGTAATATCAATCGAAACCAAATTCGATATCGTCATCATGACAAATGACAAAGTTAGTTTATTAGGTATAACATTTGGTTTACTCCCAGTATCGACATCAAATTATATTTCAATATACATATTTTTACATTTCTATGTTTTATCTTATACTTAATTATTTTTTAATATTTTATCTACTAAAGTTTTTAAATATCTTTTAATAACATCCCAGTTTAATATCTGCAATCAAATCCTACTACGTTTTACTAACGAGCTTGACATGTATTTCGTTTCAACTAAAAGTTCTTTCAATATTATCGGTATAGCATAGCGTAATGAATAATGATTTATTTATGGAATTGTGATTTAGTCAACCAAGTTAGTTTTAATCAATTTTCCATTAAAGTCATAATTTAATTAAAATTAGTATTATACAGTGCTTTTCAGATAAAATTATCCACTTTAATAACTTCTGAACCATATTATGCCATATTTATAAGCTTGCCAGGAAAGGCACCCTCTCACCCCCCGTATAACCCCTTAATTTTTTTAAAATTACTTCCATCTTTTTTTATTTTATATTTGGATTCTTCTTTTTGTAGTGATTTCAAAAGTATATAACACATGATACTTAAATAGAGTAGTTTGTTGGGAAAAATAAATACAAAAGCAAAGAAACTGGATTGAAAAAAATATTTTTTTAACCATTTTATTAGATACAAACATTTAGAATGAACATTTCACTACCAAAAAATTTAACAATAATTTGAATGACCTTCGTAAGCAGCGGGACCATAGCATAGCACTTCAGAAGCTTTCGACATCAAAAGAGGTACGAGAGACATGTCTATTTTCGCCACTATACAGTACAATTTTGCGTATGACATTTGACAGCTGTGACGTAGCAAGTAGCAAGGTCAAGCGTGTGACAGAGCAAAGATCCCTGTGAGCCATTATTTATAGTGGTAGTTACTATTATGTGAATTATTTTGCAAAATTCTTATAATTAACTCGTTATTAGCGATTTTTTCAGTTTTTTTGATAGTATGTATGTGCTATAGTTTGTATAGACTAATTTAAGAACATTTCTGGACTCAATTGCGGCTACAAATTTTGAGTACCTAAATTACAAAGTGATCATCAACAAATTAAGGAATGGGTACCCTGATATTTGAAAATAATTTTAAAATTTGTAGCGATCCATTTTTATGTAAATTTTACTTTTTTTGTATCTTTAAACAATTGAAATATCGAACTCTGGAGTACCAGTTGATCAACCTGTATGTATAATAAACAAATAATAATTAAATAATGCTTTATAATGGATATTTGTGTTAACAAAACAAAAGTTTTTAAAATACCTATCAGTTTCAAAACCTCGCTAAAATAACTACCCGAAAATCAAAAAAATTAAATTAGCTACAAAATGTTTTTTATTATTAAATAGCAACAAAACTTTACATTTCTTTATAATTACTATAATTAAATTAGCCAAATCATATTAAAAATTTAAAATGAAAAAGTCTTTCCTACAAAACTACATTCAAATATTGCGTGACGAAAAATCTTTACTACGTCTTGCGCGAAAGCGACCGATTTTGGAACATTACGTACCATACCTGGGAAATTTATTGTACCATGGTTCAAATACTTTTAAAAAAATATGAAAAGAGCTCTCAAAGGAAAAGCAGCTGGAAGGTAAGTGGAACGCTAAACATTCTTAGCTATGCGGACGATATTGTCAGAATGACGGACAACCTCCACAACTTACAGAGGCTAATTAACAAGATAGATGAGTATGGAGAAGAATATGGCCTATCAATAAACATAAGAAAACTTATACTGAAGAAGTAAAAATATTTCCTTTGTAACTGGTATGTATATGAATTTTATTAAAAAAATTCTATAAAAACTATCAAAATTGGATTATTAAATACATGACAGAACGAACGTTTTCGGTCATATTAGACCATCATGAGATTACTTTCTAAGTCATCGTAGTTGAAACTATGCAGTCACAGAATTTGGTCACGTAACCCTCATTACATATTTAAACCATCTAAATTTAATAAAAATGCGACAATAAGTCGATATTGAAAGAATAAATTTATCAAGGATAAGTCTTTTTCGTTGTCCAATTGCGCATGCTTACTATAGGAGAGAGCCGCAACTAACTCGGTTCCGGCTCTACCCTACAGCATGTATCACATCATTTTGTACTATGATATTTTTACCACCATCAATGACATTTTATCATATGTTATTCTATGTCATCATTGACAGTAATTTGACACTTCACCGGCTTACACCTTACACCTGAATTGTTCGCAAGATGGTTCTTAGTATGTACATTATTTCACGGTTTTTGCTGTAAATTTTAAAAAATCGCTTGGATTGACATGAAATTTGTCAAAACAAAAATGAAACATGTCAAAGAAAAAAAGTGATGTGGTGCCGATGTGTGCTTCTGACCTGGGGCTGAGTTTCACCCCATTTCGGGGGTGAAAAAATATGTGTCCAAGATAAGTCCCGAAATGTTCTATATGTTTTGTTCTATAGAGTTTTTTCACCAAATCAATACTTTTCGAGTTATTTGCAAGTGCATATGTTCATTTTTCAACAAAATAACCACGTTTTTACGGTTTTTCACACATAACTCAAAACGTAAGCATTTTGGATGTTTAAAACAAGATTTCCACAGGCATCATGCGATTTGATTTGCACCACGTGCTCCAATTGTCTCATCTCACATGTAATACATAGCTTCATCCGTTGCCAAGTCGTGAACCGTTAAATTAAAAGTCCAAAGCTGCCTCTTACAAAAGGCAATTGAGGTTTGTAAAATTTGTGTGGGTAGACACTATTGGAGGTCAAACGCACAAGCCCGAAACGAGGAATCTTCTTGAGCTCTTGCTTTACTGGCGCGTTTTGCAGAATTTGTCTTTTTAGTCTGCAAATGGTGCTCAGCTAAGTGAATTTTTAAATCTCCATTTTCCTCAGCTAACTTCATCTGCATCGTTATCATATCACACGTATGACGCGTGTCTTTTGATGTTTTTTTTAAAGACAGTTTTAAGTCGTGAAAACAATTTGAGTACAATTTTAAAGAAACCAGCTGTAAGCATGTTTCTTTATACAGTCAAACCCGCTTAATGGAGTAGTCTTCGTTCCAAGCAAAAGTATTCTTGTAACCGAGATATTCTCATAACCGATCATTTGTGACTAGTAGAAACGTTTCGGGACCGTAAATTTATATTCCTTTAAGCCTATATTCAATCAACCCTATAACCATAACATACGACATACATTTTCCACTAAGAATAAGATTTTCCACTTCCAGAAATTCCTCATCATTACTAAGTAATGAGTCTTGGTACAAAACCTTCTTTGGCATTTTTGCGAAATTCTCTTAAAAATTGTACCTGCTTCGCCATCGTAACAGAAGTAACTGATGTTATCAACATTAACATGTGTATTAACTGAACAACTGAACAGCAGCAAACAGAAAACCGTTTAACTGTATGTACATCACGTGACTCACGCATACCAATATTGAAAGCGGGAAAAGAACAAATCGTGGATCTCATTTTATCAACTTAAGGTCATATTATGTATTGACTTGGTGAAAAAACTCCATAAAACAAAAGTTGCTTAGAATTAGTCAGTTTATCCATTTCCGGAATTATTTTGGACATATATTTTTTCACCACCGAGAGGGGGTGAAACTCACCCCTAAGGCAAAAGCACACATCGGTACAATATCACTATTTTTCTTTGACTTATTAGCTATGTGTATGCAAAATTTCATGTCTATCCAAGCGGTTCTTTAAAATTTAGAGGTTTTGCAATATTTTACCGTTAAAGAACGTACTAATAGTACATTATTAATTTCTGTTTTGTTTTTGCCGATTGATTCTGTTCTAACTAGATAATATTTTTCAACAACCCCGTTCCCTTTCCAAATATTCTTGACGGTTTCTCCTAAATCTATAACTGGCCTACACAGAGGGATAGCTTTAATGTGGGTATATCGCGTTTCTAATTGCCTGCTAATTTAGGAGGGTCAAGATAGCACATTTAGACTCAATATTAAACACATTGATTTTGGTCAATTTTAGCTTTTCCCATGTTTATTAACTTCACGGTGAGCTTAGAGCGGTTTATTAAATCCGAATATACCAAGCTAATTGTGCCATAGAACAAATCCTTTTAAATGCTTAGGGCTGTTATATAACCCGTTGAAGTAAACACAGGTGTAATATATAATGTTGGAAAAGGTTTTGTAAGTGAGTTATCAGAAGATAAATATATATCTTATCGTTTGCCGCTTTATTTTATACTAGAAAATAAGAATGTTCGTGTACCTCTGGAATTAAAGTTTTGTTATAATAGCATTTACACAAGAGTTTTTTTTGGCCTTCGGTCTCATGTGCCCATTCAGCCAGTATGAAATGTGTAACCAATTCTAACTAAATTGACTACACTATTATTCTGGAAATTAAAAGAAGAACTACGATTACACAAGAGTAAGACATGCATTTATATAATTATTGATGTTCATAAAATAAACTATATGAGGAGGAAAGCAAAGAATTTTTGGAGAAGTTAGAGGTTTGGAGAAAGGCTATTAAATATGGGAGACTTAAGATTATATGGAGTAACTATATTTAAATAGTATGGACCGGATCTTATTAAAAAATAATACTCATGGTCATCAGTAAGCTTGAAATCCGCAGCTTTCAGTTAACGAACAGTAAATTGACATGATCAATATCTTCAAATACCGTATTGTTACCAACATGAGTCGCCAATGGGAATGTCTCATCAAATAAATCAACGTAGGTATATGTAAGGTAAGACCAGCACTCAAAAATAAAAAATCTCTCTTCAGAAGTTATGATTCAAAACCAAATTTCTCATGTATCATATTTTTTACCACTAAGTAGAAACTTTTGTAAAGTTTGGTTAAAAGATCTTAAAGCTTTTGAGATATAATGTTAAGGTACAGTCGTACCTCGAGCATCACAACTTATAAAATCATAAAGCGCAAATTAGAATATAATAATATGTGCCATCTTATAAGATGTGCTATTATTATAATATATTATCATAATTACATACATTCTTCTTTTTCTATCAATTATTTTATTTCAAACAATTTTTTTGGACACAATATTAATAACTATTATGTTAATATTTATATTACTGATAGGCTATTGATTACGTTCAAAATAAAAGAGCTAGAAGGAACTACAACGTTAACGGAATTTTATTGTCTAATATAGTCAATCAACCTCTAAATTTGAAAAAACCGCGGAGTACTACCATTTAAATGTGTGCGTTTTTGAGAAATGGGTGAATTAGTCCCTAGACACACGGTGAATTAGGGTGAGAGCTATGCACTTTTGGTACAAAGACGTCTACAGGAAAATTATGTCAGGTTAAATTTACTATCAAAATATTACATTTTAAAGTCAAAAATATGTTTATTTACAAAAATATATTCAAAAGAAAAGCAATAAACAACACAAAAGTGCAATTTTGTTTTTTGCCTCATAACTTTTTTCCACGGGGATATAGGTATAAACATTGCTTCAGCAGAGGTTAACTTACATTATTTCTCTTTAAAATGACGTTTAGTAGAAGTCTCTAGGATTTATATTTTCCGAAATAGGATTTGTCAAAATGCGCCGCTCACAGCATTTTTGGACCATTTTCCCCATTATTTCGCAAACATTGTTCTGTAACTTTTTTTACGCATTTCTAGGTATATGCAATGGTACATTTATTAGAAAGAGAAGTCAACTACCTTTAAAATGGTCTATTGTGTAAGGCTGCTTGACTATTTTGAAGCAAGTTCTGCTTTTTCAAGGTTTCATACTTTTAATTATTTTTGATATTTTTTATGATTATTTTTTAAATTTCTCATTATGACTTTTTTTCTTGTACATTTAGGGATATACATTGTATAATAGAAAACAGCATATTTTCTTTACTTTAAAATGGTGTATTCCAAAAAATCTAGGACTATTAAAAGATATTCGTAGGATATTCAAGAGTATCCGTAATTCAATTACAAGAGAATAATTGCATATTATAATATAATTTTAAATTCCAAATAATTTTTATTAATAACACTTTTCGATATTGTGAAATATAAAGGTACTTTACTCCGGAGCAAATTCATATTTTTGAACATACCTCGTACACTATTAGTAAAATTTTATATCTGATGATCGCATTATAGGTTTCAGACTAGGGAGAGCATTTTATAAGGAATAACTTTTTTCATAAAATTAATAGTAAAACAGTTTTCCATATGGTTCTAACTATCGCATGTGTATTGTATATGTCACACTTTGAAAAAGCATATCTTGTTTAAAAATAGTGCTAGAATTTTTACAGTAAACCATTTTAAAGTAAAGAAAATGAGCTTTCCTTTTTATTACACAATACATAATATACATATCCAAATATGCAATAAAAAAAGTTATAATGAGATATTTAAAAATAATCGTAAAATATATCAAAAATCATTAAAAGTATAAAATTTTGAAAAACCATATCTTGCTTAATAGTCTAAGAGCTAGTGAACCCTCCGACTAACGGTCGTCCTGTAAGGCTACAAATTCTAAGGCTAACGGTCGTCCTGTAAGGTGATAATTCATAGCACACCAAGTACCTGGCAGGCATCAGCGGTGCACGTTTATCTACCAGGTGAATCAAAAAGTGCAAATTTAGGGGGTAAAATAAACTTTCTCCTGTAAAGTTTAAATTTAAGTATGTGTTTGAATAAGTCATTTAGAAGAAATGTGTACAATGACAGGCCATTCTGAAGAGCATAAGACCTTGCCAGGAGAGGGGAAAGATTAGCGGTTTTTCCTAAAATTATTCTTTTTGCATCGAACAAATTTTTTTTTTAGGTTTTTTTAATAATTCCAAACAGAAAAGGTCTTCAGTGATTTTTCTCTTAAGTTAATAGTTTTTGTTATATAAGCGATCGAAAATTTTGAAAATTGCGAAATCGGCCATTTTTAACCCTAAATCGGACATTTTCAATGTTGCCAAGGCACATAGATATTCTTTAAACATTGATTGATGAAATCCCGAAGAGTTTTTTGCAATAAAATATCGAAAACCCCTTTGTTTTTTTAATTGCTAATCAAGCGGGCGCGACACTGTAGTATAAGTGAGGACGTTTGAGTTTGCATGAATTCATATCTCGAGAATGGGTAAATTTCAAGAGAAATGCTCAGTTGCTCAGACAGGTCGATTTCTATTTTTGAATTAGGACTTTTTGGCATATATATAATACTAGTGACGTCATCCATCTGGGCGTGATGACGTAATCGATGATTTTTTAAACAAGAGTAGGGATTGTGTGATTGCTTATTTGAAAGGTTATTTAATTCTCTATTCAGTATTATAAACATTAACATAATTATTTATACAGGGTGTACAAAAAAATTTTTCTTCTATTTGTCAAATTTAATCAAAGTTAATTTAATAAAAAAAATTTTTTGTACACCCTGTATAAATAATTATGTTAATGTTTATATTAGTGAATAGAGAATTAAATAGCCTTTCAAATGAGCTATCACACAACCCCCACTCTCATATAAAAAAATCATCGATTACGTCTTTACGCTCAGATGGGTGACGTCATTAATATTATACATATGCCAAAAAGTCCTAATTTAAAAATAAAAATCGACTTGTCTGAGGATTTCTCTCGAAATTTGCTCATTATCGAGATAATGAATTTATGTCAACCCAAACGTCCTCACTTATACTACACTGTCGCGACCGCTTGATTAGCAATTAAAAAACAAAGGCGTTTCTGATATTGTATTGCAAAAAACTCTTTGGAATTTCATCAATCAATGTTTAAAGAATATCTACCTACCTCTATCTACCATAGGGTTAAAAATGGCTGATTTCGCAATTTTCAAAATTTTCAATCGCTTATATAACAAAAACTAATAACTTAAGAGAAAAATCACTAAAGACTTTTTCTGTTTGGAATGATTCAAAAAACCTAAAAAAAAATTTGTTCGATGCAGAAAGAATAATTTTAGGAAAAACCCCTAATCTTTTCCCTCGCCTGGCAAGGTTTTATGCTCCTCAGAATCGCCTGTCATTGTACAGATTTCTTCTAAATGACTTACTCAAACACATACTTAAATTTAAACTTTACAGGAGAAAGTTTATTTTACCCCCTAAATTTGCACTTTTCGATTCACCTGGTAGGTACACGTGCATGGCTGATGCCTGCCAAGTCATGGTTTTTAGCCTTGGTGTGCTATAAGTGCACTAGAAAAATTTCTAGCCTTACAGGACGACCGTTAGTCGGAGGGTTCACTAGCTCTTAGACTATAAATATAGCCAGACTATAAATATAGCCAGACTATAAATATAGCCATACGGCCTTGTACGATAGAACATTTTAAAGGTAATTGACTTCTCTTTCTAGTAAATGTACCATTGCGTAAACCTAGAAATACGTAGAAAAAAGTTACAGAATAATGTTTGCGAAGTAACAAGGAAAATATCCCAAAATCGCTGTGAGTGGCGAAATTTGAGAAACCATATTTTGGAAATTGTAAATCACAGGGACTTCTACCAAACGCCAATTTAAAAAGAAAGGATGGTATTTTTTTTTTCTGTGAAGCAATGCCTATGCCTATATTCCCGTGGAAAGAAGTTATGGGGCAAATAACAAAATTGCTATCTTTCATGTTTTTTCTTTGCTTTTCTTTTGGATATATGTTTGTAAAAAAACATGTTTTTGACTTTAGAATGTGATATTTCGATAGTAAATTTAACCTGGAATAATTTTCCTATAGACGTGTTTGCACTAATTGTGCATAGAACTCACCCTAATTCGCCCTGTGCCTAGGACTAATTCACCCCTTTCTCAAAAACTCACCAATTTAAATGGTAGCACTCTGCGGTTTTTTCAAATATAGAGGTCTATTGACTATATGAAACAATAAAACCCTGTTAACGTTGTAGTTCCTTTCTAAAGTACCTCATCAATAGCCTATAAATAGAGAATTAACCCTGCAGTGGTCGCTATATGAGATTTTCTCTCACGGTTTCAGGAAATTGCGCACAAATTTTTTCTGACAAATTATACGCGCTGTAGTTCCTTCTAGTCTCCTAACTATCCTCCCTCGATAATCATATAGACTAGTTCGCTAAGACAGTGACTCAGTTGACTTTTAGTATCACCAGATTTTTGAGTCAGTGAGCTTCATGTGAGAGATTCTCTCATTGCGCGGCCACCGGCGCCACTAACTGTGTATAAAAATTAATTTAATTTTTTAGCTTAAAACCTGAAATAATAACCTTTTATAATGTAATAAAAGGCGCCGTGGATGTGGTCGATGAAATGAAAATCCTACATTTTTGTGTTTCACGGGTTGGTTGTAGATATCCACTTGCCATATAATATTTTTCAATGTTAAATATTAGCGGAATCAACAGTCGCATTGTATATAAAGATAATAATAATAAAACAGAAGAAGTCTTTTTAAAGAAATTGGCTTTATCGTAGATGAAACCTCATCCTATAAATCGTTCGACAATTCCAAACTTAACTTTGAGCCTTTGGAATTCTATTGCAAGAATTGCCAAAATAACATTACCGAACTCATCACAACCTGAACCATCGGATATTCAGTTTTGTTCATTTTACCCTCGCTGCAAAAATAGAAAAGTAAAAAAAAAAATATAATTCTTGTCATCAACCAGTTTTTCCAGAGCATTCTTGTTATACTTGTGTAATGTGCGATGCCGTAGATTATGAAGATACGGAGATTGATTAATATTGGTTTAATTTCGATCATTTTTTTGTATCTTATATTATTATGCATAGGTATTTTGTTATATTATTATGTTCTTATTATAAGTTAATAAAAAAAAATTTAAAATCTGTTTTAAAATTTGTATTTGTAAAGAAAGGCAAAAGTTGGATATGTGAGAGAAAATCTCACGCGCGACCACTCGCGTACAAACCTACCTAGCCACCAATGCCGGGTTAAATAACCGTTTAAATGAGCTATCACACGACCCCTAATCTCGTTTAAAAAAATGATTGACTACGTCAACACACTGAGATGGTTGACGTCACTAGTATGGTATTATTATGCCAAAAAATCATAATTAAAAATAAAAATCGACCTGTTTTGTTATTTATCTACAAAATCGCCCATTCTTGAGAAAATTTACTCCAACCTAAACGTCCTCACTGTATGTATATACAGTATATTATATCAGTTTAGAGAATAGTAAACTATTCCTTAAATTGTTTGTACGGTGTGCAAAGATTACATCGATTTGTTTAGCAATTGCAACAAAACGAATCAACAAAAGTATCCCATTATCCAATTTATTTAATTCAATACATGTTTATTTTGCGAATTGTAAGTGGTTCACTCTATAGTATAGAGTCTATACCTATCGTCGTCCATTGCATTTATTTTCCTGTTACAAGAACTTATAGATCGCTATAAAACTATCAGATATCATTTCCATTAGTGCAATTCGCTTTTTCAGAAAATTTAAACTTTATGGTATAATGTCCACAATATTTTTGTTTAGTTTGTGCGTGTATGTGACGTGTATTTTTGGTAAAACCAATGATATTGGTTCAATGAAAACTACAGGTATTACAATTAGTTAAGAAAATGTGTGCTAAAAATTAAGTAAGATTTTAGGTTAGCTATATATTTACGGTAGTTATGATTGTAAGTCACGGCAGTTTGATTCTGTTTGCAAATATTACAGGAAACTAAAAATTCTATATGCTTTACATGTTATCATCATCAACGTCGTCGTCATGCGGCTTTAAAACCCTGGACCGGTCTAGGCTGACTGTACAACTTTTC
The DNA here is from genome assembly GCF_917563875.1 of Diabrotica virgifera virgifera. Taxonomy (NCBI): domain Eukaryota; kingdom Metazoa; phylum Arthropoda; class Insecta; order Coleoptera; family Chrysomelidae; genus Diabrotica; species Diabrotica virgifera. The sequence goes on from NC_065443.1 coordinate 71,083,056, forward strand.
TCCAAAAAGTTCAGTCTTCCATCAATGTAGGTACTGCCCAGTAATATATTCATTTTTTTTTAAATCTGAGGATGTTGTATCTCCATCGCATTCTGGGACGCACAATTGTCCTTTTTGCTATAGGAATCTCCTCCTAAACCAGTTTTGTAGGTTTTTGTTAATAAATCTATGCACGTGCGCTTCCGGTGTTAATATTGACAATGGAGGATAATGGATTAAGAAAAGTCTGACAATGGAGTTGTAGGCTTGGACATTTGATGTCCTTGTTAAGCTTTTTGATTTTAAAAGCTGTCTAGTGCTCTTCTTCTTCTTCTTCTTAACTCAGGCGAGACTCGTTAGTCTCTGGCACTTGGTCAAAAGACCTTTGTACCAAACCCTGTTCTTCTCCTTAAACTTTAATAAGTCATGTGGCCTCAACGAAGGCCAACAGTTTTCTTATTGGTAGTTTTAAGATCTCTTCTGGTTCAAACCTCATTTGACCAGTGAAGTTCTGCCTTACATCACCTAGCACACTGCAATAGCATAGTATGTGTATGGCAGTTTCTTCTTCCATTTCGCACTTTCTGCACCATGGTTCATTCACCTTACCTAGTTTGTATAGGTGATTTCTTAAACGACAATGTCCAGTCACCATTTCAGTGACCGTTTTGATCTCTCGTTTATTGAGGTTCATCTAACTGTTCGAGAGTTTTTTATCAATATTCTTGATTATTTTTTTAGTCTGGATTTGCCCTTGAGTGGTTCTCCATTTATTTTGATGATTCTTTATCAGCCATTTCTGAACCTCGTTTTTCATAGCATCTTTAGTGATGCCACAGAAAGGTTCTGGGCCTTCAAAAGTTTTTCTCGAGCCTTGTTTCGCTAACATATCTGCTCGTTCGTTCCCATGCACCCCTTCATGACCCGGCACCCATATTAAAGACACTTTGTTGTCTTTTGCCAGGTTATTGAGGAGATCTTTGCTGTTTCTCACCAGTTTTGATTTGGTGAGAGGGTTCTTTACAGCCAGAATAGCCAATTGGCTATCTGTGTAAATGTTGATTCTCTTAGCTTTAGGGTCCTCATCAATTATTTCATCAATGCAGGCCACCAAAGCAAAAACTTCAGCCTGGAACACCGTTGAATGTTGACCTAGGCTGTAAGATTTATTATAGTTACATGTTTGCCCAAAGACTCCTGATCCAGTACCATGGGCAGTTTTAGATCCATCAGTGAACCATATTAAGTCTCCATTAATGTTTGGGACTTTTTGTTCTCTAGATGGTATAATTGTGTTAATCTTCTCAGTGAAGATTAGTTCTGGTGTCATCATATCTAAGTTCATCATAAAGATGTATTCCTCAAGTAGAGTCCCAGTAATGTTTGTGTGGCTATTCAATACATAATTTGGCCTCCAAGTATTGTTTGCTTTGAGCCTCAGGATGGTAATAAAGGCTACCGCCGAAATATATAATTCCAGCGGAGGGAGACCTGTGATAGCCTCTAATGAAGCCGTTCCTGTACTATTCAAGGCTCCTGTTATATTTAGAAGCGCTTGTCTTTGTAGGGTGGTGAGAGTGGTCACACAAGATTGCAAAGCCGTCTTTCTCCACCAGAGTACTGACCCATAAGTAACTGTCGGTCGTATCACTGATGTGTACAACCAACATATCACCTTTGGTTTCAATCCCCAGGTTTTACCTACAACTCGTCTGCAGTTCCAGAAGAGTCGCTTAGCCCTATTGGTTATATTGGTAGTATGAGTATTCCAATTGAGTTTCGAATCCAGGGTTACCCCTAGATACTTAACCTCATTGGTTCTTTCCAGTACCTCTCCAAATAATTTTAGCTCACTCAGTCCAGTAAGCTTCCTCTTATTTGTAAAGGCTACCAGTTTAGTTTTAGAAGGGTTCACGGAGAGGTTCTCTTTCAGACACCAGTTCTCTATATAGTAAAGGGCATATCGCATCTGATACGCAACAGAGCTGGGAAATTTTCCCCTAGTTACTATGACGATATCATCTGCGAAACCCTGGACCCAGATTCCTTGGGCCCTTAGCCCATGAATCAGATCATCGACAACTATGTTCCATAATGACGGTGACAATACACCGCCTTGAGGGCATCCCTTAGTTGCCCTCAGATTTATGGTATCTTCATGCGTATCTGTGGATATTATTCTGCTCTGAAGCATCTGAATAATCCACTTGCATGTTGTGTTGTTGATTTTCTTCCTCACCAGTGCGCTTTGTATAGACTCGATTGAGGTATTATCAAATGCACCTTCTATATCTAAAAATGCAGCAAGGGCGACTTCTTTCTGATGCAGACTCCTTTCGAGTTCCGACACTAGATTGTGCAGGGCGGCTTCACCTGATTTCCCTGCCTAATACGCCCATTGCCGTTGGTGCAGTGGATTTTCATTTAAATTGTTTTTCTTGATGTGTTCGTTCAAGATTTTTTCCATGGTTTTTAACATGAATGAGGTCAGACTTATAGGCCTGTAGGATTTTGCTAAGGTGTAATCTGTTTTTCCTGGTTTGGGAATAAACGCCACCCTTGCCCTTCTCCAAGCTTTGGGAATATATCCCAGAGCATGGCTAGCTCTAAATATTGTGATCAGGGGACCCATGATTATTTCCAGACCCTCCTGGAGAAGCTTAGGAAATATATCATCCGGTTCCGCAGTTTTATAAGGTTCAAAAGTTTCAATAGCCCATCTGACCTTGTGAGAACCAAAGATCTCGTCAGAGGTCAGCCAGTCCCTTTTGGTTGGGCTATTGTTTGCTTGATGATTGTTATTAGCAGCCAATTGCGTCGACCCTGGAAAGTGAACACTTAAAAGATGCTCTACAGCCTCCTTCTCTGTGTCCGTATACTTCCCATTGGGCAATTTCATTGACTTGCGTTTGTTAATGTTACCTCTTTTGAGGATTCTGTTAACCCTGGCGCTTTCAGGTACACTTTCAATGTTTTCACAGAATTCTCTCCAGGATCTTTCCTTAGCGGATTGGATTTTCTTATTATAGGTTTTCAGTTTAGCCTTATATGCTTCCCAATCACCTGATTTTTTCGCCCTATTGAGGAGCCGTCTTGTTTCTCTTTTGTCTGGTGCTTACATAGTTCGGTTTTTATCCTGGATTCGGCTATTATTTCTTCAGGGATATAATCCTTAGCCGTAATCGTTGCACTCAGATATTAGAAACGTTCAACTCTTTCGAAATTATAGGTGATGTCAATAATAATTTGTACAATTATTTTCCTTCGCGATGCACATTTATTTGGTTTCCTTTTTGTTATTTTAAGTCCAACTTTTCCTGCTGCTTCATTGGCCTTGTGAAAAATGTCTTTTACCGAAAGGATGAAGCTTTTGATGAGATTGATGTATCCGCATGTGCTAGCAGCAAGTTGGAACCTTATGCCGTGAGTAATTCGCTATTTATTTTGACTGTTTTTACTGCCTTTTTAAATAGGAGATTTTAAAGTAGCGATGATAGATTGTCAACCTTTTACTTGATTCTGTTGTTTATTTCAAAACTGATAGATAGTCTATTGCTCACCCGTACTTGGGTCATCTGAATGAATTCCTTGTATATTGAGAGCTCCGCCATACTTATTTACCTTCACGCTATCATAGACCTACCGGAAGTTTATTAAGAGGTTATGAAACGGTTTTTTAAATTTCTAGCCTTTCTCTAGAAGCTATTCTAGTATAAATAGGTAGTCAGTTGTTGATCTGTTTGCTCCAAAACCAGCCTGATTTCCCATAATGAAAATAATACGGTAAGAAGAATATTTAAGATAATTTTGTAAACGCTGTTAAAATGATGTTCCTCTATAGTTGAAATATTTAATTTTGTGTTCTTTTTTTTGCGAATTTTAATTACGATTTTTTTCTTTCATCTTCGGGAAGTCCATATACATTAAATTTAAAAATAGTGACTATATGTTATCATTTGATCTACAAGATGTCTGATTCAAAATGGGACAAAGAATAACTAAAGATATCATGCCTAGGAATAAAATATTTCAACAAAAAATACCTAGTTAAAATCTTGTTTTTTTTTCGAAGTATGGTGTTTTCAAATATAAAATAACTTGTAGATTTGAAAGGCAGTTACATTTCCTCTCAAATTTTGAAACTTTCCAATTTTTTCCTAATATTCTGATTCTTATTTTAATTGCACTATGCCCTAAATTTAGCATTAGCCTCCTATCATTTCTGACTCCGGGTTTAGTACCTGACTCCAAGTTAGTCCTGCGCTGACCGCCTTCAAATTCACTGGTTCAGCTAATTATACGCCTACATTGTCCTTTAACTCGACTATCTTTCACGGTGTTTTTCTTTTCGTACTCTACCCTGTATTATACCATCTTTATTAATTTACCCTCTTCTCGACAATATATTATTTTTCGACCTGATTACATAACCAGCTTATTAAAGTCTGATTTAAAAACTAGATAGATTATGGAGACAGGCCATCGTAAAGTGTCCTTCAGGTAACTAAATTGTGGGATAATCACGAGAGTTGGATACCGCCATGTGCGGATAACTGTAAAATAGTCTAAACAGACTCAAATTTGAATTTTTCTTGTAGTGGGCTGAAGAAAACAATAAGTCCAAAACCCAAACGAGATTCGCTTCGTACCTTCATTCCACACGTTTTTTTTCTTATGGTCAATGGCAAATCAACTTAAACATATCCTTCGAATAATAAAAAGAAAAATAATTTATTTTTCTCATAAAATCTGAAAATTCTAATTTAGTCCTCCACTGAAGATCCAAACTATCCGAAACTCTGGGGTGAAGTGAAAAGAGAGTATTTTGCAAAAATGAACGGAATGCGCGGTGTTCAAGGAAAAATCTAAATAAAAGTTGATCGAACACCCTATTTTTTTTGGTTTTATGCTTGCAGTATCTCTTGTAGATCAAAAATACTTTAAAATTAAAATCGGTTACGGGGCACTTTTTTGCGTATGCGTAAAAAAAGATTTGTTCTATTTATTTTTCTTATTATGGTTGATGCGCTTCGGAGGAGGATGTCCACGATTACGATAAACATCGTGTCTAGGTCTCCATTCTAAAACTTTCTTAATCCATCTTCTATCTTTGAATCTGGCAAAACATCCCGCTGAGATCCATTTCAGCGTTGTAATTCTTTTAATTGCATCCGGAAGACCAGGTTTTCTCCGAACTATTTTATTTAAAACTCTGTCTCTGAGTTATATATTCAACATTGACCTCTTCATTGTTCTCTATACCACTTGTATTTTATTGATTACTTTTCTGGTAAGGGTCAATGTTTCTGCTCCATATGGTAGAAGTGGGAGTACCGATTGATTAAAGAGATTCATCTTCAAGCATATGGGAATATCTGGTTTAAGACTTCCCTCAGTTTTCCGTAGGCTGCCTATGTTAGTCCGATTCTCGTGGTTCTCTCTTGTTTGATTGTCTCTTCCTAATTTAATCTCGTGATTCATTAACAGAACATTTTGGTGGTTAATACGCGGTTATTTTATATTTCCTTGGATAAGGAATTATACACCTAACATTCATAGATTTCAAAAGTGCTTTTGACACAATTAATCGACCGAAAATTATGGAGGACCTAGAGAATCTTAGAATCCCAGAAAAATTAAAACATATGCTAACAGTGAGCATAAAAGACACCACAGCAAAGATCAGCGTTAACGGAACAACTTCTAATGAAATAAATATAAGCAAAGGCGTGAAACAAGGTGACTCTATCTCACCGAAACCATTTAACCTGATGTTGGAAGTAATAATAAGGAGGACAAACTTTGCAAACAAAAACATTATTACAGATCAACTTCAACTAGTAGCATATGCATACGATCTAGTCATAATAGATAAGACGGAGATGACACTTATAAAAGCCGTTGAAAAATTAGACAAGGAAGCGAATAGAATAGAGCTATGGATAAATCAGCACAAAACAAAATACATAACGCTAGGGAAGGACGACACAACAAATCAGAAATATCTAATAACACAGAACCATAAATTTGAAACTTTTAGCTACCTGGGAGCAACAGTAGGGAAAACTGGAAAAGAGAGAACAGAAGAAAGAATAGCAATCTGCTGAGAAGCAAGACCCTGAGCAAGAGAACCAAGATGAACCTCTATAAAACCTTAATAAGACCTGTTGTTGCATATGGGATGGACACAACAACGACTAACAAGAAATAAGAAGATAGTCTTCTGAAATTTGAAATAAAAATAATGAGAAAAATATTGGGCCACAATGTAACAAGAGAGGGAGAAATACGAATGAAAACAAATACCGAAATTGAAGAATAATTAAAGAGAGAAAATGGATATGACACATACAGAGACGCCCACAATCAGACATGTTGAGAAGGATAACTAACTGGACACCACTATGGCCCAGGTGTAGCGGCAGACCCAGAAGAAGATGGCTGGATGATGTAGAAAAAGACATAAGAGCAACGAATGTGAAAGACTGGAAAGTTCAGTGCAAGGAGAGGAAGAAATGGAAAAAAATCACGAGAACAGTAAAGACGCACAGCGAGCTATAAAATGACAGAGGACTAATCCACCTCACCCGAAAATAGGATTTTAAATGCCATGGCGTTAGCTATGATCCCTAGGGATTGTAATGCTTAATGAATGAATGAATGAAGGAATTATACATATTTTAATTAACATTGGATTACCCGCGTATCAAAATGTTGAGTGATCGCGTGGGATACACGTGTGTCCCAGGATAACTCAGGTCTAAAATATATTATCTTCAATTGCCGTTCTAATATTGAACAAAATTTATTTTTATGAAGTATTTATTAAACAACCTTATATTTTGTTAAAAGCTAATAAATACATTTCAAAAATTAAAGTTGGATAAAATGGTAACCATATCATTCATCTTCTTTTGTTGCGCATTTTAAGCAGACCACGGGTGATTCTTTCTGGTGTTCTGCAGATCCAATTATTGCAGACGGAACAATAGTCCTTTGCTCGTTTGTCTCTTTTTGACCGTTTCCTGTTTTGGCACTCTTTGGTTGGGATGTAGTGATCTATATCCCTAGTTTCTGTCGAAGTCGAAGATCTTCAGAGTGTTCGAATTATTGATTTGGACTTTTTTCTGGCATTTTTTCTTGCTAATATTATAAAGAAACCTCTATAAGAAACACTTTTCGAACAAAAATCTCCTCATCTTTATCTGAATCTGCTACTTCGAATACTTCTTCCTCTTCTAGCTCTTTCTACCATATCAGCCATTTTTCCGGATCCTTGTCAATTTTTGAAAGATATAAGTAATAATTCACATAAAAAACATAATAAAAAAAATATAGTAAATTTATTTATTTAGCATATGGCTACATCACAGTTTTTGTACATAAATAAAAAGAACAATACATTGTAAATAATAAGTAATTTTTACATACAAAAATTTAGTTGACATATTCAATCGACTGCCATCGTAGAATATGATCGGACAGTCCTATAAAAATAAACAATTAACTCACTAACAAATATTAATCTCCCAATGAAATTCAGCGTCGCGTGGAATACTACATATGTGTCCCAGAACCAAATTTAACTTCGCCAAAACTCAACAAAAAACGCACACATACTCCCCAAGTAGCAATTTTACGACCTGCAACCAATTTTGTCCGAATGGGACGTTAAATTTAAGGACAAAATTGGTTCACAATAAGCCTTAACCAAGGACAACGTCTGTTTTTCCTATGGACCAACGTTGCTGCTAATAAGTAATATAATCTGATGACCAACCGACATCGGGAATAACGAAGTCAATTATTAGGATAAGGTTTGACGTTAAGCTGACGTCGGTCTTAACCTATCTGTAGTATAAGTGCAATTAAGTGGCATACATCAACGACTACTCAACGTCGGTAATTACAACGTATCTTTTAGGATAGGTGCCAACGTTCAAAGGACGTTGGTGTTTTATCGAGTATGGTAGACGTATTTTTCGGAAAGACGACAACGACAATCCAACGTTGAGAATACCAACGTTAATTATTAGATTAAGGTTTAACGTTAAGCTGACGTCGGGTATAACCTCTATACTACAATATAATTTACTGGAAGACATTTAACGACAGCCCAACGTCGGGGATTACAGAGTATTTATTAGTATCAAACCCAACGTTCAGGAGACGTCGGGTGTTTTCTCAGTAGGTATGGTAGATTGTTGCGTGTACTTGCGGGAAGGTGAGAACGACCAAACAAGGTAGGTAATAACAACGTAGTACTTAAGTAAAGTTGCATGCGTTAACCTGACGTCAAAGTTTTTTTTTATAAGATACCTGTAATTTACTAAAAAACGTCAACGACTATCCAACGTCGTTAATTAAATTTTCGACAATTGGTGGTTTAGCTTCCAACTACAAAACGACGTAAAAATTTGCTGATTAGGGCCTATCTGACTTGACCCATCTTGACTTATATGACTATAATATGACAGATATTACATTGCATAACATAACCTTACTTTTTTACACTTGGTTTTTCTAGTTTTTCTAGAAATTGTCCGCCAGATTAAGGCGTGTTCACGACGACGACCGGTCGTCGGGAGTCTGTCGTCAAGACCAGGTTGTTTGCACTTACTTTAGGACGTATTAGGTATACCAATAGGTAAATTCGAGGTGTGCAAGGTAAAAGTAGGTTATACTAAAGGTCGGCAGGGGGTGTCCTTGTCCAAATCAGTTAAAATGTAGTGCAATTTAGGCCGCGAGTCAAATCCGCCATTAATGAAAGATCGCCATGGTTCAGCCATTTTTTGAAACATAATGTTTGGCAATTTTTTTGCTAGATTTTAATGAATATTTGATTTTAATTAACGAATTTTGTTTATATATAAAACAAGAATAATTTTGTATGGGTCTAGACATAATAATATGTTTTTTTTTTAATTACGATGGTTATTTCTATTTTTACCGTTTTGTTCGATTTAACCTGTAAATTTCCGAGGCGCTTTCAGTTTTTAGCAATTTTTATACCTAGTTTAACAGTACTCTTCCTTGTGTTTGTAAATTTTCGACCGCATTATGCAATGAGGCAGATGATTAATAAAATAATTATACAAGTCACTTAGGTTATATTCTGAATAGAGTAGGAACCTACTTAAGTAAGTATCAACAGGCCGTCATGCATCTTAGTTTCTGATGATTTAATATCCTCCAAGATTATTAACCTATTTGGTAAAAAATGAAGTGTGTCGGCCGTACTCTGTGGTAGAGAATTTTATACTATTACTTTACAAGACCAAAGTCCTAAAAACTAACGTAATTTGACGATAAAATATCTCGAGCTGAGAAGTCGAGATGGGGACGTCGAGGCAACCCGTATTTCTATTCCCCACTTAGGTGCAAATAGCGGTTTTCTGGCCGTCGTCGCAACGTCGCGTATTAACGTTGGGGCATTTAATCCAACGTTAAGACGTCGTAATATTACGTCCAATTGCTTCTTGGGTCACCACACCAAAATCTTGAGTAAACTATCCGGAAAGCTTACCTAGAAGCTGGTGCATCATATGCGCAATAACAACACATTCGTGGTTTTCTGGCAAGTGGGATACGCTGGTATCCCACGCGAGTACTGCAGGGTTAAATTCTTTTAAGGAGTGATAGCCTCTAGAAATATATGCATTAAGTTACGGTTTTACAGATGTCGCTAATATGCTTATGACCTTAAAAGCAAAAATATTGTGGTAGGGGAGCCCAAGCGGGGATCTTTGCAGTTACTTGAGCACGTCAGATTATCATATGTGGAGAAACCTGGTACCCTGCAGATGTACCTCTACCATATATTGGCTCTTAACACAGGGGAGTTAGTTAAGGGGGGCCTGAAAAAAAATCTATCCTTAAAAAAACTCGAAATGGTCAGATTAAGATAAGGTAAGTTAAGTACATGCAAAAGAGTGTATATTATTTCAAAAATCTGACGATTTGAGCCGGGCGTAAGGAAATGGGTGAGTCCCAAAATTTCACAAGAAAAAATCGAATATTTCGCGAAATGAATGACAAACGGAAAAACTAAAAAATATGTGCTCAATATTTTTTAAAAATCAATTGAATGATACCAAACACGACTTCCCATGGAGAGAGGGGGGGGGGTAAATTTAATATTTTAAATACGAATCCGGCAATATTTCGCGCGAAATAAACATCAGATCGAAAAATTGTAAAATACACTTATTTAATATTTTTGAAAAATCTATAGAACGGCATAAAACAGAACCCCCCACGGAGGAGGGTGAGGGTTTACTTTAAAATCTTAAATAAGAGCCCCCATTTTTTGTTGCAGATTTGGATTCCTTACGAAAAAATAAGTAACTTTTATTCGAAATATTTTTTCGAATTATGCAGAGATGTCGTTATAATCGGAAAAACCGATTGTTGGAAATGGAAAACTAAATTAAAAAATGGCAAGCGCATGCTTAAATGGAATACTTTACTTAACTTTTTTTTTATTTTAGGACCTACTCTTTACAACCCAATAGGTCCCCATAACGATCGAGTGACTGCACATTTAGCATACTTTGCTCTCCTATTATTGACAATATAGCCTCTAGAAATAACATTGTTATGATTTTACAGATGTCGCTAATATATTTATGGCCTTAAAAGCAAATACTTTGTCGTTCCACCCCTGAAATGAGCAATGAATTTCAGAGACTACAGAAACACATTACCCGCTATGGTCTCAATGATGATTGTTTCCTGGGTATATTTAGATTTCGTTGTACAGAACTTCAAAATTGCTTTAGTGTTTTATATGAGAGTTAAAGTGGAACTTTCGTTGCTATGACGAATTTTACGTTTTGCTCCCAACTTTTATATATGCAAATCAGAGCAAAAGAGAAAATGAAATAATATCAGCGGAGCTTTTCTAAAGCATGTACTGCGAGTTTGAAAAATGTACAAGTTTAATTTTAAACAACTGGGGAATTTTAACTGCGAGATAAAAGTTTTGCCATTTTATTTGGAATTTTTATCAAAACTAAATACTAATTTGAGCTGGTAAATGCATGTAATTTTTTGTAACGAATTTACCAGAATCCTATTAGTAGCAACGATAAAGTTAAACAAATTCATTTTAAATTTGTTTTGAACTGTTTATAAATTTAAAGTAATTTCATAAAACCTACCAGAAAAAGGATTTTTCGTATTTAGCTGTATGCCACAATTCACAAAAATTTATTAAAAAACCTTTAATTAACGTATATTTATATAAAATATATAAAAAAGAGTGTGTGTACTTGGTACGCACGTAAGAAGTTATACTTCTTTACCACTATTTAAATAGGTTTTAAAAATTTATTCAAAATTACCTATTTAGTCTTAACTTCACCCTCTTAATATGATTTTACATTATATTAAAATACGTTAACAAAAAACGGAACTGCCATCTAGTCTACTAAAATGTAAATACCACAAAGTTTTCTAATTTCTCTTTTTTGCCGATAGCTCAGTATTAACCGTATTAAAATAATATAAAAACTTAAATAAACAAAAAAAAAACGATGGCCCATCCAACTAATAACCGCGCCCGATACTGCTTGACTTCGATGAACGGACAAGAGAACAATTTATAATCAGCCGTTGCCGATTATAAATGACGCAAAATTATATTTACTAATAAATTCATCATCATCCTCTTTGCCTTATCCCTATGCGGGGTCGGCTTCCCTAATTGTATTTCTCCACACAATTCTATCTTGGGTCATATCAATGTCAATCCCCTTTACCAATATGTCCTGCCTTATCGTCTCCCCCAGGTCTTCTTTGGTCTTCCTCTCCTACTCCTTCCAGGAATCTGCACTTCAGCTATTCCTCGTATTGGGTGATTAACGTCTTGACGTCGAACATGACCAAACCATCTTAGCCTATGCTCTCTCATTTTGGCATCAATTGGTGCCACACCTAGACTTCCCCTAATATACTCATTTCTAATTTTATCCTTCTTTGTCACTCCACTTATCCATCTAAGCATTCTCATTTTCGCCACATGCAATCGTTGTTCCTCTTTCTTCCTAATTTCCCAACATTCAGTTCCGTACATCATAGCCGGTCTAACGGCTGTTTTATAGAATTTTCCCTTAAGCTTCATTGGAATTTTTCTGTCACACAACACACCACTCGCTTCTTTCCACTTCACCCATCCAGCCCCAATTCTACTTCATACATATCCATCTATTTCTCCATTACTCTTTAATACCGATCCCGGCTACTTAAAACTATTGCTTTTTACAATCAGTTCACCATCCAAAGATACGATTTTATTTGTAGTAACTCCATCTTTAAATGAACATTCCAAATACTCTGTTTTTGTCCTACTAAGTTTTAAACCTTTTTCTCCAGAGCTTGCCTCCACTGTTCCAGTTTTTGTTCTAAGTCTCTTTCACTATTTGCTACTATTACGACATCATCAGCATACATTAAGCACCATGGAGTGTTATCCTGTTGTTTCGCTGTTATCTGGTAAAAAAATAATGAAAATAAATACGGACTAAGCACAGAGCCTTGGTGCAATCCTACTTTCACATTAAATTTATCAGTCTCTCCCACACCTGTCCTAACACTAGTCGTTACTCTCTCATACATATCCCTCACAATCTTTACATATTCACTAGAGACTCCTTTCTTATTGAGTGCCCACCACAGAATCTCTCGAAGAACTCTATCATATACTTTCTCAAGATCAATGAATACCATATGAGCGTTTGTTTCTTTACTCCTGTATTTTTCCATCAACCGCCTCATAATGAAAATTGCATCTGTTTTTGATTTTCCCTGTATAAAACCAAATTGATTCTCGGATATTTCGGTCTCTTTACGTATCCGTCTATCAATTACTCTTTCCCATATTTTCATGGTGTGGCTAAGCAGTTGTACAGGCCTGTAGTTTGTACATTGTTGTATATCTCCCTTGTTTTTGTAAACAGGTAACAGTGTACTGCTTCTCCATTCGTCTGGCATTTGTCCAACTTCCATAATTCTATTAAATAGGCCTGCTAGCCACCTTGTTCTTGTCTCTTCCAATGCTCTCCATACTTCTCCGGGAATATCATCTGGTACTACTGCTTTTCCTTTCTTTATTTTTTGAAGCGCTTGAGCCACTTCCTCGTTTGTTATTTTGATGACCATTGCTGCCACTGTCTCTGTTGACTCTACAGGCTGTCTGTCAAATTCTTCATTTAATAAGCTGTCAAAGTAATTTCTCCATCCCTTTTTGATATCCCTTTCGTAAACTAGTATTTTTTTATTTTGATCTTGGATATATCTAATCTGATTAAAATCTTTTGCTTTGTTTGCTCTCTGTTAGGCTATCTTATATATCTTCGTTTCGCCTTCCCTGGTATCAAGATGATCGTATAGCTTTGAATACGCTTCTGCTTTTGCTTTTGCTACTGCTACTTTCGCTTCCTTTTTCGCCACCATATAGTTTTGAAGATCTGTGTCGGATCTGGTTTCTTGCCACTTTTTATATAATTTTCTCTTTTCTTTTATTTTTCCTTGTACTTCGTTTGACCACCACCAAGTCTCTTTTTCCTCAAACTTTTCTCCTGACGATTTCCCAACTATTTCAATAGCAGTCTCTCTAATACTACTGGCCATTTGTTTTAAATTGTATTAGGGCTTCCTTTCATGTTCCAACATATTTTTTCTACTATTCTTGTCCCGAATAGACCTTCCTTCTCACCTTTTAGCAGCCACCACTTGATTTTTTGTGGTGCTCTCCGATATTTTTGTTTAGTTTCGCTTTTTACTTCGATGTCCAAAACAAGCAGCTTATGTTGTTGTCTTACTGTCTCACTAACTATTACCTCGCAGTCCTTGTATTCCCATATGTCTTCTTTCCTTATCATGAAGTAGTCTATTTGTGATTGATGTTGTCCACTTTTGTAGGTAATAAATTGAGTTTCTCTCTTTTTAAAGAATGTGTTAACAATCGCCATATCCAATGCTGTTGCTAATTCAAGCATGTCATCTCCAGCTTCCATTTTAGTTCCAAAGACTAATCCCCCATGTATTGCTTCGTATCCTGCCTTGGCTTGGCCCACATGTGCACTGAAATCACCTCCAATTATAACTTTCTGCTCTGACGGAATATCACTCAGGACGTCTCCTAATTGGTCATAGAAAGCTCTTCTTTAATTCTCACCCAGACCTCTTTGAGGAGCATACACACACAACATTCAATACTTCTTTATCAATTACAAATTTCACTGACATCATTCTATCACTCGTTCTTACAACTTCCACTGCGTTATCTTTTATTTCACTATCAGCAATTATACCAACTCCATTTCTAGTGTTACTACTTCCTGCATACCACAATTTGTAACATTCACCTAGTTCTTTCGCCCTTTGACATTTCCACCTAGTTTCTTGAATGCAAGCAATTTGAACTCTCCTTCGTTTGAGCGCATCCACTAACTCCAGACTATTACCTATAAGTCTACCAAGATTTCACGACCCCATCCTGATTTTTCTAACCTGCAATGGTGTTCCCCCTAAGATAGTCGTCACCCGGAGATCCGAACGGAGGCTCATTTTACTTCTGGTATATTTTACCTCAGGAGATGCCATCATTTCAGTATAAGTTTTTATATCTTTGGAGAAGGTCTTTTCATTTTTATGGCCTGAAAAGATTTTGTTTAAATATTTGATGCCTGAGTGCCTTTTCTATAAGCACCATACCCCGCCCTGCACCTTTAGCCAATACACCACCAATGCAACCAAAGTGCAGTATTACCCCACACCCGCCTGCATTTTTCTGTATAGGCCAGGATCCCTACTGTAAGGACTGCCCTATAAGCCAATGTATTGTTGCCGGTATCCCGCCACTAGGAGGCATGTACTTTATTGGGGATACTGTTATCAGCAAATATATAATATTTACTGATAACAGTATCCGTAACAGAATCAGTAAATATTTAATATTCGGGATATTTACTAATAAATTATCAGTAAATATTTATCACAGTCGTATTGCAATTGAATTAACAGAACAACCAATAGTTTTTTTCATATTCTTTATTTGAATTGATACGTATAATTAGAAAGATTTAGCAACTTACGTGCGCGTACTTCAGGCTATCGTTTTTATCAAAATTCACTCTCAATGCATTTTTACCAATAGCGCATAAAGAACTATAGCTTCAAAAAATCGCTTTTGCGCTATATCATAGAACGTTTTAGGAATGACAAGCCCATCAACAGTACTGTTTACAAGATATACATGTTTAGCCAATAAATCTGGGTGGTAACCCTGTAACTGGTTTATAAGGTTGTTATAAAGTTACACTTTTGTATTTGTTATTATGTGATATTCTCCTTGATTTTAAATCACGGCCATGTAGAACTCCCAACAATATCGGGAGTATAACTCCCAACAATGTAATTTCATAGTTGGTGATACCTTTTCATTTTTCGTAGAGGCTATACTGTATGGTCAAATTGTTCTTTATAATGTGATTGTGTGCAGTAATTCGCCTACGTAAATTTCGATGGGTCTGTCCAATATATTAAGTTCGGCATCTTCAAAAATCCGAAAAACTGTTTTTATGGGGTATTTGGGGGTTTAAACGTGTTTCTCCCATTTTTAAATGTTTTAAAGAACTCAGTTACCTACTTCAATGTATATATCTGTAGTGTTTTGGCAAAGATTGATATATCCGTTTAACCTTAATATAGAAAATTAAGAAATACAGTATTTGATAAAATACACAAAATAAAAAACTAGACGTGCAGCCATTTCAAAAAAAAGGTACACGCCTTTTTTCAAAAGCAAAAAATTTTTTTGGGATTATGTACAAACAATTAACGGGTCTATAAAATTGACGTGTTTTATAAAAGCTTCAAATATGCGTGTCAATTTTTTAAATTTTGAAATTGATTGCATCCTCTCTAAAAAAAAATAAAAACTAAAAATGTAGTTTTTGATGGAAGGATGAACTGGCAAGGGGGTGGTGGGTTAAAGTTACGCTGAGTTTCATTATATTAATCACATAAAATTTGAAAAATAAAGATTCTGGGAGTAAGGGGAGAATGTGATAATTTATTTACCTGTTCATAAGTGAAAAGTTTGATGCGCCACTGTAAAAGCATTTTTGTCAGTAAAAATTGACAGCATAGTGCTCATACGTTTCCTTTTAGGTTCTACTTTTAAGTTATAGACTCTTATCGTGCCTAAAATGATTAGCAAATTTCACCTGTTCCAGCTCTTGGTCTATACCTAATAATATCGCTGTCCCGGTGGAACATTGACGTAACTGCAAATTTATAGAAAATGAGTTTATGTCGTCACTGGGTCCAAACTTGGTTACCCCATGCGACAGATCACTATCAGACGTATTGTTCAGCTTTTAGCCACCAGGGAGCAGATGCGTCATAGCTGAAAAATCAGCCGACCTAGAAGAAACAATGACATAATGTACAGTTGTGCTTCGATAAGTCGAGTGTGTGTTTGTACCTACGGTGCTACATTGACGCAATTTTATTTTATGTTATTGAAACCTTGACGTAACTGTATTTTGTGTCATTTTTAATCTGGATTTCGCCTTATTTTGGGGCAACATTGACGTAAGTGCATTTTATGTAAGTACTATTTTTATGATATTATTAGATTTAAATGCATGATAAATGTTCCAGTGAACACTATCATTCTTCCACTACTGAGGTATCATCATCATCAGAAGAAGAAGAAGCAGGCATAAATATACACTAAGATCCCCAAACACCAATACTTGTTAATGCTCTCTTAGTCAAGAAAGAATTAATTAGGAATGCTAAAAAAATAGGAGCTCCTTTAACGGTTCAAGAAATGGATTTCACCGGGTTTTACGACGTAAAAGCGCTGTACAATGAAATGAACTGGATGTTGTTAGCTTAATGATAACTGAAGTAATGTTAATTTAAATCTTAAAAGGGAAAGATTACTTCCTGCATAAGGAAAGTTATAAACAACCAACGTGGACGAAAGTTGATGTTTGCCAAAAAAGAAAGAGTCAGAGTTCATCCGAATAGTTTTCACCAAAATGCCATCTCCGTAGGGCTTACTCTTCAAAAATTCCTTTAGGTGATAACAAACTAAAAGATTCGAAACAATTGCTTTCAAAACATATAATTCCTGGATTTTGTAAAGCCTTTTACGATTCAATTTTTCGTTGATACCTACTTTTTTTGTAATTTCAATTTTATTTTTAAGTTCCTTTTTATTAAATTTTATTAAATCCTTTTACTACAATTTTCAATTTGTTTAATAAACATTTTCAATGACTTTTTGTCCTTATTTCCACGCCACCTTTCAGAACTAGCTAGATAACCAAAAATTTTACAAAATGAGTGTGTCTGTGGAAATTTTTTAGAATATTATATGAAAATTTAGAATTTAGTTTTAAAAATATTATCTTTAAAACTAAATTCTAAGTTTTTCTTCCTAAAACTAAATTCTATATTCTAAATTTTTCATCCCTTTTGATCCCCAATTGCAATTACGTCATTGTTGCCACAAAATAACTGTGGCAACAATGACGTAATTGCAATTGGGGATCAAATTTAGGGATGAAAAATTAAGAATTAATTTCGAATGTGTAGTAGAGTTACAGTATATCACGGTGGCCAAGTATAACTGCAATACTAATCCAGTATCTCCATTATGCTTCATTTCATGAGGTATTAAGTAAAATAATTTTATATTTTTGGCTCTCCTGAAAAGTTACACTTTTGTAGTTGCGTCATTGTTCCACCGAGACAGCGATATGTCGATTCGCTAATCTGAGACACAACAACTCTCTACACTACAATCACAATAAAGATGCAATCACTAGAAATAAACAAGCACGAGGAGCACTCAGAAATCATAATTTGGGAGTGCTCCTTGAACATTCAACATGTGTTGGTTTGTTTATTTCTATATAGTGCATTTTTATTGTGATTGTAGTGTAGGCAGATGTGTCTAAGATTAGCGAATCGACATACTGTTGATTTGTGTTCCATTATAATTTATTCCCACTATTTTTTCTAAGATTTTTTAAAAATATGCATAGAATATGTTTACATATAAATCGTTGTAGATATCGCTAAATATTTATGTAGATAATAATAAAATATACAAAGATATTTGAAATCTGTCCTATTTATTCTAGCTTATGAATTATTAAAAAAATTTCTGACGCTGTGTATTTCTCGCCGGATAAAAGCAAAGAGGTAAGTAGGTTCAATCGAGGCAATAGCCTTAAAAAGCCCAACCCAATTTTCCCAAACGGGATAACTGGGATGAGAGCGCAATGTCTTTATCTGACGGGCCATCTTCGATCCGAAGGAAAACGTCTTTTACGTGACCGGTTTACCATCGTGGTATTTCAACTTTAATATCGGGACAACATTAGCTCTGACAATGCAACCGATGGAGAATGTTATTCCTTTTATGGGGACTATTTTCCTTCACCTTAGCCTTGATGTGGAAAGCCGGAACGTTTACTTGAATACATAAAAATAAAAGATGTAAACGACGTTAAAGCGTCATTAAGAACGTATTTAAAAAACTGTTATACTCGAGAAAGTTCCGACAGAAGTTAAACCTTTTATAGACAAACATCTGGAAAACACATTTATATTCAAAAACATTTAATTTCACAAGAATTAAACCTCATAAAATATTTTAAATATTTTAGGCCTGGATCCCGCGCACCAAAATAAAGTTTATTAATAGCAAGCTAAAAATTTGTTAATAGCTTAACGGTGTCTAGTCGGACAAACTTTGATGTTTGGGAACACTGGAACAGAAGAAGTTTTAATTATAGAACGATGAAACGTAAGACGCGATGAACTATCCCAGATAATAGAAATAATATTCCTATAATTTAAAAATAATTTGAAAATAATATTTTAACCAACCAAGATAGTCATCGTTGACCACCCTAGCTCAGCTAAGTCTCTCAAGGTGTGTGTTCGTCTTGCCCTAATCTTAGAGATGAACTCTGAAAATTTAGAATGGAAGCAAACAAAACAATACTTTAACTAATCCTGGTTATTGTTCAATAAAGATATAATAAGAATGTGACTTATTAAATGCATTAACAAATATATTCAAATTTTTGGCAAAATTTAACAGTTTGTAAATTATACTTATGGAGTTTGGTATTGGTTCGATGGTAACTTCTTGATGTCGAATGGTACTGCTGTAGACTTCATGTAGACCTGGGCAGATGTTTGGCCTCAGATCCCTGCAGCTGAAGATGTTTGTCGTTGCAGTCGAGATGACATGGTCTTCATTAATGTCATCATCGTTGAGGATGGCTTGAAGCTCCAGAGGGGAGAAAGGTTGATTCTATTCCCAAAAACTAGAAAATATAATGCGTTAAAGTGACAATCAAGAAGTTAATAAACAAAATGTTCCTTTGCCAATTAGTATTCAAAAACTAGTAGATGACAAGGGTAAATTAAATGGAATTAAGATGAGGGAAATAGTTAAATAGATTGATTATTAAAAGCAAACAATATATGAAATAGAGAGAATGTAAAATATGAAACATGTGCTTTTTGACATGGAAGGTTAGGTAAATAAAAAAAGATCATTATAAAAAATTAATACAATCTTAGAAAATGTTGTACCGTGATGTTACAAACTACTCACCCCAAGAGAATTAGTGTTGATGCATAAATAAAGCCAATATTTAAATTTCATGCCTTTTTAACCCGGCACCCGCCACGTAGGGTGCTACCAGCACCCCATAACACATTTTTATCAAATATTTGGTATTTCAAATTTGGTAACCGAGCTGTGCGTCATAGTAGCTTTCTATAATATTATATAGCATATATGTGTTAGTGTTTGAAGTGGTTATTTAGTGTCATTCTGAACTTATAGCTCTAAAGTCGAATTGGGATGTCATCATCTGGTACTTTAAGTTTTAAATGTTTTTTGTATTTTTGATAAACAGGTCAAATTTACCTTTTTTATTGAAATAACTGATTTAAATTATTAATATAGACTCTGTACTCTGTACTTTTTAGATATTTTACTTGACTTCATTTATTATGGCTAGGTACTTGCTAATTTGCTTATAACACCTTTTTCATTTTATTTTTTAACTTTTATAACATATTAGTGGCTAATAAGTTAATAAAATATGTTTATTTATATTCTTGTATTACTCAACACATTATTTTGTTTTTAAACAAGTAGATCACAGAAAAATTTTAAGGGGTGCTGTGAGCACCCCACGTGGCAGTTGGCGCCTTGCAAAGCCACGTGGCAGGTGCCGGGTTAAGAAATAAGTCTTCCCTACCATTTTCAGTTTGCCAGCGAGCAGGGGTGAAGTTTCACTGTCATGACAGTACAACGTAGGAGGTGGCAGCCATGTTCCATATTAAGACAGATATCTACAGAGTAAAGATATATTGAAGTACGTTCAGTATGTTCAGTTGATGATTTAAATAAAAAAAGATATGAAATAGAGGATAACAAAAGAGGGCGCTAACGAGTTTTTAACGAAAAAAACAGGTAAAACCAGTAGAAGATAATAATAATTATTATTGAAATATTAGACAAAATAAAATAAAATAAATATTTAAAAATAAAATAGCAAACATGTGATGTCTGTAACGTTACAACGTGATTTTAATTGTGGAACGTGTCATCCTGACAAGTTTATAATTGTTAAAACTAGCAGGTTGTTTTTAAGTTTATTCAATAGGAAACTATAATATATGAAAAAATGTTTGTCCGGCAAATATTTTCCTCATCATCACGTAGCGCTACAACACTGGGTGGGTCCTGGCTGACTGTACAACTTTCTTATAATTTGTTCGGCCTTCCATCGACCTAGGGTCAAATGGGATGTTAATTTTTCAGAGATCTGCTTGGATGTTATCTCTCCATCGCATTATGGGACGTCCGAGTGGTCTTTTGCCTCTAGGACAAATATGTCGGTCGTACTAATAAGTCCGACACTTAGAACATGTCAAATGACAGGAATTATGTTGGTGATAAATAGCAGTCTTAGTTTTGCATAAGGGCTTAATAAAAGTGTAACAAAGTTTGTCCGACTAGACAGAGTTAAGCTATTAATAAATTTTCAGCTTGCTATTAATCAACTTTTGGTACGCGGGATCCAGGCCTATAGACTAAGAGCCGCTATAGGTGAAATTTCTTAATCATTTTAGGCACGATGGGACCCCATAACTTAAATAGTAGAACCTAAAAGAAAACGTTTGAACACTGTGCCGTCACTTTTCAGTGGCACATGCGTCGACAGTGGCGCATCAAACTTTCCACTTATGGACGGGATAAATAAATTAAAAGTTAACAGAACTTACTAACAGAATTAATTTTTTTTATTTTTTAAGTTCTATGTGATTAACACATAGGATTCAGCGTGATTTTAACCCAACACCCACTTTCCCCTGCCCATACCATCAAAAACTTCATTTTTTGTTTTTATTATTTTTTTTTTGGTGGGATGCAATCAATTTTAAAATTTCAAAAAATTCACAAGCATAGCTGAGGCTTTTATAAAACATGCCTATTTTTTATAGACCCATAGGTAGAGTGTACATAACTTCAAAAAATTAAAATAAAATTTATTTTTTCAAAAAAGCGTGTAACTTTTTTTGAGGAATAGCTGCAGGTCTAATTTTTCCTTAATCTTGTGTATTTTATCAAACACTATATTTTTAATTTTTTTCAGATTTTTCCGTAAGGCTCCCCACCTTCAAAAATCCGAAAAACTTTTTTTTTGGGGGGTTTTGGGGGATTTTCCCTATTTTATAGACTTCACAATATATCAAATCAATTCTTTTTTTATAGGTTATACGTAACTTGAAGTAACTAAGTCCTTTAGAATATTTAAAAATTAGAAAAACACGTTCAAACCACCCAAAACCCCTTAAAAACAGTTTTTTGGATTTTTGAAAATAACCAGCGCTACAGAAAAATCTGAAAAAAATTAGAAATATAGTGTTTGGTAAAATACACAAGACTGAGAAAAAATTAGATCTGCAGCTATCCCCAAAAAAAAGTTATATACTTTTTTCCAAAAAAAAAAAAAAAATTTTAAATTTTTTGAGGTTATGTACACTCAACCTACAGGTCTATAAAAAATAGACGTGTTTTATAAAAGCCTTAACTATGCGTGTGAATTTTTTGAAATTTTAAAATTGACTGCATCTCACCAAAAAAAATAAATAAAATCGAAAAATAAAGTTTTTGATGGTGGGGGCAGGAAGAAGGGGGTGGTGGGTTAAAATTACGATGAATCGTATGCCTTAATCACCATAGAACTTAAAAAAATGAAAAAAATTAAATTCTGGTAATGAGATAGGGTATTTTTTAATTTATGTATCCCTTCCATAAGTGGAAAGTTTGATGCGCCACTGTAGACGCATGTGCCACTGAAAAGTGACGGCACAGTGCTCAAACGTTTTCTTTTAGGTTCTACTGTTTAAGTTATAGGGTCCCGTCGTGCCTAAAATGATTAAGAAATTTCACCTATAGAGGCTCTTAGTCTACTATCATTTATCATGTATATTTAGTATTCTTCCGTATGTAGGAAGAGAGTATAAAAGAACAGTTAGTAACTACATCTCCCACACAATAAATGCAAATAAAATATGCAACGATATAGTCACTAAATAATAAAAATGTATTCCTCTATTTTCCCGTTTTCATTTAGTAAACGAGCTTTAGTAAGGATGCATTAAAATTTATTACGGACAATACTATAAGTAAGAAAATTTAATAGTGTCATCTAAAACGAGATTTAACGGTCGACAATTCGGCCAAAATCTTACAAATGGATTCAGTATTCCGGCAAGCTTCCGATTTTACCCTAAATTATTAGCAAACTTCCGTACGTGATAACTTCAATTTCCGTTGGACATCTAAATGGATTTACGATCTATCCGCACAAATATGTAATATTCTCTGGCTTATTTTTTTGCTATAAATATTCCGGATAAGATTTTGACGACAACATTATTGCGTTTTGAGGAAATCAATAACTAAACGGAAAGCAAATA
Source organism: Diabrotica virgifera virgifera (assembly GCF_917563875.1). NCBI lineage: Eukaryota > Metazoa > Arthropoda > Insecta > Coleoptera > Chrysomelidae > Diabrotica > Diabrotica virgifera. Next base: position 71,106,078 of record NC_065443.1, read on the forward strand.
CCACCAGTAACGTAAGTTGTTGATATATGTTTATCTTAAAAAGAAAGTCTACCTGACGAAAGGGGAAAAGTAATAACTACTCCGGTTTAAATGGTCATTGAACTAACATGGGTAACTTATGAAAAACTGAGGGAAGTCTAAAAGTAGGTATTCTCATGTTCTTGAAAAGAAAGGTATTTTGTCAGTAAGTATGTACTTCCAGTTGTAACGTATGTAGTAGAAACATTTACCTTCACCAAAAGTAATCAATAAAATACAACTGGCACAGAGAGCAATGGAGAGGTCAATGTTCAATATATCTCTCACAGCCACAGTTTCAAATCAAATAATTATGAGAAAAACTGGTATTACGGACACAGTTAAAAAAATTACAACGCTGAGTTTCTTAACAAAATCGACAAACATTGCTTTCCATAAGATTCTATTTTATCTCCTTTTGATGTCTCTTTACTTTTATATTATGGTGTTTTTGTATTTTTTATGAGGACGTTCTTTTGTTTTATACATGGGTGTAGTAAGCTTACAATTAATTAACATTTTCTGAAAAAAATGTTATCGTATAATCTATACTCAATGCACTCAATCAAAATAATATATTCATATACAGGGTGTATTGTTAAGAATGTCCAAACTCTGAGTTGTAGATTCTAGACTTCAAATTATTAAGATTTAACCCAAACCATTTTTATAAAATGTGGCTCCTTACTGAATTACAGGGTGTTGTATTTAATAATTTTAAAACTATTTTTACCCAATACTTTAAAACTATTTGACGTTTCCTTATCATACTTGGCAGAAAGTGTGGCTACTATACACCCAACGATCATAAATTATGACAAATAAACGTTTCTAGCTACTATATACCAGATGCGTACGACAGGGGATAGTGAATGGTTAACCCTTCCCAAATTCTACACGACTAGGGAATTACTATTTTAGCGTAATTTTTAGATTATTCAATACACTCTATGTAAATAATATACTCTTCATTGCTAAAGTCATTAGTTTTCGAGATATTTGAAGTTAAAAATGAAACGGCACAGTTATTTTGATCAACTTATGATATGATTCATATGATTAATATTTAAAAACTGTTTGTACCCAGTACTTTAAAACTATTTGACGTATCCTTATAATAGTTGGCAGAAAGTGTAGGTACTGTACACCTTACTAAATTCATAATCGTTTCTGGTTACCACCAGAGGCGTAAGACAGGGGAAAGTGACTAGTTGAATCTTCCCAAATTCTACGGCACTCACAGAATTGCTATTTTAGTTAATTTTTAGATTCTCCAATACTTTTTATGTAAATAATATAAGGCACTTAGAGCAACAGTGGCAGAAGCCACAAATTGAACATTTTTATAGTAAAATATCAATATAAGCAGCAATATTAAATCTTCGGATTAACAAGGGTCTACACTACCTACCTCTATATTTGGCTAAATGGCGCCACATAATTTTTAGCGCAAATACGACGCATCTTCCACAGTTTGTTCTGATTCGTTTAAGGACTGCTAAGATTAAGATCCGTTCCTAAAGCTCAAATTTTCCTTCATATATGTTTTATTTGTTTGCTTCGGGTTTATCTTCTGCGAGAGCTTCTTTTGATACATTCTTTGGTAAATTCATAACATACTGATTTTTCAGTGGATATTTCCTCAGTGATTTTTGTACTATGTTTATGTTTTGGTACTATATTCGTTCGTAGCTTTGCTAGAGCTAGTTTGTGTTCACTACCGTCGTCTCCTGAGTTTATAGTTCGAACATTTAAGAACTGCGTTAGATGAATTTTCTTGTTAGTGACTATAAAATCAATCATTTATTTGAGTCCTCTGGAGTTTTCAAACTTATTGAAGTTATACTTCTTTAGGCGCGATTGAGAGTAAAATTTCATAATACTGCGCGCATGGGCACACAGACAGTATGGCGTTTAGTTGCTGAATTTTTCAAATTATGTATAAATATGTTAGTGCAAGAAAAGGTGTGAAAAGAATATACTAGTGTTTTTAGTAAATATATTTATTATAATTTTTGTGTCTTTGGATTTGTCTTCCTCAGGAGTAAGATGAGTATTATTAAAACATTTTATTGTATATTTATTATACTTGTCTGTTTGTAAGTACCGTGAAGTGTCATTAGGTACGTCCGAACCGATACAGACAGAGTCCTCTTAGCGTATTTGGTATAGCATTCGGCCAGAGATCGAGAGGTCTTGAGTTCGAGTCCGGAGCAATCCTATACGTTTTTTTATGTTTTTTGAAAGCGGTAAGCACAAGATTAATTTGGTGTTTAAAAAAATTGAAACAAACTGTTTAAAGTATATATTTATTTTTAAGAAATCATATAATAGAAGTATAACTTCTGACGTGTGTACAAAGTACACACACATTCTTTTTTTGTTATATTGAGTCTTATGACCAAGAATGTAATATTAATTTTCGGCTAGTTTAAAAACAGAGGTTATTCATGAGTTCTCCACTAGGATTGACCTGTCCTCATTAAATCTTTATTTAACTCGAGGTGCATAGTTTTGAAAGGGCTGTAGTTAATAGGTCTTGAACGAGTCATTAATCGCCAGTTTATGCAAATTTAGAGCAGTCACATCTTAACATATTTCTGTCATACAAAATAACGAAAAATCTAAAATATTTAGAAAAGCAAAACCTACATTTAATTAATTACTCTTTGACATTTTTGGTAGAACTAATATATTTTAAGTTATTTCGAAAAAAATGCATTATTCTCAAAATTAAAAAAAATTTACTCTAAAACCAAATTTTTTCAAAAATAAGCACTTTGAACCTTGTAAAGTGGTAAAGATTAATTTCATTTGGGATGCTACTTAGGGAATGATGTTCGCGATTTTTTACAAATAAGAGTTATCCTTATTTTGAGCGTAACTTGCTTATTTTTGATGTTGGAACCTTTTTAAAAAATAAAAATAAAGCTTTTTAAACACTTGGTGTGGACTAGTTGTTAAACTAAAAAAGTTGTGGAGAGTTTCTCCGAATATGCTTCATATTTGAAGTGAATACTTCTTATCTCTTGTTATGAAATTTTGACGGAACTAAAATCGTAATTCGCGTCATTCAAAAATCGTGACGCGTGAGGTAACCTTCTGGTATACCGTAATATACATATTTATACACTTATTGTTTATTTAGTTATTTCACGTTGAAATATTCGATTTGCAATTTGACGAATACGATCCTTCTTTTCATTAGCTACAACTCTGCTTCTACCAGGTCTACAGGCTCGGAGTTATCGAAATGCCTCCTACTTTTTCAGGTAAATATTTTCATACATGAAATGTCTCCCAGGTACAATCGAAATGCCTCCGGTTTGTTAAACATTTAGGCTGATATTTTTTCTACTTAATCTCTGTATAATGAGACAATGTTGCCAAATCATAATTTAAATAGGTACTAAAATGTAAATAAAATATAGTAACATAAATATTTCACAGTATGACATATTTCTTTTTAGAAAAGAAACTTGTTCCGACAATCTAATAGCCAGCCTTTCTGGGTAATTCCAATTCCGATTCTTATCTCTTCTTAACGATTCCATGAATAGGTACTTTTACCTTAATCTTTTTGTTTGTTTATATTGTACTAAATATGTACTAATGTACTAAAAAACCTGCAAAGCATTTGTGAAAACACAGGGATGTGAAAATACGATAATTGAATCAATATTAGATCATAACCACGAGAAGTTGTCTGCCGAAGTTACTCGGCAGAAAAAACTCAACCGAAATTACGCATTTTCTTATTTATATTTTTGGTCTTTCATTCTTATATCCTGAAGTTGTTAGCGATTTTTTTGCTATAAATTTGGCAGAAATTAAACCAGTCGATGAAAGAGTCACCCAATTTTGTGATTATCTTGTTGATAATTACATATCTGAAAATTCAACATTTCCTCCACATCTTTGGGCTGAGCACTCTTCATCCTTACAAAGAACCACAAACCCATGCGAAAGTGTTCATTTCAAGTATAATTCTTCTTTCTACTGCCCTCATCCCAACATTAATAATTTTATTGATATAATTTTACAATTTCAAATAAATACCTATATTAAAATGAATTCTGTTTCGACACCAAAAAAAAATGTTGCCGAAAGTAAAGCAAAAATTAATTTTCTAAATGAAAAAATTTTAGAATTAAGACAATGTAAAATAAATAGAGTAGAATTTGTCAAAGTAGTATCATATAAATTTAGGAAAAATATTTTGTAATTTTATATGTCTATACACATTTTGTAATATTTTCCAAATAAGTTTTTTGTGATGTTATTTTTAATAAATCTATAAAATATGTAAAAATAAATAAAATAAATTTCGACCAAGAGTCAGGATTCTGTTAACCGAGATACGATAGTATCAAGCGGCGCCGCTAGGAGGAGCTTCTCCAACAATGCGTCTCAGAATACCTTAAGAACACTTGGTCATTTTGTACTCTAAACCGAGTAAAGCATGAAAAAGAAAAAGAAAATAATCGTTTTCGTTTTGATTCAATTCGAGTCTCTTGCCATCCTCTGACACAGTGTTTCTGGGTCTCTACCCTTTATCGAAGAGGCTATTGCAAGTAGACTGAATTGAATCAACTCGAGACGAAGAAGAACTGCATCTATTAAAATATCTGCAGTATATTGTGGTTAGAATGTCCTCTAACGGGGAATGACAAAATAAATAAAATAAATTTCGACCAAAAATCAGGATTCTGTTAACCGAGATACGATAGTATCAAGCGGCGCCGCTAGGAAGAGCTTCTCCAACAATGCGTCTCAGAATACCTTAAGAACACTTGGTCATTTTGTACTCTAAACCGAGTAAAGCATGAAAAAGAAAAAGAAAATAATCGTTTTCGTTTTGATTCAATTCGAGTCTCTTGCCATCCTCTGACACAGTGTTTCTGGATCTCTACCCTTTATCGAAGAGGCTATTGCAAGTAGACTGAATTGAATCAACTCGAGACGAAGAAGAACTGCATCTATTAAAATATCTGCAGTATATTGTGGTTAGACTGTCCTCTAACGGGGAATGACAAAATAAATAAAATAAATTTCGACCAAGAGTCAGGATTCTGTTAACCGAGATACGATAGTATCAAGCGGCGCCGCTAGGAGGAGCTTCTCCAACAATGCGTCTCAGAATACCTTAAGAACTCTTGCTCATTTTGTACTCTAAACCGAGTAAAGCATGAAAAAGAAAAAGAAAATAATCGTTTTCGTTTTGATTCAATTCGAGTCTCTTGCCATCCTCTGACACAGTGTTTCTGGGTCTCTACCCTTTATCGAAGAGGCTATTGCAAGTAGACTGAATTGAATCAACTCGAGACGAAGAAGAACTGCATCTATTAAAATATCTTTAAAAACTAAAATAAAAGAATCTCGGTTAACAGAATCCTGACTCTTGGTCGAAATTTATTTTATTTATTTTGTCATTCCCCGTTAGAGGACAGTCTAACCACAATATACTGCAGATATTTTAATAGATGCAGTTCTTCTTCGTCTCGAGTTGATTCAATTCAGTCTACTTGCAATAGCCTCTTCGATAAAGGGTAGAGACCCAGAAACGCTGTGTCAGAGGATGGCAAGAGACTCGAATTGAATCAAAACGAAAACGATTATTTTCTTTTTCTATAAAATATGTACTTATTATGTTTTTGTATTTTCTGTTATAGTTATTAAGGTACCAAGGGTATTATAAGGATAATAACGCTTGAGGTCAATGGTGTATATACCGAGGGCCTTTGGTTCGAGGGATATACGTTGACCGAAAGCGTTATTATCTATAAAACCCGCGGTGCCTTCAACGTTTAATGACCGACTAAATTATTTTTTATATGCAAAAAATTTGAGTGAATTTTGAATTAATTAGTTTTAAAATAAGTACATTTACCAACAATAGTCGTAACGTAATTGTGGTAACCATAGTTTTACTTAGGTAGTTATTTGTCAACTTGACAGTATTTAACTAGACATTTAAATTTAATGCCCTAGGGCGTTAGGGCGTTGTTTTTAAAAATAACGCCCTAGGGCATTATATCATACTTAACTGATTTCTAAATTATGTCATTATTTGTCAAATAATATACCAGTCAGACATTAAATTATTAATGTCCGACTGGTTTATTATTTGACAAATAATGACATTATTCCGAAGTCTATTAAGTACGATATAACGCCCAAGGGCGTGTTATTGAAAAATAACGCCCTAGGGCCTATTAAATTTAAATACCGAGTTAAATACTGTCAAGTTGACAAATAAAACTCTAAGTAAAACTATGGTTACCACAATTACGTTACGACTATTTCTGGTAAATGTACTTATTTGAAAACAAATTAATTCAAAATTCATGCAAATTTTTTGCATATAGAGAATAATTTAGTCGGACATTAAACGTTGAAGGCACCACGGGTATTATAATAATAACGCTTTCGGTCAACGTATACACCTCGGGCCGAGGGCCCTCAGTCTATACACCAAAGACCTCAAGCGTTATTATCCTTATAATACCCTTGTTACCTTAATAACTATAATAAAAAAAATAATGGTTATTATAAATTATATTATAATGGTTATAAAAGTAATTGTATATTATGTATAAGTAGTTAGTTGAAATTTATAAATGCCGCCTAGTGTGAATAATGTTTAATACATTTAAAAATTAAATAACAAAATACCAATTTTGCCAAAAATTTACAGAGGGACGAAGATGTGGCAACGTTTCTCCTTCACATAAAGATTAGAAGCATGTATTTTATTTAAAGCTTGGGAGGCAATTCATATGTGACCACTTTGGCGACGGGTAAGATACCCTTTTTCGGGAGGCATTTCATATGCGGCCTACAGGCTTCGTAGGTAGACCAACATTTTCACTTTTTTATAAGCTATGTTTTTGCTATAAACAATTTTTTCCGCAAAATGCTTACTTTTTGAGTTAATTGCCCATCTAAAACGGGTTTTATTTTTGTTGAAAAATGAACATATTCACTCGCAAGTAACTCGAAAAATATCGACTTAATGAAACACTCTATGGAAGAAAAGTTGCTTAGAATTAGTCAGTATATCCACTTCCGGACATACTAAAAACTTTCCGCATTTCAAGGCAAAATCACACAAAGTGATTTCTCCGCAAGGCAAAATCACACAAATTTGATAGCAATTTAAGCTGTTATTTAAAATGCGGAGCAAAAACCGTGAGTAAATAGAATAAATTTTCATATTCACTCATGTCCGCCACAAATTTGTCCACCACGGAGCTGTCCGCCCTTAATATTTTGTTTAGTTACATCATGGCCTATTTATCTCCGAATTCTGGTGCACTCGATCACGGGCGTCACAAAGAAACAATAAATTCGGCAACTTTTTGTACTTAGAACTACCCTCGCACCACGCTCAGCTGTCCGCACTTGAGGACAAGTCAAATCCAACATATTTTATCCTCGTGTAGTTTGTCCATATTCCCGATCACGAGCAAAATCCGCCTCCATCTCTCCGACTATAGGTGTAACTAGACTAACAATTTTAATAAAATATTACAAGAAAAAAATCTAGATATAATAGATTTAGATTAGTTAGTAAACAATAAAACGTAATAGGGAACTTACACATTTTTTTTATTAGATAATAATGTTCAGTTTTGTTTAAAAATGAGATTTCCAAAATTTCACGCTTCAAAAACTCGTAATAACTTAGAAATACATATTTAAAGTCTTCAGCGGTATAAAATAGTTCAAACGGCACGTGACGTCACATAGTTTTGCATTAGTTTTTATTATGGTTATATTTCGCTGTGTCTAGGTATACGCTAACGTGTACGCAAATAAAAAAGTTAAGTAGACGCGAATTAAACTTCATCAAGCCAGTGACGTCATTATTTAGCTTGCGCAGTGACTATATATTTTGGTACATGCTATTTTGATATGTTTAGTGTCTGTTTGATGGAAACATATTTGTTAAGGGAAGGGAAGCAGAACTATTCAGGTGTTTCAAACTTAATTGTAATAAATCAATGTGTATATAAAAAAGTACATATTTAGGTTAGCAAAATAATTATATGTATTTAGTTGAAATGACATGTAGGTACAAAATATTGTTAAAATAATTTTTATACGTAAGTGAATTATTATAATCAACTATTCTAAATGCAAAATAAGCCACAATTTAACTAAAAAAATTATTTTATTAACGCTTAGACGTCCAAATCGGATGTCATTGTCAAAATACAAAAATTAGTCAGATTAAATAAATTATTAGAAAAAAATTTTTACTAAGCAACAACATTTTTGTTTAATTTAATAATATTTTGTATTTTGACAACGACATCCGGTTTAGAAGTCAAAACGTTAATAAAATCAATTTTTTAGTTAAATTGTGGCTTAGTTCCCATTTAGAATAGTTGATTACAAAAATGCCACAAGGATAATAGCTTCAAAAGAAGTTAATTATTATTGTGAAAGCTTTAGGTCTTCCTTTTATTTTAATCTTTTACGGTAATACTATTTCATTTATAACTAAAAAATATATATATTAATTTATAGTCTCTTATCTTTTGCGTACTGTTTTAAAATGTTCTTAAACTCATTAAAAGAACTAAATAATTGTCCGCACTCCGTAGTTAATATAAAAACAAACACAAACAAATAAAAAATAAGAAATCACTGACACTCTAACTTTTTATTTGCGTACACGTTAGCGTATACCTAGACACAACCTTATATTTAGGTATATTCTTCTTCTCATTCTTTAGTTTATTGGCCTCCACCTACTTGGGTATTTGGCAAGCTCATCGTCGTGGAATAAGTCAAAAATATTTATATTCTAATGGCATTTATCGTATGTCATTGTAATAATATATACCAGTTTGTTAAAATTGTAGTTTTATACTGTTTTTGAAGGAAAGGAACGAAGGTTTACTATTGAAAATAAAACCATTTTGTAAAAGTACAAATTTTCTATGAATAGGTCAAACGATCAAAAACACTTGTAACGTCACATAAATGTATTTTCTACTGACGTTTATAACGTCTAATTTAAAATTCTGTTTACTTTATTGGAAAAATGTAAATGTAAAACCAAGTGACGTCACGATGCGTTTTGGACCACCTGTTTTAATTTGAATTTTTAATCGTCGTTAGGGACCAAACGAAAGGCAAACAAAACTTTTTTTATCTTTGATACATGTTTTAAATTATGTTGTGTTGTGATTTATAACATTTTTTTCGAATTTAAAAATTTATGCAAGTTCCCTATTAAAATCATCCCAAGTGCACATCCCTTATCCTTAGCGCACCATATAAGGATATTATCCTATTTTCGTTACCAACTAAGACGAAACTTCGTCATTATCCCGCAGCAGCAGTTTACCGTATGATTTAGAGCAGAAACCAAACACGAGTACGCAGATTTCAGTTTACTTACCATATTTACCTGAATGGGCTAGGTATGGAGTATATAATGAAATAGGAAGATGCACCGTTGTTCTTAGATCAAATACTGTGAGAGAATTCGATGCTTTAGCTGCATTATTGCAAGGCGTTATATATTCCCTCTTATCTCGTCCTAAATGAGTTCATTCCCGCGCTTTAGAATCATGTAGAATTTATGCCTAAGCAAGCTTTTCAACAGCCGAAGCTCGCGTTTGGAAAATAAAAGATATGAGAGATGTAATACCGCGTCGATTTTAAATATTAAATTCAAATCCATATTCCAAATTCGAAAGAAAATATTACTGGATATAAATAATTAAGCAAGTACTTAAACTTACACCACTTTGCTCTAGAGTAGGGTATCAATAATTATACAATGTTGCCTAGAATATTTCGTTCTGATTTATCTGTCAATGCTTTTACTCATAAATATAAAAAATGTAAGAAAGTCTAGCTGTAAGTCTAGAAAATCGTAAATATTTTATGCTTGTTCGGGTTTTATAGTATATTAATGCCTTCGTTGAGATCAGTTGATGAGTATCACTGCGGCTTAAGTTACCTAGTCCTATGATGTAATACTCGCCAATCAACTGCATTGGTCACTTGGAAACTAAAATTTAAAACGTCTGCTCATAAATTTTACTTCATCAGCTATAGATTTTGCGTACACGTACAGAACACCCTGATAATAGTCAACATCTTCAACCAATATCCTAGAAGGCCCTATAGCTGGAAATCATAATACAGACGAGGAAGATTTTTTTTTAAGTTATACTTCTATACGATCGAGAGTGAAATTTTATAATGCCGGGCGCATGCGCACACAGACAGTATGTAGTTCGTTGCTAATCTTTTAAGATATGTATGTATCAGCGCTATCAGCGCAAATAAGTCATTAAAAGGATATATTAGTGTTTTTGTGTCAAGAGCACCGACTGATAAGTCTGATGAGCCAGTCTTTAAAAATATACCTCAAAGTTCTTCACTACAGAATCTCCACAAAATGCGATAAGGTTATTGGTTGCTCACAATTTGGATTTCGAAAAGACCTGGGTACCAAGGAAGCACTAGTTGCAACCCAAGTGCTAGCTCAGAACTGCTACGATCAAAGGAAAGATGTAATGATGTGTTTTATAGATTATGAAAATGCCTTCGATTGAGTACAATATCATAACCTCGTACATATACTAAAACAACTCGACATAGATCAAAAAGACATTCGTTGCATAGAGGCTCTTTACTGGAATCAAACAGCTGTCGTCAAGGTGGATAATGAAACAACGCAAGCTCAAAAAATTCTCAGAGGTGTAAGACAAGGATGCATTCTCTCCCCACTACTGTTCAATCTATATTCAGAAAGTACCTTCCAGGAAGCTCTTGAGGAATGCGAAAGCGGCATCAAAGTAAATGGTACCTGGGTCAATAATATACGATATTCGGATGACTCGGTCTTAATAGCAGACAATTTAGACGGATAGACGTTAGAGACCTCCAAAACCTTCTTAATAAAATTGGAGAGCATAGCGAGAAGATGGGACTTAGCATCAACATAAAAAGACGAAGTTCCTTATAATCAGCCGTCAATTATGTCAACATCAAAATTCAAGACTAGCATATAACAACCAGGATGTGGAGCGCGTAAGAAAGTTTAAGTACCTGGGAACCTGGCTGTGTGAAGACTGGATGTCGGATATGGAAATTAAATGTCGGATAGAAAGAGCCAGAAGTGCATTCATGAAATTCAGAAACGTCTTTACGAACTCTGACTTTGACCCAAACCTAAGACTAAGATTCACAAAATGCTATATATTATATGGTCGGTGCTCCTATATGGCATGGAAGGATGGACTTTAAAAATAAACACAATGAATAATCTAGAGGCATTTGAGATGTGGATCTATCAACGAATCCTTAAAGTTCCCTGGACCGCAAGAATAACAAATGAAGAAATCCTGAGAAGAATTGGTACAGAATTGCACAATTAAACAGAGAAAAACGGCATACCTGGGGCACCTAATTAGAAATGAAAGATACCAGTTTCTGCAAACCTTAATTGAAGCACAGATCGAAGGAAGAAGTGGAGTGGGCAGGAAGAAAATGTCATGGCTCCGTAATGTCAAACAATGGACAGGACTAAAAAACATAGGAGACTTAATACATACTGCGAGGGATAGAGAAAAATGGTCAAACGTGATCGCGAACATCCATTAGTGGATTACATAGGAAGAAGAATAATTAGTGTTTTTAGTAAATGTATTATTTATTATAATTTTTGTGTCTTTGGATTTGTCTTCCTCGGGAATAAAATATTTTATAACCTGTCAAAGCGAAGGGAATATAGCTCAGTGGGAGAGCGTGTGACCGGAGATCGAGAGGTCCCAGGTTCAAATCCCGAACGACTCATATTCTTTTTTTTAATGTTTGGTATCGTTTTAATATTTTTTTAAAGTGGTAGGTAAGAAAGTTAGTTAAATATTTAAATAAAATACAAGTAACCTGTTAAGTATATTTATTTCTTTGCAATTATATAATTTAAGTATAAATTCTTACGTGCGTACAAAGTACACACATTCTTTTTTTTTATTTAGCTAATGCCTCGACAACTAATGGCCATTGGCATGGTGATGGTACAGTGGATTTTTTCTAATTAGGTATCTAGTGTAATGTGTAGTGTGTGTGTTGAGTAAGTGTCCTGTTACTTTGCAAAGTCGAAGTCATTTTCTTTGCAAAGAGACGCTTATTGTATCCGAACGTCTGCGGTCACTTCGGTGAGTATCGATCCCACAAGGATAGAAACTATTTTCATTTATTAATTTATAATAAACGAAAATTCTCTACCCTGGTGAGATTCGAACTCACGACCATTCGGACCTTTCGATCCAAAGGTGGGCGCTCTTACCGGTGTCGGCCGGTATGCGCTCGACCGTTTTGCGCCCTTACCTGAAATCGGCCGGATTGCGCTCTAACACTTTCTTAATGGAGATGTATAGCTAATTATTTTCTTATGTCGACCGTTTTGCGCTCTCTTGTAATCGACGTTTAATTGTATTCTACCATAACGATCAGGTAACGGTTATATCGAAAATATACAGGGTATAACAAAATTGCAGGTCATAAATTAAATAATATATATTCTGGAACAAAAAATAGTTCGATTGAACCTATCTTACCTTAGTACAAATATTCACATAAAAAAAGTAACAACCCTGTGAAGTTACAAAATGAAAATCGATGTTTTCCAATATATCGAAAACTATTCTTGATTTTTTATTGTAAATAGAAATGTGACATTCTTATGGGAGGAACATCTTAAAAGTAAATTATACTGAAATTTGTTCACCCGACAAAAATTTTATGGGAGTTTTGTTCCCTTAAACCCCCCAAACTTTTGTGTAAGTTACAATTGAATTAATATTGTGGTACCATTGGTTAAGCACTGTATTTTTAAAACTTTTTTGTCTCTTAGTACTTTTTTGATAAACCAGTGTTTATCAAGATATTTTGAATATTTTCGAATCCACCACATATTTTATATTGTTGAATACGATTATAGAGACCTGTTAATAATCTGAAAGTTTAAAATTTTTAGGTATATTTTGAAACATTTGTATTAAAATAGAAGCCACATCTCGACAAAAGGTGGCTGATCAAAAAAAAATATTAGGCAAACCACTGGAACGTACACAAACATATGGGGGTTTAAAGATCAAAACCCCTATAAATTTTTTATGTAATAATATTAAAAAAGAAGATGCATATCGATAAAAACTGGCTTATCAAAAAAATAGTAAGAGGCAAAAAAGTTTTAAAAACATTGTGTTTAACTAATAGTATTACCACAATAATAATTTAGTCGACAATACAGCGTCGATCTATTGGTTTACATCAGGAAATATGTTCCCTAAAACGGAGTGTTTATTACTGGCCATTCAGGATCAGGTTATACAACCAGAAATTACCTGAAATATATCGCCAAAGACCCTCAGGTCCAAAACGACAGATGCCGATATGGATGTCAAGACCAAGAAACCATCCAACATCTTACAGGGGGCTGCCAACTGGATGGCAACTAGAAACTATACTGGGACCGCACTGTGCTCACAGACCCCAGCAGTGGCACATAATAAACCAGATCTCGTACTGGTTAATAAATTAACAAGGCAAACAACACTAATTAATGTGGCGATACCTAACAACAATAATCTACGTAGTAAATTTACTGACAAGATCGCCAAGTACAGAGATCTGGAAATTCAAATACGAAGACAATGGAGAATACAAAGTACCCAGACTATGCCTATTGTTATGTCTACTACTAAAGTCATTGCGAAAAACTTCCTCGAAAGCATAAACAGGCTGGGTCTGAATTAACATCTTTACAAGACCATGCAGAAAGCTGAACTACCCTCAACGGCCAGATGTACACGAAAATTTTTGGGAGATACACCTGCATTCCAAGTCACCTAGGACTCGATAACACGGAAAGAGTCCCACCAGAGCTCAATTCTTTTGATACCGTAGGTATTTGGGATGAGTCACTTTTCCCCTTAGAGGGAGTGTGAGCCGTATGGCTAAATCTGGATTTAATTGGAACGTACACATGACATTTTTGTAAGGTGTGTAAATTTCACTGTTATATTTTTAAAGATCCTCCTACCATAAGACTGCCACATATCCATTTTCAATAAAAAATATCTAATAGTTTTTGATATATTAAAAAAAAATCGATTTTGATTTTGTAACTTCAAAGGGCCGTAACTTTTTTTAATGCACGTTTGTACTAAGGTAAGTTAGGGTCAATCGAACTATTTTGGTCCCAGAATATGTGATTTAATTTATGACCTACATTTTTGTTAAACCCTGCATAGGTGTGTAACTTGGTACATAATATTTGATATTTTTTGCTTTCGCCTTTAACGGTTTTCAGGGAAGAAGTAATTCTATCTTATAAAAACCTCATAAGCATTCCATGTATATCCCGTATCTCTTTCATTCTTCCCATTATCCTTTATAAATCTACATAACAGCTCTATAATAACTACAGTGATTTTAGACAATTTTGTTGTTAAAACTTATTGGAATTTTCTCTTGGTATTTCAGAAGCCGACTACACGCTGGATGAATCTTACTGGATTGCGGAAAGCCCTGCTGGTAAGTTTTTGTTTTATTAAATTTGTATATCAATACACAGAGTGTTTAGTTTTTAATTAAATATGCCACAGTGAAGAAAGCGCTAAAATCAACAACGTTGCTTATATTATTATTCTACTGTAGTATCGCTACGTAATCGTCCATCAAAATTCAATATTGTACATACATAAAAAATAATTCTTATAAACCAAATATTCCAACCAGTAGGAACTTTGGTTACCAACTCTGGGCTTGTGCCAATTTAAGTAATGCCCGAATCGTCTGGAGATTCCAGAATAAAGTATTAGAGAACATCCTTTAACCTTCCGTTACTCGCGTCAATTTTTTGTGGTCGAATACTCGCGCACGGTGCAGAAGACCGGGTCCAAAAATATGGGTCAGCATTATTTAAAAAATATTTTTTTTTTGCAAAATTGTGTACAATTATATTATTTAATGAATATATGATCACATAATTTGGTAGATATGCGTTTGTGTTAACATTATATTACTTTTTAAAAAAAAAGTAACTTTGTTTATCATCATCTTCATACGTTTACTCGTTAGTCGATACTTTCTCAAATAATTTTAATAATATTTGCTTCTCCTTCTCGTAATCCATCTTCTTCTTATGGTGCCTATCCGTTACGGATGTTGGATACTAACATGGCTATTCTGACTTTGTTGACTGCTGCCCTGAAAAGTCCGGTAGTGGTTAAGTTAAACCATTTTGGCAGGTTATGCAGCCGGGATATCCTTCTTCGTCCTGGACCACTTTTCCCAATCCATATCTAAATATAAATAAACAAATATATACACATTGAAAATAAGAAAAAGATCTTTAAAAACCAATACAGAAGTAAAAACTTCGAGATGTATTCTGGTATAAAATCGTTTATTTAAAACTATAAAATGTCATCGATTGCAGAACGTTTTCGTTCTAAACAAAACATCTTCAGTGCATCCTGCCGAGTATTTTGAAACTAGCACACTGTAAATAGTGTTAACATCATCATATATGGTTTACATAATGTAATATGTTAAAATGTTATGACTACAAGTCGATGTTAATGGATAAAGTGGAACACATGCTAAAAGGGTGCCATGGTTCCCTGCTCATATATGATGATGTTAACACTATTTACAGTGTGCTAGTTTCAAAATACTCGGCAGGATGCACTGAAGATGTTCTGTTTAGAACGAAAACGTTCTGCAATCGATGACATTTTATAGTTTTAAATAAACGATTTTATACCAGAATACATCTCGAAGTTTTTACTTCTGTATTGGTTTTTTAAACTATGGTATACAGCCAACTATTGGGATTTTCCCATTGATTTTTTTTTTTTTAAAGATCTTAAATTACCTTACTAATTAAAACTATCTACAGTCGGAAAAATGAAAGAATTCCCATGAACGAACATATAAAACACGCTGTATTTTCCTGTCACCGTGTCACCAAGAAAATTGCCCAGCGCAAGTACATGTAATAATAATTATTACATGTACTTGCGCTGGCCAATTTTTTGTATGACACGGTGACAGGAAATACAGCGTGTTTTATATGTTCATTAGTATTTGTAAACACATTTTTGTGTTTAAATCAGACATATGTATATCTGATTTAAACACAAAAATGTGTGTACAAATACTCACACCCGGTTTACCGCACCGTGTTGCCTAATAATAAATGTACAATACTACAGTACTAAATTTCTGTTTCTACATCAGAAAAGACGACCTTCACAAGAACCTTGCGATTGAAGATGTATATAAAGTTGCCAACTGTTACAAACAACGACTCGATAGTCACGTAATCATCTAGACCAGTGTTTCTCAACCTTTTTCTTATCAGGGACCCGTAATATTTTGGGATAATTTTTAGCGGACCGGTAATACTTAGAATAATTTTTAGCGGACCAATAATTTTTTCAAATATGTTTTACCTACATGTTTAGTAAATTATTATTGAAAACTAAAATTACAAAAACTATTTTCACAAAATTTTTAACAGTTTAATGTGATTGTCTGTTTCTTCTGTATAACAGTGTCCATTTCGGGTTGTAAATTGGTTAGTACTAATCGAAGTCAAGTGTTTATCGACAACCGATTCCTCGCTTTGTTTTTAGTTGTCGTCATTGTCGAAAATCCCGCTTCACATAAATATGTTGTGGAAAAAGGGAGCAACATCTTCATAGCCTGGTTGTGAAGACTGGGATATTCTTCTTTCATTTTGATTCAAAATTTATTGGATGTCATTGTCGAAAAATTTACCTTTAACGTCAAATCAGAACCCAATTTTAAAATATGTTGTATCCCTTCATTGTTTAATTGAAGATTTTTATATTCTATGACAGGATTTCTTCTTCTTGTTCTTCTTCTTCTTGTAATAGGATTATGTCCTGTTTCTTCTGTTACAGTCTCTGCTGCGATCCGGAGCTCCAGCTCTCGTACCATCGTTTTTTGAGTCTACCTATGGGTCGCTTGGCGTTGGGCTTCTGTATTTTCGCCCATAGCGCCATACGTTCAAGGTCCATCCGATCTACGTGCTCTTGTCCATCTCACTACGTCTTGAACGATTAGCTCTCTCAATGTGTCTTCGTTTCGTATTCTATCTCTGAGTGTGATACCTCTTATGGATCTTAGGGTTTTCATCTCTGTTATTCTGATTATTTGTTTGGTCTTTGTTGTTTCGGCCCTTGTCTCAGCTTCGTATGTCAGTAAGGGTCTAACACATGTCTTATAAATGCGGACTTTGCTTTCGGTGCTCATATATTTATTCCGCCAGATTATATCCCTCAGGAAATCAGATATTCTCGCTGCTTTAGTTACCTGCTGTTTTGTTTCTTGCCACAGATGCCTGTCGCTAGATATTTCCACACCCAAATATCTACAATCCATTACCTGTTCGATTATATGGTCGTCCACTACTAATTTACATCTAATTGAGTTCTTGGATATTACCATCGATTGGGTTTTGTCTGTGGATAGCGTCAGGTTATACTTTTCGGCGGTTATTTTGAATTTTTGTAGTAGGCGTTGTAAGTCATCTTCGTTTTCGATTATTAAAATTGCATCATCTGCGTAGCAAAGTATTCTCATGGTTCGGTTACCCATTTTGTATCCCTGATTCATTTTGTTAACACTACAAATGAAAGGATTTGTATTATCGATAAATTACTCTCAAGTAGGTACACCGATGTCTGTGGGACAATGCTTTTCAAACCCATCATACAATGCTTGTAAATGGATATAAATTGTTGCATTACGTTTTATATAATTTAATTCTTTTTTGGAATTTAGGAAATCTAAGTAAGCGGAGAATATTTGACAATTATTTTGTTTAACTTGCGTTAACCAACACTTAATCTTTTTCTTAAAAGCATCTGTTTTGCTGTGCAAATTAAATATATCTGTTGTACTTCCCCGAAGATGAAGACTTTAATTTAAATCGTTAACTTAATAAAATATGTCGCTCAGATAGGCCAGTTTTGCGACCCATTCTGTAACGGAAAAATAATTCGATAATGAAGATTTTTTTTATTTAGAAATATTTTCACTTAATGATAATGATAATGACTTTATTGCTTTTTTTCAAAAAAAATACAAACTAGACAAACAGTAATAATTATAATAAAGCAAAAGGCGACGTTCGCTCTTAGATGATGTTCCTAGAAACACCAGCTAAGAAGCGCTCTTCCACGTAACCGCAATATATTTTCACTTCTGTTCGTAATTCAAATAGTTTTGTCAATACTTTGCCCGAGACAACCATCTTACTTCAGCATGAAGTAATAGTTATTAGTTGTAGTTACAAGTAATGTTCTGCCCCTACTTCTTGGCAAAGTATTGCAAATAATCTTGAATTTAAATCGCTGTTCTTATTTCTTATTAAAATTCACGATTTTTATAAATTCGCAAAAGAACATCATTTAGTCCTGTTGACAAATTTCTCGTTGCTAAATGTTGACGATGTATGACACAATGTGTAATGATGAGATTTGAGGACGAAACTTGTTGAATTTTTTTAGCAACACCAAAGTGCTTTCCTGTCATATTAGCTGCTCCATCAGTGCACAGGCCAACGAACTTCTTCTGTTTGATGTCACTGTATCAGAGCGCGAAATTCGCGGGGGGTTTGCAAATGCAACATATTTTCTGCGGACCGGCAAATTTTTCCACGGACCGGCGCCGGTCCATGGACCAGCGGTTGAGAAACACTGATCTAGACCATCCAGCTTGTCGATATTTTAAGGCTGTAAATAGGACTGAAAAAAATAAAACAAATAACAAAAATTGGCAACCTCGCACAGACGCCGTTATAATTCAATGCAAATTTCTTAACTTCAAATGTCATAGAAATAAGCAAAATATTGATTATTTTGGTGAATATTAACCACCATTTCATTATAATCCAGTTTACTAAAAAATATGAACTATTCCGCAGTAACATGTATGATATAAAAGGTTATTAGAAACATATATAGTATTGTTTCATAAATAAATGAAATGTTTTTTTATCTTTAATCTATTTCACGTGTGGTGACGATTTTTCATTTTACTTTATATAAAAATTAATACGTCACAATAAAAACTTCGCTTCAGTAAAAGGACACTATAGGCTATGCTCTTAGAATTTAAATATCCTTTAACAATTTAAGTCAAAGAAGAACTGATAGCTGATCAGCTGTGACCAGATTTTAGTATTACAAACACAGCCATGAATACATTCAACTCAAAAATATCCGGAGGTATAAATGGTTCCCCAATCGGATCTCCGGGGGGAACGGTCTTGAATGTTAGAAATGTACGAGCAAACTTAAGAAAGACATTAAAGATAGGCACCTGGAATACACGCAGCTTATTTGAAGCCGGGAAGCTGGCTTAGCCCAAGAAATGTGCAGAATCGATCTAGATATCCTGGGGATCTCAGAAACCTGGTGGCCTGGATCCGGTAAATGCACCACAGAGAGCGGAACATTCTTTTACTCAGGCAATGACGACCGCGATCATAGAAAAGGCGTCGGGATTATGATAAGTAAAAAATTGATGAGAGCTGTCACAGAGTTTGTACCATATTCCGACCGCACAGCCTTGGTAAAACTTGAAGCGAAGCCAAATAATCTCAACATCATACAGGTCTATGCACCAACTGCAGATGCAGCAGATGAAGAGGTGGAAAACTTTTATAGTGAAATCAAAGAATTGCTTAAATTGACAAAGAAACATGATGTTAACATAATTATGGGAGATTTTAATTCCAAAATAGGGAAAGGCAGCTTTGAAGACGTAGTTGGACCTTATGGTCTTGGAACAAGGAACGAAAGGGGTGACCGACTTGTACAATTTTGTCAGGAAGAAAACATGAGAGTTACCAACACATGGTTCCAACTCCACCCCCGTCGCCTTTATACTTGGAAATCTCCAGCAGATAGAGCTCAGAACATAATAAGAAATCAGATAGACTTCATTCTCATCAACGGTAGATTCAGCACAACTGTCAAAAGAGCTTGCACATATCCTGGAGCAGATGTGCCTTCTGACCATATACTATTAGTGGCCGTCATAAAGATCGCTCTTTCATGCAAAAACAAGCCTGAAACTCAACAACAGATCGCATTGGATAAACTGAAAGATCCAATGATACAAGCAGAAATAAGTAATGAAATAAACACACAAATTCAAATATTGACGACAAACATTACCGAAGATCTAACACCAACATGGAATACGATTACAAGTGCTGTAAAAGACATCATGAAAAGCAACTTGGGGTACAAACCAAAGAACAAGAAGCAAAAATGGATGACAGAAGAAATACTATTACTAATGGATGAACGACGACGACACAAGAATGACCCAGATGGCAGCAATATGTATAAAAACATTAACAGGCAAATAAAAGCAAAGATAAGAATAGCAAAAAATGAATGGCTTAAGCAACAATGTATCGATCTAGAACATTTACAACGACAGCACGACGATCGGAATTTACATAAAAAGCTTAAGGAGACTGCTGGAATATACAGAAAACGAAGACCAACTATTATAGTTAATCAGGATAACCAGGTAGTGCTAGGTGAAAAAGAGAAAATTCATATATTATGGGAAAACTATATTCAGGAGCTCTTTCATGACGAAAGACCCATGAGTGAAGTTTATGCAGACGACCAGCTGACTGGCCCTTCAATTACTAAAGAGGAAATAGAAAAGGCAATATTATATTCAAAAAACAATAAGGCAACTGGACCTGATGAAATCCCTTCAGAAATACTCAAACTACTAGATGAAAGGGGAATTTCAGCACTACATAAAATATTTAATTTTATTTATGAAACTGGTTGCTATCCTCAGCAGTGGTTGCTCTCTACATTTATTCCCCTACCCAAAAAAGCCAATGCAAAAAGATGTGAGGATCACAGACTCATTAGCCTGATGAGTCACACTTTAAAAATATTCTTAAAAATACTACATCAAAGATTATACAAAAAATGTGAATGGGACATCAGTGATTCTCAGTTTGGGTTTAGGCAAGGTTTGGGAAAAAGAGAAGCAATAGTAGCAACACAGGTGTTGGTCCAAAATTGTTACGATCAGAGGAAGGACGTATTCCTGTGCTTTCTAGACTACGAGAAAGCGTTTGATCGTGTCCAACATCACAAGTTAATGCAGATCCTCAAGAAGCTTGATATAGACCAAAAAGACATAAGATGTATTGAAAACTTGTACTGGTATCAGGCAGCACAATTAAAAATAGACAATTCTATATCCAAATCCATACATATAAGAAGGGGTGTTCGGCAGGGATGTGTGCTTTCCCCTCTTTTATTTAACATTTATTCGGAAGCCATATTTCAAGAGTCTTTGGAAGATGCAGAGATGGGAATCAAAGTGAATGGAGTATTAATCAACAACATACGATATGCTGATGATGCTGTCTTAATTTGCCATAACATAGCAGATCTTCAACAACTTGTCACTATAATCGGAGAATACAGTAAGCGAATGGGATTAGAGATTAATACCAAAAAGACCAAATTCATGATCATCTCCAGAAACTTGGATGCATTTGAAAACTCCACCATAACACTGAATACTAAGTCCATTGAGAGAGTGAGCAAATTCAAATACCTAGGAACGTGGCTTTTTGAAGACTGGGAAGTAAAATGTCGCATTGAGCAAGCACGACAAGCTTTCGTAAAATTCAGGAAGGTACTGAGCTGCTCAGAGTTCGACCTTACACTGAGACTAAGGTTTACTAAATGCTACGTGTGGTTGGTGCTGCTATATGGCATAGAGGGCTGGACACTCAAAACGAGGGATATAAACAGATTAGAAGCCTTCGAAATGTGGCTTTATCGCCGTGTCCTAAAGATACCATGGACGGCGAAAGTCACAAATGTGGATGTCCTTAAAAGAATCAACCAAGAACGTCAGCTTTTCGAAAACATCAAGAAAAGAAAAACGGCGTATTTGGGTCACATCATGCGAAACGAAAAATACCAGTTCCTTCAACTTATAATCCAGGGTAAAATTGAAGGCAAGAGAGGAATAGGACGCAAGAAAATGTCCTGGCTCCGAAACATAAGGCAATGGACAGGGATTACCGACATACAATCACTGATCCACATTGCAAGAAACAGAGAGTTAATGGAAAATGTGATCGCCAACATCCATTAGTGGATTTGCATTTGAAGAAGAAGAAACACAGCCTAGGTGTTTAATAATATAAAAATTATTATATAAAATATATTTCTTAATTTAATTTGTGCAATATTATCGACAATAATATTTTAGATTATAAAATTATATATACTTTGTTAACTTTATTAATCGTAGTTTAAAAATATTTTAATGTAAACTTCATTAACTTTTGTTTAACCCCCTAAAAAATAAAACTTTAACTCGTTTTATATTCTCTGAGAGTAGTTCTTTAATGCAAAACAAATATTTACTGAAAAAGCTTTCATTCAGAAAACAGAACATCTCGAAGATAGTTTTTGATATTTTCCACGAACAGCTGGATGATATCTTACATCAACTGTCTTGAGGAGAACAGCCAACCTTCAAGAGTTTTCTTTACATTAAGAAGTTGAAATTGTGGCAAAGTTTGGATGTATAATCTTGTTTTACTTTGGTAGTAGGTAAAATATTGTATGTTAATCCTGCCGTCTACAATTTGATATTTTTACTAATTTATGGAAAAGCCAAATAAAGTTTTTTAAGTAAATACGGTTTTGGTGATAAGCAGTTACCATCCACAGAGAACGACAGTTCTCACCAGTGGCGCACAACACCCCTACAAGCGACACTATATATACACGAAATTTTCGATTTTCTAAACCTGACTGAATTGAAAATTGGGCCAAATCCCATCTTAAAGTTTAGGAAAAGACTCGTTCATCCATATGTTACCTCTCCATTTTGGTCCAAGGGTGTGGATTTTACGGCCCTTCCCATTTAAAGCCTGTTTTTCGTTCTCGTCTATAAAACTTCCAAAAATTTCAAAAATTTAAGCCAGACTTTTGCGGCTTCTGATAGCACAGATCATTACCTTTCCAACGCATGTTTAATTTTGAAAATCGGTTATACCATTCAAAAGTTATCGAGCTCAGAAATATGACTCAATTTTTATTTAAAAAATGGAAAATGTTTGTGGATATGTATTGTTGTGATCTTGATTATTGATATGAGATAATATTTTTATATGTCATTTAATTTAATCAATGCATTAATAATAATCTAATTAATTTACCAGATCACATATCAATATGTTTTCAATCTCAGGGCTTTTTATAAAATTAATTACTTACTTACGTGGCTTCTAAGTATTTCTCAATGGTTCCTAATCGGGATAGGAAAGAAAAGAGTAAAATAATAACACATATGGGTTACAATGGTAATCAAAATATTGTTTATTTTATTTAAATGGCAATCACTGCTTAATATTTGCTATATCTTATTATTCTTAAACATAACATTTACACATGGGAATCTTATTTCCTTTTGGTTTCCAATTGAAAGTTTTTATTAACATTTAACTATTATGATTTATTAGCAACAATTCTATTTAAGTTTAATGAAGCTTTTCTGATATTATTGATTATGTTTCTTCAAATTTAAATGTGGTATTTAATACGAAAAACCCATACATTCATGTCCAAACAAATAAGACTGACCTTTTTCTGGTGAACTGAGAATGTCTTCACACAAGACCCGTTTCCTGCTATCCTTGGCTGCAATCAAAACCTCGTCCTGGCTTTCAGTAATGTTCTCCTTTGAAACTAGCTCGTATAGCTCTCGTTTCCTGCTTCTGTCGTGATGCTGTGTTCTACCTTTTTCGAAACTGCAATCAGCTACCGGGAACTCTTGGCTCAAGGAGGTTCTTTTACTCTCAAGCTGGCCTACCTCTCGTTCCACGATAGATACTCCACACTCACGGAACTACACCGGCTTTCTCACTCTCCGTACACTACCGTCTACTACTGGACTTCACTTCTCGACAGCTCAAAACATTCTGATCTCTATTTGTCATTCATTCCCCTACTTTCTAAATATCCCTTCCAGATTCACAAATGAAAATTCCACCACCAACTCTCATTCGCAGTATTCCTCAAAACCAATTTTTAATCTTTCTAAATATACTTAATGGATTTCAAAAGAAAAATAGTTAATTCCCATTCTAAAATTACTTTCTACTAATTACAAAATTTAATGATCTATTATCTACTTCCACTAAGTCTTATTTAGCATCGGCTAATGATCGAACCTTCCGCGAACAACGATAATGACCTATTATCGATTTCACTTGAGTTTTATTTTAAGCGCATTGTCCCGAGTTTCGTTTAATCACTTCTTAAAATTAAATATAACAATTTGTTGTATACAGGTTGTTCTAAATTTATATGCCCGTGGTTGAGAAAATTGAAAATATTTTATATTAAATTGAATTTTGTCTATAATTATCAAAATTTAATTTTCATATCAAATAGAACTAAAACAAATCCCCGCCTTGTATTCGATAAAATTTATCTGCAATTTTAAAGAAATTTTCTCGAGGCAAAACCAACTCCCTGTATATTTCCTTACTTTAATCTACGTCTTATACCCCTTCTTCTTGTATTACTCTAATTAGTCCCACCTGTAGAGTAATTGTTTCCTTATTTTCAGTGTCCTCATCCTGTGTTAGAGTGTCGGCTATTATGTTGTCTTTCCCTTTTTCCCATATCAATCTTCTGTCTTTTTCCTCAGATTTTTCACATACTTTTACCGTGTATTCTGCATCCTCGTTTTCATATGCCTCCTCTTCAAATGCCACTGTTTCGATCATATCTTTTTCGCTTTCATTTGTTAGCTTTATTTCTTCTTCTCCTGAGCTCATCTCTTCTTTTGAGGAATCCCAGTTTTCTTTTGCTTTTGATACTCTCAATTTTTCTTCTTCTGTGCTCAACTCTTCTTTTGAGGAGCCACAGGTTTCATTTTCTTTTGTCTTTTTCTGACTTTTTCTCCCTTTTCTTCTTTGTCCTTGCTTCGTTGCCAAATTCATTTCCACTGTTTGTTCTTTACCTGATTCGTCCGTATTTTGTTTCTCCTGTTCCTTGTCCTGTTCTTCTTCTTTTTCTTCTGTTAGATTCATCGTATTATTTTTAAAATCTATCACTACATGTTTTTCTGCCAATTCGTCAACTCCTACTATCATGTCATGTGACATGTTTGGCATTATTACACATTGTAGTGCACACATCTTCTTACCCAGTCGTACCATTACTCGTATGCCTTCATTTATAGTTGCCAATGTCCGTTTGTTTGCGCCCACTAAATTTACCCTAGGTATTTTGTAAATTAAATTTGTTAAGTTAACTTCTTCTATTAGTTTTCTGTTGACCAATGTTATTTCAGATCCAGTGTCTATCATAATTTTAATTGGTTTCTCATTGATAAATCCATCCACAAATTTTAAATTAACTCCATTTTTCTTTTCGTTGTTTCTTGCCAATTTAATAAACTCCTTGGGGTTACAAAAGATTCCTGTTTGATTGTCATCCATTTTTTGCTGTGTTTCATCCATTTTTTGATCCACTTTATCCATTTTCTTTGATGTTTCTTCCTGATTTTTATCCATTGTCCTTTTTGCTTCATCCATTGCTTGTTTTGTTTCTCTTTGATTGTCATCCAGTTTTTGTTGTGTTTCATCCATTTTCTGTTCTATTCTTTGTGACTGGAGTTGCATCATTTGCAATAATTTATCTATTCCTGATAATTCTTGCTGTCCTGATGCCATGATTGTCGTGTCTAAAATATCTTCTTGGTCTGAATTATTCTCTTGATTTGAATGTTCTTTTTGTTTTTTGTTGTCCTTGCTTTGGCTTCTTGTCACAGACATTTGTTTTCAAGAAGTACTGTCCCCGACAAATATGAAATTTTACTAGTATATTACCAAGACGACTTTTTCTCACCCAAATATTATAAATTGTCAATAAATATATCAAATGTAAATATCGTAAAAATAAAATATTAAATCAGTTATGTAAAATTTGTACCTAAAGAGATCTAAAATTTTATGTTATCAAATGTAAGTATCTCACTTTTTACCACAGGCATATAAATTTTCAAATACCGGCTTTACTCTTTCTATCGTTCAAATTTGCCACTAGAAATACTTTTCCATGCTTTCCACGTTGGACGACAGTTGTTGTGATCTTGATTATTGATATGAGATAATATTTTTATATGTCATTTAATTTAATCAATGCATTAATAATAATCTAATTAATTTACCAGATCACATATCAATATGTTTTCAATCTCAGGGCTTTTTATAAAATTAATTACTTACTTACGTGGCTTCTAAGTATTTCTCAATGGTTCCTAATCGGGATAGGAAAGAAAAGAGTAAAATAATAACACATATGGGTTACAATGGTAATCAAAATATTGTTTATTTTATTTAAATGGCAATCACTGCTTAATATTTGCTATATCTTATTATTCTTAAACATAACATTTACACATGGGAATCTTATTTCCTTTTGGTTTCCAATTGAAAGTTTTTATTAACATTTAACTATTATGATTTATTAGCAACAATTCTATTTAAGTTTGATGAAGCTTTTCTGATATTATTGATTATGTTTCTTCAAATTTAAATGTGGTATTTAATACGAAAAACCCATACATTCATGTCCAAACAAATGAGACTGACCTTTTTCTGGTGAACTGAGAATGTCTTCACACAAGACCCGTTTCCTGCTATCCTTGGCTGCAATCAAAACCTCGTCCTGGCTTCCAGTAATGTTCTCCTTTGAAACTAGCTCGTATAGCTCTCGTTTCCTGCTTCTGTCGTGATGCTGTGTTCTACCTTTTTCGAAACTGCAATCAGCTACCGGGAACTCTTGGCTCAAGGAGGTTCTTTTACTCTCAAGCTGGCCTACCTCTCGTTCCACGATAGATACTCCACACTCACGGAACTACACCGGCTTTCTCACTCTCCGTACACTACCGTCTACTACTGGACTTCACTTCTCGACAGCTCAAAACATTCTGATCTCTATTTGTCATTCATTCCCCTACTTTCTAAATATCCCTTCCAGATTCACAAATCAAAATTCCACCACCAACTCTCATTCGCAGTATTCCTCAAAACCAATTTTTAATCTTTCTAAATATACTTAATGGATTTCAAAAGAAAAATAGTTAATTCCCATTCTAAAATTACTTTCTACTAATTACAAAATTTAATGATCTATTATCTACTTCCACTAAGTCTTATTTAGCATCGGCTAATGATCGAACCTTCCGCGAACAACGATAATGACCTATTATCGATTTCCCTTGAGTTTTATTTTAAGCGCATTGTCCCGAGTTTCGTTTAATCACTTCTTAAAATTAAATATAACAATTTGTTGTATACAGGTTGTTCTAAATTTATATGCCCGTGGTTGAGAAAATTGAAAATATTTTATATTAAATTGAATTTTGTCTATAATTATCAAAATTTAATTTTCATATCAAATAGAAATATAACAGTATGTATGTATGTGTGTGTGTGGAAAAGTTGCACTGATCTGAATTTTTTTTTCTGTGTTTCAAGAAGGTGTGAGGGTCGATTCAGAATAGGTTTAATTTTTGACTTCTGACTACCCGTAAGCCAGCTAGAGGACTAGGTAGATACAAAATAGCATATTTTTTGGGCGTATATATCTTAGGTTCAAGAAAAGACAGGAAAACCGCAAATATAACAAATCAATAGGGTTGAGTTAAGCTTGCAAATGGCGCCTAAGCGATTAAGCTGAGATATACACACTGCTAACCAGAGCCAAAAAACTGAAAAATTAAACTTTGAAAATTTTGGCTTTTCGACAATTACTCAAAATTTCAACCTACGAATTGCGCCAATAACTGAGCTTTTGTAGAAGGACTCAGGACGCGTCTAACGGTGTATACCTTATATCTGGGAAAATTCGAATTTTTAAGTTATAGGCTTCATAAGTATAATCAAATCTATTTCTTATGGGAAAAACGGTTTTTCAAGCTCAATAATTCCTGTAATACGTTTAGTTATCATACTAGATCTTGTATGCGTCAGATACTACTTGTCAATACGTTTCAAATTCATGTTTAGTGATCAACATCAGGTAAACCGTTCAGAAGTTATAGAGCTCCAAAAGTATAATTAGTCCAGGAACTGAAATTTTTCACTTCGCAATTTTTACAGAATGGATAGATTTGCTTAAAAATTTGACAACAAGTAGTGGATAGTCCAAGGATCATAATCTATATGATGCCGAAAGACGCTTTTACCATGGGGTGGTTGCCACCTCATCTCGAAGGTGGAAATTTTTTTTATATTTTGACCGCAAATGCTGGTAAAAATATTAATTATAAGCAAAAAATGTTCATTATACATTTTTTTGATAAAATTAATAGTTTTCGATTTATTGGTTATCGAAGCTGTTAGTTTTATATCGAAAAAATTACCAGAGAACGGCAGTTCTCGCCAGTGGCGCAGAAATACACCCCCCTACACGCGACACTATATATACACGAAATTTTCGATTTTCTAAATCTGACTGAATTGAAAATTGGGCCAACTCCCATCTTAAAGTTCAGAAAAAAAAGTCACCCATTTATATGTCAACCATCGATTTTGGTCCAAGAGTGAAGATTTTACGGCCCTTCCTATTTAGGGTCTGTTTTTCGTTCTCGTCCCCACAACTCCCAAAAACTTTAAAAATTTAAGTCCAACCTTTACGGCTTCTAATAAAACTGATCATTACCTTTCCAACGCATGTCTAATTTTGAAAATCGGTTATACCATTCAAAAGTTATAGAGCTTAGAAATGTGACTTAATTTTTATTTAAAAAAGGGAAAATGTTTGTGGATATATATGTATGTGTGTTTGAAAGTTAAACCGATTTGATATTTTTCCTCTGTGTTTGAAGAGGGGGTCAGGGCCGATTTAGAACCGGTGTAGTTTGTGACTTTTGACCACCCATAAGCCAGCTATAGGACTTAGTAAGTACAAAATGGCATATGTTTTGGGGGTATATATATTCGGATCAAGAAGAGCCAGGAGAACCGCAAATACATCAAATTAATAGTGTTGACTTAAGCTTTCAAATGGTGTCTAAGCCGTCAGGATCAGACATACACACGGCTCAGTATAGCCGAAAAACTGAAAAACTAAACTTTGAAAATTTTGGTTTTTCGACAATTACTCAACATTTCAACCTACGAATTGCGCCAATAACTTAGCGTTTGAAGAAGGACTCAAGACGAATTTAACGGTGTATACCTCATATCCCGGAAAATTTGAATTTTTAGGTTATAGGCTTCATAAGTATGATAAAATCTATTTCCTGTGGGAAAAACGGTTTCTCAAGCTCAATAATTCCTGTAATAGCTTCAGTTATCGTACTTGACCGTAGATCCAACAGATACTACTGGTCAATACGTTTCAAACTCATGTTTACTAATCAAAATCGGTTAAGCCGTTTAGAAGTTATTAAGCTACAAAAGTATAATCCAATTAACGATTATTCCCGAATTGATTTATGTAGTTGTAGTGGTTACGACGCTAAATTTGATCTGGCAACGGGCAATCCGACTTCATTTACCGGCCATCTCAATATTTTTTTTTCAATCTATTTCGAATAAAAAAAATCTAGTGTACATTCGATGGACACTAGATCATTTGGGAGATAATGCAACAAAGGTGACCATTTATAAAGCTTGACGTGTAATAGAGGAACATTGTATTCAACTTCATACATTTAATTTATAAATAACTTTGAAAAACTCCTGATACAAGAATAAAAAACCGCTAAACGCCGTAAAAATGAGTGGCGCATAAAATATTCCAGCTACAAAAGATCTGATATGAATATTACGTGGCGCGAAAATGGATTTTCATTTGATGCAAAACAAAATTCTAGTTTTATTTTAAAAGATTTTTCCATAATATTTGCTAAATTTGAAGTAAACGCGCCACAAAAGAGTTTCAAAATTCAAACTGTATCAAAGTTACTCTTTTGTGGCGCGTTTACTTCAAATTTAGCAAATATTATGGAAAAATCTTTTAAAATAAAACTAGAATTTTGTTTTGCATCAAATGAAAATCCATTTTCGCGCCACGTAATATTCATATCAGATCTTTTGTAGCTGGAATATTTTATGCGCCACTCATTTTTACGGCGTTTAGCGGTTTTTTATTCTTGTATTTGAATATACAGTGAGCACGTAAAGGTTGGAATAAATTCATTTTCTCGAGAATGGAGGATTTTGGAAAAAAATCACAAAAGAGGTCAATTTTTATTTTTAAATTACGACTTTTTAGCATATATATCATACTAGTGACATCACCCATCTGGGCGTGATGACACCATCGATGTTTTTTAAATGAGAGTAGGAGTCGTGTGATAGCTCATTTGAAAGGTACTTCAATTCTCTATTCAGTAATATAAACATTAACATAATATTTTATACAGGGTGTCCAAAAAAATTTTTTGAAGTTATACTTCTTTACCGGCGATAGAGGGTGATTTTTTTATATGTTAAAACCTATCAGCCCGGCGCATGCGCATTATAACTTTGTTCTGATTGGATGTTCAAACGACATGTCAAAAATTATCCGATATGGCAGCTGTGGTTTGGAGGTAAAGGTAAAGGTGAACAAATATATAATATATTAGTTTTATTGTTGTGAGGACAGAAACAAAAAAGTTTATAATATTGTAGTGACTTTTAAATAGTTTTTAAAAGCAACAGGTACGTAATAATTGTTAATGTATCATGGGTATAAACCTACCTATTTGATCTGCCAAAATACATAGTCTGTAATACTTTTATTTATATAATTTGATTACCATCAAAATTTCTATCAATATTCACCTAATATATTGTTTTTTTACTCTATGTTTTGTTGTATTTTTTCAATTCTAAATCATTTCAATTCAAAATTAAAATAATTTGATCAATTTTCAAAATATCAAAATATCACAAGTTTAATCCGTTTAGTTAGTCGATCTTCGTAAATAATGACACATAGTGTCCGTGGCTAAGCGGAGAAGGCGAATGAATTCCAATACCAACCGCTCTTATCAGCGCTGGTTCGAGTCCCAATAGAAACTTTCTTTTTTGTTTTTTTAATACATTTTATGATTGTAAGTATATTTATTATATAATTGAATTTTCAGAAAATACGTATTTAGTTAAAACAATTTTCGACAATTAATGTTCAGACATCATTTGTGGCTTGTTTAATGTGTTTGTGTGTGTTTTATTCTTTTATTATTTTAATTTTTGGCACTGTTCTAATAAAAATGTTTGAGAAGTAGTAAGTATAAATTAGTTTAATATTTAAACAAAATATAAATAAAAAGTATATTAATTTCGTTTAAATCATATAATAGAAGTATAACTTCTTACGTAAGCGTACAAAGTACACACACATTCTTTTTTTGAATTAAATTTATTGACATAAAAAGAAGAATGCGTGTAATTTATTTACTTCAAAATTCATTTAACTGCTATCAGAAAACAGGAAAAAAATTTTATTTGGCAAATAAATATTGTTTTTTGCTTAAATTCAATATTAAAGCAGCCACCCACTAGCCCCGTGACAGTTTAAACATTTAATTTAAGCGAAAAGCCATGATTATTTTTCAAATAAACATTTTTTTCTGCTTTCTGAGGGCAGTAAAATGTATTTTGAATTAAATAAATTACATACATTCTTCTTTTTGTCAATAAATTTAATCCAAAAAAATTTTTTTTGGACACCCTGTATAAAATATTATGTTAATGTTTATATTACTGAATAGAGAATTGAAGTACCTTTCAAATGAGCTATCACACGACCCCTACTCTCATTTAAAAAGATCATCGATGACGTCATCGCGCCCAGATGGGTGACGTCACTAGTATGATATATATGCCAAAAAGTCGTAATTTAAAAATAAAAATTGACCTTTTTTGGGATTTTTTTCCAAAATCCTCCATTCTCGAGAAAATGAATTTATTCCAACCTTTACGTGCTCACTGTATAGGAATAAAACAAGTTCTGAATAAAGTCCGCGTTCCTTTATTTTCAGTCCGAATTTTGAGAAGTTTTCTATTATTATATGCATTGGATCAATATTTTACGTACTGTTAAGTACACTGTTGCGACGTAGATTATAAAATGATTTGGAGATCCACAGCATCACTCTCCACACTGCAAGTTGCCGCAAAGTTGTTATTGAGAAATTTTATGATTTGTACTGGTGAATTTATGTCTTAGCGTAGTAAAAAAACCATTAACAAAAAATAATAATAAAAAAATAAAAAAAATCAAAATATAATAAAAAAATATACAAAAAAATAAATATTTACAAAAAAATATTTACAACCAAAACAATGTATTATTTAGATAATAATTGTTATATCTTAGTAGTTTGTTATGTATCTAGAGTTAGAAATACAGAAAAAATTCCTCTCATTGAAAAAAAATTGATTGTTTTTAAAATAACAAAATGCCTGGCAAATTGGCTCGGCGCAAGCCATCAAATTCGCACAAAAAAAGTACTCGTTAATTTTAGCCAGCAAGATTTTTAATGTCTTGATGAGTGCAGATCTTTCCAAATTTCTATCCTGCTTTTACCCGGTTATCTGTTTTCTGCATTATCTGTGCACTAGCAGATCCAACTTATAGCAGATAACTGTAAATCCAACTTATTGTTTTTCATAATAAGTATACAGGGTGTTTCTGGCTTTCATAATAATTATACAGGCTGCTTTTTAATCCCAGATTTCTTTAAAATTTCAATACAATTTCAAAATTGATGTAATTAAATCATCTGCACAAAACATTAAACGGAACCTTTAATCACAGTTTTTATGCTCTTTAAAAATGCGCAGAAAACTTTTTAAAATTTCAATATACAGGGTGTTAGTTCAAGGTCAAAAGTATTTTGTATTTTTTTGTTAATCCGGACCTGGATTTTTCTTGTCATTAGTAATTGGGTGGTCGTTCCAATGTCGTAAATAATTATTGATTATTTTTAAACTGAGTATTTTGTTCATTAACTTTAATAATTTATAAGTAAACGTTAATAATATCTGCTTTTTATTGTCAGAGTTCTTAAAAAATTCAATTTAATTTCAAAATTAAAGTCAAAAATTATCTCACCGCAAAAATTGAAGCGAGCGAATAAACTTAGTTTTTTGTGCTCTTTTGAAATATGCAAACAGATTTTTAAAATCTCAATATACAAAGTGTTGTTTTAACAATGTTGTTCGTTTAGGTGTTAAATGAGACATATGTGTACCAAATATCAAAAAAATATACAGGGTTGTTCTAAAGTTATGGCTTTTGTACATATTTTCTTTATATATTTAGTAAGGTAACGCTGTCGAGATATTTTTTGTTTTATCCTTATTTTTTATTTAACAATAATAAACATGTTAATTTTCATTTTCTTCTGTGCAAAAAATTTCGTTGTTTTGACTTGTGAGTGATACCAAAAAGGCAAAAATTGTTGTAACTAAAAAAACTCGACAGTTAGCTCGACAAACTCATAGGTTGATAAAATTATTATGAATTTTTTGTTTCTCATGATCCAATGGTGAGTCCTGATGTCCACCGCAAAATCCATTTTTAGGTGCCTTTAAAAATTTGTCCCCGTTGGTTTATTTTTCCTTTTGAATATTCTTTGAATTGTATTGAATATTGTTTTTTAATTTAAAAATAAAATAATTCTACCATAATTTAAAAAAATTACAAAAATATGCTTGAAATGTTGATTTTAAACCTCACCCATAAGGATAGCTATGAACATATTTTAATGTAGGCAACCACTATAGGGTAGTTGCGTCGTTACTGAAATACGCGCTATGTTAGACTTTGTTCCAGATGCATAATGACGCAACTGTAGTTAGGGTTGAAAATGGGGCGATTAAATTAAGATAATGAAATTAGAACCAATATCGATGAAAATAAAAGCAATCGTTGTCAAAAAAACAAAAGCCATACCGATGCTCCTGGACGATTTACTCTTCATTTAATCCCTAGTTTCAATATTTAAAAATCGGTTTTTTGCTGTTCTGAAGAATTTTGAATTTTGCGGTTGCGTCATTCTTCTTCTGGACCGGCGAATTTTTCCTCAAAAAACTTATTGTGCCTTTTCTATATAATATGCTTAGGGTTATAGGAATGTTAAAATCATAATAAATTGTATGAAAAAAAAAATATTAAGATAGAAAATAAGCCTAACGTTTTGTTTTTATTGTATTCTTATGAGCATTCGAGAATCTTGTCAAGATTGGAGCGCTGTAAAACCTAGATAAATAAACAGAATTAAACACCTTTATAGTGGAAATTGTTCGCTGAAAAACCCTCTAGAAAATTGCTGTAATGTTATTTTATTGTAAAATGAACTAAAAAAAAGTTATAACCTCCAAATTGAAACTTGTTAAAAAATGTTTACTTATTTTTGTCTATATATTTTTTGTTGGTCACTTGACGATAAAAAGTAATAGAAACAAGATTGTAGAAAATTTAATTTGTTACATTTTATGTTTCATTAGATTTTCCGTATGGTTGTTAGTTTAAGAGATATAGCGCGAAACCTCTTTGCAACCCTTTTCAAGATGGCGGCCGGGGGACAAGGGAGACGACCCCAAAAGCTTGAACTTAAGCTTCTACTGTTCCCCTCTATACATTAAAAAAATTACATTGACTCCTCTAAGAAATGCAAGGTATGGCCTAAAAATGTAACATTTCAATGGACTATAATTTTGCATATTATGCATATTATGCAAAATTTGTAACTAAATAATCGGTACCGATTTTTTACTAACATCTCGAAATGGACGACTGACGACTTTCTTAGCGCACTGAACAATAAACAAATATTCGTTAATTCCAATCTAAATTCGGTAATGGTGGGGATGGCTAGATAGAACGATGCGCCTGAGATGGCTGAATAGCTGAGTTATCAATATTCAAAATCCTGTCTTAACTGTATTTTTCTTTTAAGAAATACGAATACCTCGATAAAAGGGTCTTCTATTAAAAATTATAAGTTGATGCTTTATTTCGGTATTTCCCAAAGTGATAGCAAGCTCTAAAGGCTTTAAACGTATATATCGCCGTCCCGGAAGAACATTGACGTGCAGTCACAATCACTGAATAGTTTACACCCTTTAATATCCAGTGGCCAATTTTTTGAATTTATACCTCGTTTAAACGCACCTTTTACGTCAAAGTGACGTTACCACATGGCGGACGCAAAATAAGTTGATTAAAATTAAAAAATCAAAATAAAATAAATATATTTTGCAAAATTTAACAAAACGGAAAGTATAAAAAGGAATTTTTTTAAATAAAATTGAGTTAAAATTATTGAGTTTGGCAATTACTTTACTATATAAACGGCATTTTGGACGCTTTTAATAACTTTTTATTTTATTTTTCAATACGCACTAAAATTTTTGAGAAGCAATTTGACATTTAGTAAATCCGTACGACACTGCGATTTTACAGGATTGCAATATAAAAATAAAGGTGTAATCTATTCAGTGATTGTGACTGTACACTGTACATAACTGCAAAAGTCAAATATTCAGGAAAGCAAAAGAAATTGTTTTTTAATATTTAAAATAATGATTTAATAAAGAGTAATCGACCAGGAATATGGGTATGATGTTTATCCTTACAACGTTGGTTTTTAGTTTCATAGTTATTGGTTCGAACTTTATCATCTTAGTTTTATCCCCTATTTTTAACCCCATCTCCAATTGGGTAATTGTTCATTTTAAAATTTTTCTTAACCA
Source organism: Diabrotica virgifera virgifera (assembly GCF_917563875.1). Classification (NCBI taxonomy): domain Eukaryota; kingdom Metazoa; phylum Arthropoda; class Insecta; order Coleoptera; family Chrysomelidae; genus Diabrotica; species Diabrotica virgifera. Next base: position 71,141,962 of record NC_065443.1, read on the forward strand.
GGAAGGATCCTAACACAACATTAAGTTGAACTGATAATCTTTGGATCAGCAGTACCGTTAAGAACAGTCATGTTGTTTGATATAAATATATAATAAAATGATACAAATAATTATTTGACCAATAACAACAAGTACACATACGTCGTTGTTACAGAGAAATTCCAGTCCAAGATGATCTCACAAAAAGTCTTGCGTTACACAACTGACGCTTGGGTCATTGTTCTTCTGAAACAATGTTTAAAATGGAACATATTTCAATAACGACACAAATACCCTTTTGTGGCTCAAAACATATAATAGTAGGTTTAGTCACAGTTGAGTCATTTTTGTATCATCTGCAAACGGTATCTTAGTCGATAATGACGTAATAAACAGGAATTAAAAAAAAGCTCTAGGTACGACATTGTTGTTCCGTGACGGCGATATTAACTTTGGTCATTTGGAAATGAAAATTCTCAGAATGTAAACCCGTTCATTTTAGAAAATTTGTCTAATATGGGGTTAACGTGACACACTCTGCATTAAAATTTATTTAATTTCATTTTTTTAACCTCGGAATAAAATAAATCATATAGTTCTCGCATCTACACCTACGATAATAGTAAGGATTCGTGCATTTTAAATAATAATATTAACATATTTGTTTTTTTCGTCTATTCCTTTTAATAGGTTATGGTGTTCGTTTTATCGGAATTAACTAAATCAACAATGGCAGAAAATTAAGCAGGTAACTGATTGCACGAGACGTCACTTTGTGGCGTTTGTTCTCTTTATTCCAAATTGACTACATGCATGAGCAGCTTGGTGTGAAAATGCGCATTATACACTTCAGGGTAGATTAAGTCTCGATATCCAATAATGTGTAAGAGATTCACGCTGATAGTTCTAGCTCCATTTTTAGTAATTGATACCTTCGACATTGATTTTGCCAAAGACAAATCAAATAAAATAATGTATAAAATTGGCATGCTTTCAAAAATTATATCTCAACAAATTGTCAAAATTTCAGTTTTCTGAAGTTGATTAAGAAATAAAAGGATATATGAAATACTTTAATTTTATGGATCTGGTTTACATGTTTAATAATAAGAATGAATGATAACTACAATAACTATCCTAGCGATCTCTTGGCGTTTCACAGACTAAGTTCAAGATATTCAATTTTGATAGCATCTGTTAGCATTATCTAAAAACTATGTAAATACGGCTCTATGTTCTTCTAATATAGTCTTCTTAATTTTGTGCTCAAATTATAAAAATAAACTGCTTATGTTTGTTAATTTTGACAACCAAAGGCAAAAAAACATATGAAATGAACAAAAATCTTAAGAAAGACTAAGTAATAGAACAAAATATTAACCTATACAGGGTGTCCAGAAACTCTACCGACAAACGAACACAGGAGATTCCTCAGATAATTTTAAGACAATTTAACCCAATTCACCTAATTCGAAAATGCTTCTGAAGGGAGCTAGAGCTATTTGAAGATGGCGTCATGAAATTAGTTTTTCTTAAATACCTCCAGAAGACTTCTATTTAGAAAAACGAAAATTGGTATGCATATTTACTTTTCAGAGATGAATCGATCCCATCGATTGCAAATTTCTAGTACCGGTCATAGGCGTCCGTTTTGGGCAGAGCAACGGGTATTTTATCGTATAACTTTTTTTCCTTAACTTTTATGCATTTTTGACACCGGATTATTAAATTGTGAGGTATTCTAGTACTAAAAGGTACTCTTGCTTTAAGTCGGTAGGATGCACCGTTTTCTAGAAAAATCGATTTGAAAGTTTTTCGTTTTTGGAATTTGAAAAAAAAATTGAAAGAACTTTTCAATAAAAAACGAAGTATTTTACCAACATAAAGTAAGAGTAACTTTTAGTACTCGAATACCTCATAATTTAATAATCTAGTGTCAAAAATGCTCGAAAATTCAAGACAAAAACATTATGCTATAAAATAACTGTTGACCTACCCAAAACGGACGCCTATGACCAGTACTAGAAATTCGCAATTAATGAAATCGATTTATCTCTGGAATATAAATAAATATACCAGTTTTCGTCTTTCTAAACAGTTTTTTTTTTAATTTTTTTTTGTAATTCAGAAAGTGAAAAATTTTAAAATCGATTTTTCTAGAAAACGGTGTGTCCTACCGATTTAAAACAAGAATACCTTTTAGTACTAGAATACTTCACAATTTGATAATCCAGTGTCAGAAATGCATAAAAGTTAAAGATAAAAAAGTTATGCGATAAAATAACCGTTGCCCTACCCAAAACGGACGCCTATGATCGGTAGTAGAAATTTGCAATGTATGGATTAGATTTATATCTTGAAAATAAATACGTGTACCAATTTTTGTTTTTTTAAATAGAAGCGTTCTGGAGGTATTTAAGAAAAACTAATTACAAGACGCCATCTTCAAAGAGCTCTAGCTCCCTTAAGAAGCATTTTCGGACTAAGTGAATTGGGTTAAATTATCTTAAATTTACCTGAGGAATCTCCTGTCTTCGTTTGTCGGTAGAGCTTCTGGACACCCTGTATACTACCTTAATAAGTCCTGCTGTTACATGTGGGATGGAAACAACAACAATTAACAAGAAAGAGGAGGATAGCCTTCTGAAATTTTAAAGAAAATAATGAGAACGATACTGGACCACAATATAACAAGAGAGGGAGAAAGAAGAATGCAAACAAATGCCGAAGTTGAAGAAAAATTAACGGGAGAAAATATAGTCAGATAATACATAAACTCTCTTAGCTTACAATGGATAGGACATATACAGAGACGCCCATACTCAAATATGTTAATAAGGATAACTAACTGGACATCACTATGGCCCAGGTGTAGAGGAAGACCCAGACGAAGATGGCTGGGTGATGTAGAAGAATTTTTTGTGTAAAAAGTAAGATAAAAAATCTTTTCTGTAAAAAATATCACTTTTGGAATAAAAGTTAGATTAGTAAGATGTTGTGAGTTCTCTATTTTTTTTTTGTATGGTGTCGAAGTTTGGACTTTAACGGATACACTTCTCAAAAATCTGGAAGCCTTTGAAATTAGGGTGTGTCCCAGAGTCCTACCAATAAGTTGGTTAGACATAGTTCGTAATGAGTTTGTTTGGCAGAGGATGAGAAAAGTTACGAAATTAATGGGAACAGTTAAAAATCGCAAACTAGAATATCTTCGCCCTCTTATGCATCACCTATAGATATATAATATACCTACTTTATTTAGTAATACAAGGCAAAATAGACGGAAGCCCTTAGACAGTGGAAGAAAAGGGCAATGGAATGGGACTACCGCTAGGAAATACGATACTCTACATGCTGTACTATGCAAATGACCAAATTGTAATTGCACAGGAAGATCTTAGATATATGGCAAGGAAACTTATAGATGAATATAGAAAATGGGGTCTGGAGCTGAATACCAAAAAACATAATATCTATGCGTAGTGAGGAAAGAAACGGAGAACCTGAACCTGGAACAGGAGACAATTATTACAAGCTGAAATGAATACATATTATATCTGGGAATAAAACTAACTAGTACAGAACGAAACGAAGAAAATATTAAAGGGAAAACATTTGACAGATTCTCTAAATTCGGTACTGTGACAAAAAAAATATAAAAACAAAAAATAAAAAACGAATTTACAACACAATATTAAAACCAGTGTTTACCTATGGAGCTGAAGTCTAGAAAACTGATATGGATTTTTGGAGAAGGTCAGCAAGACGATCTAGACTAGAACACATAAAAAACGACGACATTAGACAACAAATGGAAATATAAAAATCAATCATAGATGACTTCGAAAAACAACAGCTAGTATCATACGGAAACTTAAGACGAATGGAGGAAAGAAGAATCCCCAAAAAAGTGTTAGAATGGACCCCCATAGAAAAACGAAAACGAGAGAAGAAAAATTTAAGAGAGAAAGACTGCTACAATAGAAAGGAGTGGCGATTGGAAACGGAAAGGCTTAGAAATCTATACTGGTACTGGTACACTTTAGAAGACCAAAAATAAACATTTTTTTCAAAAAATTGTTCTCAAAGCCTTTATTAAAATGAACATATAACTTCTTATATTATATTAATATCTAACTCTTAGAGAGTAAAATAAGTCTATCTTTTTTCATTTATGCGCGTACACTAATATTGTATAGGGCGCGAAAATCGAGGCCTCGAAAAATGATGGCTGACAGTAAAATCTCAGGATTGGGATGTCTGAAACAAAAAAAAATTGTACTGGATTTTAAAAGGAAGGTTTCTTACGTGATAATTTACCACAATTTGACCAAAAAATAAATAATAAATATTTTTTAGCCATGAAAAACTGAAGAAGAACAGGCGATTTTTTCAAAAACATTTTTCAAATTTCCTTAAAATCTTTTTTTTGCGAAATTTTTCACTAAAGGTGGTAAATTATCACTTAAGAAACCTTCCTTTATCAAATGCCGTACGAGTTTTTTGTTTCAGACATCCCAATCCTGAGATTAACTGTCAGCCATCGGAACTACTTTTTTCGAAGCCTCGACTTTGGCGCACTCTACAATGTTAGTGTACCTGCATAAATGAAAAAAAAATGTTTTGTATTTTTTGTATTTTCTAAGAGTTAGATATTAATATGTAAAAACTTCTATGGTCATTTCTAATAAAGGTTCTGAAAAAAAAATCTTGAAAAAAGGCTTATTTTTGATCTTCTAAAGTGTACTAGTACCGATTTAATATACACACACCCAAACTTATATGGAATCACCATGTATTTCAAAGTATTATTTATAGCTTTTGAAAAAACTTGTTATTGTTGCGAAGAATAAAGGTTTTTACTGAAAATAAACAAAATAAGACAATCGGATAATACAGCTCGGTACGGTATAGGTTATTTGCTTGAGTTGCAAATTGAACGAAAATAAATAAACTAACTTTTACGTCCAAAAACAAAAATATGCCTGATGTGGGGTTATAGAACTTACAACAAGGAAAGATTATTGCTCTTGTGGAGAAAGTAATGTTCTCAGAGGGACATAGCTGTAGATCTAGGCGTAATACAGGGCGTTCTGTCCAAAACCTATGCTAGGTAACAGGAACAAGGAAAGCTCAAAAATAAAGCAAGGGAAAGTCGCCAAAAGTGATAACAGCTCTCAAAGATCGTTTAATTGTTTAATCAGCTGGAAGACACCCAACCATGTCTCACCTGCAGCTCCAAAGGCAGCTTTTGGAAGCTACAAGTGTAACTGTTTCAGTTGAAACGATAAGAAGAAGAGTTCGTACCAAGAAGTATACAGCAGGAGATAGTTATGGGTTCCCGAGTTATCCAGGCAGCACAAGATTGATCGCCTAAATTGGTGTCGTCACCACCAAAACTGTAACATTGGGAATTGACAAAATGTGCTATTTTCAAAAAAATTCAGGATTTCTTTAAAATTAGATGACCCATCAAATCGTGTACTTAGAGGTCAAGGAAGACAAGCAAGAACGAAAACTATCAGATCTGTTCACAAATATACAAGGGGAAGTGTAATGCTCTGGAGAGGAATTGTGATCCGTAAAAAAACTCCTTTAATTTTCATCAAATCAACTTTAAGTGCTCACAGGTATATTAATAACCTGTAGTCAGGCAGAAAAAGCTAGAGCTACTTTTACCAAAATGAAAACAGTTTTATGCGGAAGAGAGCTAAGTTTAAATCTTAAAATTCGCCTGATGAGATGTTACGTGCTGTCAGTTCTTTTCTATGGAATGGAATCTTGGACACTGAAAAAGATCGATACAAGGAAAATAGAAGCATTCGAGATGTGGATGTACCGCAGGATACTGAGAATATCGTGGACAGAGAGAGTGACAAACATGGAAGTGTTGCGAAGGATGCAGAAAGAAAAAGAACTTGCGCTTACTATTAAAAAGCGCAAACTGCAATACTTGGGACATATAATGAGGGGACAAAAGTACCAGCTACTACAATTAATTATTCAGGGAAAAATAATAGGTAAAAGATCCATTGGCAGAAGAAAACATTCATGGTTGAAGAATTTAAGAGATTGGTACAAGTGCAGCAGCTGCCAATTATTTAGATCTACGGTATCAAAAATACGCATAGCCTTGATGATAGCCAAACTTCGGAACGAGGACGGCACCTGAAGAAGAAGAAGAAGTCAGGCTCTGGAGAGGTGCAATAGGGGAAAATTTAATTTAATTGTATGATAATGGACCTGTACATACCATTAGAGTGACTACAGACATCATTGAAGTAGAAGGTATCCCTTGTTTGGAGTGGCCTTCTTGATCACCCATTCTTAATCCTATAGAGTATTTGTGGGGTATGCTTAAAAGAAAAATTAGAGCTCGCCGGGATAATCCACAAAACACCGCACGGCTAGTACTAGCTGCTCTTAAAGGATGGAGCAACCTACTACCACAAAATGTTGATAATTTGATTAGGAGCGTGCCCACGCAAACTGAAGCTTGCAGAAGGACCAGAGGTGATAACACTGACTATTACAAATTACAAAAAAAAATAAACAAAAACAATTTAAACATTATTCGTTTTAGATTTAGATTTTGTATGCTATTGACTTTAAAACAACTACTTTCAATTTGTTTGTTAAATACTTTATTGTTTTGTTTAATTGTTATGTATTTATTAATAACTATGTATTGTTTGACTTCGTGTGTTTGTTTTTAAATTCGCACGAAATAGTAAGAAATATCAGATGATTCCATATAAGTTTGGGTGTATTATAAAATATACGAAAGAATAATTTTATTGAAAATTTATTCCAAAATATAGGAATGTTAGTGCTAATAACAACTAATATACTACAAAATGCAACTTACATTGTTTAAATGTCTACTACATAACATTGAAAATAAATATTTCCTGATAATATTGAATTTGTATGTAATATCATGAACAAGGCTCGCTTTGTCGACTTTCTTTTATCGTTTATGGCATCAGTACCGTTGCATTAATGTCACGTAAAACTGCAATTACAATCATGAAAAATGTTTGTAGGTAGTAAGCTTTTATATCTATTCAATTTATCACCGATAATATTATATTTTCAGAAAACAATATGTAATAGTCAACTCTATACTTAAACAACTAAAAAAGGGACCAAAGATGTAGGTCGTACTATAACTGTAATCACTTTTAACTTAAACTGAAATCATATACATAACTATAGAAAAAATAAATGGTGAGTAAGTAAACTTAAAACTTTTGAATAAAAGATAATATGGAGGATATTGGGACTCATTTGCGACAATGGTATATGAAGGATAAGGTTCAACCACGAGTTATACCACTATTACAAAGAAACATTTATAGAAAATTATGGAAAAATACGAGGATTGCGCTGGATAGGGTACCTCATATAAATGTACCGGGTGTCCCAATAATAATGGCTCTCGGCCATATCTCAGGAACCGTTTATATTACAACTTTGAGAAAATAATATTTATAAGAAAAGTTGCCTCGTCAAAAGCCTGGAAATTATTTACATAATTACAGGTCCACCGCTAGAGGGCGTAATTGAATATCAAGAATTAAAAAATCCAAATTTTACAAAATTTACCTAATGGAACGGCACTGGAAAATCCAACCATCGTATTATTCATAAAATTCTGCGCATATTTGATTTCACAAGATTTCTACCTTTGCAAATAAGAGCTGGGGGTGAGTGGGAACCTTCTTATGAAAAAATGGCTGTAAGTCCGGTTCTGCTAAATCGAATTTTGCATACTTGGTCTTGTTGAAAACAATTCTTTTTCGTCAATGTAAGTGTCTTATTTTCGAAATAGCCTAATAAGTAATATGCAAGCTAGGAGGCGTTATTTAATTATTTTCAGAAATCTAGTTTTCTTTGGAAAATATTAAATAAAGGTATGCGAAATTTAATCCTGGATTACAAAATTACACCAAATTAGCAACATAATACCGAAAACCACATGTCCATACCTTTTTTCTATCTCGAGATATCTTAGGAAATGTGTAAATTTTAAACATAACTGTCACCGGTAAACGAGATTAAGGAAAAGTAGTGTGCTATGGAAAAAACAAATAAACATTTTCCAGATGTGAACGTATTAATTAAAACAACAATAAGACAAACAACACTATAAATTATAACAAAGAAATAAAAGCAACTACTTACTTAGTCTTAGTGACCGCATAAATGTTCAAATTGTTGCCCATAATTTTAGATGCAAGCATTTACTCTTTCAATGGTAGATTGAATAGCAATAGATTTAACTGTTTTATACTTTTATTTGTGGGGACGGATTAAAGACTTTTGCCGATAGTCCCACTACTCGAGAAAACATTATCTAGAATCTAGAGAATACGAAACGCCATTCAATGCATTGGGAGAGCAGAAATTAAGACTGCTGTTCATCTACTCTTGAAAGAGTAATAGACCAGGGCGCATCTGTAAAAATATTAGTACATTTGGACATTGAGAGGTGACTCAAATTTTTTTGCAGAATTTGCTTCAAAATAAATCAAATAATAATATTTGAGTTATCCTCCCTCTCAAAAAGGTCCGGAACATTGTTTAAATAATCAAAATGTCAAAAAATTAAGGAATAATTCGATTTTTTTCTTGGTTTTTTGATTATAACTTTAAAAGTATTCATTTCCGAGAAAAGTTGTGCTGACATAAAAGTTGTGTAATTAAATTTCCTATAACACAGAATTTGTTAAAAATTTAAAAAGTAGTCACCCTTGTTGCAAAATAACAATAATTGTGAAAAAACATACGAAAACAAGTATTCGCATTTTACGTTTTTCAACCATTTATGCTATACTTAGGACCTTCATATTTCACCCAAAAAAACTTTATGATACAGTAAAATAATACTGTAAATCTCATTAAGATCGGTTCAATAGATTTTGCAAAATAAATTTTGCAATCCAGCTTTCGCAAAAAAAAAAATTCATTTTTTCAAAATGTTACAGGACTGAAAATAAAGCAGATAGCAAGTTGAAAATTTTTTTGCATATAGAAGTGTACTGTAACTTTCATTTGCAATTTTGCAAAATTTAAATCGATTTACACCACGGCGTCAGGAATTTTTTTAAATAAACATTAATTATTGGTGCTACGCGCAGGACAGCGGATAGTTTGCTCTGATTGGGCATTCCAATGACCTTTGATAATGATTGATACATTTTAATTTTTATTACATTTCGATATAAATAAATTTGTTTATTGCAGAATAAAAACACATACCCTATCCTTTGAAATAACACTTTTATTAGCAAAAACTTTCTTTGTTCATATATTTTAACTTAAATAATAAAAGTTTATTTATTTTAAACATATGCAATTGTTTAAACAATATTTCACAAACAATAATAAAATTAGTTTGATTTTTGTGGAATTAAAATATTAAAATATAACAAAATATAGAGTAAGAAAATAATATATTAGATAAAGATTGGAAGAAATTTTGGTGGAAATCAACTTGTGTGAATCGAACACCGCTGTCCTGCGCGTAGCACCAAAAATTATTGTTTATTTTAAAAATTTTCTGACGCCGTGGTAATTAATCGATTTTAATTTTGAAAATTGCAGATGAAAGGTACAGTACACTTCTATAAGCAAAAAAAAATTCCACTTGCCAAAAAAGCTTTCAATTTTCAGTCCTGTAACATTTTGAAAAAATAAATTTTTTTGCGAAAGCTGGATTGCAAAATTTATTTTGTAAAATCTATTGAACCGATCTTAATGAAATTTAGAGTATTGTTTTAATGTATCATAAAGTTTTTCTGGGTGAAATATGAAGGTCCTAAGTGTAGCATAAATGGTTGAAAACGTAAAATGCCAATACTTGTTTTTGTATGGTTTTTTCACAATATTTGCTATTTTGCAACTAGGGTGACTATTTTTTAAATTTTTAACCAATTCTATATTGTAGAAAATTTAATTACGCAACTTTTATGTCAGTATAACTTTTCTTGCAAATGAATACTTTTAAAGTTATAATCAAAAAACGAAGAAGAAAATCGAATTTTTCCTTCAATTTTTGACGAATTTTTCCTTCAATTTTTGACATTTTGATTATTTAAACAATGTTCCGGACCTTTTTGAGAGGGAGGATAACTCAAATATTATTCTTTGATTTATTTTCAAGCAATTTCTGCAAAAAAATTTGAGTCACCTCTCAACGTCCATCTCAAAACAGATGCGCCCTGGACTATAAATGCTTTCATCGGAAATTATGGGCAAGAATTTGAACATTTAGTTCGTCACTAAGTAAGTAGTTGCTTTTATTTCTTTGTTATATTTTATAGTGTTGTTTGTCTTATTGTTGTTTTAATTAATTATATACGTTTACATCTAGAAAATGTTTCTTTGTTTTTTCCATAGCACACTACTTTTCCTTAACTTCCTTTACCGGTGACATTAATTAACAGTTGTTTAAAATTTACACGTTTCTTAAGATATCTCGGGATAGAAAAAAGGTATCGACATGCAGTTTTCGTTATTATGTTGCTAATTTAGTCTAATTTTGTAATACAGGATTGAAAATGCATACTTGTATTTAATATTCTCCAAAGAAAACTAGATTTCCAAAAATAATTAAATAACGCATACTAGCTGGCATGTTACTTATTAGGCTATTTCGAAAATAAGACCCTTATATTGACGAAAAAGAGCGGTTTTCAACAAGACCAAGTATGCAAAATTCGATTTAGCAGAATCGGACTTACAGCCATTTTTAATGCCAGCCATAAATTTTGTAAAATTTTAATTTTTTAATTTTTGATATTCAATTACGCCCTCTAGCGGTGGACCCACAATTATGAAAATAATTTCCAGGCTTTTCACGAGGCAACATTTGTTATAAATATTTTTCCCAAAGCTGTACTATAAACGGTTCCTGAGATATGGCCGAGAGCCATTCTTATTGGGACACCCGGTACAATGACAGAACACCTAGTAGAACGCTTAGCGGAACTGAGGTGGGACGTCAGCCAGTAGGAAGACCAAGGAAGAGGTGGAAGTGGATAGGCGAAGTGAGAACCGATGCTAATGATATATTGAGGGTTGAGAACTGGAGGAGAGCAGCTAGGGAGAGTGATTGGCGGTGGATGATGAGGGAGGCCAGGGCCTCACTTGGACCCTGGCCTTCCACGCATAGGACAGAGGGAAGTAAACTTAACAGAAAAAAAATCTAGTTAATATCATTAGAAATGTAAAGACTGAAATAGTTTTTGTACACACTTATGACTAGAGGTAAACATGGAGAAGTGTAGTAATTTTTAAGTGTGTAAAATAAATAATTCCTAGCTGAGCGCTTTCGGCTTATAAAGCCATCTTTAGAGCTATGGTCAAAAAGTTCGAAATACCACTATGAAGAGAGATGGATCCCATGTACGATATAAAAATATTTCTATTTCTTATGCAGTTTTTTAATGATGGAAAAAACCTTGTCTGTCTGTTGAAAAAATTGCTCAATTTTGCTGTTGGTTTTTGTAGCCGGAAAAGTTAAAAACATCAAATACGAGCACAAAGGACTTTCACACAAAAATTACATTACATATAACGAATATTTGATCATGGTAAGGTCAAGAAACCCTAACCCTAACATTACATATAACGAATATTTGATCATGGTAAGGTCAAGAAACCCTACCATCTGAAGTGTACGGTGTCAGCATGCAGAATGGTGGCATAATGGAGGATTTTAATGACAGCCGACACAGACAGGGTGTACTCGTTAAGGTGCTTTCTATAGCGTCGTTCGCGGTAACGATCCTGGACAAGTCCAGGACTAGTTACGAATTCTCTTAGTACTCGGGTTGTATGCAAGCGCGGTTCAGAATCAGTTCAGGATTGATTTACACCGCGAACGAATTTAGAACTAGTCCTTAACACTATCATAACCTAGTTTTTATGTATCCATCTTAATTTGATGAATTTGTTATTTTAATTCAGATTTGCGTGAACATTTTACTAGATCAGATCAGCCAGATATATGTTGATAGTATGAATAGGCATATTTTAATGAAATATTTCATTGTTATAAGTTTTAGTGGCTTTAATAAGCTACGAGACCATAATATTAACACATTATTCAAATATTTTTTCTAAGAAAAAAATTTATTCTATTATACTGGTTACTGGTACCTATTGTATACTTGTTATTAATTACATGGAGTATTAATAATATTTCTAATACCTACATATTTTAATATTAACGTCCATATTAGGTATTGTTTATTAATATTATATTAGGGTATCCTGGTCTAATAAAGATTTCATAGATATACCCGATATACCTATGTTATTTTATTCATTTTTTAAGTAGTACATTTTACATTAAACATTGGTTATTTTTGTATCACAAATAAAATAAATAATGAACTTTAAAGAGACACAGTATTTAGTACAATATACCTTCATATTAAAAAATGTTTTATTTGTTTATGATCATATTAAACTGTAAAAATTTTACATCAAAGTACCTATGCAAAAAAAAATTTATTGACAATCACAATCAATAAATTTCTAAACCAGCGGTTCTCAATATGTGGTACATGTACCACTGGTGGTATATATCGCTATTTGAGGTGGTACATAAAATGCCAAAAACAGCCAAAATCAGCACCACTATTATAGTTAATTAGATCACCTACCTAGATAGGGATTTTAGTTAGGTGGTACACTAAAAATAATAAAAGTATTTGGTGGTACATGGACCAAAATGATTGAGAACCGCTGTTCTAAACATTTGAGTTAAACCACAGTATTAAAAACAAATGAAAATGAAATAAACACAGAATGAAAAGCAAACACCGCTACAAATCAGATGTTTAGCACAAAACATTATAGAAATGTTTGTAAGTATTTTGAAATTCCTGCTGCGCATATTCGGACTCCGAGTTCGCTTCAGATACCAAGGATCGGTTGGACTGGCTCCGAACTCGCAGTTCGGTTACCGCGAACGACAAATCTGACAAAATCCCGGACCAGCAGTTCAGAACTCGATTACCGCGAACGCTCTTTTTTAAAGTGCGCATGCGAAGTAATCCTGGACTAGTACGGGATCGTTACCGCGAACGATACTAATTTTCTCTACACCCTGTCTGTGTCGGCTGTCATTAAAATCCTCCATCATGCCACCATTCTGCATGCTGACACCGTACACTTCAGATGGTAGGGTTTCTTGACCTTACCATGATCAAATAATATTCGTTATATGTAATGTAATTTTTGTGGGAAAGTCCTTTGTGCTCGTATTTGATGTTTTTAACTTTTCCGGCTACAAAAACCAAGAGCAAAATTGAGCAATTTTTTCAACAGAATGACAAGGTTTTTTTCCATCATTAAAAAAATTGCATAACAAATAGAAGTAAAATAAAAGCTTTTTTAAAACATTTTAAAAAAGTTAAAAATGAGTTTTACTTAAAAAGTGCTTCATTTTTTGGTCATTTTACGTTAAAATATTCAATGCGTTTTTCGATAAAATACTCACTTTTTAATTATTTGCAAAAAACCGTCTAAAAACGTGTTTCTTTTTGTTGAAAAATGAATATATTTACCAGCATATAACTCGAAAAGTATTAACTTACCAAAAAATGATATTGGACAAATGTTGCTTAGAATTGGTCAGTTTGTCCATTTCCGGACTTATTTTGAACGTATATTTTTTCAATCCCGTGAAGGGCTGAAAGTCACCCCCATGTTAAAAGTACACATCGGATCTTTTATCACTTTTCTTCTTTGACATGTAACCTATTTTTATGCCAAAATTCATGTTAATCTAAGCGCTTCTTTAAAATTTATAGGTTTTGCAATATTTTACCGTCAGCGAACGGACTAATAATTTAATGCAGTTTTAAAGTAAAAGTCAAAAAGAAAAATACAGTATATCAAAAGCTCTTTATTTTACGACATGTTTATTACCCTTTTAATTCTAATTAAAAATTACATTAAAGAATAATTGAAAACTGGTGTTAAATTTTATGTTTATTTCAATTAAAAAATCATTAAAACTGAAACTTTTGCATATTGGAGACATTTATTTCACACTAAGATAAAGTAATTGCAAAAATTTACTACTCACATAAATTAAGTTATAAAACGAAAACACCTTATCGATGGTATAGTGCACAAATGTGGTAAGTACAACTTTTTTAGAAAATTGATAAGTACACATAGTACATTATTTTGACCCAAAGTTTATTGTGCACAAATGTGGTAAGCAAATAATGAAACGTGTAAGAAATACAAGTTGACATATTGTGGTAACTGCTAAATATAAGAAAAATTAAATAAGCCAAATGTTGTATGTGCCCTTACCACAAATGGTTTCTCTTCACTGTTCTAATATTATGATACTTCTGATGATGAATAAATATTTTTATTCATTCTTTTTGCGAATTAAACAATTTTTCCTTGATATTTGTTATTTAATTTCGTTTATAAGCTTGTAGTATATACCTGTCAAATGGAGTATGTACAATATAAGAAACTCCACATGTGGTAAGTACATACCTATAACTTTCAAATGGCTGTACTGTAAAATGTTAGTTTTTGTGCACTATGCCATCGTTATTTAAAAACGTGTTATTATAGTGTATTAATTATGTTTAATCTGTGGCTCAGTGGTAAGAGAGCCTACATTTGGATCCAAGGATCGTGAGTTCAAATCTCAGCTGGGTAGAAAATATTTCCTTTATTAAAAATTATAAATTGAAAAAGGCAGAAGTTACGGATGTTACCAGAAAATTATTCCAAGAGAATTTTCAGATTAAAGGTAAGGTGCCTAAATACAGTCCCCTAAGCAAAATGTTAAATTCTGAAATTTGATTTAGAGTCAAAATAATGGAAACGGCTTATTTCTCTATACTCAACTATATACCCAAGAGTTTTGCTAGTACAATTGTATTAAATAAATTTTCTTTAACCAAAAATAAATAAATTAATCAAAATAAGTCAAATTTAGGTTATTTAAAAATGGTATCCCAATTCCGCCCCCCACCCACTCCCAGATCAAATCTATGATTTTTTTTGTAAAACATGATTTAAACAGTATTAATACTTCTTTTATTAAAGTTATTGAGATAGGAACATCTTTTTTCATACATGTCATATAGTCAATTCTTTCACGGTTTTTGCTCTAAATTTTAAACAACCGCTTGGATTGACATGAAATTTGGCTTACATGTCAAAGAAAAAAGTGATATTGTGCCGATGTGTGCTTTTGCCCTGTGGGTGATTTTCACCCCCTTATCAGGATGAAAAAATATATGTCCAAAATAAGTCAGGAAATGGGTAAACTGACTAATTTTAAGTAACTTTTGTTCTGTAGAGCTTTTTCGCCAAGTCAACACTTTTCTAGTTATTTGCGAGTGAATATGTTCATTTTTCAACAAAATAACCACATTTTTAGACGGTTTTTCGCAAATAACTCAAAAAGTAAGCATTTTGTCGAAAAAACGGTCTTAGCAAAAATACAGCTTATAAAAAAGTAAAAAAAAATACGCGTGAGGTCTCTAGATCTCGTAGAACCAGAGTTATAGCCAATGAAAAATAGATTCATATTCACCAAATTTCAAATAGAATATTTCGACGTGGAATATCCAAAAAATTAAGCACTTTTTGGGGAAAACCCATTATAACTGTTTTAAAGTGTTTTAAAAAATCTTTATTTCTGTTTTCACAAAAAGTTTCTAGCATTAAATTTAAGCAAGTTACGCTCAAAATAAAGTTGGTCCCTTTTGTTTTTGCAAAAAAAAATCGGGAAAACCAACCCGTAATTAGTAACTTAAATGAAATTAATCGTTACCGCTCCACAAAATATTTTACTTATGTTGTGTTTATTTGATCTGTAAGTTTCAGGGATTCAAAGTGCTTATTTTTAAAAAAATTTGGTTTCAAAGTAAAATCTTTAAACATTTAAATTTTGAAAAATATGCTTTTTTTCAAAATAACTTAAAAATTGTTAGAGATACCAAAAATCCCGAAAAACAAAAAAGTCAGATTGGCTTTTCTAAATATCATGTATTTTTTTGTTTTTCTGTTAGACAAAAATTGATTAAGATTTGGTGTTTCTAAATTTTCATACATTCGTGATCAGTGACTCGTTCAACCCCTTTTAACGACAGCCCTTTCAATAATAAGGACTTTGAACCGATGAGACTTACAGATCATATAAACAATATATACACGAGTCAAGAAACTTGTGAAGTCGTAACGATTAAGTTCATTTAGGTTATTAATTAGGGGGTGATTTTCTCGATTTTTTTACCAAATCCAAAAGGGACTAACTTTATTTTGAGCGTAACTTGTTTAATTTTGATGCTGGAAATTTTTTTCATAAAACAAAAATGAAGCTTTTTAAACACTTTAAATAGGATGTAATGAGTTTTCCCCGAAATTTGCTTCATTTTTGGTTATTTCACGTTAAAGTATTCCATCTGGAATTTGACGAATATGAACCTATTTTTCATTAGCTATAACTCTGCTTCTACTAGGTGTAGAGACGTGATGTATACACCATTTTTTTTTTAATTTTTCACAGGCTATATTTTTTCTCAGAATGTTTTTTCGACAAAATACTTACTATTTGAGTTATTTGCGAAAAACCGTCTAAAAGCGTGGTTATTTTGTTGAAAAAATGAACATATTCACTGCCAAATAACTCGAAAAGTATTGACTTAATGAAAAAACTCTATAAAACAAAAGATACTTCAAATTATCCATTTTATCCATTTCCTGACTTTCTTTTGACGAATATTTTTTCACCCCCAATAGGGGGTGAAACCACCCCCAGGGCAAAAGCACATATCGGCACAATATCACTTTTTTTCTTTGACTTGTTAGCTATGTGTATGCCAAATTTCATGTCAACCCAAGCGGTTCTTTAAAATTTAGAGGTTTTGCAATATTTTACCGTTAAAGAACGGACTAATAAGTTATATCTATTTACACATCTAGACATTAATCATAAACACAATTTTTGACTTTGGTTGAAGATGAACTCATCTCAGGACACCACGAACACCTGATCCATTTTTCTCTTCACTTTTCTTGTCAAAAATGTTTTCCACAGCACATGGAGCATCTTCAACACTAGAACTATCCTCATTATCGGTGGACACGAGTAGACGTCAAAAGGAAGGGATTAAGGAATTTCGTAATATAAAACATGGCTGCTGCTCGTGACGAAACGAGTAGAACTACATGGCTGTAACAACACAAATAATAATATTCAAAGAGCATTCTACTATTATCAATCGCTAAATAAGTCCAAGCTTACCTTGAAGAGCTAATATAAGTATTTAAAATTTAATACACACTGCAGCAAGCTACTACAAAAATTATATTTATGAAAAATTAAAGAGTAACTGAACAGAACAAAGAATCTACGCCATTGTTACTAGTAAACTGAATCGTTTTGAAGAACTTCCTTACTATATCGCAAGGTTGCGGTACTGTCAGCAGAAGTTACAGTGGAGGACGGATTTAGGACAGGGGACGGATTTTGGGGACTTTACATTATAATTTAGATCAGGGAATTCTCATTTCTCTGTAAACTGTAATAGATGTCGCTACCGCTAGGGCGTCCGATCCGCAGAATTATTTTTACAGTCCTGCTTAAATATGCGGCTTGGTTTCGTTTAGATTGACAGGTGTTCATGTAGCCCCACTAAAGACGTCTGGAAAGATAGAAACGTACGTATGGACGTATGGTACGTATGTACCAAAATGATACATAAGTTTTTTCAATTAATTTTAATTAATATTTTAATTAGAGAAAGATTGAGAAAGTTGAAATCATATGTAAAAAATACATACTTCCTTTCAGCTTTTTACTGATGATTTTTTGGAACTTGGATATTTTCATTATGTTAGTAATTTTTTGAATGTGCCATTTTTACCAGAATTGTTGTGCTTTAGTGGACATTTTTTAAAGTGTGGGTTGTATACAGCCAACGACTGGAAACATTTTCTTCATCAGTGCTTACTACAATACAATAGTACAGCAGATATTTCAATGTGTAAAAAATATTTTTATATTTCGAGATTTTTACTAATAGTCGAAGCAATAAAGCACTGAACCTCCGAAAAAGAAGGAAAGGACGGATCTTAATAATTCTTTTTGCATTCGATTCGTGAATGCACCAGAAAACTTTGTGAACGGAGCCATGATATAATATTGAGAAACTGCATATAAAAAATGCATTCTTAAAGTGCATCTCAAACAGACAATAAAAAAAATTTCAGAACTCGTCAATTATCGGCGGAAATGAGTTCAATTTTGTTACTCGGGAGTTTTTAGGGTCGCTAAAAACGAATATGATGTCAAAAGTGATCTCCGGAGGACCTGGTGTTAAGGGTACCTACTGTTTACTTCCCAATTAAAATTCAATAAAAAATTAGTCAATAATCATCACTCGGGGGGATTTTGGGGCCGCTAACGACGAATATGACATCGGAAGTTATTTTCGGAGTACCTGGTGATCAGAGCACCTACTGTTTCTCTCGTAACTAATAATGTTTGACTAATTTTTTAATAAATTTGCCGAAGACTCCAGAAAACGAGGTAAAAAGTAGGTACCCTAGGTACCAGGTACTCCGTAGATCACTTCCGATGTCATATTCGTCGTCAGCGACCCAAAAACTCCCAATTAATGATTTTTGGCTAATTTTTTAATGAATTTGCCGAAAACTCCAAAAGAAGTAGGTACCCTGAACACCAGGTATTCCGGAGATCAATTCCGATGTCATATTCGTCGTTAGCGACCCCAAAACCTCCGAGTAATTATTTTTGACTAATTTTTTAATAAATTTTTTGCCAAAAACTCCACAAGAGAGCTAAACAGTAGGTACCTGGGCACCAGGTACTCCGAAAATCACTTCCGATGTCAAATTTGTCGTTAGCGGCCCCAAAAACCCCCCGAGTAATGATTTTTAACTAATTTTTATATGAGTTATAATGACAAGGTAAACAGTAGGTACCGTTAGCACCAGGTACTCCGGAGATCACTTTTGACGTCATATTCGTTTTCAGCGACCCCAAAAACCCCCGAGTAACAAAATTGAACTCATTTCCGCCGATAATTGACGAGTTCTGAATTTTTTATTGTCTGTTTGAGATGCACTTTAAGAAGGAATTTTTTATGCAGTTTTCAATATTTTCATGGCTCCTGTTCACAAAGTTTCCTGGCGTATTCACAAATCGAATGAAAAGAGAATTATTTAGATCCGTCGTGTCCTTTATTTTTCGGAGGTAAGGCCGATTTTAGTGCTTTATTGCTTCATCTATAAGAATAAATCAGAAAGAAGGTTCAAAAAATAAAATAGAATGTTTGTTTAAGTTTGTAAAAATTTTCTTTTATCATTTCTTAAGACCATCAAGATCACGTACCTATCAAATATCATTTAAAAGTTAAGAAAATAATGTCACTACTATAGACAGCATTCATACACAGTGAGAATGTAAAGGATGGAATAAATTCACTTTTTCATGAATGGGCGATTTTGGAAATAAATCCCGAAACAGGTCAATATTTATTTTTAAATTACGATTTTTTTGGCATATATACATCATACTAGTGACGTCATAACCTGGGCGTAATGACGTAGTCGATGATTTTTTTAAATGAAAATAGGGGTCTTGTGATAGCCCATTTGAAAAGTAGTTTCAAATCTCTGTTCAGTAATATAAACATTAACATAACTGAATGAAGTACAAGATTAACATAACTATTTATAGGTACAGAGTGTCCAAAAAATTTTTTTAATTAAATTAATTGAGACAAAAAGAAAAACGAGTTTAATTTATTTAATTCGAAATACATGCTACTGTTGACAGAAAATATGAAAACATGTTTATTTGACAAATAAGTAAGAGCTTCAGTAAAAACGCGCCATCGGGTTCTATTTTGAGCTAAGGCCTTCACCTCATTCCAGGACTTTCCTTGACGCTTATAACTCAATGTTAAAGCTGCCACCCACCTGCCGTTTGGCACTTTGAACATTAAATTTAAGCGAAATGCAATGTTTATTTTTCTGAAAACAGGACCATGTATTTCGACGTAAATAAATTACATACATTCTTTTTTTGCGTTAATTGGGGGTCGTCTAGTGTCTAGGCGGTATTTTTAACGCTTTGTTGGGAATTTTTTTTAGAAAAGGATTTAAATAACTTAATCTATAATTTTTATATCATATTTGTTAACATTTTAAAAAACTTTATGAATTTTTTAAAGTCGATATAATGTTTCTTTTTAATTACATCAGCCAACAGGGACACATAGAAAAAAAAAGTTTCTCAACTGCTGCCATGATTTCGGCTGTTCTGCTTATCTGAAATCAAAAATCAAACGCCATTTGAATTGTGAGACTTCAGGCTCTACATGGAACTAAAATAAAGTCGGTATTTCAAAAAATAGGTTTTTTGCACACTTTACAAAAAAAATTCAATTTTTTCCACTTTTTTGCGAGTCTATTTAGCTATTAAAAAAATCTAACAAAGCAATCTCAATTATTTTAGTTCACTATATAGCTATATATGTTATAAAGATACTGTGAAAATTTGAGCAAAATCGGTTCAATAGTTTTTGAGATTTTATGGCAGCAAATTGAAAAAAAACGTGTTTCGAGAAAAACGCGTTTGAAAGTTAATAACAAAAAAATGATCTACCATCAATCTGCTATACCTGGACCATACAGTTCACCTTCTTCTTCAAAAAAGTCCTGCAAAGCCGTTTTATGTCCTCTCTTTAAAACCAGGGCTTCTTTTGCGAAATCGCTCAAGCGTCTCTCTGAACGGTCGATGCGAGGACTGTCATGTGACAGCGCTGACACGCCCCGCAGAGCGAGCTCCCGTGCTATCCGTATACCTGCTCCGATATACGGTTGTAACTTTTAGACCACTTTCAATTTCGAAAAATCCTTTTACCCACGTCTTCTACACATATTTTAGATAATATTTATGCAAAAAAAATAAATCGATTTTTTTCACCCGAGACACTAGACGACCCCCTTAATTAATTTAACTAAAGATATTTTTTTGGACACCCTGTATAAATAATTATGAATTACTTTTCAAAATATTTATCACAAGACCTCTATTCTCATTTAAAGAAGATATTGATTACGTCATCACGCCCAGATGGGTGACGTCACTGGTATGGTATATTATATGCCAAAAAATCATAATTTCAAAATCAAATCCACCTTTATCGTGATTTATTTGCAAAATCGCCCATACACAAAAAAAAAATGAATTTATTCCAACTTCTACGTGCTCACTGTATATTTTTTAAGTAATAAAAAAGATGCTAATATTCCGAAAAACTTTCGTGAGAGGATTCGTCTTCTTTGTCGAACTTAACGAAACTTTTTGTATTATCAGAAAGAAAGAGAACTTTTCTGTCTCTGAAGTCAATATGATCAAACTCTTACAACACACAAAATATTAACAAGTTTCCTCCGAAGTTTTGTCATTCTTTAACAGATTTCAATAACAATGTACAAGCTATTCAAGATTCTTCACGAAAGTCGTTAATTTGTGATTTTGTGAAGTAAAAAAGAACGATAATCTGGGGGTGCTTTAGACTTTTCTTAAATGCACTATTTTTATATACAATGATGAGCGCGTTAATAACCGGCAAAATAACGCAGAGACGGAAAACGTTTTATGTTATGAGATAAAAAAAGATAAAACTAGTAGAGGTGAGAAATTATCGGTATAAACCTATAAAACATCACCACTTACAACAGTTTTCCGCCTATAGCCGTTTAGCTGTTTTTTCGTTTCGACTGACACAAATAAACGTCAAAATATGACAAGGTAGTAGCTGAACATTTTTTGTTTTCACCCAATTTTTAAAAAATGTGAAAACTTTGTATTATCCACGTCCGTCTGTCCGTCCGTCTGTCTGTAATCACAACTCCTCCGTCAATATACCAGCTAGAATGACAAATGAGGTGTCAACTGAAAGCTGTTAATCCAAGGATGGTACTAAAGGTGAGATATTTGACCTTAGCGGTCTGTCCGTCGGTCTGTCCGACCGCGAATATAACTCCTCCATCATTATACCAGGTAGAATTGTTAAATGAGGTGTCAAATGAAAGCTTATAATCCAAGGATGGTACTAAAGGTGAGATATTTGACCTAGGCTGTCTTTCCGTCGGTCCGTACGACCGCGAATATAACTCCTCCGTCATTATACCAGGTAGAATGACAAATGAGGTCTCAAATGAAAGCTTATAATTCAAGGATGGTACTAAAGGTGACATATTTGACTTAGGCAGTCTGTGGGTCGGTCCCTTCGACCGCGAATATAACTCCTCCATTATTATACCAGCTTGAATGATAAATGAGGTGTCAAATAAAAGATTATAATCCAAGGATGGTACTAAAGGTGAGATATTTGACCTAGGCTGTCTATCCGTCGGTCTGTACGACTGCGAATATAACTTCTCCGTCATTATACCAGGTAGAATGACAAATGAGGTGTCAAATGAAAGCTGATAATCCAAGGATGGTACTAAAGGTGAAATATTTGACCCAGGCTGTCTTTCCGTCGTTCCGTACGACCAAGAATATAACTCCTCCGTCATTATACCAGGTAGAATGATAAATGAGGTGTCAAATGAAAGCTGATAATCCAAGGATGGTACTAAAGGTGAGATATTTGACCTTGGCGGTCTGTCCCACCGCGAATATAACTCCTCCATCATTATACCAAGTAGAATGACAAATGAGGTGTCAAATGAAAGCTTATAATCCAAGGATGTTACTAAAGGTGAGATATTTGACCTACGCTATCTTTCCGTCGGTCGGTACGACCGCGAATATAACTCCTCCATCATTATACCAGCTTGAATGATAAATGAGGTGTCAAATGAAAGCTTATGATCCAAGGATGGTACTAAAGGTGAGATATTTGACCTAGGCTGTCTTTCCGTCGGTCCGTACGACCGCGAATATAACTTCTCCATCATTATACCAGGTAGAATGACAAATGAGGTGTCAATTGAAAGCTGATAATCCAAGGGTGGTACTAAAGGTGAGATATTTGACCTAGGCGGTCTGTCCGTCGGTCCGTCCGACCGCGAATATAACTCCTCCATTATTATACCAGCTAGAATGATAAATGAGGTGTCAAATGAAAGCTTATGATCCAAGGATGGTACTAAAGGTGAGATATTTGACCTAGGCAATCTTTCTGTCGGTCCGTACGACCACCAATATAACTCCTCCGCCATTATACCGGGTAGAATTACAAATGAGGTGACAAATGTCAAAGTTTAGTAAAAATGACTCAAAATTAGTAAATTCGTATATCAATCCACGCAAAGTTACATGTAAAATTCAAATATCGTCTTCCAGTTCTACTTTCGATTACTTTGGGTAAAAACCTAGGACTAACGAAGTCCAATTACATGTTTATCTGAGGGAATGGGAAAACTGTGTTTTTCTATGGACGCTACAAAATGTGCAATTTCTCTCACAACTTACATACATTCAAAACGAACAATTTCTCACGTAGTGAGAAAAGTCGGTTATTGCGGTGAGAAATATTTTTTCTCACGGATTCTCCGCGCGTTTTCCATATGTATGATTGCCGTTTCCATGGTAACCTGCACAATATAAACACAATTATTGTTGTTGAACAAAATGTGTTGAAGAAAACTTACTAGGAATTACTATTCAAAACTATTCAAATATAAATATTAATTATAATTTTAAATAAATAAAGTACGTAAATATTAATAATATTAAACACCTACATATTATCTATATATTATGTATTTTATTTCAATTTAGGCATTTAATATACCTAAAAGAACCTAAATTATTTAATTTTGAAGTTTGAGCTCTTGACAAAGACGCATCCATAGAAAAAGTACAGTATCCAATACGTGAGAAAATGTCATATTTCTCCCTCGCTTGATTTGCGGCACTCGCCCCTTGCCTCGGCTCGTGCCAACAAACTTCTGCGCTCGTGAGAAATTTGTTTTTTCTCACTTGTTGTACAATATGCTATTATTTAATTTCTAAATTAGTTGGTAAAAAAAATATTTTAAAAGGTAAAGTAAAATTATTAACTCATTAATCGTAATATTTATTTTTAATTTATTTATGGACAGCCTTGCTTCCAAACACACTCATTTTATTTGTTCAAATAACTCCGTCAATATTATGTAAACTATTGTAAGTGGTCATGTTTTATAAGTTTATATCGATAATTTTCCACCTCTACTAGTTATTTATATTACTAGTTTATTATGTTATTTTGCTGGTTATTACTAGCGCACTCATTACTGTATTAATTAGAAGCTATTATAAATAGTATGAGGTAAAATTTTGAAATTATGGATAATCCTCGTCAAGGAATTGAACACGAAACCCAATAATTTGGTCAATACACTATAAAACCCTACACATACTGTAGTTTCTTGGGATGGGGTTGTTAAGGTTCATTTAAAAACCTACATATTTCATATTTAAAAATCAAGATGATAAACTATGCTGGACGTGCATATAATATCACCAAATATTATTGTTGCAATCAATGTTTAGCTTAAAGCGTCAAGAATAACTTACAAATTAAAATAATTAGGAATAGGGAATGCTTAAGAAATAATCAAGCATCACAAATTAGAAACTCGAAGAAAATTAATCTCAGACTCAGACATAAACTGAGGGAGAATTAAATATTGTGTTTATATGGGACTATCCACAGTTGAGTGTATAGTCCTGTCGCCAGGGGGGGGGGGGTACAACGGCCTCCTTAATTCAGATGGACTTACCCAAGTTTTTTTTTATGTATTTTGCCCCGTAGAACACGAATTTTTTGGGTAACAGTTGATCCGGATGTCGATAAGTTTGTTATAAACAAAGAACTTGAGGAATTACATAACAGCAAATTTTCGCAAAACAAAACATTTTTTTGTATTTTTTGGGTGATTCTCAGCAAAAAAAGTCCTACAAGTTTTTTCGTTGGATGCATAGTTTTAGAGATAAACGCGGTTGAACTTTCAAAAAATCGAAAAAGTGCAATTTTTGAACCCGAACAACTTTTGACTAGAAAATAAAATAGCAATTCTGCTTGCTGCATTTGAAAGTTCAAGTCAAATTTTATTGGTTTTGATTATTTGCATTGCTAAAGATTAAGTTTTTATTTGTTAAACAAAGCCATAAACCCATAGTGTTTCCCGTGCTTAATGCATGCGTTTTAATGTACGTAATCTACGTAGAAATTGTCTGTATGCGCGCCTACTCGTTCGATTTCAAATGAGAAATGCATTGAAAACATCATTTAATCACTATGTGTTTATAGCTTTGTATAACAATAAAAAAATTAATTTTTTGTAATGAAAGTAATCGAAACCGATAGAATTTGACTTGAACTTTCAAATGCGGTAAGCAGAATTGCTATTTTATTTTTCAATCAAAAGTTATTCGGGTTCAAAAATTGCAATTTTTCGATTTCTTGAAAGTTCAACCGCGTTTATGTAGAAAACTATGCACCCTACGAAAAAACTTGTAGAAACATTTTTTTTGCTCTGAATGACCCAAATAAATACAAAACAATGTTTTGTTTTGCGAAAAATCGCTGTTATCTGATTCCTCAAGTTCTTTGTTTATAACAATCTTATCGACATCCGGATGCACTGTTACCCAAAAAATTCGTGTTCTACGGGTCAAAATACATAAAAAAAACTTGGGTAAGTCCATCTGTATTAAGGAGGCCGTTGTACTTCCACTGGCGACAGGACTAGTAACGAGAATTACATTTTTACTTAAAACATGAATATAATATATTTGACGTTTAGATATCCACTACATAAATCGTTTTCAAAAGAAAATATTTGTTTTCAAATAAAAAGAAAATTGGCTCACTCGCTGAATTCTACACGTTAGATGTCTCGAATTTCCTAAACCTGTTGTCTGATTAAATTTTTTATTTTATCCATCTGATTTTTTATAGTCTTATTATTTAAGAAAATCGGTGTAATAATATTGTTGCTAAAAAAATATTTTAGACAGGTAAATGTAATTTTATACCGGGTGTAACAATTATACTCTGTTTTTTTTTTAGTTCGGAACATCCTGTGGAATATTCTAGCATATATAAAACATTTAAATTAAAACTCAATTGTAGCCTTAGGCTTTCTTAACATTTTCTTTTTTGATTCATTCGCCTATGTTCGATCATAAAAGAAATATAATATATATGTACTTTTATATTACAAATAAGGTATGCTATTAATTGGTCTTGATCAATATCATTCCAAATCTCGAGAGCTACTTTTTCTGCCTCTTGCAAGGTTCTAGGAGGTGGCAAACGCTGTCGCTGTCTACTGCCTATTATGTCCCACAAATATTCAATCCGGTTAAAGTCTGGACTATGTGATGGCCAATTCAAAGTCCGAAGATTTACCTGTTGTAAATATTTGGTTACAGTTCGTGAATGTGAGGTCATGCATGATCGCAAAAAATTGTTACGAATACATACATATAAAGAGCCGAGATCATGCTAGCTAAGTT
This sequence comes from Diabrotica virgifera virgifera, assembly GCF_917563875.1. NCBI lineage: Eukaryota > Metazoa > Arthropoda > Insecta > Coleoptera > Chrysomelidae > Diabrotica > Diabrotica virgifera. The sequence goes on from NC_065443.1 coordinate 71,168,495, forward strand.
CTTCGATATGTAAGATCACTGCTTGGACACACTCATCGCGGGTCAAATTCCTTGTAGCGCGTTTCTAAATATTAAATCTACTAAATTTCACAACAAACCAGACACTTTTTCACTATCATCAATTTGACATCCATTAAATTGTTAATTTCTCGTAGCCTATTTTAGGCTTCTTTATTAAACTAAGCAGAAAATGAGGATTCATTGATAAAAAACATCGCTGGTGGTTAACGTACCTAACTTTTTATTATTCAACATAAGCAAATGAGTCAAAAATGAAAATGTTAAGAAAGCCTAAGGCTGCAATTGAGTTTTAATGTAAATATTTTATATATGCTAGAATATTCCACAGGGTCGTCCGAACTTTAGGAAAAAAAAACAGTATGATTGTTATACCTTTATACCAGGTATAAAATGACATTTACCTGTCTAGCAACAATATTATTTCATCGATTTTCTTAAATAATAAGGCTATAAATTTTTGAAGTTGTACTTCTTTAGGCGCGATTGAGATTGAGGGTGGATATATATTGATCTGCGCGCATGCGCACACCGACAGTTTGGTATTAGTCTTTATACGGGCTCTGATTGGGTGTTGAAATGATCTGTCAATAATTGTTCAATATGGAGGTTATCGGTAAACAAAAATGTTGTATAATATATTAGTTTTTGTTGTTGTGAGGACAGAAATAAAATCAAATTTATAATTAAAGTGACTTTTTAAATAGTTTTGAAAAGCCACAGGTACGTAATTCTAAATGTTTCAGTTGTATTCCAATAAAAAATTATCTTCATACCTATTTGGAAAATGTAAAAAAAAATAATGTACTTACCTAGTACTTGCTATGCTATACCCCTAGTAGGCAATGCTTTAATTTACATAATCTGATTACGAACAAACTTTCTACAAATTTTCATCATATGTATCGTTTTCTTACTCTATATATTGTTGTATTTTAATTCGACAAAAATCAAACTAATAAAAATTCATATAAACAAAACGTCAAAAAGTTGTTCAGTTCGTGTATATTCTCACATGACGTATACGCGAAGGTGTTGAGTTTGAAATCGCTTCGGCTCTCGTACGGCGGGATACACGGGAAGTAGGTTCAAGCCCAATGCAAGTTATATCATTTTTTAATTTTTTGATAGATTTTATTATTGTAAGTATATTATTATATAATTTTTTTCAGAAAATACGTATTTAATTAAAATTTTTGGCAACAATTATTGTTCAGAAATCATTTGTGGCATTTTTCAATGTATTTGTGTGTGTTTTATTCTTTTATTTTTTTAATTTTTGGTATTGTTTTAATAAAAATTTTTGGAAAGTAGTAGAGAAACTGATTAAAATGTATTAATTTTGTTGAAAACATATAATAGAAGTATAACTTCTTACGTGCGTACAAAGTACACACATTCTTTTTTTTTAATTACTCAAAGCGGACAACAGGTTTAGTAAATTTGAGATATCTAACGTGTACAATTCACCAAGTGAGTCGATTATTTTGCTCTCAAGTGTACTTATTATTTTATTTTTTTTTTGTATACCTTTAAATATCTTATGATTTTAAACTACAATTAAAAACATAATGTTTCAAAGTCTGCCTATAACAAAGGTTATCACGCCAGGCACAGGCCTCGAGATCGACCTTAGCAAACCCGGCTTAATTTGAACCCGTAGAAGTTTTCGTGTGACATAAAGCTGCCAATTATGTCTCCGAATTTTCATATATAACGTGTACACCGGAATGAGATCAGATACCACCGGCTAAAGTGACGTTGAGATTGATGAGCATACGTGATCGTTCGGCAAACAGCGCCAATCTAGAACTCGGACGTGTCGACTCTCTGGATTGGCTGCTTATTGCCTCCCCATTAGTCATGTTAAGCGTCTTTGTTTCGGCGGAAAGACTAATAGGTCTCTTTGAAACTTTTTAAGTAGCTACCTTAGGATTAACTGTGGGGGGGGGGGGTTAGAAGTTAAACGAGCGAGACCAGTTTGGCGCAGTTGGTAGGATTCTCGTAATGTGACATAAAGTTATTAAACAATTAATAAATTATTTCATTTTATAAATGTCCCTCATAAATTTAGTTCAATTATGTTACTTCTATTTTTTTTTTTAAATAATTATTACACAATCTTAATATTAGTCCATGTTGTGAAACCGCTCCCGTCTGAAAAAATTTCTGATTCGGTTTCTTTGTGGATTCCTATTTAAAAATGTCTCCTTTAAACAAATCTGAAGGGTGCCGCGCGGAGTTTTTGGGCAGATATTGTTTAAACAATGTTTTTAAAACAAATACAAAAGATTACGTTTTTTTGGTCTGGAATATATATTTTTGCATTTTTTGGGTCATTTTCAGCAAGAAAGGTATCTTGTATTTTTTCTCAAAAACTGATAGTTTTCGAGTTATAGGCGATTTAAAATCTGAAAAATGCGAAAATACGCATTTTCGACGCCTAAAAACTCATATTCAAATTAAAATTTTTGAGGTTGCCAGATACTTAAATTGAAGATTTAACATTCAGTTTCAAGATTCTGAAGAGTGGTTGCGTTTTACCTTAATTTATACCATTGTTTTTTAATTGTTATATATGCGTGTTTATCCGATTTTTTTACCGGTGCGGCGAGCTCTATTTCAAAAATCTCCTATTTTCCTCCTAAAAATATTTTTTCTAGATTCTTTGGAATATTCTAAATAAAATAAGTTTCTTGACATTTTTCTTAAAAATTAATAATTTTAAAGTTATAAGCGATTTAAAACCCGAAAAATGCCAAAAAAACACACTTTTCGATTTTAAATTGTTTATAACTTTAAAACTGTTAACTTTTGAGAGAAATTTAAGAAACTTATTTTATTTACAATATTCCAAAGGAACTAGAAAAAATATTTTTTCGATGAAAATAGGAGATTTTTTAAATAGAGCTCGCCGCACCGGCAAAAAAAATCGGATAAACACGCATATTTAATAATTAAAAAACAACGGTAAAAATTAAGGTTAGGCGCAATCACTCTTCAGAATCTTGAAGCTGAATGTTTAAACTTCAACTTAAGTATCTGGAAACCTCAAAAATACTAATTTCAATATGAGTTTTAGGCCTCGAAAATGCGTAGTTTCGCATTTTTCAGATTTTGAATCGCCTATAACTCGAAAACTATCAATTTTTGACAAAATTTACGAGATACCTTTCTTGTTTAGAATTACACGCAAAACTTAAAAATATATGTTTTGGAGCAAAAAAAGTGATCTTTTGTATTTGTTTAAAAAAAATTTCTTAAACAATTTCTGCCAAAAAATTCCGCCTGGCACCCTTCAGATTTGTTTAAAGGGAACATTTTGGAATAGAAATCCACAAAGAAACCGAATCAGAAATGTTTCCAGACGGGAGCGGTCTCACCATATGGACTATATACATACATCGGAAAAGTATAAGGATATTTTTATAGCATAAGAGGCTACATCAATACTACTATCAATATTTTTTTTTCGAAAGTTCTGTGAACGTTCAATTGTACGGCAACAGTGTGTCGGCAGTACTACAGTGACAGTGACACTATACTATCGAAAACTGTACAATATGGTGATAACAATAATTATTATACACACATGCGCGCTAAATAAGTCAGTCAAGTTCGATTTTTTGTTATAGATAATCGATTTTTAGTAATTCCAATGTGCCACACAAAAAAAATGTTGTTCTTTTTAACCCAGGAGCAGTCGAGCTCACTTCTATAACGTAAGTAGTCGCGCGTAGAGAAAAAATCTCACAATATAGATTTAACCTTTCGTTACTCGCGCCAACTTTTTGTGATCGCATACTCGCGCACGGTGCAGGAGACCGGGTCCAAAAATATGGGTCAGCAGTGTTTTAAAATTATTTTTTTTTTGCAAAATTGTGTACGATTAAATTATTTAATGAATATATGATCATATAATTTTGTAGATATGCGTTTGTGTTCACATTATATTACTTTAATCAAAAATTTAATAATTTTCATTGTTATCCATTTATATGTATATACAAAAACTTTGGAAGTGAAAAAAAAATTGAATATGGTTAAATTTGTTTACTAAGAACATTAGATCTTAATTCAATACACAAAAAAATTAAAAATAAAGAGTAATTGTAGTAACAAAAAAAGTTATAAAAATTAATTAACGTTTTTAAAACATGAAATACACAATGGTGTCACATTCATTGGAACAATGGTGTTCCAAACACAGATATTTTGAGCATATTTGGCAGTAAAACTTTGTTTTTCTATTTTTCTTCCAATCACAAACAGCACAGCGATCTGAAGTTCCTGGTGTTACGACTGGTACTTGTTCTGTTGGTAAACCACATATCTCCCTAAACCTCATTCTGATGGTTCTGGGTAAGTTATATATTTATATTTATATATATAAATATAAATAAACTAATCTATAAACATTGAAAATAAGGAAAAGATCTTAAATTACCTTACTAATTAAAAATATCGATGTGTGATTTAAACACAAAAATTGGTGCACAAATACTCGCACACGGTGTACGGGACCGTGTTGCGTAATAACAAAAGGACAGTACTATTTTTTACACTGCGAACTGACTTTACCCACAGTTGATTGACCACTGAAGAAGTATACGAAGTAGCCATTCAAAATCCCCACTACAAGCAGAGTTACAGGAATTTATTTACAGGCCCGGTCTCCCACATCGTGTGCGAGTAACGGAGGGTTAAATACGAATTTAAATTTTATATTTTTATTTACTTGGTATGTTAAAAATATCTATTTCTAACCGTTTAAAAAAAATAAAAAATTACAAAAAATAATTAAAAAAAATAATGTGTGTGTACTTTGTACGCACGTAAGAAGTTATACTTCTATTATATGATTTCAACGAAATTAATATACTTTAAACAGTTTATTTATAGAAATGTTAGGGTATAGGAAGTCTAAAGCTTAAAATCTTATTGAAGGTTTTTATTATAACAGTTTTCTGGCGACCGGTTTCGGCGTTTACAGTTTATACGCCATCATCAGGCCTATTAAGAAACTGAATAAGATATCAGTACAAGAAATTTACAGTGTATAATCTGATGTTTGATTGTAACATTAGGGACCCAAGTGTCTTCCTTGATTTCAAACTCGCATCAGTAATAGAATGATGTGACTTTGTTGCCTAGGTGTTCAGCTTTTACTCTCAAAGATTCAAAGTGTGTGTGAGAGAAGTCAAATTTTTTAAATTTTAATGCAGTACAATTAAACACAAAAAATATATGACAAAAACAAAGTTGGTTATTAACTGCACAGACGAAAAAAGACTAACAAAACATATATCGCGATCTTAATGGACTACATTTGTGGTGCCAATTCATGTGTAGTTAAAAGGTAAATCCTTTTAATTAGATCAAGAAAATTTTTTATTAAAATTAATCAGTCAATTCTGATTGAATAGAATTGACTGATTAATTTTAATTTTAATTTTAATAAAAATTAATTATTAAATTGTCGCAAATCATACATAAAATTAAGAAAAATCTCAGGGTGCCTTTTTAACATACAAAAAAATAACTAAATTATCTTAGGTTATACTTATCCTTTCTCGTGGTTTCAGTATCTCTTAGTTGATCCTTATCGGGATAAAATAGGAAAAGGAAATAAATAGAAATACCATAAATAAGCACATACAAATATCTTTTACTATCAAAAGCAATACTCTGAAAATTTATCAATTAAATCCTGTAAGCATAACTGTCCCAATGAAACTTTTACTACATAAATTAATTTTAATTCAACAAATATTTATCGGTTTGTTCTTAATACCATTGATAAAACAAGCTAAACAAACAAATTTAGGTATTCGCAAAACTACTTATACTTCCTATTAAATTTTTGAAATATTGGAATCTTAGTTCATATGCTTTTACTCAAAAAAAAACTTCCGAGCATAAAGAAAATCTATCACATAAATTATTGACTGACCTTTTGATTCACACACAATGATGTCTCCTCTTGACCCAAACAGCTCTTCCTTGTTGATTATGTTAGGCTACCCATCAAAGCCCTCTCCGTCTCAGCATGAATCTAGCAGCATACCAGCAACTAATTCTCCAAAACACGAGACAGGCCTATTTTAACCAGTACTCGTTACAAAAACTCCAAAATTCTCTCCTCTCTTTCTCACAATAATATTCTCCTCGGATTTTACAGAATCAAAGAGGTATTTCTTCTCAATTTGATCTGTTTCTCGTTCCACTTTTCAGCTACACTCTTCACTATCTAACAACCACTGGTACTTGCTTCTGAACTATTCACCAAAACTTTGACTGCTCTTCTCCGATGCCGGCACATAATAATTTTCTTTTTCAAACTATCTGAAAATTCAACCTTCTCTCATCCCCATTCCAAATTGCTAAACCAATCAGAGACATTTCTCTCTCTCCATTCCTCTTTTTTCATTCGAAAAACCCATGCATCCTTCTAAACAAATACTTCTACTCATGATAATTACTTTTCGGGAATTCTACAAATTTACTTGGGGCTTAAAAAAAGAGTCTTAAAATTCCAACTTTCTCTACATTACCTTTTGTAAATATAATAATTACTTGTGGCTTTTGGCTTTGCCCGTAACAAAGCAACCGTTTTAAAATTATAATCCCGAAACAAATTGTCTATTCACATCACTGTGACATTCACATGTCTTTAATGCTTCAGGGAAAAACTTATTAAGGATAACCCACTGCTTAAAAACTAACTTATAATAAATAGTTACAGATCAATATACCGGGTGTATCAAATTTATGTGCCCGCGTTATATTAAAACAAATAAAATTTTTATTCTATCTTTGATTGACAAAATGATACACAATAATACGTTTAAAAAATGTGAAACTTGTTTTGAGGTGGCATATATGTATAAACGTGATCATATCATTCTAAAAAAAATTAAAAACTACCTAATAATAATTTAGCACACTATTTATCAACTCCTTTTATTTCTGCAGGGTAAATTTGTTGATACAGAATGCTTTTTATGGTCCGCTTATTTGCGTGCGCTCCCCAACTGGTTTTCACTCTAGCGAAATCCTCGGTAGTCGGCCTTCCTTCATTCTTGTCACGTAACACTACTGTTACGTTGTCTATGTATTACACATCTTACTACATCTTGCACTTCACTTTAGGCTCTTATATTTAGGTGGCCGCTTTTAGATTTCTTATTTATCAAATACCCTACTTGAATATATTTTATTGGTCCCCCATTCGTCACAATTCCAATTCATAACGATAATTTAAAAAAAGAGATGACATACCTCCAAAGATAATGTTAAACCAATACTAATTAATAGAGTCAAATAGTAGGGGAGCCCAAGCGGAAATTTTTGCAGTTACTCGAGCGCGTCAGATCATTACATAGGGAGAAACCTTGCACCCTGAAAATGTAACTCTAGCATATATTGGCTCTTAATGCAGGGGAGTTCGTGAAGGGGAGGCCGAAAAAATCTATCAGAAAAACTCGAAATAGTCAGATTAAAACAAGGTAAGTTAAGTACATGAAAAACAGTGTATATTTAAAAAATCTGACGATTTGAGCGGGCGTAAGGAAATGGGTGAGTCCCAAAATTTCACAAGAAAAAAGCGAATATTTTGCGAAATCAATGAGAGATCGAAAAACTAAAAGATACGTGCTCAATATTTTCAAAAATCTATTGAATCATACCAAACACGACTTCCCACGGAGAGGGGTGGGGAGTAAATTTAAAATTTTAAATGCGAATCCCGCGATATTTCGCGAAATGAACATCAGATCTAAAAACTGAAAAATAAACTAATTCAATATTTTTGAAAAAATCTCTCGAATGTCACCAAACATTACCCTTACGGAGGTGGTGTGAGAGATTACTTTAAAATCTTAAATGGGAGCCCCATTTTTATTGCAGATTTGGATTCCTTACGTAAAAATAAGTAACTTTTATTCGAGACATTTTTTCGAATTATGGATAGATGGCGCTATAATCTAAAAAAAGATTGTTGGAAATGAAAAATTAAATTAAAAATTAAAAAAGTTCCCACTAAAACGGAAAATTTTACTTAACTTTTTTTGGTTCTTCACAACTCTTCACAACGGAAAAGGTCCCCATAACGCTCGAATGACTGCACATTTAGCATACTTTGCTCCCCTACCAATACGATAAACGAATTAAGTAGAATTTAGGAAGAAAATGATATATATAACTAGGATAGAATTAAAAAAACTAATAAATAATTAGTACTTGTATTTACCTGTAAGATCGATGTATGTAAAGTTGTACTGTTTGTCATATGTGTGAGTTTTTCGTGATTGTTTGGTAGATCATACATGCAAACTTATTTGTATAAAATTTATATCATGCTTGTCGATGGCAATGCTAAACGTATACTAAGTTTGTGACAAAAATTATTGACATGTTAAATAGTATAGTAAGAAATTATTGTTGTTGTGTTTTTACTAAATACCATAAAAACCATATACAAGAGAATACTGTAAATAATATTGCTATATTTATAAATATTTAAACCTTTATTCAAATAGGCTTAGACTATAAATTTAAATGTTTCTATGATAGCCACCCCTGACATTTTTTGCTTAAGATTGTCAATCTTAGACAAATTTTAAACCTTAAATGATACTATTACAAAATAGAATAGAGATATTCTTTCAATAATTAAAATTTACAGCCAAATAGCCCGGGAGGCAGCGTTAAATTTGACCGGAGCATTTTAGCATGGCTGTTTTTTTATTTAGGTAGGTGTTCCAAAGCTTATGACTAGAGAGCAGAATATATGCAACACAACATTACCAAAATATGCGCATATATATGCATTACTTTTACTACAAATATGCAGGTATTTTTTCTAAATTTGTCTAAATATGCAAATGCATATTAAAAATACTCAAAAATAAAACAATATATTAAATATAAACATTTATGTTTAATACATATTTATTTTTCACATAAAAACAAATGAAATGACACACAAAAACTGATATTATAATTAAATTAAGAATCTAAATTATAGTATGAATTTATAATCAAATATTTTTCAAAATTTTCAACTAGCAACTTTTGCCTTCTATCACTAAAAACGTGTTTGGACACAGAAAAAGTTCGTTCTACATCTACTGATGTTATATGACAATATTTTAATTTAGGCAGTAAACTAATTTGCCAAGTCGTAAGATCTTCAGAAAAGTTGCCTTCAAAAATACGTACAACTTTCCTCAAACAATCGAAGCCCTCATTTTCCAGAAAAATTTCTTTTGTGGGACATGATGCTTTTGTTTGTCAGTTCCTCATTTAAAAAATGAAATGTGAAAATGAATGTAACTTACGATTTTGGAACAGGCCTTGCAAAATACTTTGTCTCCACTTAGCTTTAACTCGGGAAAACACTTTATCCAAGCACTTTTTTGAATGGTAGACATATTTAAATTTAATATATACCAATCACTTCAAAAACACTAATTATGATACAACGTTTACTTTAAACAAATGTTGGCCGGAAACTTACAAAATAAATATTAGACCCTTAAAAGCAGGTAGATACCTACGACTTGCTACGCTAATAAAATAATATTTTTCTGGGAACACCCATAATTGTTAAATTCAGGTAGTAATGGGAAAGTCCAGATAGATAATAATGAGCGATAGATAGATAAATAACGAGCTCGTTCATATCGAAGTTATAAAATTCCAACTAAGAGAGGAAAATTTTAAACTGTTATACAATTTATTCTTAAAATATGCAAAATAAATCGTGTTTAGCTTAAATGGAGTCGGAAAAATGAAAGAATAGCCATAAACGAATATATAAAATACGCTGTATTTTCCTGTCACCGTGTCACAAAGAAAATTTCCCAGCTCAAATGCATGTAATAAAAGTTATTACATGTACTTGCGCTGGCCAATTTTTTGTGTGACACGGTGACAGGAAAATACAGCGTGTTTTATATGTTTGTTCATGGGTATTCTTTCATTTTTCCGACTGTATGTAATGTTGTGTTTTTTGTCTGAAAATATGCAATATATGCATCTATATGCACTTTGCATATATTCCGCTCTCTACTTATGACCAAATGGTGTGTCAGCTCGCCCAAAACCGGGGCTTTTAGGCAAGAAAAGGTAAAATTTGAAAGTAGATGAAAAACCCTACAACTTATATGTCAAATATTTACCTTCGTGACTTACATCCATAATGACTTAGTGATTAGCATACCTGGCTTTCACCCAGGCGAGTCGGGTTTGATTCCCGGTGTTGGATTTTTTTTTGGTTTTCAAATTGACATTTGATTTGAAAAATAATTAATATGTTTATAATATTTTTTTATATTGTGTCGTATAAAGAAGAAAAACATAGTAATATTTTAAAAACAATTATTGTTCAAATCAAAATGTCAATTTTAAAAACAAAAGAGAATTCCGACGCAGGGAATCAAACCCGACTTGCCTGGGTGAAAACCAGGAGCCAGATATTCTAACCACTAAGCCATTATGGATATAAGTCACGGAGATAAATATTTGACATATAAGTTGTAGGGTTTTTTATCTAAAATTTGGCACTACCTCCCGGGCTAATACGTTCGTTCAATCAAAACCCATCTTAGACCAGGTTTGGCTTATGCACAAATGAAATCACCCAAATGAAGTTATACAGTGTTAGTTACGTTGTAAACGTCAAATTTTTTAATTTATATCATTTGTATTTACTGGAGTCTAAAGGTCAGTTCTCACTTATTAGTTTCACTGACGCAGTCTGACTGATTAATTAAGAATGAAAGATAAAAGCGACGTTTGCATTCACACGTTTCATGTTTTGCTACATTCAATACACAGTTAGTCCAAACATTTTCTGTCATGGTGACGAAAATGCTTAAAAAAATTGAGACCAGCTGTTCGCGAAGTCTGTTTACAATAATTGAGGGGTCCGGCAGTAAAAAATGGTAAGGGGTAGTAAAGAAGCTTTGAGTTTTGAAGTGTTGAATTTTGAAAAAAATATTCTTATATTTTTTATTAAAAAATATAAGAGTATGAATCATGTTAAAACTAGCTGAATATGTTGTTAATACGTAGGCAAAATATGGAAAACCAAATATTTTTTTATAATGATTAAGTAGAAAAGTATGAAAATATGAACTACAACTTAACATTGTTTACCTAAAATATTTAAAATAAACTGCGCGTCATAGAAAACGGGCACCCTAAAAAATGGGTCATTTTTGATGTCGCGTATCTCCTAAACCTCTTGTCCGATTTAAATGATTTTTTGAATATGTTATAGCCCTATTCTTTGTCAATATCCCTGTAATAATATTTTTGCAAAACAAGTAAATTTTCATTGTATACCGGGTGTACGAATAAAACTGTGTTTTTTTTCAAAGTTCGCAACACCCTGTGGAATATTCTAGCATTTATAAAATAATGAAATTAAAACCCAAATATAGGTTCAGGTTTTCTTAACATTCTGTTTTTTGACTCATTTACTTACGTTGGATAATACAAAAGTTATGTACTTTAACAACTAGCCATGTTCTTCATCAGTACAGGATGTTATAAGTCTAAAGGGTTTTAGGGACTAATAAGTTCGACAAACTTTAAGGGGTAATTCTGCATTAAAAATAATGACAGTTTGCTTTATAATCATATATCCGCAAAAGCTTCGTTTCCGAGATACGGGATGTTAAATTTTTTCTTACAAACTGATGATTTATTTATTGCTTTAAAACCGGTTGAGATATGCAAATGAAATTTGGTAGCTTTTAAGAGATGGTTGTTGCGCATTTTTTGACATTCAACTAAAAATTTTATATTCACTATTGGAGCGCATACGGGTAATCTGACCGATCATTTTATTCGTATGCACGCCAATGGTGAATAAAAAATTCTTAATAATTGTATGTCAAAAATTTTTCAAAAATTACGTCTTAAAACACACCAAATTTCATTTGCATATCTCAACTGGTTTTAGGGCAATAAATAAATCGTCACTTTGTAAGAAAAAATTCAACATCCTGTATGTCGGAAACGAAGCATTTGCGGACATATTGTTATAAAGCAACCGGTCATTATGTTTTCATGCACAATTACCCCTTAAAGTTTGTCGTACTTCTTTAGAAACATCCTGTACTGACAAAGAGCATGCCTAGTTGTTAAAATACATAACTTTTGTATTATCCGACATAAGCCAATGAATAAAAAAACAAAATGTTAAGAAAACCTGAGGCTATAGTTGGGTTTTAATTTCAGTATTTTATAAAGGCTAGAATATTCCACGGGGTGTTGCGAACTTTGAGAAAAAAACTGCGTTTGATTCGTACACCCGGTATACAATGAAAATTTACCTGTTTTGCAAAAATATTATTACAGTGACATTGACAAAGAATAGGGCTATAACCTATTCAAAAAATAACTTAAATCGGACAACAGGTTTAGGAGATATGCGACTTCAAAAATGACCCATTTTTTAGGGTGCCCGTTTTCTATGACGCGCAGTGTAGTTTAACGTAACGTGTTAAGTGGTGTTTACTTAACATAATTTGGTAGGTACTAGGAATTCATTTTAAATTTAGATACCATTTGTGGTAAACAACTGGAATCAATTCCCAAAATGATTTTACATCTTTCATGTTTTCTAAAACGTTTAAATAAAAATAATAATACAGCGCTGGAGGGAATTTATTTTCATGTTTGCAAGTAAAAAATGATGTTTTTATGCAAAGTGAACGTGGGTGAAAACAATATTAAGTACATCCCTTACCATTTTTTACTTGCGAATATTTATTCTAAGAATATAAAGAAATTGTCTTCTTTATAGAAACTTGGCCAAGCTTCACTAAATACTTGAAATTCAGAATCTTTATCTGAGTTGCAATCATCGTAGGTCTCAGAATTGTCACTGTTAAGAGCAAAAAAACCATTTAGATCTGAACAGCCTGCATTATCATGGACACATAACATTATTTTCATGCTTATGCATGTCCCTTACCAAATTTTAAGAAATTAATCTGGCTCCATCTATTATTAGGAGGATAAACTAAGTCAAATTTTCTGCTTTGCCATGTACCTTGTCATCTTTTACATACTATTTCGTGAAAAATCAAAATTTGTCCCTTACCATTGTTTACTACCGAGCCCCTCAATTAGTAAATGAATTACAGAACATTCTAGTGAATCAAAAGAAAAGAAAACATCGTAGATGGTGGGTTAGGTCCTGGATATTTTGCAGAAATATATGGGGTGCTAATGAAACTATATTGAAACAATTAGCTTTGGGAGATTGTGTTTCATAAACGAGGACAAAAATTTCAAGAGATTCTGCAAAAAATTGCTCCAAAATTGCTATCAAAACTTGCCACACTGAACAAATCACGAAAATGTATGTTCTCACGCTTCAGTTTTTATTGGTTTTTCCACTTTAAGTGAAAGTATGGATGTACGGGTCATTTAAAATGAAAATATGTTCTCGTGTTCACTATTTGTTAAGTATCACTGAATCAGTTACACTGTGTCAGCGAAACTGAAAACTGAGAACCCGACTTTAGTTGTTGTGACTTAAAAGTAGCTTTTTAGTATAATACAAAACGTTTCTTTTATAACAAAACAAAAGCAAGTTTGACATTTAATAATGCGTTAGATAGATGGCTCTACTCGAGTTACTTGGGAACAAAAACAGATTAAAGAAAATTGCTCCATTAGAAGCCGAGAAAATTCATTTTTTTTTGACGTATACCGATTTTAAACTTAAGGATTACATTTTTTCCAACCTAATTTTTGATTCGAATTTTGCTATTTTTGGCAATTTTTACTCGTAATATCGATAGTTTTTGTTTTAATAATATATGTTATGAGTATTTTTAAGACATGAAAATTGGTGAGGAGAAAGTGGACAAAAATAAAAAGATGATGGTTTGAAAATTATGATCCTATTGTTTATATCTTTGCCATAAATGCCGGTCAATTTCGACCGGTTGTATCTCAGGAAAAACTCATCACAATTAAACGTTTTTTCTTTTATTAGAAGCGTCATGCCGCTTTTTTTCCAATACCGTTTTCATGATTTAATTTAACTTAATATTTCCCGAAATATTCTATTTGTTTATAAGCCAAAAAATTGTTATAATTTTAAAATATTCCTGAGGCCTCCTATATAATCCAATTTCAATTCTGTAAGATACATTAGATAGGTTCTGTGACTTTTTATACCACAATCATAGTTATTTTTATGTATCATAATTATTGTGGTTCTTATAGCGACCGTAAATTTTTAATTAACAATTCAATTGTTGCTAAACTGTTCATTCAATTTCCATCAGCTTCTGGAATTATAATTACGAAAAAAGCTTTTACATTACCAAGTTATGTAAATATTGAACTTACTTACCTATCTAAAATGTTAGTTAAAAATTAAAGATTTTGTTGGAAAACATGCCTTTTCCGATGAAAATTTTCGTCGAAGTAAATCGGGAAAAACACGTCTCTATGCAGAATTTAATTACGGTGAATTTTTATTTGAGTGATTTTGGTGTAAAGTTAAAGTCTTTGGAGTTATAGAGCAAAAATTGAAAAAAACACGATTTTCGGGCGCCATTTTGTTTATAAAAAAGTAGCACATTATCTGCGGACTTTGCATACCTACATATGATATTAATATTAACAATCATAAGATTCGATTAAAGCAATAAAATTGCTGGTAAATAACTTTTCCCAAGAATGGCCTATTCTCCGATAGAACGGTAAAAAACAGTAAATTGTTATTTTGATTTAACAATTTTTACATTAGTAATTTGACTTATATTTGACAGTTGTCAGTTATATTGTACCTACTTGATAGTTTTAGTTTTAATAAATTTTGTTGGTTAGCTACATAAATAAATTAAGTAAAAATGAAAAATGACTTGTTATTAATTTGATGAAGGTGGAAAAATCATATGTATAACATGGGAGTAAAGTGCTCCCGAGAATGAAGTTTGCTGCCCGACGCGTAGCGGAGGGCATTAATCATTCAAGGGAGGAAAAGGCACTTTACTCCCATGTTATACATATGGTTTTTCCACCTTCCTCAAATAACAAGTCATTTTTTCATTTTTACTTAATTTATTTATGTAACGAACCAACAAAATTTATTAGAACTAAAACTAACAAGTAGGTACAATATAACTGTCAACTGTCAAATATAAGTCAAATTATTAATGTAAACATTGTAAAATCAGAATAACAATTTACTGTTTTTTACCATTCTGCAAAATACAGAGTGTTTTTAAATAAACGTTAAAATGTATAGATACTTACGTAATAGAAAATAGATATTGTACAGGGCGTCAATAAGTTATATTTCATGAATGAAATACCATGACGTCACTTTTACTTTTCCTCCCTAGGTAGGAAAAGTACAACTTTGCTCCCTACAATCAGGTCCGGAAAAGTATATTTTCGGTAGAGGTAGGTGGAAAAAATATTTTATTACGATTAAATCTTCATTAAAAAGTCGTGTTGAAGATAGTTCCTGCATATTAGACTGTCACTAGAAAACTAAGAAATTCAATCGTTCCGCTGGTTGTGTGTGCCTAGTGAATCCCTTATAAATACCTTTACACATTTTAAAATTTCCCACCATCAACTTTATTTATGAACTAATTAATTAGCTTATTGTGATATTGTTCAATAATAAGCAAACAAAAAAATGATTTAAAAAAATGGGAACCAAATCTATAAATAGCTTTCATGGTTTTCTAGAAAAGACGTTTGTCATTTTTTATCTCAAAGCTGTGTTGCAATCTGTATTGAAGTTCTTAATTTGGTCATGTTTTTTATAGACCAAGTTTTTTAAATCTCGTTTAATTTAATTAGCCCAGTCGGGATAGCATTTGACCTTGCATTAAGAACTGCCCCAAATTTTATTTTTCGAATCTTTAGGGAGGGTCAATATTAGTATAAATTTAAAATCTCGACTGAATTCCACCGTTGCGTTAGCCGCAATCTTGATTTTAAACGAGAACCGTTTTTGCTTAATATCTCCGTTATTTTCAGTTTTTAGACAAAAAGTGTAGAAACTGAAATTAATGAAAATGCGATTTTCTATAATTTCATTTATTATAATTTTATTCGTGCGGTCTATATTTTCCGAGTTATGAGGGGAAAATAGTGACAGTTGAAGCATAAATATTGAATTATTGAATTATCTCGTTTATTATTAGTTTTACAACAAATATCTATCTATATAAAAATAAAGAAAATTAAATTTTGTACAATTTTGATGCCGCCCATTTTTTTTGATAAAATCAAAATTTAAGGTAGTACGTTTGCGGTAAATGTGCGAGGGTAAGACCTGAGTAATTTTATAGCAATTGGTTTTGTTCAATATCTCTGCCATTTACAACTTTTCGACAAAAAGTGTAAGAACTGAAATTGTTGCAATTACGATTTACTACAATTTTTCTAGAGAGCCAGTGGCGGCTGTAAAAGGGGGGGAATCATAAAAATCCCCCAACAGTGTCCAAAATTTAAAAAAATTGTTGAAATATTAAAATATATTAGCTAACATGAAACTTAAAATATCGACAGAAAAATTCAACCAATAAAACCCGATAGTTAATAAAATTAAGTGAATTTAATGCATATAAGTTATTATTTATGTGTTTTATATATACTTAGTTATGTTGATGTTTCATTGGAAGTTTCAAAAATTGTATAAAATATAATTCTATTTATTTTTGTGTATGTATCATTATGTCGTAAAGATACATGAGACAATTCAATAATTATGCTTCCCCTCCGCTTCCACTATTTTCCCCCTTAACTCGGAGAATATTGATCGCTTAAAAAAATTGTGCAAAAGAAATTGTAGGGAATTGCAATTCAAACAATTTTCCCTCTCACCATTTTTGTCGAAAAGTTGAAAATGGCAGAGATATTAAGCAACAACAGTGCTCATTTAATTTTAAATTTACACTATTATTGATCTCTCCTAAAGGATAGAACTATAAAATTTGGTGCAGCTCGGAAACAAGATTCAATTCAATAATTATGCTCCCCCCACCACTTTTTATTATTTTCCCATGTAACTCGGAAAATATCAACCACATGAAAAAAATTGCAAAAAAAGAAATTGTAGGAAATTATATTCTGAACAATTTTAGTTGAAAATGGCGGAGATATTGAACAAAAACAATTGCTATAAAATCAATCAGGTCTAAGGCTCGCGCCATTACCGCATACGTACTACCTTAAATATTAATTGTAACAAAAAATGAAAGAGATCAAAATTGTGTAGAATTGAATTCTCTCTATTTTTGTATAGAAACAATTTTGTCGTAAAACTAATAATAAACGATATAATTCAATAACTATGCTCTAACTGTCAATATTTTCCGCCGTAACTCGGAAAATATCGACCGCACGAAAAAATTGCAAAAATAGAAATTATAGAAAATCACATTTTTATCAATTTTAGTTCATATACTATTTGTCGAAAAGTTGAAAATGGCGTAGATATTGAGCAAATACGGTTCTAGTTTAAAATCAAGATGGCGGCTAACGCAACGGCGCAATTCAGTCGATCTTTTAAATTTATACTACTATGGACCCTCCCTAAAGATCAGAAAAATAAAATTTGGCGCAGCTCCTAATGCAAGGTTAGGCCTGTTATTCGTCTAACCCGACTGGACTAAATAGTCTTAATACGATATAAGTTCGATTTTCACCGATCTGTTTAATGGATTAAAATTATTGGATATGTAATTTAGCATGTTAACAATTATAATAAACAAGGGTTGCCCGATTTAATCTTGTTCTAACTATAATTAATTAATAATTAAAAAATGACATTTTTTTATCTTCTTCTTCTTCTTCAAATGCAAATCCACTAATGGATGTTGGCGATCACATTTTCCATTAACTCTCTGTTTCTTGCAATGTGGATCAGTGATTGTATGTCGGTAATCCCTGTCCATTGCCTTATGTTTCGGAGCCAGGACATTTTCTTGCGTCCTATTCCTCTCTTGCCTTCAATTTTACCCTGGATTATAAGTTGAAGGAACTGGTATTTTTCGTTTCGCATGATGTGACCCAAATACTCCGTTGTTCTTTTCTTGATGTTTTCGAAAAGCTGACGTTCTTGGTTGATTCTTTTAAGGACATCCACATTTGTGACTTTCGCCGTCCATGGTATCTTTAGGATACGGCGATAAAGCCACATTTCGAAGGCTTCTAATCTGTTTATATCCCTCGTTTTGAGTGTCCAGCCCTCTATGCCATATAACAGCACCGACCACACGTAGCATTTAGTAAACCTTAGTCTCAGTGTAAGGTCGAACTCTGAGCAGCTCAGTACCTTCCTGAATTTTACGAAAGCTTGTCGAGCTTGCTCAATGCGACATTTTACTTCCCTGTCCGATGCCCAGTCTTCAAAAAGCCACGTTCCTAGGTATTTGAATTTGCTCACTCTCTCAATGGACTTAGTACTCAGTGTTATGGTGGAGTTTTCAAATGCATCCAAGTTTCTGGAGATGATCATGAATTTGGTCTTTTTGGTATTAGTCTCTAATCCCATTCGCTTACTGTGTTCTCCGATTATAGTGACAAGTTGTTGAAGATCTGCTATGTTGTCGCAAATTAAGACAGCATCATCAGCATATCGTATGTTGTTGATTAATACTCCATTCACTTTGATTCCCATCTCTGCATCTTCCAAAGACTCTTGAAATATGGCTTCCGAATAAATGTTAAATAAAAGAGGGGAAAGCACACATCCCTGCCGAACATCCCTTCTTATATGTATGGATTTGGATATAGAATTGTCTATTTTTAATTGTGCTGCCTGATACCAGTACAAGTTTTCAATGCATCTTATGTCTTTTTGGTCTATATCAAGCTTCTTGAGGATCTGCATTAACTTGTGATGTTGGACACGATCAAACGCTTTCTCGTAGTCTAGAAAGCACAGGAATAAGTCCTTCCTCTGATCGTAACAATTTTGGACCAACACCTGTGTTGCTACTATTGCTTCTCTTGTTCCCAAACCTTGCCTAAACCCAAACTGAGAATCACTGATGTCCCATTCACATTTTTTGTATAATCTTTGATGTAGTATTTTTAAGAATATTTTTAAAGTGTGAGTCATCAGGCTAATGAGTCTGTGATCCTCACATTTTTTTATAAATAAAAAAAATTTGACCCGGGCAGATATTATTTCAGATTTTTTAGGTCATTCTAATCAAAGAAGGTCCGTTACAATTATTTTTCTCTAAAGTTGATCGTTTTCTAGTTATAAACAATTTAAAACTGAAAAAAGAACGAAAGATGACAATTTTCAAGGCTCAAAAACATAAGTATAAAATATCATTTTTGAAATTACGAAGTACCTATATTTAAGTTAAAACCTTATTCTATCAGTTCTTGATAATTATTCTGGACTTATTTCATTCTGAAATTTTAGCTGCTAATGCCTGTCTCCCCATAAGGAACCTTCCTTATTAACAATTAAAAAAATATGTTTTAGAATAAAACATGGCTAAAATTCGTATCAACACCTGATAGAAAAAGGTTTGAACTTGAATTTATGTACTTGATGATTCCAAAAATAATATTTTTTACTTGTGTTTTTGAGGCTTGAAAATTGTCATCTTTCGTTCCTTTTTCAGTTCTAAATTGTTTATAACTCAAAAACGATCAACTTTAGAAAAAAATTACAAAAGAACTTTTTTGTTTAGAATGATCAAAAAATTTGATATAATATCTGCCTGGGTCGAAATTTTTTTAATTCATAAAAAAAGGAATTTTTTAATTATTAACTAATTATAGTTAGAACAAGATTAGATCGGGCAATTCTTGTTTTTTGTAATTGTTAGCATGCTAAATTACATATCCAATAATTTTTATCCATTAAAGAGATCCGTGCAAATGGACCTTATATTAGATCCTCTACTATAACGTCTTAAATTAACATTTTATTGTTAATACAGTATTTTTAAGAAACAACACAAAGCTAACATTTACATGTTCGTTGTATTTTTATGCAAAACAAAAGTTGATATAGGTATTACGTGTATACATATTTTAAATAGAAACTCAGCATCTTTTCCACATGATCAATTTTTATGCTTTAACATCATAAATGAAACGGCTGACTGGTTTTGAGCCGCATTTTCCTTAGATTTTGTATTAAAATAAATTTGCTATATTATATTGAGGAACATTATATTATGCTGTCTGTGTACTTTCTAAGTTTCCTCTTATTTAAACGGGGAGTTTGCTCTGAATACTAACATTAACCTATATAGATAATGAGCTTTATGGTAAATAAATCCCAGCTGTTATCAGCAAAAATAATTTGAACCAAGTTAGTGGAACAAGTTTATCTTAAATTTTAATATCGCTAATATTATTAATAGAAAAGATTAGATAGAAAAAATTAATAGAAAACAGAAAAATGCTCACGTACTTAAAACCGCAGACGGAAAAATTTGTGATCACGAACAACAGTGTAAAGAATGGGAGAGACACATCAGTGACCTTTTTGACGATGCTTCTCGAGAAAATACTCCAAATATTACCTGTGACAACCAATTAGACAGAGGTCCCAGTATACTGAAGTCAGAAGTCATAAAAGCAGTACAGCAAGCCAAAAACAATAAAGCACCTGGACCAGATCAAATCCCTGTTGAGCTACTTAAACTTTTAGATGAGGAAAACATTACCTACTTGACTACTTTCTTTAACAAAATTTACAACGAAGGAAAAATACCAGATGATTGGTTGGAGTCACTGTTTATAACATTACCAAAGAAAAGCAGGCCCACCAAATGCAGCGATTTTAGACTAATCAGTTTGATGAGTCACACACTTAAGATACTTTTACGTATTATACAAAACCGAGTATTCCTTCTGTGCGAAAATAGAATGGGTAATAAGCAATTTGGATTTAGAAATGGTCTACGAACTAGAGAAGCACTATTTTGTATGCGCGTTCTATTACAAAAAAGTTGTGAATTCCGAAAGAACGTTTATGTTTGTTTCATCGACTTTGAGGAGGCATTCGACAGAGTACAACATGATACACTTTTAGATTGCCTGCAGGCAGCAGGACTTGACCACTACGATATAAGAATGCTGAAATCTTTATATTACAATCAAGTAGCCTTTATCCAAATTGGAGACAGTCGTACTGAAAAACTGCCGATAAAACGTGGACTACGACAAGGTTGTTTTTTATCACCCACCCTTTTTAATCTGTACTCTGAAGAAATCTTTAGGGAGGCTTTGGATGACAGACAAAGGGAGTAAGGCTAGGCGGAGAAGTAATCAACAATATTAGATACGCTGACGATACAGCAATTCTTGTTGAAAATTTACAAGATCTTCAGACACTACTAAATCTAGTCAGTGAAGCAAGTTATCGGAGAGGCCTTAAAATCAACATTTCAAAGACAAAGTGGATGGCAGTTGGAAAGATTAATATAGATCAAGGTCAGCTTTCTCTTGATGGAGAGGAGTTAGAACGGGTAAATCATTTCAAGTACCTTGGCAGCTGGTTAAATGTAAATTGTGACTCTGATGAAGAGATAATAACTAGGATCGAAATATCACGGAAGGCTTTTATGACCTGGAAACCAGTTTTATGTAACAGAAACCTGTCGATGAATATTCGAAAGAAGGTGCTGAAATGTTATTTGTGGTCTCTCCTATTGTATGGTTGTGAGACATGGACGTTAAAAACCACAATGCTAAACAAAATAGAAGCATTCGGATTGTGGTGCTATCGACGAATATTAAAGGTATTGTGGGTTTCACACACTTCCAATGAAGATGTTTTTCAAATGCTGAATTCCGAACGTCTGCTCATAAGCATCATAAAGAGGAGAAAAACAGAATACTTCGGCCATATAATTAGAGGACCTAAATACCATCTGCTTCGCCTTATAATACAAGGAAAAGTGAAGGGAAAGAGATGGATTGGTCGAAAGAAAATTTCATGGCTGCGTAATATTAGACAATGGTGTGGCTGCACAGTAGAAGAATTATTTCGCGCAGCAGCCGATAGAGAGAGATTTCAAGAAATTGTAAACATGATGACGGCCAACGTCTGAATACAGACACTGCACCTAAAGAGGAAAAAGAATATTATTAAAGTGTCTGAATAACATTTTAAATGTTACCGGGTATGACCGTGTATCTACCGGGCTCCCTACGGAGTTTTGGTTTGTGCTACGACGTGTCACTTCCAGCTTCTGCACGGGTTGTTTTAAATTAGTTTTATTTGCAAGTATTGTGAGTGAGATTAAGAAACTAATTTTACCAATATGGAGCTGCTAGCGATAGCTGTGGCTTTGGTTGAAGATGAAATATGGAAAAGACGATGGGCAGTCCACCCAGCATGAACATCATAAATAACGAGGTACTTCTTTACATAGATACTCAATTAAATGTTCGTCATTCATTGTAGAATGTAACTTTTTTTTAGCAGCCTCTGTCTGGTTCAGTTCTGGATATAGGCGTCATCTTGTGTTTTTCATATTCGCCTGTCCTGTGCTATCTGGTGCCAGATTCTTCCTATATATATATATATATATATATATATATATATATATATATATATATATATATATATATTGATGTGATCTTGATTATTGATATGAGATACTATTCTTATATGTCACTTAATTTAATCAATGTATTAATACTAATCTAATTAATTAACCAGATCACATATCAATATGTTTTCAATCTCAGGGCGAATTATAAATTAATTACTTACTTTCGTGGCTTCTAAATATTTCTTAATGGTTCCTAATCGGGATAGAAAAGAAAAGAGTAAAAAAATACACATATGGGTTACAATTATTATCAAAATATTTTTTATTTTATTTAAAAGGCAATCAATGCTTAATATTTGCTATTTCTTATTATTCTTAAACATAACATTTACAAATGGGAATCTTATTTCCTTTTGGTTTTCAATTGAAAGTTTTGATTAACATTTAACTATTAGGAGTTATTAGGAACAACTCTATTTAAGTTTGATGAAGCTTTTCTGATATTATTGATTATGTTATTCAATTTTTTATGTGGAATTTAATACGAAAAACCCATACATTCATGTCCAAACAAATGAGACTGACCTTTTCCTGGTGAACTGAAAATGTCCTCACACAAGACCCGTTTCCTGCTATCCTTGGCTGCGATCAAACCTCGTCCTGGCTTCCAGTAATGTTCTCCTTTGAAAAACTAGCTCGTATAGCTCTCGTTCCTGCGTCTGTCGTGATGCTGTGTTCTACCTTTCTCGAAACTGCTATCAGCTACCGGGACACTCTTGGCTCAAGGAGGTTCTTTTACTCTCGACCTGGCCTACTTCTCGTTCCACGATAGATACTCCACACTCACGGAACTACATCGGCTTTCTCACTCTCCGTACACTACCGTCTACTACTCGACTTCACTTCTCGACAGCTCAAAACATTCTGATCTCACTTTCTCATCCATTCCCCTACTTTCTAAATATCCCTTCCAGATTCACAAATCAATCTTCCACCACCAACTCTCATTCGTAATATTCCTCAAAACCAATTTTTAATCTTTCTAAATATGCTTAATGGATTTCAAAAGAAAATATTTAATTCCCATTCTAAAATACTTTCTAACTATTTACAAATTTTAATGACCTATTCTCTCTTTCAAATGAGTCTTATTTAGCATAGGCTAATGATCGAAACCTTCCGCGAAAAACGATAATGAACTATCATCTATTTCACTGAGTTTTATTTATCGACCTTCCGAGAAGAACGATAATGGTACGCGTCATTCACTTTGTTTATCTAAGCACATTGTTCCGAGTTTCGTACGCTTATTCTAATCACTTCTTAAAATTAAATATAACAATTTGTTGTATACAGGTTGTTCTAAATTTATATGCCCGAGGTTGAGAAAATTAAAAATATTTTATATTAAAGTGAATTTTGTTTATAATTATCAAAATTTAATTTTCATATCAAATAGAAATATAACAAATCCCCGCCTTGTATTCGATAAAATTTATCTGCATTTTTAAATAAATTTTCTCGAGGCAAAACCAACTCCCTGTATATTTCCTTACTTTAATCTACGTCTTATATCCTAACTTACTATCTACTTCATGTAATTCTGTCTTTTATTCGTGATATTTGTATACATCGTGAATATTATAAATTCCTCGGATCTTTTCCGAGTTCCTGTGCCTCAACTCATAACTATTTATCCCATTTTCATTATTCACGATGTACGGGCCTTCGAAAACAGGCATCAACTTTGCGCAAATGCCCCCAGGAAGATTTGATACTCGTAATGCCCTCACGAGTACTTTTTCACCCTTTTGGAAAGTCACTGGTCTTCTTTTTCTATTTTGTTCCTGTCTTTGGATATATTTTTCGTTGCTTCGCCGTAATCTTCTCTGTACGGTTTCAATCACCTGTTGATATTCTTTTGGCTCTTGGTCTTCCCATGGCCTTATCGGCAGTACACCCTTCATGATGTATTCTGGGGTCTCTTTTGTTACTGTGCTCGGAATTGTATTTAGATACCTTTCTATTTCCGCCATTTTCCTGTCCCAGTGGCGATGTTGACCATCTGTTGCAATGCGAAGAAATTTCGTCACTTCCTGTATGAATCGTTCCGAAGGATTACTCTGTGGATGCCTGATGCTGACAAAATTTGTCTCTATTCCTCGTTCTCGAAGTTGTCCCTTGAAACGATCATTTCGGAAATACGTTGCATTGTCCAGTAGAATCTTTTTTGGTGTTCCTACTATGGCTATAAAATTGTCGATTTTTCTTAATATTTCCTGCCCCTTTGTGGTGCGGCAACTATATAATTTTACGTATTTTGAAAACACATCCACCATTACCAGAATATGTTTGTTCCTTTTAGTGGTCATAATTAGATCGCTTAACATATCTATTGCTACAATGTCTAGTTTGTTTCGGGCTTCAATATTTTTGGCAACATTTTCGTTTTTGAAATTCCGACTCTTATATTTTTGACATACATCGCACTTCTGGGTAATTTCCTTTGCAATGCGGTAATCCTGTCGGCTGATGTAATTTTCCCTAAAAACGAGCCAAACTTTTCTGCTACCGATATGCCCATTGTCCTCATGTAATTTCTTTATTATCTTTTCGGCCAATGTCTGTGTCACTAAATATAGTTCCTTTCCGTCTATTCTCTTAAAATATATGTCATTTTCTATTTCCGCTCTTCTTTTCTCTCTTTCCTCTAGGTCTTCTTGGTTTGTCCTTATCTCATTTAACGAATATATCCCTTCTTCTTGTATTAATCTATTTAGTCCCACCTGTAGAGTAATTGTTTCCTTTTTTCCGGTGTCCTCATCCCGTGTTAGAGCGTCGGCTATTATGTTGTCTTTTCCTTTTATATATCGGAACTCAAAATCATACTCCTGTAATAATAGAATGCCTCTATGTATTCTATTATTTACTAATCTATTCTTCATGATATGTACTAAAGCTGCATGGTCTGTTTCGATTGTGAATTTTGCTCCCAATAAGTAAAACCTCAATTTGTTTACGCAATATAGTACACTGGCAAACTCCAATTCTGTAACACTATATTTTCTCTCATGTGTTTTAGTCACTCGAGATATAAAACATATCGGCACTTCTTGGTCGTTTTGTATTTGAGACAGAACTCCTGCAAATTTTTGTATGGACGCATCAGTTCGGAGTATAAAAGGTAAATTGTAAATGGGGTGGTATATTTTCGTTCCTTTTGCGAATTCTCGTTTTAATGTTTCGAAAGCTTCCTCCTGTTCTTCTTTCCAATTCCATTTTATTCCTTTTTTAAGCAACTTTATCAGAGGGATTTCCTTTTGGCTCAAATCGGGAATCAGTTTTTTAAAATAATTAATCGTGCCAAGAAAACCTCTCAATGTTTTCAAATTCGTTGGTCTTGGGTATTCATCTATGAGCTTGACTCTGTCTTCGGATAATCTTACTGTTTTGGTGTCCAATTGAAAACCCAAATAAATGACTTCTTTTTGAAAAAATTGACATTTTTCAATGTTTAATTTCAATCCCGCTGTGTCCAATTCTTCCAGAATTATTTCTATGTGTTTCAGATGACTCTGAGTATCTTGTGAAAAAATTAATAAATCATCGATATAATGAACTATGAAATCTTCGTGGCGATTCAAAATGGTATGTAGAGCTCGGACGAGTGCAGCACAAGCACTCTGCAATCCAAACGGCACTACCTTAAACCGGTAGACAATACCATCAATAGAAAAAGCGGTGTAGTTTCTACACTTTTCAGCTAACGGTATCAACCAAAAACTGTGTTTTAAGTCAATTTTCGAAAATATGTGTGACCCGGTGATTCTTCCAAAAATGGCCTCGATGTTTAGAGGTGATTCATATTGTGATACTGTGTGCTGGTTGATATTCCTGGCATCTAAACATAATCTCAATTCTCCACTGCTTTTCTTTACTATCACAATCGGGTTAACATACGGTGAATCACATCTTTCGATGATTTGATTTCCACCATTTTATTTATTTCTTCTTTCACCTCTTGTCGATACTTGTATGGAATCGGGTAAGTCTTTGATCGAAAATTTCCCAAGTTTTTCACCTCAAATGAATGTTCGTACTTTTTAGCCACTCTGTTTTCCTCATTGATCAAATTTTCGTAGTTTCTTAACATCATCCGCAATTCTTTTTCTTTCCCTTCTCCACATATCAATTTTCTGTCTTTTTCTCAGATTCTTCACACATGTTTACCGTGCATTCTGCATCCTCGTTTGCATATACCTCCTCATCAAATACCACTGTTTCAATCATATTCTTTTCACTTTCATTTTTTAGCTTTATTTCTTCTTCTCCTGAGCCCGTCTCTTCTTTTGAGGAATCCCAGGTTTCCTTTGTTTCTGATACTCTCAAATTTTCTTCTTCTGGGCTCAACTCTTCTTTTGAGGAGCCACAGGTTTCATTTTCTTTTATGTTTTTCTGACCTTTTCTCCTTTTTTTTCTTTGTCCTTGCTTCGCTGCCAAATTCATTTCCACTGTTTGTTCTTTACCTGATTCGTCCGTATTTTGTTTCTCATGTTCCTTGTCCTGTTCTTTTTCTTTTTCTTCTGTTAGTTTCATCGTATTATTTTTAAAATCTATCACTACATGTTTTTCTGCCAATTCGTCCACTCCTACTATCATGTCATGTGACATGTTTGGCATTATTACACATTGTAGTGCATACATATTCTTGCCCAGTCGTACCATTACTCGTATGCCTTCATTTATAGTTGCCAATGTCCGTTTGTTTGCGCCCACTAAATGTACCCTAGGTGTTTTATAAATTAAATTTGTTAAGTTAACTTCTTCTATTAGTTTTCTGTTGACCAATGTTATTTCAGATCCAGTGTCTATCATAATTTTAATTGGTTTCTCGTTGATAAATCCATCCACAAATTTTAAATTAACTCCATTTTTCTTTTCGTTGTTTCCTGTCAATTTAATAAACTCCTTGGGGTGACAAAAGATTCCTGTTTGATTTTTGGTTTTTAGTGAGCGCCGTCGTGAAAAGACGCCGGTTGCTCATCGTTGTTTATATTTTCGTCATAATGTCTCTCTCCGTCATATTCATCTGTCTGGGTATTATTTACTTCTCTTCTATTTTCTCTTGGTCTGTCGGATCTGTTTCGGTTTTCTCGATATCCCTGTTCATTTTGTCTACCATTATTTCTGTTTTCTTGATTTGAGCGTGTGGTGTTTATATTCTGGTATTCTCGATTTCTGTCCTCATTCCATTGCCTATTTCTTTGTTCATAATTTCCTCTTCCGTTGTCTCTATTTTCGTTTTCCCTTCTGGGATTAAAATCTCGTCTTGTATAGTCCCTCCTATTTTGATTTCTATCTCTGTAATGTTGTGTTTCTCGGGGCCTGTAATCTTCTCGCGACCTTCTTGATTTTCTTTCTCTTAGACGTGATTCTCTTATTTGTAAGAATTGGCATAGACTATCTATGTCTTTGTAGTTTTGCAATGTGATATGGTCTTCCAGCGTTTCTTCGAAATGTCTTGCAATCAGTTCGACTAATTGTTCCGATGAGTAATTATATTGTAAATGTTTTGCATTATTGTAAATTTGTAAAGCATATGTCCTTTCTGATACCCCCATCCTATCATTGTATTTCCCATTTTGCAATTCCTTGTTAATTTCCAATTGTTGGACTTTTCCCCAGAAATAATTCAAAAATTTTTGTTCAAATTGTTGCCAATTGCCGAATTCTTCTTCTTTACTATCGAACCATAGGCTTGCTTCATATTTGAGATGGTTTCTGATAGTTTCTTTTGCTGTTTCGAAATTTCCGATGTGCTGTATTTTCTTTTTTAGGCTATTTATGAACGGCACTGGGTGTAATCTTCTTACATCCCCGCCAAACCTTATCTTCACGTCATCTGTGCTATGTATAACCATTTCTCTTCTTTCTCCGACATTCTGTTGAGTATTGATTTCCGCAATCTTTCTTTCCACTTCTTCTATGTCTGCTTGAATAGCGTTTTGCAACTTGTTTTCCAAACTTTCCATTTCTTTTTTTTGGCAATTCGTTAACTCCTTCATTTTATTTTGAATTTTCATTTCTTGTTCTTTCATGTGGTCCTTCATTCTCATTTCTTGTTTTTGCATGTGATCTTTAATTTTCATTTCATACTTTTCTATGCGTTCCTCTATTTTCTTATTGTTCTCTTCTATCGCTTGTTTTGTTTCCTGTTGATTGTCATCCATTTTTTTCTCCACTTTATCCATTTTCTGTTCCATTTTTTGTTGTGATTCATCCATTTTTTTTGATGTTTCTTCCTGATTTTCTTGCATTTTGTCCATTTTTTGTGACTGGAGTTGCATCAGTTGTAATAGTTTATCTATTCCTGATAATTCTTGCTGTTCTGATGCCATGATTGTCGTGTCTAAAATATCTTCTTGGTCTGAATGTTCTTTTTGTTTTTTGTTGTCTTTGCTTTGGCTTCTTGTCACAGACATTTGTTTTTAAGAAGTACTGTCCCCGCCAAATATGAAATTTTACTAGTATGTTACCAAGACGACTTTTTCTCACCCGAATATTATAAATTGTCAATAAATATATCAAATGTAAATATCGTAAAAATAAAATATTAAATCAGTTATGTAAAATTTGTACCTAAAGAGATCTAAAATTTTATGTTATCAAATGTAAGTATCTCACTTTTTACCACAGGCATATAAATTTTCAAATACCGGCTTTACTCTTTCTATCCTTCAAATTTGCCACTAGAAATACTTTACAATGCTTTCCACGTTGGACGACAGTTGATGTGATCTTGATTATTGATATGAGATACTATTCTTATATGTCACTTAATTTAATCAATGTATTAATACTAATCTAATTAATTAACCAGATCACATATCAATATGTTTTCAATCTCAGGGCGAATTATAAATTAATTACTTACTTTCGTGGCTTCTAAATATTTCTTAATGGTTCCTAATCGGGATAGAAAAGAAAAGAG
This sequence comes from Diabrotica virgifera virgifera, assembly GCF_917563875.1. Classification (NCBI taxonomy): domain Eukaryota; kingdom Metazoa; phylum Arthropoda; class Insecta; order Coleoptera; family Chrysomelidae; genus Diabrotica; species Diabrotica virgifera. The sequence goes on from NC_065443.1 coordinate 71,198,039, forward strand.
TAAAAAAATACACATATGGGTTACAATTATTATCAAAATATTTTTTATTTTATTTAAAAGGCAATCAATGCTTAATATTTGCTATTTCTTATTATTCTTAAACATAACATTTACAAATGGGAATCTTATTTCCTTTTGGTTTTCAATTGAAAGTTTTGATTAACATTTAACTATTAGGAGTTATTAGGAACAACTCTATTTAAGTTTGATGAAGCTTTTCTGATATTATTGATTATGTTATTCAATTTTTTATGTGGAATTTAATACGAAAAACCCATACATTCATGTCCAAACAAATGAGACTGACCTTTTCCTGGTGAACTGAAAATGTCCTCACACAAGACCCGTTTCCTGCTATCCTTGGCTGCGATCAAACCTCGTCCTGGCTTCCAGTAATGTTCTCCTTTGAAAAACTAGCTCGTATAGCTCTCGTTCCTGCGTCTGTCGTGATGCTGTGTTCTACCTTTCTCGAAACTGCTATCAGCTACCGGGACACTCTTGGCTCAAGGAGGTTCTTTTACTCTCGACCTGGCCTACTTCTCGTTCCACGATAGATACTCCACACTCACGGAACTACATCGGCTTTCTCACTCTCCGTACACTACCGTCTACTACTCGACTTCACTTCTCGACAGCTCAAAACATTCTGATCTCACTTTCTCATCCATTCCCCTACTTTCTAAATATCCCTTCCAGATTCACAAATCAATCTTCCACCACCAACTCTCATTCGTAATATTCCTCAAAACCAATTTTTAATCTTTCTAATATGCTTAATGGATTTCAAAAGAAAATATTTAATTCCCATTCTAAAATACTTTCTAACTATTTACAAATTTTAATGACCTTTCAAATGAGTCTTATTTAGCATAGGCTAATGATCGAAACCTTCCGCGAAAAACGATAATGAACTATCATCTATTTCACTGAGTTTTATTTAGCATAGGCTAATGATCGACCTTCCGAGAAGAACGATAATGGTACGCGTCATTCACTTTGTTTATCTAAGCACATTGTTCCGAGTTTCGTACGCTTATTCTAATCACTCCTTAAAATTAAATATAACAATTTGTTGTATACAGGTTGTTCTAAATTTATATGCCCGAGGTTGAGAAAATTAAAAATATTTTATATTAAAGTGAATTTTGTTTATAATTATCAAAATTTAATTTTCATATCAAATAGAAATATAACAATATATATATATATATATATATATATATATATATATATATATATATATATATATATATATATATATATATATTGTTATATTTCTATTTGATATAAAAATTAAAATTTGATAATTATAAACAAAATTCACTTTAATATAAAATATTTTTAATTTTCTCAACCTCGGGCATATAAATTTAGAACAACCTGTATACAACAAATTGTTATATTTAATTTTAAGAAGTGATTAGAATAAGCGTACGAAACTCGGATCAATGTGCTTAGATAAACAAAGTGAATGACGCGTACCATTATCGTTCTTCTCGGAAGGTCGATCATTAGCCTATGCTAAATAAAACTCAGTGAAATAGATGATAGTTCATTATCGTTTTTCGCGGAAGGTTTCGGTCATTAGCCTATGCTAAATAAGACTCATTTGAAAGAGAGAATAGGTCATTAAAATTTGTAAATAGTTAGAAAGTATTTTAGAATGGGAATTAAATATTTTCTTTTGAAATCCATTAAGCATATTTAGAAAGATTAAAAATTGGTTTTGAGGAATATTACGAATGAGAGTTGGTGGTGGAAGATTGATTTGTGAATCTGGAAGGGATGTTTAGAAAGTAGGGGAATGGATGACAAAGTGAGATCAGAATGTTTTGAGCTGTCGAGAAGTGAAGTCGAGTAGTAGACGGTAGTGTACGGAGAGTGAGAAAGCCGATGTAGTTCCGTGAGTGTGGAGTATCTATCGTGGAACGAGAAGTAGGCCAGGTCGAGAGTAAAAGAACCTCCTTGAGCCAAGAGTGTCCCGGTAGCTGATAGCAGTTTCGAAAAAGGTAGAACACAGCATCACAACAGAAGCAGGAACGAGAACTATTCGAGCTAGTTTTACAAAGGAGAACATTACTGGAAGCCAGGACGAGGTTTGATAGCAGCCAAGGATAGCAGGAAACGGGTCTTGTGTGAGGACATTTTCAGTTCACCAGGAAAAGGTCAGTCTCATTTGTTTGGACATGAATGTATGGGTTTTTCGTATTAAATTCCACATAAAAAATTGAATAACATAATCAATAATATCAGAAAAGCTTCATCAAACTTAAATAGAGTTGTGCTAATAACTCCTAATAGTTAAATGTTAATAAAAACTTTCAATTGAAAACTAAAAGGAAATAAGATTCCCATTTGTAAATGTTATGTTTAAGAATAATAAGAAATAGCAAATATTAAGCATTGATTGCCTTTTAAATAAAATAAAAAATATTTTGATTATAATTGTAACCCATATATGTGTATTTTTTTTACTCTTTTCTTTTCTATCCCGATTAGGAACCATTAAGAAATATTTGAAGCCACGGAAGTAAGTAATTAATTTATAATTCGCCCTGAGATTGAAAACATATTGATATGTGATCTGGTTAATTAGTTAGATTAGTATTAATACATTGATTAAATTAAGTAACATATAAGAATATTATCTCATATCAATAATCAAGATCACATCAACTGTCGTCCAACGTGGAAAGCATTGTAAAGTATTTCTAGTGGCAAATTTGAAGGATAGAAAGAGTAAAGCCGGTATTTGAAAATTTATATGCCTGTGGTAAAAAGTGAGATACTTACATTTGATAACATAAAATTTTAGATCTCTTTAGGTACAAATTTTACATAACTGATTTAATATTTTATTTTTACGATATTTACATTTGATATATTTATTGACAATTTATAATATTTGGGTAAAAAAAAAAGTCGTCTTGGTAACATACTAGTAAAATTTCATATTTGGCGGGGATAATACTTCTTGAAAACAAATGTCTGTGACAAGAAGCCAAAGCAAGGACAACAAAAAACAAAAAGAACATTCAGACCAAGAAGATATTTTAGACACGACAATCATGGCATCAGAACAGCAAGAATTATCAGGAATAGATAAACTATTACAACTGATGCAACTCCAGTCACAAAAACTGGATGACAATCAACGAAAAGTGGATCAAAAAATGGATGAAGCAAAAAGGACAATGGATAAAAATCAGGAGGAAACAAAACAGGCAATGGATAAAATGCAAGAAATTCAGGAAGAGACATCAAAAAAAATGGATGAATCACAACAAAAAATGGAACAGAAAATGGATAAAGTGGAGAAAAAAATGGATGACAATCAACAGGAAACAAAACAAGCGATAGAAGAGAACAATAAGAAAATAGAGGAACGCATAGAAAAGTATGAAATGAAAATTAAAGATCACATGCAAAAACAAGAAATGAGAATGAAGGACCACATGAAAGAACAAGAAATGAAAATTCAAAATAAAATGAAGGAGTTAACGAATTGCCAGAAAAAAGAAATGGAAAGTTTGGAAAACAAGTTGCAAAACGCTATTCAAGCAGACATAGAAGAAGTGGAAAGAAAGATTGCGGAAATCAATACTCAACAGAATGTCGGAGAAAGAAGAGAAATGGTTATACATAGCACAGATGACGTGAAGATAAGGTTTGGCGGGGATGTAAGAAGATTACACCCAGTGCCGTTCATAAATAGCCTGAAAAAGAAAATACAGCACATCGGAAATTTCGAAACAGCAAAAGAAACTATCAGAAACCATCTCAAAAATGAAGCAAGCCTATGGTTCGATTGCAAAGAAGAAGAATTTGACAGTTGGCAACAATTTGAACAAAAATTTTTGAATTATTTCTGGGGAAAAGTCCAACAATTGGAAATTAACAAGGAATTGCAAAATGGGAAATACAATGATAGGATGGGTATATCAGAAAGGACATATGCATTACAAATTTACTATAACGCAAAACATTTACAATATAATTACTCATCGGAACAATTAGTCGAACTGATTGCAAGACATTTCGAAGAAACGCTGGAAGACCATATCACATTGCAAAACTACAAAGACATAGATAGTTTATGCCAATTCCTACAAATAAGAGAATTACGTGTAAGAGAAACAAAATCAAGAAGGTCGCGAGAAGATTACAGGCCCCGAGAAACACAGGATTACAGAGATAGAAATCAAAATAGGAGGGACTATACAAGACGAGATTTTAATCCCAGAAGGGAAAACGAAAATAGAGACAACGGAAGAGGAAATTATGAACAAAGAAATAGGCAATGGAATGAGGACAGAAATCGAGAATACCAGAATAGAAACACCACACGCTCAAATCAAGAAAACAGAAATAATGGTAGACAAAATGAACAGGGATATCAAGAAAACCGAAACAGATCCGACAGACCAAGAGAAAATAGATGAGAAGTAAATAATACCCAGACAGATGGATATGACGGAGAGAGACATTATGACGAAAATATAAACAACGATGAGCAACCGGCGTTTTTTCACGACGGCGCTCACTAAAAACCAAAAATCAAACAGGAATCTTTTGTAACCCCAAGGAGTTTATTAAATTGGCAAGAAACAACGAAAAGAAAAATGGAGTTAATTTAAAATTTGTGGATGGATATATCAACGAGAAACCAATTAAAATTATGATAGACACTGGATCTGAAATAACATTGGTCAACAGAAAACTAATAGAAGAAGTTAACTTAACAAATTTAATTTACAAAACACCTAGGGTAAATTTAGTGGGCGCAAACAAACGGACATTGGCAACTATAAATGAAGGCATACGAGTAATGGTACGACTGGGTAAGAAGATGTATGCACTACAATGTGTAATAATGCCAAACATGTCACATGACATGATAGTAGGAGTTGACGAATTGGCAGAAAAACATGTAGTGATAGATTTTAAAAATAATACGATGAATCTAACAGAAGAAAAAGAAGAAGAACAGGACAAGGAACAGGAGAAACAAAATACGGACGAATCAGGTAAAGAACAAACAGTGGAAATGAATTTGGCAACGAAGCAAGGACAAAGAAGAAATGGGAGAAAAAGTCAGAAAAAGACAAAAGAAAATGAAACCTGTGGCTCCTCAAAAGAAGAGTTGAGCCCAGAAGAAGAAAATTTGAGAGTATCAGAAACAAAGGAAACCTGGGATTCCTCAAAAGAAGAGACGAGCTCAGGAGAAGAAGAAATAAAGCAAAAAAATGAAAGCGAAAAAGATATGATCGAAACAGTGGCATTTGAAGAGGAGGCATATGAAAACGAGGATGCAGAATACACGATAAAAGTATGTGAAAAATCTGAGGAAAAAGACAGAAGATTAATATGGGAAAAAGGGAAAGACAACATAATAGCCGACACTCTAACACAGGATGAGGACACTGAAAATAAGGAAACAATTACTCTACAGGTGGGACTAATTAGAGTAATACAAGAAGAAGGGGTATAAGACGTAGATTAAAGTAAGGAAATATACAGGGAGTTGGTTTTGCCTCGAGAAAATTTATTTAAAAATGCAGATAAATTTTATCGAATACAAGGCGGGGATTTGTTATATTTCTATTTGATATAAAAATTAAAATTTGATAATTATAAACAAAATTCACTTTAATATAAAATATTTTTAATTTTCTCAACCTCGGGCATATAAATTTAGAACAACCTGTATACAACAAATTGTTATATTTAATTTTAAGAAGTGATTAGAATAAGCGTACGAAACTCGGAACAATGTGCTTAGATAAACAAAGTGAATGACGCGTACCATTATCGTTCTTCTCGGAAGGTCGATCATTAGCCTATGCTAAATAAAACTCAGTGAAATAGATGATAGTTCATTATCGTTTTTCGCGGAAGGTTTCGATCATTAGCCTATGCTAAATAAGACTCATTTGAAAGAGAGAATAGGTCATTAAAATTTGTAAATAGTTAGAAAGTATTTTAGAATGGGAATTAAATATTTTCTTTTGAAATCCATTAAGCATATTTAGAAAGATTAAAAATTGGTTTTGAGGAATATTACGAATGAGAGTTGGTGGTGGAAGATTGATTTGTGAATCTGGAAGGGATGTTTAGAAAGTAGGGGAATGGATGACAAAGTGAGATCAGAATGTTTTGAGCTGTCGAGAAGTGAAGTCGAGTAGTAGACGGTAGTGTACGGAGAGTGAGAAAGCCGATGTAGTTCCGTGAGTGTGGAGTATCTATCGTGGAACGAGAAGTAGGCCAGGTCGAGAGTAAAAGAACCTCCTTGAGCCAAGAGTGTCCCGGTAGCTGATAGCAGTTTCGAAAAAGGTAGAACACAGCATCACAACAGAAGCAGGAACGAGAACTATTCGAGCTAGTTTTACAAAGGAGAACATTACTGGAAGCCAGGACGAGGTTTGATAGCAGCCAAGGATAGCAAGAAACGGGTCTTGTGTGAGGACATTTTCAGTTCACCAGGAAAAGGTCAGTCTCATTTGTTTGGACATGAATGTATGGGTTTTTCGTATTAAATTCCACATAAAAAATTGAATAACATAATCAATAATATCAGAAAAGCTTCATCTAACTTAAATAGAGTTGTGCTAATAACTCCTAATAGTTAAATGTTAATAAAAACTTTCAATTGAAAACTAAAAGGAAATAAGATTCCCATTTGTAAATGTTATGTTTAAGAATAATAAGAAATAGCAAATATTAAGCATTGATTGCCTTTTAAATAAAATAAAAAATATTTTGATTATAATTGTAACCCATATATGTGTATTTTTTTTACTCTTTTCTTTTCTATCCCGATTAGGAACCATTAAGAAATATTTGAAGCCACGGAAGTAAGTAATTAATTTATAATTCGCCCTGAGATTGAAAACATATTGATGTGTGATCTGGTTAATTAATTAGATTAGTATTAATACATTGATTAAATTAAGTAACATATAAGAATATTATCTCATATCAATAATCAAGATCACATCAATATATATATAATATCGGTTTACAACGTTCTTCGACGTCTTCCGATGTCCAATCTCCATCTCGTTCTGTCATAGATCGTCCTCGAGTTCTCTGTCCCTGATTTCTCTATCAACTCCTTCTCTCCAACTTCTTCTAGGTCTTCCTGGTCTGCGCCTTCCTCTTGGTTGCCATTCGAGGATTTGTCTTGGTATTCTATTCTCCGGCATTCTCCTTACGTGTCCGTACCAGCTGAGTTGTTTCGTCCTGATGTCGTCAACAATAGTATGTGTAACCCCCATGATTTCTCGGACTCTCTCGTTTGTTATTCTGTCGCGTCTAGATATTCCCGCTGAACGGCGCCAGAAGTCCATTTCTGTTGCTCTAAGCATTTTCTCTGTTCTGTCTTTTAGGGGCCAAACTTCGCATCCATATGTTGTGATGCTTTTTATTATAGTGTTATATATTCTTTTTTTATTCTACTTAAAAATATTTTTCTCCCACAGTACGCTGTTTAGTAAGGATATGCCTTTCCTCCCCTGTATATTTCGTTCCTTAATAGCTGCATCTAATTTTCCGTCTTGAGTGATCTTTACTCCCAGGTATTTGTAGTCTTCACATAATTTTATTTCTTGATTTTCCTCTACTCGGAGGCTATGTTGGTCTCCTCCGATACTCATGTATTCAGTTTTTTCCATATTCACTTCTAGGCCCCACTCTGTAAACTCTTCTAATAGTTTTCGCATCATGTAACTAAGATCTTTAGAGTCCTGTGCGATGATCACCTGGTCATCCGCAAAGCACAGCGTGTACAAAGTTGAGTCCGTTAGTGGTATGCCCATATTCGTACATTTTTTCTTCCATTTGTTGAGTGCTGCTTCGAGGTATATTTTGAATAGTGTTGGTGAGATACAGCATCCTTGCCTTAGTCCTTTAGTTACTGTGAATCCAGGTGTTATGAGATTTCCCGTTTTAATTCTTTTTGTTTGTTGGTAGTACAACGTTTTTACGGCTTCATCCAATTCTATATTTACATTTGTTTTCTCCAGTGCCTCCCATAATTTAACCAGCGGGACACTATCATACGCTTTTCTAAGGTCTACAAACATCAGATGGACTTCTTGGCCACGAGCAACTTTCTTTTCAATTATCTGAGTAATGGAGAAAACATGATCTATTGTAGATCGACCTGCGCGAAAACCAGCCTGTTCTTCGGCTTCCATATTTTGGTATTCTTCTTCTATTCGATTTTTAATAAGTTTTCCATATATTCTGCTGATACTACTAGTGATTCTTCCTGCCTTTCTTTAACCTTCGGATGACCAATGGAGGTAAATTTGGACCACAGCGTATGTTTTTCTTTAATAAATTCAAAAGTATTTTCAATTTTTAACTCATTAGTTTTTTGTTTGACTTTAATATCATTATAGATATCCTCATATTTTGAAATAAAATTTTTTTTCTATATTTTACGAATAAAAAATATATTATGAAGTTGATGATTAGCAAAATACCGTCTATTATGTGAAATTCCAAGTAGTTTTACACTGCGCGTTATCAAAATCTATTTTTAGACTGTGGTGCCTGTTATGTACGAATCACGACATTCCTGTCTGCTACAGTTAGTCATTATTATTATTTCCTGGCGTGTATTATTATGGTTTCTTAGTATTTTGTATACATATAAGATATGGCCTGCAAATATCTTACTGAGGCTGAGTTACAGGAAATTGTTACTGATAGCGATTTTTATGATGATATAGAAGATGAAATAGTATCAGAAAACGAGGATGTATTGTTAGATGAAGATTTAAATGCTGAAAATATTCATTCCAGGTCATTGTTGACCTGGGGTAATTTTTTATCCCTGTTGGTCATCCGTGTAACAAAAAAAGGTTGGTCATCGGAAGTCCATTTTTTACGGTTTTGCTATGTATGCCTAATTTGTTTGCTCTTGGTCGCCATTGCATTATTCTCTTTGTCCACTTCCCTTCGCTCTCTCTTGCCAGATAATATCTGATGTTTCCACTTATCTTGCTTTAGTGATTTTGTGTGGAAGGTAATCGGACGACGCAAAGTGGTTTCAAATGCCGAAAACGTGATCATAAGAACCTTAAAAAGCGTATATTGTTTATACACTTCGGAATAACTTTCGTACTTAAGGGTTTTTGGCATCGCTGATTACGAATCTGACATTATTTTTTCTGAAAAACAAAATGGCGGATCCAACATGAAAATAAATTTAAAATATCAATTAAAACGCAAATTGTTTTTTCAAATTTGGTACTTTCAGGTCGCTGATTACAAATCTAACATTATTTTTTTAACAAAATGGCGGACCAATGTGGCCGAAAGAAATTCGGAAATTTTATTTTAAGCGTATACTTGTTTAACTAGTTAGATGGGAAAAAGCCACAATTAAATTGAAAAAAATAATTTTATTAACGTTTCGACTCCCAAATCTTTTTTTGGGCGTCGAAACGTTAATAAAATTATTTTTTTCAATTTAGTTGTAGCTTATTTCTTATCTAAATAGTTAATTATAAAAATGCCACAAGGAAATAGCTTCAGAAGAGCATATTTGTTTATAAGGAACTTTTGAAATTGATGATAACCAATCCATTTTCTTTATGAAGTACAATATTCAAAACCTATTACTTATGTACGACCACCCATACATACTCAACAATCGCCAGAATATCTGTTACTATCTGTATATTGTTACTATATATTTTAACATTAATAAACATTAGTCACAGAATTATGCAGAATTTTGGATTTTTTGAATGCGTCTTTACAAAATTTTGATTATTTCAAGTATATTTTCACTATTTATGCATTAACAAATTTAAGGCATTTATTGTTACTAAATCTTAAGTTAACTTACATCTTATACTATTACATACTTAAAACAGAAGAATCTGCTTTACAGCGATAAAACTGATAAGCAACAAAACGTTTCACAGCGTTTTCAATATACGCGTTGTTGTTCACTTTCTCTACCGGCCAAAATAAGCTCGGACATGGTTCACTTGTTCCTGACCTACGAATCAGAATAGATCCAGTCTGATCCTTATACCTGCGTATTACGACTCTACAGTAGTATGAGAAAACAACTGTAAACATGACAATCTCTAGATCGGGACTTTTCTTCGCCTCATGACCACGTTTTAGTATTTGGAACCACTGTGCGACGGCGTCAAGCGCTTCCAGCGCAACTGGATTCAGGGTGCTCAACATCGGATGCAATTGAATTATTTACGGGAGATATATATAATAGGCAGTGAACTCAAAATGGCTAATGATGATGATGATAATGATGATGTTCCGAATGTCCCTGAATGCTTTTGTAATATCGATGGTGCCAATGTGATAAAAAAGGCAATTATACAGGGTGTAACAAAAATACAGGTCATAAATTTAATCACATTATCTGGGACCAAAAATAGTTTGATTGAACCTAACTTACCTTAGTACAAATGGGCATATAAAAGAAGTTACAACCCTTTGAAGTTACAAAATGAAAATCGATTTTTTTCAATATATCGAAAACTGTTAAAGATTGTTTATTGAAAATGGACATGTGGCATTCATATGGCAGTAGCATCTTAAGAAAAAAAGATTGAAATTTGGACACCCCATAAAAATCTTATGGGGGTTTTGTTCCTTTAAACCCCCCCAAACTTTTTTGTACGTTCCAGTTCAATTATTATTGTAGTACCATTAGTTAAACACATTGTTTTTAAAACTTTTTTGGCTCTTATTGCTTTTTCGAAAAGTCAGTTTTTATCGAGATATTTTAAATATTTGTCAAATCCACCACATATTTGTATATGGTTAAGTACGATTATGGACATTATGGAGACTTTTTAATAAATATGAAAATTTATGTCTGATTTACATTTTTAGGTATATTTTGAACCGTATTAAAAAAGAGGCCACATCTCGATAGAAGGTGCCTTCTCGAAAAAATACAGAGGCAAAAAAGTTTTAAAAACACTCTGTTTAACTAATGGTACCACAGAAATATTTTAATTGGAACGTACACAAACATTTGGGGGGTTTAAAAGACCAAAACCCCCATAAAATTTTTATGTGAACATATAAAAAAGTAAGCCTTAACTCGATAAAAACTGACTTATCGAAAAAATACTAAGAGTCAAAAAAGTTTTAAGAACATTTAATTTAACTAATCGTACCACAATAATAATTTAATTAAGACGTGCACAAAAATTTGGGGGGGTTTAACGGAACAAAACCCCCATAAAATTTTTATGGGGTGCACAAAGGTCACGATAATTTTTCTTTAAGATTCTCCTGCCATAAGAATGCCACATGTCCATTTTCAATAAAAAATCTTTAACAGTTTTCGATATATTCGAAAAAATCGATTTTCATTTTGTAACTTCAAAGGGCTGTAACTTTTTTTATGTGCATATTTGTACTAAGGTAACTTAGGTTCATTCGAACTATTTTTGGTCCCAGAATATGTACTTTCATTTATGACCTGTATTTTTGTTACACCCTGTATAAATTGCATCTCAAGACTTGACGGTTATTATTTATTGGAATTTATTTGAAGTGAAGTTTTTTTTTTTTTTTTTTTTTATTTACACAAATAAACCCGCATCAACCCTAAGGGTTATTAGCGGGGGGACATACACAAACAGTAAGATACATATTATTATATAAAAATGCTTTACAATCTGGTGTATTGTTTAGTCATTTTGAGATAATTTAACAAGGAGTTTAGGTTTGAAGTCAGTACACTTTTAATATTGTCACTAAGAGCACACGCGATCCTTTCTTTCTGGTACACTGGACACTCGATAATTATATGTTTCACTGTCAGTTGCGTGTTGCAATTGGTACACATCGGAGCGGCCTCCTTGTTGAAGATATGCTTGTGTGTTAGTAACGTATGTCCTATTCGGAGTCGGTTGATGATGACTTGGTCTTTTCTATTACTTGGTAACATGAGTTTAGTTCCTACTTGACTTAGGCATTCTTTTAGTTTGTTGTTAGTCTGATCCCAAGTAGTTTGCCACGTTCTGTGGACATGACCTTTGATATTTACTTTGTGATCAGTCCAAGGTATTTGATCTGTGATAGAAATACTTTGGTCGGTAGTTGCATTGCTTGCTAGAGAGTCCACTTCCTCGTTGCCAATTATTCCCATATGGGAAGGTACCCAGATGAAGAAAATATCTTTCTGTTGATTCTGTAGATAAGATAATTCTTCTTTGATTTTGAGAAGAATAGCGTGAGTTGTATACAGCTGTTTTATCCCAAGTAATGCGCTCATTGAATCGGTGATAATCACAAATTTGCTTTCATGGATAGAACCACATTTTTTCATTGCCTGGTGAATTGCTGTAAGTTCTCCGGTATATATACAACAATTTGTTGGGATTCGTACGGTAGACTTGATGTTTCCGCAGATATAAGCTGCAGCATGTCCTTCATCACATTTGGAAGCATCAGTGAAGATTCGATGAGTTGTTGGGTATTTGGAAATTAAATTTTTAAAAGCTTGCTGGATAAGGAAAGGATGTGTGGAATGTTTAGGGAGATCTTTTAGAGACATATCTATTTTTGGAGGTTTGATCATCCAGGGAGGAAAATTTACATGAATGGGTATAGTGAGACTGAACTGTTCTAAATTAAAACCAATACGTTTTGTTCGCTCAGGAAATGGTAGCATATTTCTTGCAATGTTTTCGTAATGATCAGAAGATATATTTGTTCTGTAGAATATTGTTGAGTAGGTTACGTTGCTTTTGTTTGCTGAAATTCTGGCAACGTAATTCAGCGATAGAAGTTGCCTTCGTTGGCTTAAAGGGAGTTCATTAGCCAGAACTTGTAAACTACTTACTGGACTAGTTCTTGTGGCACCTAAAACCAATCTCAAGCACGTATTTTGAATGTAGTCAAGTTTTTTTAAAGATGTTTTGTTAGCAGTATCGTAGCATAAACAGCCGTAGTCTAATTTACTTCTTATTAATGATCTATATAGATTAAGTAAAGTTGTTGTATCAGCCCCCCAAGAGGTATTTGACAGCATTTTTAGTAGGTTAATTCTGGATTGGCAAGAACGTTGCAGATTCGTTACGTGGTTTTTCCATTTTAAGTCACGTTCAAAAGAAAGTCCTAAGAAATTTATTTCTTCTGACTGCTTCAGCATAACTCCGTTAAGTGTTAATTGAATATTAGGATAGTCTTTCCTTTTGCTAAAAATTAAATAACGTGTTTTTTCGCCAGAAAATATAAAACCCGTGTTTTGCGACCAGTTTTCAATTGTATGTAAGGCCGTTTGCAATATATGTGATCCCAGAGTTACATTATTTGTTTTTAGATAAATGACTAAGTCGTCTGCATATAGGCTAGTAAATACAGGCAGCTTTATTTGATGTATAATACTATTTATTGCAATCAGAAAGAGTGTAGGACTTAGAGTAGATCCTTGTGGAGTGCCATTTTGCAGTACTCGTCTGGAAGATGTGAATCCATTGGCTCTAACTCGAAAAGTTCGTGTTTCTAGAAAATTTTTAATAAACGACAACATATGCCCTTGGACATTCCATTCTTGAAGTGTTTTTAGTATAAGATGTCTCCATGTTGTGTCAAAAGCTTTTCTTATGTCAAAAAATACGGCAATAAGTTTTTGATTGTGCAGAAAAGATTCATGTACAGCTGATTCAAGGGTTATTAGATTGTCTGTTGTGGATCTACCCGTACGAAATCCACTTTGTCTGATACTTATTAGGTTATTGTTTTCGAGATACCATTTAAGACGATAATTAAGGATTTTTTCTAAAAGTTTGCAGGTACAGCAAGTAAGTGAGATTGGACGATAGGAATTTGGATCGTCTTTTGGTTTATTATATTTAAGGATTGGAATTATAGTTGCTTGCGACCATAGATCAGGAAAGTCGTGCTGAATGAAAATATTATTAAAAATATCAACTAATATTAGTTTTGCATTTAGAGGAAGATTTCGTAAGAAAAGAGGGTGGATATCATCAGGTCCTGGCGTCGAATTTTTTGCGCTTAAACAAAATTCTAATTCTTGAAGACTTATGGGTTTGTTTATTGGATTGTCGCTCTCGGTGATTTGTATATTTGACGATTCCATTAGATTTTTATATTCTAAAAAAGATATGCTATAGTTGGAATCACTAGAATTAAGTTCATATATATCTGCTAGTATCTCTGGAATAGCTACCTTGTTTGAATGCATTTGGTTATTGTATGATAGCGTATCTATGCCTCGGAAGTATTTTGTTCCTTTTATTCTGCGTACTTTGTTCCATATGTCGCCTATGGGAGTGGAAGGATTTATTGAAGCCACATACTTTTTCCAACTGTCTCGTTTTCCTTTCTTGATCAATTGTCTGCTTTTTGCTCTGAGATTTTTAAAAATTATAAGGTTATCGTTAGTTTTATGTTTCTTATAAACGTTGAAAGCGTGTTTAGACAAAGTAAGTGCTTGCGCAATTTCGTTATTCCACCAAGGAACTGGCTGCCTTTTACTAGATTTTGTTTTTCCCACTGCGATTGTTGCTGCAGAAATAATAATATTATTAAATAGTTCCAGATTTTCGTTTGCGGTATTGGTTAAATTAAAGTTGTTTGTTTGTCCTTCTATAAGTGTTCGATACAAATCCCAGTCAGCTGACTTTATTTTCCATGTTTGGTGAATTGGAAAAGTCAATATATCATTAGTATCTATGTTTATTGTGATAGGGAAATGATCACTATCATATAAATACCCCAATGTGTCCCAGTATAATAAAGTAGCTAGCGACGGACTGCATAAAGAGAGATCTATAGCTGAAAATGTACCATTGTATGAATTGAACCTAGTAGATTTACCAGTGTTCAGTAACACTAAATTTAAATTGTCGATGAGATTGTTTAAGAGATTACCACATTTGTCGGTTTTGTTACTTCCCCAGGTACTGTTGTGACAGTTAAAATCGCCTAATATTATTTTTGGGTGTGGAATTTGGTTTAAAACATTGCTTAGTTCAGTTATATCTAAATCAGTAGGATGAGGTAAGTATACGTTGCAAATATTAATTTTCATTTTGTGGGTGATTGACACTGCAACTATTTCCAGGTTTGTTTGCAGTTGTATTTCGGTTGACTCTATGTCATCCCTTACGAAAATTGCTGTTCCGCCGCTTGAATGATCTGTAACTCGGTTTCTTAGAAAAGGAACATAATTTTTTAATGTTACATTTTGATGTTTGAAATGGGTTTCTTCTATGCATATGACTAAAGGAAGATAATCGTTTATAAGAAGCTTGATGGATTCTATATGGGTAAAATAACCATTGAGGTTCCACTGTAATATGAATGTATTATTGGCCATTTTAACTATTTACTTGAGAACTTGATTCGTAGTCAGTTTCGTCAGTAGAAGAAAGACTGCTTAGAAGTAGTTTCTTCTTCAATCTGGTAATATTGTTTTTTAAACTTTTATTTTGTGTTTGAGAATATATAAAGTTTAGAATTTCTTTGATTTCATCGCTTTCATTTGAATAATTTTTAGCAATAAGTTCAGGATGTTTTGAGTGAAGGGAATTTGACAGAAAATCACATATTTCATGAAAAGAAAGTGTGAAGGAAGGGATTCTATTTTCAATTTTTTCTTTAATTTCATTGAGAATATCTGGAATAGAATCTTGAGTTTTAGGCTTTTTATTTTTTTGTTTTTCAGTAGTGGGAGGAGGTAGGTCATTTTCAAGGATTTCGGGAGAAGTGGAAATTTGTCTTTTAGTAACATGAATAGCTTCAGAGATTTTTCTATCGCTTTCAATTACTGAATCTTGGGATATTTGTGGTTGTGACGAAATCTGTAGTTCTTTGTTTGTTTGTAAGGAAGTGGTTTGGTCGTTTGTGGCTGATGTTAATTCGTGATTTTTTGTGATGTTAAGTTTCGGTTCCTTTAATGTCTGGGTACCTTCTTCGTGTTCTTTCCGTAGTTGTTCTTCTGGCTGGCTATATTCTTTATTGGCAGAGTTGAGTACGTTCACTGGATGGTCAGTTTCCGTTTGATTAATTGGACTACTTAATGATGATAAAGAAGGACAGTCAGAATCTTGATGTCCGACCGTCTTGCATCTGGAGCAGTTTAAACCGTCTATGGAAATGTATATTCTATATGATGTATTGTCGAATGAAATTAGGAATGAGTCAGGAATCGATGCATTTTCTAAAGGACTTATGAAGATTTGCCTTCTAAAGCTAAGCACGTGGCTGTATTCCGGGTCTTGCATGCCTACTCGTAGAAACGTCATGTTGGAGACGGATTTTATACCCATAGTTTTTAGATGGTCTTCAATTATGCTATTAGGTATAGTAGGACATACACTTGATATGATTAATCTCTGGGCAGGAGTTATTAATCTTCTTACTTCAATTTGGTTGCCGTCAATAATTACATGTTTGTGGGAGCTAAGAAATTGGTCAACTATATATTTAGACGAGAGGTAGATGCAGATGCGGTTGTTTGCGATTCTGGATGCCCAAATAACATTTTTGGGCTCTACTATTGATCCAACAGCTTTTACATATTCGAAAACTTGTATTCCTTGTATGGTTGAAAGTATGATACCTTGGTCTTTTGAAGGATGTTTAAAACTGTTTAATGCATGAGAGTAAGAGATATGTGACGTAGTCGGTGTATTTCGTGAAGTAGTAGCTAATTCCGGTTCAGCCATCGTCCCGTTGAAAATTTACATGCATTGGAACAGCGGATCTGAAGCCGGACCTGGCCTCTTAACAAAATTAGACGGCAGCCTAATTACTTGAATCAGCAAAAAGTTGTTGTCGATAATCGATAATTTGGATTGAAATCGATAAAATATTGCCTTTTAACTTCTGATTTTATGGTTAGATATAAATAATGCAATTTTGTACTCACAGAATCGTTGGTTTTTTAACACACTGTCACATTTAAACTTTATCTTGCAAACAATGTCAAAATTAAATTATATTTCAACTTTTAACTACTTGAATTTATAAATTTGTCAGGACCGATATAAAGCTGTAAGATTTGCTTGCCATCAGGGCCGGACCGCCGAAGTGAAGTTTGTTTTTGTGAATCTATACGTTTCAAATATTATAAAACTTAATTTAATGTGAATTACATATATAGATAAAATAGATAAATGAGGTGTCTTTTGACTAGGAATGGCGATTTTTGGTTATACCGGTTTTTTCCTTACGGTCTAACCTCACGGTTTTAACCGATCAAAAAACCGGTTATTCCAAAAACCGGTGTTCGGTTTTTTTAATATCTAATACCCAATAGGTTACATTTGCATTGCAATTTAGTTTGCGATACTCCATTCGAACGATATCAGTCGATATCAGTGTAACAATCAGTCACCATTGTTGTCAACTCGGTTTCGTTTAGCTTAAAACTTTCCATTCGCGCATGTGGGGCGAAAAAATTTTAACACTTTTTCTCTGATTTCAAAATTTTTTAACTTATCCGGGTTTTCACCGTTTATTGCTTTAAAAAGGAAAAACCGGTTATAACCGGAACAAAAAAGAACCAGAAAAACCGATCCTTGCAGATTGAAAAACCCGGTTTTAAGTTATAACCTGTAGGTTTCTTCCATCACTACTTTTGACCTATTGCACTGCAACTTTTTTAGAACTATTGTGACTGTATAACCCTAGAATAGCCTGGCCCTTTTAAATGGTCTAATTACTTAGAGACTGAACCTTTCATGTAGCTGTTTGCCGGTGACTTTCATCGCCGAATGCAAAGAATTTTCCATTTGTCAGTTTGTCACAGTATGTGCGTTGCTGTTTCAACGCACTATTAAGGTTACAGTGCCCTCTTAGCAGACCCACTATGGGTTTCACTATTTCCCTGTATTTTGTTTATTACAATGGTTTGCCGTAAACTTTGGCGAGTGTTCTAGATTGAACTGTTTCGCCTGTATTTGTTCTGGTGAATTACTCCACCATTCAAAAGGTTTCCAGAAAAAGGTCCAAATTTTTTCATTTACTGACCATAAACGTTATGCCTTTAAACGTAATAATGTCTACAAGTTGCCTGATCTAATACAAATATTCATTATATATAATATTATTGCCCTTTTCACTTAATACTAATGAAAAAACTGTAAAACCAAGTTACATTTTTAAACGCTAACCACTGACATGCTGTACCGCAAAATATATTTTGTTGAACACTTGTTTTGTTAAAAATTCCTAAAGCAGCATCTGTGTACCTCCAAATAGTGGGTAATTGTACCTGCTCTCGTTGCTGCAGTTTATAGTCTTTGAGCTATGTTGATGTAAAATTTTCTTACGGTATCACGTACCGCATGTTACGTTTCTATAGTTAATATCAGTCAAGTGTAATCTTTCGCTATTGGTATGGCATAAAATTCATCCAGCTGTTCTATCTAAGTGCTATCAACATTATTTTACTATTTTTTATTTACCAATTCTCAACTTTTTGTGTAATTTAGTTTATAAAGAGATTGGTAATCTTCGCCATTTTTTTAATATAATGCATGCGTTTATAATATTTATTATTTACTGGAAAAAACAAAGTATATTTTATTTGAAGCAGTATTTTATTCTACAGCAGTGTGAAGAATCATTCCGCAGTTGATATAAAAACAAATAATATAAGGCAAATTCATATTGAAAAGAAAGGAGAATAGGCAACGGTATGATATACCGCATGTCAGAGTCTACGTCCTGAAAGATTCACGTCAGTAGTTAAGAGGCTACGGTAGTAGCGATCAACAGGTAGCAACAAACGCGGTCCAAGATGAATATTTTGTCGAAATATTTGGCACACATATTCGTAATATAATAAAGAATGGCGGTACAGAGCCCAATGGGAGACATATATTTGGGACCTTTTGACCCACTTACAACGTGTGGGAGTC
This sequence comes from Diabrotica virgifera virgifera, assembly GCF_917563875.1. NCBI lineage: Eukaryota > Metazoa > Arthropoda > Insecta > Coleoptera > Chrysomelidae > Diabrotica > Diabrotica virgifera. The sequence goes on from NC_065443.1 coordinate 71,216,941, forward strand.
ATATGTTGCCCTAGGGCCGTATCCTTAGGAATTTTATCCATCCTTTGGATTTTTAGATGTGTTCATTTATATAAGACTTTTGTCTGTTTTTTGAAAGGCAATGTATTTTGACCTTTGTATTTTTTGGTTGGATCACCATGTTCTTGTAACACTGATGATGCTCTTGTTACAGAGCGAAAACGTTTTGTTCATATGTTTGTAGCCCTTTAGGGCTTTTTAAATTAATACTTATACCTTTTACCAAAAAGAAATTTTTTTATTAAATTTCACTTGTAATTAATGGTACACAGCCAACTACAGGAAGTTCTTCCTTGTGGATATTTACATATATTTGTATGTGGAAATTATTCTGTAATTAAATACAATATTAAAAAACGAGCCTATACCGCCATTAAGAAGAACAAAAAAATACACTTTCTTCAAATAAACTTTTTTATCCCATGCCTAGGTTTTGTGTCATTTTCGACCTACTAAAATTTTTCTAATAAGAAATCGAACATAGTATTATAACTAATAACTAATTAGGCAACATAGAGAAATTGTCACTGTCATTTTGACAAACCTGCGTCAGATTTTCTCTTATCGGTTCTGTTATCTGTATCGATATCTGTTTAGTGCAGTAGTGTATTATTTTAAGAAATCGTTATTGTTGTTTCATGGGAAAGTAGTGTTTATTTATAGTTAATTTATATTATTTACTATATTTTTGTGTAATAGAACTAATAGACCTGGATCCCGCGTACCAAAAAAGTTGATTAATAGCAAGCTGAAAATGTGTTCCTAGCTTAACGGTGTCTAGTCGGACAAATTTTGATGTGTGGGAACCCTGGAACAGGGGAAGTTTTAATTGTGGAACAGTTTAAAAATTTGGAACGTCAGATTACGAAAACGTCCCATGTATTTTGTCGGACAGAACATCCAACTGATTTGTTACCCTTTCTATAAACTCTCATGCAAAAATCAGACTGCTTTTACTAACCAACATGATTCCTCTCATTTGACATGTTCTTCGTGTTCCACTCATTAAAATGCCCAGTTGGTGATAAACACTAGTCTGATTTTTGCATGAGACTTTAACGAAATGGTAAAAAATTAATTGGAAGTTCTGTCCGACAAAATACATGGAACTTTTTCGTAGTCTGACGTTCCAAATTTTTAACCGGTTCCACAATTAAAACTTCCCCTGTTCCAGTGCTCCCATACATCAAAGTTTGTCCGACTAGACACCGTTAAGCTATTAACAAATTTTCAGCTTGCTATTAATCAACTTTTTTTTTGGTACGCGGGATCCAGGTCTATAAGTTATTGGCCTATTTGAAAAAATAGATTATTCAAATGTTAAATGGGTTGCATATGTGAGTTCATTTTAAATGAAGTAAAGAAACACAGACTTACTCACAATCATTTAATTTACTTCGACGACCGGTTTCGATCTCTACAATATTCAGATCATCTTCAGGTCGGCGTTACAAGTTATTAAATGCTACAATTAAAGAAAGCCAGAGTTAGAACATTGGTTGTATCAAAATGCAAATAGTAAGCCAAAAATTAGAAAGCCAAAAATTTAAAAATTTTTAGAAAGCCAAAATTTTTTTATGTTGTTCTGAAATGTCAACATTTACATACCTTTCAAAATTTTTGGGCTTTCTATTTGCATTTTGATACAACCAGACAATGTTCTAACACTGGCTTTCTTTAATTGTAGCATTTAATCACTTGTAACGCAGACCAGAAGTTGATCTGTATATTCTAGAGATCGAGACCGGTCGTCTAAGTAAATTAAATGATTCTAAGTAAGTCTGTGTTTCTTTACTTCATTTAAATAGATTATTGTTAATTGTGAGTTTTAGTTATATGTAGCTAGGTAAGTATATTTTATGAAAGTATATAAAGTTAGAGTGCCTTTGGCGCTCTACGAACTAAATAAAATAAGACGGCTCTTGTTTCGCTTCACAATAAATCATTATTTATTATTATTATTGCTAGTCTGGGCTGATTAATTATCGGAGAATAGGCCATTTTTGGAAAAAGTTATTTACCAGCAATTTTATTGCTGGAATCGAAACTTATGATTGTATATATTAATAATATAGATATGCAAAGTCCGCAGATAGTGTGCTACTTTTTTTATAAACAAAATGGCGCCCTAAAATCGTGTTTTTTTCAATGTTTGCTTTATAACTCCAAAGATTTTAACTTTAGACCAAAAACACCCAAATAAAAATTCACTGCAATTAAATTCTGCATAGAGACGTGTTTTTTCCGATTTACTTTGACGAAAACTTTCCCCGGAAAAAGCGGGGTTTTCCAACAAAATCTTTAATATTCAACTAAATTTTTAGATAAGTAGTTGTTAATCAATAATTAAATAACTTGTTGACGTAAAAGCCCTTTCCGAATATATTATAATTCCAGAAGCCGATGGAAATTTAATGAACAGTTTAGCAACAATTGAAATGTTAATTAAAAATTTACGATCGCTATAATAACGACAATAATTATGACGCATAAGAATAACTATGATTTTTTCATAAAAAGACACTATACCTATCTAATGTACTTTACAGAATTGAAATTGGACTATTTAAGCGGCCTCAGGAATATTTTAAAATTATAAACAATGTTTTGGCTTATAAACAAATATAATAACTTGGGAAATATTAAACTAAATTAAATTGTGAAAACGGTATTCGAAAGACAGCGGCAGGACGCTTTTTTTAAAAGAAAAACGTTTCATTATGACGAGTGGTTCCTGAGACACAACCAGTCAAAGTTGACCGAAATTTACGGCAAAGATATAAAAAATACGATCATAATTTTCAAACCATCACCTTTCTATTTTGTTCTCCTTCTCCACACCAATTTTCATATCTTTAAAATCCTCATAACATATATTATTATAATAAAAACTATCGATAATACGTGTGAAAATTGACAAAAATAGCAAAATTACAATCAAAAATTAGGTTGGAGAAAATGTAACCCTCAAAGTTCAAAATCGGTATACGTTAACAAAATGCATTTTCTCGGCTTCCCATAAAACAATTTCCTTCATTCTTTTTTTGTTCCCTAATAACTCGAGTAGAGCCATCGAACTAACGCATTATTAAATGTCAAACTTGCTTTTGTTTTGTTATAATAGATTAATTTATTTATTATAACACAATATTTTAATTTGTTTAAATAAAAATTGTTTAAAAAGTTATACAGCTTTCAAATGAGAATATTTATGTTTTTACCTTTAAAAGGTACACTTGTAGTAAGTTTATCTAAAAAAGCCTACAACTGGAAAAAATATGTAATTTTCTGTTCTTATAAATAAAATAATCTATTATAACAAAACAAAAGCAAGTTTGACATTTAATAATGCGTTAGTTCGATGGCTCTACTCGAGTTATTAGGGAACAAAAAAAGAATGAAGGAAATTGTTATATGGGAAGCCGAGAAAAGGCATTTTGTTAACGTATACCGATTTTGAACTTTGAGGGTTACATTTTCTCCAACCTAATTTTTGATTGGAATTTTGCTATTTTTGGCAATTTTCACACGTATTATCGATAGTTTTTATTATAATAATATATGTTATGAGGATTTTAAGGATATAAAATTGGTGTGGAGAAAGAGGACAAAAATAAAAAGGTGATGGTTTAAAAATTATGATCCTATTGTTTATATCTTTGCCGTAAATTCTCGTCAAATTAGACCGGTTATATCTCAGGAACCACTCGTCATAATTAAACGTTTTTTCTTTTAAAAGGAGCGTCCTGCCGCTGTCTTTCGAATACCGTTTTCACAATTTAATTTAGATTAACATTTCCCGAGATATTCTATTCGTTTATAAGCCAAAAAATTGTTTATAATTTTAAGATATTCCTGAGGCCGCTTAAATAGTCCAATTTCAATTCTGTAAAATACATTAGATAGGTATAGTGTCTTTTTATGAAAAAATCAAAGTTATTCTTATGCATCATAATTATTGTCGTTATTATAGCGACCGTAAATTTTTAATTAACATTTTAATTGTTGCTAAACCGTTCATTCAATTTCCATAGGCTTCTGGAATTGTAATATATACGGAAAGGGATTTTAAGTTACCAAGTTATTTAATTATTAATTAACAACTACTTATCTAAAAGTTTAGTTGAATATTAAAGATTTTGTTGGAAATACCCGCTTTTTCCGGGGAAAGTTTTCGTCAAAGTAAATTGGAAAAAACAAATCTCTATGCAGAATTTAATTGCGGTGAATTTTTATTTGAGTGTTTTTGGTCTAAAGTTAAAATCTTTAAAGTTATCGAGCAAAAATTGAAAAAAACACGATTTTCGGGCGCCATTTTGTTTATAAAAAAAGTAGCACACTATCTGCGGACTTTGCATATCTATATTATTAATAGATACAATAATAAGATTCGATTCCAGCAATAAAATTGCTGGTAAATAACTTTTCCTTGTATTTTGCTAATTAGCCCAGAGTATGCGTGCAAATACCTATGTTAACATAATACAACATTTTCACCCGTTTTGATTTATTTTTATAAATATTTATTTACTAATAAAAAATGTTTTTTTCTATTACTTCCATTTAGCGCGTCTATGAGTATAATTGTCAAAATATTGATCTTAGATAATGTTAAAGATTACCACTGTTGCCAAAATTTAGCAGACCTTACGAAAAAAGGTATGATACTATCTACCGAAATTATATTGATGACGCGCTACTGTGTGCTCTTAAAGATTAATTATTATGTTGCCTTTTATTTTAGTAAAGTAAAATAATGTTTTTATGAAATTTTCCACAGGAGAATATTATGCAAATGAATTTATATTAAACAAAATATTTAATGAAAACTGCAAAAAAGAGTAAATAATTAATAGTTTCTATTAAATTTTGCAAATTTTTCATTAAGCTGGCAACTTGCAGCACAGGTGCATGTTTTGAAATAAGCTAGTTGAATAAACTAAAAAAACACGCCTTTACTGCCAAACACGTCTCAGAAATTTAAAATGAGATACTCCACTAATTAAACTCTTGATTAGTCCACGGCATTGGACCAAACGACATCTAATTTTGAACCCTAGCCGGTGAAATTCTCAAACTTTCTTGATAACCTTACGCTGCATTACCCTTTCAACGATCTATTAATAAAAGTTTCCCTTCAGGCAAACAACATTGAGAGTGTGCCTTCATCGTATTAAAAAACTTATTTCGGCTTGAGCATTATTTTCGCTTTGGTAACCAAATCGGTACTTGCAAAGAATAATTATTAGCACGCGTTTTGATAAATAAAGTCACTAAATATAGGTCGGGAGCTGCGCATAAAACATACATGGGAACTACATTACTCGACTGGTTTTAATATGTGAACATTAATTTTTCCTACTTGTATATAAACAGAGTATATTATAACGTTATAAACGTCATAATATGTTTGTTATTTGTATTTAAATAATTATTTAGTTACAATTTCTGTTCATTTTATTCATTTGTTAACTTTTTGTTTTGTTTTACTATTTTTTTTTGTTTCAAAATACAATTGATTTTCCACGAACGTCTCGGATTCGGAAAAACCAAAAAGTTTAGAATAACCTATTATAACTCCTCGGAACCGACTGATGAAAACGATAATGCATGCTACGATAAAGTACCTACTACTCTAAATGAAAATACCCAAGACCAGGGTGTTTAGCACTAAAAACACCGTAATAAATTGATTTTTAAATGCAGCACCTAGAGACTTTTAACTATTTGCATTGTATTCAGGATGACGTCAAGAAAAAGCCATAGAAAAATGGGTGTAACAGCATAAGTGCACTTTAAAGTGCATAAAATGCCTCTAAAAGTACATAAACATGTCAAAATTAGTATATTAAGGGCCGGATTTTGTTATTCAAGGGGTTTTCAGGTCACTTACATGAATTATCAATCAGTGCCGACCACCGATGCACCTGGTGCTCTAAGACACGTCATCTGGAGTTTCGATGGGTTTCGGTACTAAATTGATACAGATTACTTGGGTGCTTTTGTGTTGGCTGAACACAAATTCGTCATCAGAACCGACCCTCGGAGCACCTGGTGCCCGAAGCACTGCTACGGCACGTCATCTTCTGGAGTTACGAGGGTTTTCGGCACTAGGTTGCTCAACACGATTATGACATTAAAACCAACCCTCGGAGTACCTAGTGCTTACAAATTGATATGCACGTCAACTTCTGGAATATTTTCGAGAGTTTTCAGTTTTTGGAAGTCGGTTCTGAGGCGTATTCGTGTTATTATAATAACCCCAAAACACCCCCAAGTAATCTATTTGCGTCAATTTATTGTCGGAAAGTTTCGAAATTACAGACGATGACGTCATGTCAGTCACCCTGGGTACTAGCTGTTCCAAGGGTCGGTTCTGATACCATATTTGTATTGGGCAACCCCAGAAACCCCCAAGTAATCTGTTTGTATCAATTTAGTGCCAGAAATCCGCGACACTATAGAAGATAACATGCCTCAGCATTGACCCTGGTCGCCAGGTGCTCCTGGGGCCGATGAGGTATCCGTTGTTCAGCGATCCCAAAACCTTCAAATAATCTGTTTTGTTTAATTTAGTGCCAACCACCCTCCAAAATCCAGATGATGTGCCTTAGCAGCAACTATGAGCACCAGCGTTTCTGCTAGGGACCCAAAAACCATTAAACCTCGTAAACTCTGGCCCTTAATATACTTATTTCGACATGTTTATGTACTTTTGGATGAATTTTATGAACTTTTGTGTTCATTGATGCATTTATATTCATTTTTGTATAGTAGACCTTTTTCTTGTCGCAATGTTATCCTGAATATTCGCACCCTCAGTGCATGACTGCAGTAAGTCAAAATAAGTAAGTTTCGAGGTAAAGACGATTTTGTTTATTTTTGTGCCAATATCGGTGAAATAAGACACACGTTTTAAGATAAATTAACATTTGATTATGATTCTGCATGCTTTTCAGCCTATGTTACAATTACCAAAAATAGAAATTTAAATAAAATAATATTAATGCAAAAAAAATTAGGAATTTCAAAGTTACAACAATTTTGCACGGAAAAAAAATGTTAAGGTGAAACAGTAGCGATCAACAGGTAACGAAAACGCGTTCCAAGACTGCGGCTGTAATTTTGAATATTTTTTCGAGATATTTGGCACACGTATTCGTAATATAATAAAGAATGGCGGTACAGAGCCCAATTTGAAAAATATATTAATATGTGGAAATTACTCTGTAATTAAATACAATATTAAAAAAACGAGCCTGTACCGCCATTAAGAAGAACAAAAAAGTACACTTTCTTCAAATAAACTTTTTTATCCGATGCCTAGATTTTGTGTCATTTTGGAACTACTAATGGAATAAAAAATTTTAGTATTTCCAAAATTACACAAAATCTAGGCATCGGATAAAAAAGTCAATTTGAAGAAAGTGTATTTTTTTGTTCTTCTTAATGGCCGTACAGGCTCGCGTTTTTAATATTGTATTTAATTACAGAGTAATTTCCACATATTAAAATATTTTTCAAATTGGGCTCTGTACCGCCATTCTTTATTATATTAGGAATAAGTGTGCCAAATATCTCGAAAAAATATTCAAAATTACAGCCGCAATCTTGCAACGCGTTTTTGCTACCTGTTGATCGCTACTATTTCCTCTTAATCACTACACATTTAGTATTAGAATTTCAAAGTTACAACAGTTTTGCACGGAGAAAATTGTAAAAAGTGTAGACACATTTACTTTTACAGTAAAACCTGTGTTACCGGCCACCTGTACTAACGGCCAGTTTAAAAATTCCCCAAACCAATTATGTATACCTACCTAGACTACAAAAACTGGCAACGCCGGCTACCTTTCTATATCGGCCAATAGTTCTTTTATTTTTAGTGGCCGTTGCTGACAGGTTTTACCGTAGTTGTTGTCCTCTTCTCGTACATCATCTTGTGCCAAAATATTTTTATAAAAACTATGGTGGGCTTCTGGTATCATACCCGAATGACATATTATACCAAATTTTTCTTTTGGGCCATTTGAATTTGTGGGTGTATTTTGGCAAGTTTTCTGAGAATAGATATTTTTGACCTTTCGGTATTGTCAATACACAAGTTTTAAGATAACTGTTTTTCCTTTCATGAGAAAAAATACTTTTTGGTTGTAAATAATTAGTCTTAATTTATGTGGTTTTAATCCAATCTAACAAATAAATGGTCAAACCACATCGCACACATCTTATGGAAAATAAATATAATATCACATAAAGGACATAAAATTTACATGAATAGATTGGTCTCGAAAATCTTTGTTTATTGTCTCAGCCGTTAATGGATTACGTAGACGCGCTGTATATTAAAATTAAACACCACAGATATAGATATTTAAATAAAAAATATCTTACTTTTTTCATTGCTTGTTATTGCTTGTTATCGAATCCGTTGCAATGTTCCGTGCAAAACTGTTGTAACTCTGTTACGTTAGAGTTACAACAGTTTTGCGCGGAACTTATGTTCAAAAACGTAAAATAGTTAAACTGTTGTTGTTGTAATATTTAGCCCATTAAGCATTTGAAAGTTACTAAAGTTTTACAGGGGATAGATATGCATGTTTACAATCGAATTCCATGATAACTTCATTTTCATAAAATTTTGAGTTACTTTAGTCTTGCACTGAGGAATGATGTAGAAATTGCAAGCTTCTAGGTGCTGTATTTAAAAATCAGTTTATTTTGTGCCTCGTCGAACCATAATTTAAAGAATACAGCGACATCGACATATAAATATACTCTCAACATGGCCTATACAAATAGTTGTTGTGTTAAGAATTAAAAACAATATGATAAACAGTAAAAGACAGTAAAGCACTAGGTCCAGTAACATCTCAACTAAGATATGTAGATACACCATAACAAAATTCTAGCGAAACTGTTCCAAAATTGCTTCTTCTTCTTCCTCTTTATAAGGAATTCTGCTTGTTCATTGGCGGATTGATACCTCTATGGAAGGTTGTCACTCCATCTTTTGCGCGGTCGGCCGATACTTCTTGTACCGATTGGTGATTTATCTCGTGCTATTTTGACCACACGTGTCTCCCCCATTCTGGTTATGTGGTTGTTCCATTCTTTTTTTCTATTTAGTGTCCATTCGGTTATACACTGTACGTTACATTGTCTTCTAATATTTTTGCTCCTCTTTCGATCTCTCAGTGTATTTCCTGTAATGTTTCTCAGTACTCTCATCTCTGCCGGTTTCAGTAGTCTTTGTGTTGTGGCTGTATCGGGTCTTGTTTCTGATGGGTACCCCGTCAAAATAGCCCCGTCAAAAAAGCTCCGGCAGAATAGCCCCGACATAATATCCCGCACACAAAATAGCTCCGACAAAATAGCCTGCAGACAAAATAGCCGCGGAATAATAGGCCGCCGACAAAATAGCCCCGACAAAATAGCCCCGACAAAATAGCCCCGACAAAATAGCCCTGACCAAATAGCCCCGACAAAAAAGCTCCCTTCAGGATTCATCATGAAATAATCCCTTAAAAATACATTTTTTCGGAAATGGTAATTATCCTCTATTCACATCTTAACTAAATCTTAACCACATTAAATAAAAATGGACTTTTCAGAGAACTCGAGTCCTGTCTTCTCTGCCTCTTGGAATTTTAAACATTTAATTTAAGCGAAAATCAATGTTTATTTGTGATATAAATATTTTTTTCTGTTTTCGGGCAACAGTAAAATGCATGTTAAATTAAATAAATTACATACATTCTTCCTTTTTTGGCAAATAATTTAAATTAAAAAAATTTTTGGACATCTTGTATACATAATTATGTAATTGTTTATATTACTAAATAGAGAATTAAGTAACCTTTCAAATGAGTTGGCACACGACCTCTATTCTCATTTAAAAAAATCATCGATTACGTCATCACGCCTAGATGGCTGACGTCACTAGTATGACATATATAACGTATAAGAATATCGTAATTTAAAAATAAAAATCGATCTATTTCAGCATTTTTTCTTAACGTCGTCGCGGGTTTACGAAATAACGAATTTATTCCGTCCATTTGCACCATACTGTACGCCTGAATGGCCGATATGAATGAGTCAGATTAAATTAAATTATTAGAAGATTTTTTTTACTGAGCAACAACATTTTTTTTTAATTTATTAATATATTGTATTTTGACAACGACGTCCGAAGTGGCAGCCGAAACGTTAATAAAATAAGTTTTTAAGTAAATTGTGGCTTATTTCCCAATTAGAATAGTAATTTAAAATAAATGGTTACTCCGTTAAAAGGTAAAACTTTTTATTGGAGGTGTTTTCTAAGAGGCTGTTTTAGCCGGGGCTGTTTTGACCGGGGCTATTTTGTGTGCGATCTATTTTGTCGGGGCTATTTTGTTTGCGGGCTATTTTGTCGAGGCTATTTTGTGGCTGGGCTATTTTGACGGGGCTTTTTTGACGGGGCTCTTTTGACCGGGCTATTTTGACGGGTCACGTTTCTGATGCATATTTGATTATTGGTCTTACACTGGCTTTATAAATTATTGACTTCATCTCAGTGTTAATATGGCGGCTTCGCCATATAGTGTTATTAAGGCATTTCTTTGTCTAGGTCTCCGTAACTTGACAATGTAATTCCAAGGTATTTTACTTCAATTACTTGTTCAATACTGATACCATCAATTTCTTTTTTTGCATCTGATTAGTTGTTTACTGATTACTAGTGATTACTATTATTTTGGTTTTCTGAGATGAAATTGTCATATTGAGTTCTTTTGATCTTATGGAAAATCCGTGGACTAATCTTTGCAGACTATCTTTATCTTGGGCTGTCAATATTGCATCGTCTGCTTAGCAGAGTATTTTTACTACTTTGTTTCCCATTCAATATCCTCTTCCTTTGTTGACGTTTTTGATGATTTCATCCATGATTAAATTGAAAAGCATGAGACTCAGTGATTCTCCCTGTCTTATTCGGCTGCCTATATCTATAGGTTTTGTAAGTTGTCCATCTATTCTGACTTCCATTTTGTTGTTTTGGTAGATGTTTTCAATAGTTTTTATGATATCTAGAGGGACTTCTCTATTATACAGAAGATGAATTACATCTTTGAGTCTTACTCTGTCAAATGCTTTCCTTTAGTCAATCAGACATAGAAATGATGGTCTATTATACTCTAGTAATTTCTCAGTAATTTGCTTTATGACGAATATTGCATCTGTACACGATTTTCCAGTACGAAAACCCTGTTGTTCATCTGCTAAATTTATGCTCTGATTCATTACGTCTTGTAAGATTTTAGTTGTAAGTTTTAGGATACTATTTAACAAGTTGATACCTCTGTAGTTTTTTGCTGTTTTTTATCTCCTTTTTTTTGAATAGAAGAATTAGTTTGCTCGTTCTCCATTCTTCCGGTATTTTATTGTGTTTTATGATTTTTTGATTTTTTATGATTTTTTGCTGATTCCAAAATGAACATAAACTCTTTCAGACAATTATGTAACATTTTTCAGAAATATAATATTTTACTCTTTCAATATTTTGGGAATTAAGCAATAAAATTAAAAATTAAATTAATATTAAATGTAACAATTTAACTTGATAAAACTATATATTCTAGAGTGTACTGGATCCGACGAAAAACATTATCTTTGTGTTTCTAGAACAGTTTGGCTGCGAAATTCATCGATATTGAAGGAAGGACCACTTTTACCACTTCCAAAGTTTAGTCCTTGCGGTTAGCTTTGTAGTTCAGGAGTGGTCCTTTCATACACTGAACAACTCGTTAGCCAAATATTCAGAATATCCTTTTATTACTCTTTCATTCAATTTCGCACAAAGCATTTTCGCTGTATAACTGAATTTAGAATTTTAGACAGGTACAAAGTTTCAATATACACTGTGACCCAAATTAATGTAACGTGTAAAAGTCATAACTGTGTTCCTGATAGTTTAATAAAAGAAAAAATAGGTCGGATTTTAGTAGTTGGATTGTTTGGGTTCTAGATGAGACATGTCTAGGTGTACCAAATATCAAAAAAAATATACAGAGTGGTTCTAAAGTTATGGGTCCTGAAAAAAATGGGCAAAATCGATAAAACACCCTGTAACTAGGTTATAATAATCGGTGAGGCAATACATGTAGTATATCTAGAACCGCTTCATTGACCTCTACTCAATATTCAGATATTTTCGTTTCCCAGTGAAATACCCTATATACCTTTAAAATATGATACCTTATATACCACAAACAAGGCGATATTTTCTGCTAATAATAGTAAATGAAAGTAGAATAAAAAAGGCAGCCAAATTAAGAAAGTAAAATAAACTTGGAGAATGATCAATAAAAATAAATGCAACAGGAAGCAATACAACCAATTTGCAGTAATAATCCTAGAATGCCCTGAAGTCCAGAGCATCAGCTAATAACATGCCACGGAGGAAACTAAAGCAACCTTGGTAAAACAAGAATGCCCAAGAATTATACAAACACTGACAGATTTTTCGTAAGTAAGTAGTGAACACTAGAGGAACCAAAACGCTTCTGTTAGAACCGAAATAAGTGATACTGAAACCATAAACATCCAAAGAGGAATTAGACAAAGTTGTATAATATCACCATTATTATTTAACTTTTACTCAGAACAAATCTTTGCGCGAGCTCTACATATAGCACAAGAAGAAATAAAAGTCAATGGAAAAATCGTAAACAACATCAGGCACGCCGATGATACCGTACTGATTACTGGCAGTAAAGAAGAACTACAAATTCTGTTAACAAAAACCTAACGCAAAAGACGAAAAACATAATATATTGAAAGTAAAAAAGATGAAAATAGAAGAGGTGGAAATTATCGATATAAACGTATAAATTAACATTATAATACATAGTTTCCCACCTTTAGACGTATCGGGGGAGTATTATAACTGTCACTGTGACAGGAGAATTTTATAAAAAAATACTCGTATCACAGACGTCTAAAGGTGGGAAACTATGTAATGTAACGTTAATTTATACGTTTATATCGATAATTGTCAACTCTACTACTTTCATCTCTTTTTATTTCACTATATATTATGTTTTCCATCTTTTGCGTTATTTTGCCGGTTATTAGCGTGCTTATCACTGTATGGTGTATAATTACACGACGTGGAAGCTTGGACGTTAACAGTCAGCTCGTTTCAACGTTCAGAGGGCTTTGAGATGTGGGTATTTCTTCGTATGCTGAAAAAATCCATGGACCGACCGCGTTAGAAATGAAGAAGTTCTAAGGCATATGCGTAGAGAACGTAAACTCACAGAAATTGTCAAAAAACCTAAAATATCTTCTATTGGACACATATTTAGACACGATAGTATAACTTCCTTCAACTTATTATAGAAGGGAAAATATAAGGCAGACGCGGCGCGGTCAGACGACAAATGACCTGGCTCGCAACATCAAAGAATTGACAGGATTAGAATTTCAAAGTTTTATAAGGAAAGATAAAGATAAGGAAAGACTTTGGAGAAGTCATCGCCAACCTTCGCTAATAAGACGGCACCTAAAGAAGAGAAGAAATAGTAAATGAATGTAGAATAATGTATTAATGTCCTTCTTTTTTATTATTTTTTATTTTTTTTAATTTCTTCGTTATTTTAAGAGCTTGTCATGCTAAATATATAAAATGATTAAGGTGGCAGTTACCAGATCATAATTTATTTCAACGCAGTGTTTCTCACTTCATTTCCTTTTGTGATTGGATTATCGCCGTCATAAACATACCTTAGCGTGGGGCTAGTAGTGATATCGATTTTAAATATAGGTTGTGTAGTTGGCCCTTTGGCGTCCCTGGAGAGCTGGTAATGATAAGATTACGGCCTATAACGTCTACTTCAATTAACCTTTAGGTGGTACTTAACGCACAATCGGATTTTACTTTCTCTGATGTCATAAGGAGAAAGGGACAATGTGAAAACGAGCTTTGAGGGGAAATACGGAAGCCCGTGTATGAGAGAGATCAGCAGAAATTTGTAAATGTTTGGTGTCACCAAGTCTACAAGTAATTTTTTATATACTATACATACATAGACATAGTAAATAATTTGTTCGAGAATAAAAACACACAGAAAAAAACCAGTGGAGATGAAAATTTTTATAAAATTAAAGGTATATTTTTATGTAGAGACTGTCAACAAATATTTTTTTAAATTAGAAAATCTACGGTTTCGTTTTGATTTAAATCTGTCACAGAACATATAAGTTCACCATTTATTTTTACTTATTATTGTGTCTGGTTATTGGCATACATCTTCTGTAGCAACGTGCTATAATTAGAGACTACCAGCACGAATCAATTTTATTTAGTCACCGAATTCCTTGAGTCGATATACTTTAGGTATTTATCTTATTTTCGGTTTAATTGATTACATCTCTGTTGGTTAGTATGGATAAGTGTGACATACATTACCTCAGACTTTGTTCATTTTTTTTTGTTTATTAGATTGGGTTCATGGATGCTATGGTAACTCGATATAAGGATGGAATCGATCTATGGCTGTCCTTTTGTTCGAAACCATAAATTCTATATCTATATCCAATAAATTAGTTTGGTATAAGGTTTAGGTAGACCTAAGTTATTTATTTTATATAGTGTTAATGAGAATTGGTCCATAAATCTTCCTGATCGTTCTTCTCTGGATATGCTTTTATGAATCTGGTGTCCATTGTTAGTCCGATTTTGGATAGCGTCTGATTGCTCACTTATTTTGTGTTAATTAGTTCCTTGTTATATTAGTATTATTTGGTATTAGTGAGAATTCTTCCAAAAATCTTCCTGGTTGTTCTTCTCTGGATATGGTGTTATAAATCTGGTGTCCATTGTGAGTTCAATTTTGGATTAAGTGTTCAATTCTTCATTTTCTTTAGTCAATAATGACTATGATTTTATTTTAGTATAGCTCCTAGTTCCTTATTGTGCGAATTGGATTACATTTTGCCTGGTTGTTCGTCCTTGGATATGCCATCATAAATTTGATGTCCATGGATATTTCAATTTTGGACCTAGTGCCCAATTCGACACTTATTTGTCACTATAAATTTATTACTATAATCAAGTCAATGTTTTGGTTTCTTCACTAATGGTTTATACAGACATTTAATATGACTTTGAGTCATCTTATGGAATCTGAAGGAGTCCATACTTTTTTCTTGATAAAATTGTCTTAATCTTGTTAATCAATGTGTAATGAAGAAATATACCACTATGGTTAGTGATATTTTAAGTTTAGAAAAAAAAATTTTGTACCTAATTTTTTTTTCATCAAGTTGGAGGGGAATGTAACGGAACGTTACTTAATGAAAATATTTTAATTAAAAATCAATAATTTAATATTTATAAAATGCTACTTTTCCATCTTGCAACACCGCCAACACTGGACATTAGTTCCACGAGTAGCCGCTGTCGCAAATATCAAGAAGAACTGTCAAATTTTTAAAAAGTTTCACTGTTAGCTGAACCTCCAAATAAATAAGTTCCAAGTGGTCGGTGGCTTTTTGAACAAAAAAAGGAATCACCTTTTAGTTATTTTTTTATACGGAAGCTATCGTAATTAAGTTGAAGGAGGAGAAAGTTTTGTTTTTTATTGAAGAAGAAAAGGATTAATTTGGTAAAAATTTGGGATGATTGCTATCGGGTAAGTTGTATTATTACTTCATTCATATAGGAAGCCATATTGATGACCGGAAAATTTATAATTTCCATAAATTCTTTTCATTTCTTCTTGTCTTTATTATATATTTCGACTAACTATCTATAGATACAATTTTTAATATCATTCCTAGCTCTAAATCCACATGTTTCTATATAAAATTCCATAAAGTTATTCAAGGTCAAGTTGAACCTATGTTTTTGGTACAGAAAAAAAAACAACACTTCTTTTAATGGATCCTGACCAGTTTTTATTGGAGGTTTAACTTCCAACTTATTTCCTAATTCCATAAGATTGATTACCCAAATTAACAATGGGTTTGTATCTTTTAGCCACTTGGAACCACTTGAATGTTCATCCCACTAACATCAGGGATGAAATAAAAAAAAAACTTTAGCAGCAGTCACGGGGTAGCCTAGGAGCTGGAATCGTCTTTTGAGTTGGTTTTTGGACTATCATTATTTTGTTTGGAACTTTGGAAAAGACTTTACGTTAGTTGGTGTTGGACAGTGATTAAGTATTTTTTTTATTATTATTACTCTCAAGAACATTAATTTTTTCTAAATAATTGGAACATTAAATATCTATTAAAAATATCAAATTAAATAAGCTTACATTATACTCCACTAAGTTATTCATAATTTTTCAAGCAAAAAACAAAAGAAATAATTTAAATATTTTCAATTTTAATAATAAATAATACCTCCTCTTCAAGGCTTCAAATTTGCATTTTTCTAATAAATTAATTTCTTTTGTTTCTTTTCTCACGTGTAAAGGTAATTGAGCTCAACTATCCGGAGAAAATTTGTTAATTTTTTTTATATATTATAATTAACAAATCTTGGCTTTCGTCCCCCTCAGGGTAATTGACCAATTAACTTGTTTTTTTATTATTGTAACCGCACATGAAGTTAGAGTTTTACCTCGAGTAGTGTGTCGGTTCATTTTTGTACCATAAATTGGATTTGACATTTCAAACCAATTTTTAGGGGTGGACTTTGTTCCTCTTTTGTTTAAACTACTCTGTAGACTGTAGATTGTACATACTTTATTGGTAAAATATTTTTTTTTATTAATTTTAGGGTATACCTTGTTGGTATATACGAATTTATTGTACATATAAGTAAAAGCTAAATACACCATTGATTGGGTTGTATAATATTTCTTTTATTACCTAGTTGTTGTCATAAGTTTCTAGGTTTACTAATTTTATTGACATAGCAACTAACTAGCACGAGTGCAGCAGTATAGGATACCTAGTAGAGCCATAGTCTACGCTCTACTGGCGCCCACGATTTATTGTTATTTTTCTATATTTTCTAGTCTTTGTTCATCTTGATATTCTCTTTATATCCATCATCTATATTCTGTAGATTTACTGTCTTTGACGGCGCGAAAATTGGCCGAACTATCCTTGAGTATCAAGGGCCCATTCTCTTCTATACCCTGCTAGCTTAACTACATTCAGTTTCATCCATCTACTTCTGTTTCTGTCAATAGTTTACCATCTGACTCTTTCATTTCATATTCCCATACAAGTACTACTTGTACGCTAAGGTAGTATTTGTTACATTTGCTTCCCAACGTAGAAGCCCCTTCATTCCGATACATTTGCTTCCCCTTCTTTGCCTACTTCTGTTGGAGTTTAGATATTTCTCCCAACTGTTACTCAAACAGAAGTACCCCACATTTTTGTTACAAGGCTATGCTACCATATTTCTTCCATTACGTAGCACTCTTTCTCAACAGTATAGGGAAACTTTTTTCATGAATGACCCTCGTATCGGTAAGCTTGTAAAAATATAACCTCCAATGTATTACAGTGGAGTCACTAGCTATATCATTAGATGCTAATTGTTGACGCTTCGACAAGGTCTGTGTCTCAGGTGTGGGTACGTGTGGATACGTTCTCATCAGAGAATGCATATGACTATCTTAGGTTCTGACGAGAACCTAACAAGGTTCGAAACCGATTAGAGTGCTTATGAGACTCTCTGAACGAACTGAAATATAAGATGGTTTGTATATCGTTTTACAACGAAATGATTATTTATTTCTATTATTTTTACTCCTATCTGAGTATGCGGGACCATTTTTCGTTGGAATTTTATCGAGATGGAGAGTCGAGAAGTGAGATGCAACTTTTTGATCTCCCTCAGTTTTCTTTGCTCCAGCATTCGTTGGTTTGCCACGAATTTTACCACGAAGTCACAAAAGCGTTACCAGCAGCTTGGTCCCAATAAAGTTTTATTTTTAATATTATTTTTATTTTATTAAAGTAAAATTTTGCTTGTTATTAAACAAAATATTCAGTTGATAGACGAGTTAAGCATCAAGTTTTAGAATAAAAATAGTAAAACATAAAGAAAAAATTAACAAATGAATAAAATCAAAACAAAATGGAATAAAATAATGATAAAAAAAAATAATAAACATGTGATATTTATAATGTTACAAGGCCTTCTGGTATTCTGCTTGACTTTATTATTTGGTAATTGACTTCTTTGAATGTGAGGTATTGCAATTTCATCACTGGTTCTACGATTTAATTTGCAGTATCTAGTTAGTTTTTTTTTTATTTAGGGTACCTTAGAAACTGCCAAAATTGAATATTAATTTTAAAATTTCACATATTTCTGGTGTTAAAGTTAAGGACTAACATGTTGATTGACAGTACGTCAAATGTAAAATCAAGTGTTTTGACAATACATATCGCCGGTTCGGAATAAGAATGACGTAACTGCAAAAATCCAAATTTCTCAGGAGAGCAAAAAAACGGTTTTTAAATCTTTAAAATAGGGATTAAATGAGAAGTAGTCGTTAGGGTGGGCCGTTGAGTAATGTGTTTTTATTTTGTTATTTTTTTAATTAAGTTTCCTGACACCAGAAAAGAAGTATAATAAGATAACTTACTTCACAGTGTTTTGTTTTATAATTAATTTTATTTTTTTCCACTGCCACAGAGCTGTATAAAAATGAGATTTTTTCGAAAAAATCTGATCATCTAATAAATATCAAATTCGTTTTTTTTTAATTTATTATAGTCGCCTGAGCCAAAAAACTTGTTTGATTAGATAATAGCCATCATAGTATGTTTTTTATCGGATAAATAATTTTTTCCACTACCACAGACCTATATAAAACTAAGGATTTTTCAAAAAACTATATTTTTTTGTATGGTAGATTTTTTTGCATACAAAAAATAAATAAATTCAGCTAAAGCTGACTTTGGATTGAACACAAAAAGTAAACGAAAATACGCCCTCTCAACCGCTTGTGTGTGACAATGGTATGCTGTTACATATGCCAAAAGGCTGTTGTCGCGATTTTCAACAACTTCCCTTAGTTGGGCTTAGCTTCATAGCTACACGAGGCTCTGTTCATAAAACTTTCTGACAGTCGATAATATCAAAGTATTCCTTAGCGCATAAAAAAATAATTCTGCTACTATGAAATATCGCTTATCTTTGTAATTTAATTATTTCCTCTTAAAAATTGTTTAAAATCCCAGTTGTCTTACATTTTTACGTTCACTAAATAATAACATAATCAAAATAATATTTTTTAGATTGCCAAAGTATCCCTTTCCTTAAATATTTTTGTAGACTATATCTTTTAATTCTGGTATTAAGAAGAGGTCTGCTCGCAGAGTCATATTGTCTTCAATAGATGTCTTGTACCATAAAGTCATGATGGTTGAGTCTTAATGCAAAACCACATGGGCGCATACACTTTTATTCTAAAATGGCTTAGCATTTGTAAATTTTCCGAGGGGTTTCCGATTGCTACATATAACCGAAAGATGCGGGAAGCAGTGGTAAGCCAGCAAGAATTAACCATTTTGCCAGGCTGTCTCTTAGAAAGTTGTTCTGAACAAACACCACTTTCTGTTTTGTCAAATATCGTACAGAAATTATTGATCTGTACTAAGATCGTCACTGCGGAATTCGTCAGCTGATGATTCAACTTTTGAAAATGAAGCTAAGATAGAGTTTCGAAAACTTACAGTCGTTCTCCAAGGGGCCCGAAAATGCACGTGGTCCACTGGCACTGCTATCCAGTTGTTCAAATAGATGTATTATAGGCAACTTGTTGGCAGACAAACCACTGCAGTGACATTTAGATTTTATTCTCCAGTAGGTAACAATATAATGCCTCCTTTACGCCTGTATTTATGACAGTACCGTTCAGTACAGAAGCGTTGACGTCCAAGGTTACGTTACACTACTTTTTTACACTATCGTATATTTTATTTGAGTATATCATCACATTTTTTTTTAAGTAGGTTTCTAAATTAATTTTTGTCTATTTATTATTTAGTGGCGACATAGCCAAATAAAGTATACGTTAGTATATAACGTTAGTATATAACGTTTACACATGAACTAGACACAACAATACAGATTTTATTTAAACTTTTTTTGGGGTACAAAATAAAATAACCTTGATGTTTCAAAAATTAGATAATAAAAAAATATGAAGATCTGTGTTTGAAAAAGTTAATTTTTTTTGTTTTTTCCACTGCCACAATGACATTTTATATTAAAATATTATAGAGCCTTTGTGGCAGTGGAAAAAAATATTTTTAGCTACTCATTTTGGGATTAAAATTTGTATTTTAGTACAACGCAACTTTATTGACCTCAGGTGTTGTTATTTTACAGAAAAAAATTTTTCGGCCCACCCTAGTAGTCGTCCAGGCGTATCGGTATGGCGTTTATCTTTACAATGATGGCTGTTGTTT
This sequence comes from Diabrotica virgifera virgifera, assembly GCF_917563875.1. Lineage (NCBI taxonomy): Eukaryota > Metazoa > Arthropoda > Insecta > Coleoptera > Chrysomelidae > Diabrotica > Diabrotica virgifera. The sequence continues at coordinate 71,237,395 of NC_065443.1, forward strand.
TTATCCCTATTGGTTGGAATTTCACTATCTTAATTTAATCCCCCCATTTTCAGCCCTTTTTACAGTTGCGTCATTCTTCATCTAAAAATTTTTAAATATTTTAAATTAAAGTGATTAAATAAAGAGTAACCGTCCGGAGCATCGGTATGACGTTTATTCTTAAAATGATGGCTTTTAGTTTCATCCCTATTGGTTCGAATTCCATTATCTTAATTTAATCCCTCCCATTTTGAACCCTATCTTCAGTTGCGTCATTCTTGATCTTAAAATTTTTCTGTACAAAAACTATTTTTAAATATTTAGTATGCAGTTTATTCTTAAAGCGATGGCTTTTATTTTCATCCCTATTGGTCTTAATTTCATTATATTTAGTCCCCCCATTTTCAACCCTATTTACAGTTACGTCATTGTTCATCTGAAACAAGGTCTCTAATGGTGCGTATTTTAATAACGACAAAACTACCCTGTAGTGGCTCAGCACATAGTTAGAGTTCTGTCGCTTTTGTATCATCTGTACACAGTATTTTAGAAGTTAATTACGCAATAAACAGAAACTGACAAAATTTGCAGTTACGTCAGTCTTATTCCGGACCGGCAATATATATTTTGAAAAGCAGAATAGGTACATTGCTGAATTTCTTTTAATGCTTATAATTTATGGAGAAAATGCGTTTTTTAACAGTTTTTGTAAACATGTGGATGACGACCATGGACATCGTGTTACGTTTCATATGCATCTATTGACACCGATTTTTTGTCACAACTCGTTATTTTAAAAATGTCATCTAGAAATTGGAGATTGTGTCACGTTACATCAATGGAAATTAGACGCCTATAGATATATGTTTCTTTTCATGAGCATTTTTCAGTGCGTCACAAATGATAGAAAAAAAGGTAAGTCCGTTATAATATACATTTTAGTGACATGACATTTTAGTTAAATCTGACAGTTGTCAAATTTTAGTTTCAATTTGGCATAAAAACAAATCAATTGTGTTTATTGCATTTATAAAATGGTATTTTCTTTGATTTGTATAGTCTTTTAAATTGTTCAGATTATATTCGTAGATATATTATATAATTCGCAAATTATTTTATTTTCGATTATGGCGCCATCTATTGACAACTAGAATAAATGTTATAAATGTCACCGACGAAATGTAATCACCGACGTGCGTTTTTTTCTAACACATACAATTTAATGCGTTAGAAAGATATCGCAAAACAGTGACGCACTGAAAGATCCTCATGAGAAAAAGCATAGATGATGTTCTCTGTCCATCAACGTTATAATATGAAATTGAAAAGGTTTTGGTTTGTAGCCAGTTGTGTACATTGGTGTAATTTCTTGAATACGCTATTATTAATTTGGATTATTGTAATTATTCAGTACATTAGTGCATATTATCATGTTATTAACAGCAAGCTTCATTTAATAGTAATGTTTATTTAATTCAATGAAATATATTATTTTCCTCACTTATATAATATAAATTTCAATTATGTTATTTCAATTTTAGAATTCCCATTACGCTCTACTAATTTGTTTACAAAATAAATCGTTAATATCTATTTAGCACTAATCTTTTATAATTATGATTTAATTAGTGAATTAGTTAATCTAATAACTTATATCTGTATTTGTAGCTTTGATAAATATGGGCTCTGCTTATTTATTTAGTTGCTCAGTGGTCAAATTACGCTAGATGATAATAGGGAACTTGCATAAAATTTAAAATTCGAAAAAAGTGTTATAAATCACAATACATAGGACATAATTTAAAATACAAGGTGGGTCAAAGAAAACAGTCTATCTCGATATTTGGCAGTAGTTATTGGATTTTAAGGAAATGCCGAAACAGGCCGATTTTTATTTTTAAATTACAATTTTTTGATATAATATTCCATACTAGTGACGTCATCCATCTAGGCGTGATGACGCAATCGATGATTTTTTTAAATGGAAATAGAGGTCGTATGGAAGCTCATTTGAAAGCGTGTTCCATTCTCTATTCAGTAATATTAACATTAATATAATTATTTATAGAGTGTGGCAAATAAAAATAATATTTGAGTTAAATTCATTTACGCAAACAGAAGAATGTATGTAACTTATTTACTCAAAATACATTGTAATCCTCTCAGAAAATAGAAAAAAATGCTTATTTTACAAATAAACATTTCTTTTCGTTTAAGTTAAATCACAAACAACATCCCACCTACCTATTGGCAGTGTAAACATTTAATTTAAGCAAAAAAGCAATGTTTATTTGCAAAATAAATTTTATTTTCCATTTTTTTATTTATGTATTTTGAGTTAAATAAATTACATACATTTTTCTTTTAACGTTAATTAATTTAATTCAAAAATAGTTTTTTTGGTCACCCTGCATAAATATTGATATTAATGTTTATATTACTAAATAGAGAATTGAACACACTTTCAAATGAACTACCACACGACCCCTATTCCTATTTAAAAAAATAATCGATTACGTTATCACGCCCAGATGAATCACATCACTTGTATGAAATATATTTCAAAAAATTGTAATTTAAAAATAAAAATCGACCTATTTCGGCATTTCCTTAAAATATAATACTATTGCCAAATATCGAGGGGGTCTTTTTTTTGGCCCACCCTGTATATATTACATCAAAAAACTTGTTTTTGTGTCTCCCTTGACACGTGAGTATCATGAGTATCATGAGTATTGATGATTTGAGTTCCCCTCCATTAATTTATTACGCTTAATATTCGTTTACTTGTTGTAATCATTTTAGGGTGTATCTCAGTTATAATAACTATTTACATATTTGCTGTGAACTACATAATTTCATAATATTTTATTGTTTTCGTTAAGATTTTTTTTATTTACCGAAGAGGGATTTTCTAATGGGCAGTATGATTACTTACCCAGTATGAATAAATCTTTATTATTATGATTAGTTTATTTTAATTTTATAGTAAATAGGCTATTGATTATGTACTATAGAAAGGAACTACAACGTTAACGGAGTTTTATTATTTCATATGGTCAATGAATCTCTATATATGAAAAAACTGCGGAGTGCTACCATTTAAAGGGGTGCGTTTTTGAGAAATGGGTGAATTAGTCCCTGGGCACAGGTTACATTAGGGTGAGTTCTATGCACTTTTGGTACAAACACGTCTACATAAAAATTGTTTCTGGTTAAATTTCCTATCTACATATAACTTTTTAAAGTCTAAGATACTTTTATTTACAAAAATATATTTAAAAGAAAAAGCACAAAGAAATCCAAAAGAAAGAAATTTTGTTTTTTGCCCCATAACTTTTGTCCACGGGGATATAGGTATAGATATTGCTTCACAGAAAAAAAAACCTACATATTTTCTCTTTAAAATGATGTTTCGTAGAGGTCATTAGGATTTACAGTTTTCTAAATATTATTTTTTAAAGTTCGCCACTCTTAGCAATTTTGGTCAATTTTCCTTGTTATTTCGCAAATATTGTTCTGTAAGTTTTTTCTACCTAAGTTTAGGCATATGCAATGGTACATGTAAGAGGAATAGAAATCAATTACCTTTAAAATGTTCTACTGTGTAATGTTGTACGACTTCTTTTAAAGAGGTTATCTTTTTCAAGATTTTATACTTTTAATGAGTTTTTATATTTATTTTTTAAATTTCCCATTATAACTTTTTTTTCTACATTCAGTATATATTATGTAACAAAAAAGAAAGCTTATCCTGTTTACTTTAAAATGGTGTATTATAATAAATTCTAGGATTATTTGTTGAATAAGATATGCTTTTTAAAAATGTAATAAGTACTTGCAGCAATTTTTGATTTTAGGATTATTTTTTAAATTTCTCATTATAACTTTTTTATGTGATTTTGTCTTATGATTGAATCTTATTTTTTATAGGTATCTAATACCGTAATACTTTGGATCTACTTGACTCGTCCGGGCAAACTTCAAAATATGGATTAATTCCAATATTTACTGTCGAAGGTCGTGCACCACAAGCTTTGCTTGAAAAAATAGCATGTAAATGTACCAAAGGATGTACAAAAAACTGCGGTTGTAGGAAGATAGGAATTAGTTGTTCAATATTCTGCAAAGGGTGCATGTGCATGGGTACTAATTGTGGAAACTCTAAGATAACTGAGGTGTCAGAGGAAGATATTGAAGCTAATGCTAACGAAGAGATGGACTTTGATTTTGAAAATTTTTTAAATGTCAACGTTTAAATCATTTTAACTAAAGTGATGTTTTCTAAGACTAATGTTTATGTAATTTTTGTAAACGAAAGCCCTCTCTATTCATGTACAAGAAAAAAAAGTTATAATGAGAAATTTAAAAATAATCCTAAAATCAAAAATCGTTGCAAATACTTATTACATTTTGAAAAATAATATCTTATTCAAAAATAATCCTAGAATTTTTTTTATACACCATTTTAACGTTAACAAAATAAGCTTTTTTTATTATATAATATTATATTGTACCTAAGTATATAAGAAAAAAAATTATAATGAGAAATTTCAAATATAATCGTAAAAAATGTAAAAAATAATATTTTTTTATATTATATAATATATAATATATAATATATAATATAATATATTATATGTACTATATATAATATATTATATAATAATATTATTTTATTTTTATATTATATTATAAAAAATCGTTAAAAGCATAAAATCTTGAAACACCATAATCTCTTTAAAAAAAGTCGTACAACGTTATACAGTAGACCATTTTAAAGGTAATTGATTTCTATTCCCATTACGTGTACTATTGCATATACATAAAGTTACGTAGAAACAGTTACAGACCAATATTTGCGAAATAACAAGGAAAATTGACCAAAATTGCTGTGAGTGGCGAATTTTGAAAAATCATATTTCGAAAACTACAAATCCTACTTACCTCTACTAAACAATATTTTAAAGAAGAGATATGTAGGTTTTTTTCTGTAAAGCAATGTCTATACCTATATCCTCGTGGACAAAAGTTATGATACAAAAAACAAAATTTCTTTCTTTTGGGTTTCCTTGTGCTTTTTCTTTTGAATAAATTTTTGTAAAAAAAAGTATCGTTGACTTTAAAATGCGATATTTAGATAGGAAATTTAACCAGGAACAATTTTTATGTAGATATGTTTGTACCAAAAGTGCATAGAACTCACCCTAATGTAACCTGCGCCCAGGGACTAATTCACCAATTTCTCAAAAACGCACCCTTTTAAATGGTAGCACTCCGCGGTTTTTTCATATATAGATGTCCATTGACTACATGAAATAATAAAACACCGTTAACGTTGTAGTTCCTTTTAGCTATCTTATTTTGAATATAATCAATAGCCTAAAAACACAGTTCCAGAAAAATATTTTACAGGTAAATATCATTCAATCGGTAACGTACATCTACCAAAATATACCAAAAGTTATATTTTTGTTTTGTTTAAAATCATCATCATCATCATCAACGGTGTTACATCTCTTCGTGAGTCGTTACCGCGTTATCTATTACCTTCCATATTTGTCGGTCCTATGTCAATAATTCCCATTGTTTCACTCCCATTTTTTTAAATACATTTTATTTATTAGAAAAATTGTTAAGCAGGCAACAGACATTAAATACTTACATTAAAATTATTCTCACATACATGAAGACTTTGAGTATGAACTAAAATATCTTTAATCTCCTTCCAACATGCAACAAATATTGTATTGGGGGTTTTAATGGTTGTAGTACTTTAACATAATGGTACTAAACAACACATAGTATAAAAAATGTCGATTACTTCGTTAAGTTAACACTAAATGATGTAATGCCCAACGTGCTTTAAGATTTTCTTAAGTGGCTTGTTTCTGAAATAATTCATTATTTCAATACTTTTGCATCATACGTAATCAAGTACATAATTTAGTTTAACCCTGTAGAAATAAACGTTCTTATAATATACTGTTGCAAAGTCGATTAGAGAGCCGTTTAAATAAGGTGTCAGCTTTTAATAAAAATTCTTCTCTTTCTGAAATAATTTATTCTATACTTTTGCATGATACTGTATAATTATTTTATATTGAAAAAATTCCAGTTATTTTTGAAAAGGACAACGATTTCTTTTGGGAGAATCATTTCTCTTTTAGAATGTATATTTATTGGGGCTTTGCTCTGAACGTCTCTGATCGTTCTGATATGCGGGTGAGCGAATTGAGTAACAGCGACCTGTCAATTATACAATTTTTGTGTATTTAAAGCGTAATTGGCCAGTGGGGCGGCTGGTGTTGAACGCTGCGGGCAGACTGCATAAAGGGTGATATGGATACCTTTCACTTTGATGTAATAAATGTGATATGTTGACAAGCAAGCTGTAAAATAGGCCCTTTACATCCCTATAACGATCCTCGCTAAGGTGACAAAAGCAATAAAACCAGAATGATAAATGAAAATAAAGAGGGTGTAAATAGGTTTCGTGGAATATGTTGCTTCCTTCATTATTTCATAAATAACAGGCGAAAGGCAAAGAGATTGCTCCGAAACATTTTTCATTGTCATGGCAACGTAACGTAGCGGCTTGGCGGCCAGAGAGAAAACAGGAAAGCGAGAAAAGTAACATAAATTTTGAGAATTTACCATCGGATGCAGACCACCAACAACACATTCATAATTTAACCTTTCTTGCTATAAAACCAAGGTTTAATCTCGCGGAAACTTTTAATGTACAAGGTACGTGATAAGATCATTTTTATCTATGTCAGAAAATATGTAAGAAAAATTTTAACATTAAATTAAATTGTGTCCATAAACAATAGTTCCTTTGCAACTTTATTAGATATACGTGGTAATAGTTTTTTATATAATGTGCTTGAAGAAGGATAGGTATTATTTTACCTGAGCATTAAATTTTTTTGTTAATAATTTAGGAGTAAATATGGCTGAGTTAGACTTTCAGTATGTCGACTAACTAGACCGTTCTGTCTAATTATGATGATTGATGATTATGATGATTGATGATAAAGTCCGAATAGCTATGATTATTGCCGACCTCCGTTGCAGAGGTGGCACTTAAAGAAGAAGAAGACGATAACAAAAGTATCAACCAATATTGGACTTACAACTCACGTTGAAAAAGTGACTTCATTTTATCCAAACACTATGAACACATATATGCTGCAGTCACTGAAGGTTTTCACCTCCGATTTCGTTGAACCTCCATCGATCCTTATGAAAATTGGTAAGTAGTTAGAAGATACCTCAAGAAACAAAGGTGACATGGTGGCAAATTGCGCTTTTATCCCGAGGGGGAGGACCTCCCTTTTCAGGGGTGGAAATTATTTTGTTAAAAATACCCCAGAAATCGATATAGGGTCCAATTTTAAGTAAAATTTGTTAGATAAATTTACTCAAATAAATCAATAGTTCTTGAGTTATTAAAGATCAAACATTTTGGTTTTTCGTGAAAAAAATGCAAGTTTTAACACGATTTTTTGTAAATAACTCAAAAACAATAAGTTTTTTTAGAAAATTTGTCATTATCAAAATTTAATTTAATAAAAAATCAAATAAACACGTTATTATAAAAACCATTTAGTATATAGGGTGAGGCAGATAAAGCGCCTATTAGAAATATCTCGAGAACTAAAGGTAAGAGAATCATGAAAATTGGAATACAGGGGTCTTGAGGTATGAACTATTTAATGAAAATATTTTGGTTTCTTTGCTACTTCCGGTTATACCGGAAGTTGATGGTAACTTCGTTTTTTTAAATGGGACACCCTGCATATTTTTACATTTTTGGATTCTGCTCGATGTCTTGTTTGTTAAAATATGAGATTTTGTAATATTATACAGGATAGTTTAAAAGATAATTACGGTTTTTTATAAATTTTGTAGCAAACTTCACACCCTGTAGAATTGTCCTGATTTGATATCAAAAACTCCGTTTATGTTTAAGTGATTTTTAATATAGTCTATTATTATTAAAAATTATTAATATAGCGTTAATTATTAATTATTAATTATTATTATTAAAAATTATTAATATTAATTTTAGTATACAGGGTTGGTCGAAACTCGGAATGAGTATTATCTGAGTTTTCTTAAATGGAACACCCTGTATTTTAGTATTGTAATGAAATGATATTTTATAGTACTTTTTTATTTCTTAAGCATTCCCTATACCTAACTGCTTTAATTTGTATGGTATTCGTAGTTCTTTAAGCCTAACATTAATTGCAACAAAAATTACGTGAAATTTTATTAAATTTGCCGTGAAAATAATCAATCATAAATAATTTTTTAAAAATAAGTACATGTTAATCTAGAATGATCCTTAATTTATTAATATTGGATAAGATACCAAAATGCCTACGTTGTTAAGGTGTGGGTGCATAAAATATTAATTAAACCATACCATTAAACCATTTAAATAAAAACAAACTATATTCTGCCCAGTTGGCTATGGCTTTGACACTAAACTTGATTAAACATTAGACATCATATTATTTTTATAGTTCCAGTTGCTTTGTTACCATTGCTAATATAAATTTTTGTAATGGGGAACTGATTAAGTAAAGTTTTTGTTTTAGGAGTTTTGTTTACAACGAAAATGTACTACTAGCAATAAGAATTTATCATCTGCATCTCCCTGATAGATGACAGCCAAGAAGAGAAACTTTTCAAAGTTCGGAAGAGAAACTTTTCAAAGTTTACTAGAATAGTGTCGACGTACTAGACACTTAAATTACGAGAACGTTCATACTAGTATGCAGATTCTCAATGACACTAATATTTAATTCATTTTAATCATTTAAAATAGTTTTTGTTCGATCAGATTTCTCGTAATCTAAACTTCCAGTTCGTCGAAACCGCTCTAGTAAATTTTGAAAAGTTTCTCTTTTTGGTTGCCATCTATCATGGAATTGCTGATCATAAATTCTTATTACTAGTAGCACATTTTTAATTGTTATGCTCTCCTAGAACAAAAAAACATCTGACTGAATCAGTTCCTCATTAGAAAAATTCATATTAGCAATGGTAGCAAAGCAACTGGAACTTCAAAAATAGTAGAATGTTTAAGCAAAGCAAATGTTTAAGAATATTTAGTGTCAAAGTCATAGCCAACTAGATAGGATATTGTATGTTTTTATTAATATTAAACGCACCAACAATCTTAACTGCGTAGTTATTTTGATATATCAACCAGTATTAATAAATTAAGGGTCAGTAGAGATTAATATGTATTTATTTTCGAAAAATTATTTATGAGTGAATATTTTCCCGGCAAACCTAATAAAATTTCACGTAATTTTTGTTGCAATTAATGTTTGGCTTAAAGAACTACGAATAACTTACAAATTAAAGCATTAGGGTATAGGGAATGCTTAAAAAATAAAAAAGTACTATAAAATATCATTTCATTACAATACTAAAATACAGGGGGTTCCATTCAAGAAAACTCAGATAATACTCATTCCGAGTTTCGACCAACCCTGTATACTAAAATTAAACATTTCGTTATATTAATAATTTTTAATAATAATAGAATGTCAAAAATCACTTGAACGTAAACGGAGTTTTTGATATCAAACCAGTACAATTCTACAGGGTGTGAAGTTTGCTACAAAATTTATAAAGAACCGTAATTATCTTTTAAACTACCCTGTATAATATTACAAAATCTCATATTTTAAGAAAGAAGACATCGAGCACAATCCAAAAATGTAAAAATATACAAGGTGTCCTATTTGAAAAAACGAAGTTACAATCAACTTCCGGTATAACCGGAAGTAGCAAAGAGGCCAAAATATTTTCATTAAATAGCTCATACCTCAAAACCCCTGTATTCCAATTTTCATGATTCTCTTACCTTTAGTTCTCAAGATATTTCTAATAGACCCTTTATCTGCCTCACCCTGTATAGACAAAGTGAGTTGTAGGTAATAGACTATAATTTTTTTTCGGCGAGTACTCAAATCTAAGTATTTAAACTTAAACAACAGGAAAACGATGCATTTTATTAAATATAACTACTATATTTTAAAGTACTTAGAAGTACCTATCAAAAAGCTATATAAGAAGTCAATAGAATTAAAATTAAGCAAGTTATGATGAAAATAAGAGTATTCTTTCGAATTTGTTAGGAAAAAAATTTATAGTAATCCCTATAAAACTTTCTTTATTTTAACATCTGTAATGACCTTAAAAGGGTTTTAAGGATTTTAAATGTTAAATTGGTTTCGAATGCAATATTTTTGAAAAAAATATGATTTACAAAAAATCAAAATTTTTGATATTTTCGTTTTCATTTTCTCTTGATAATAACTCGATATACGTAAAAAATGATACGGAACTAAGTTTTACTTTTTCATTTGATTAAGCTTCTACTTATTTTTTAATTTGTCTATGATAAAAAATAATCGAGAAAGAAAAGTTTAAAGCCTACATTTTACTGAGAGTACCTTTAACCTTTTTTCTTTTAAAAAATAATGGATATAGAAGATTAAGTTTAATACGATTTATAGCCTTGTAATTATATTTGAAATGTTTGTCAAACAAACCTCATAATATCATAAAAATTAACAGAGTTATTCTAAAAATACCAATAACATTTTTTTGGAAACATTTTTGTAGCAGAGATTTTGTATGTAACTTACATAATGTAAGTATAAAGAGTGCGAAGAAGTCCAATTACTCGTTTGTAGTAAAAGATACAAAAAAAGATTAGTTAGATTAGATTCGGGCATAGATAGGATCAGAATTTAAAAATATTCACAAATACACAGGGCCACACGTATTGAAAGGTTGAAACAATCTTTTTTTTTTGAACACTTTATTTTTTACATTTTTGGATTCTCCTCGATATTTTCTTTTTGAAATATATGGTTTTGCAATGTTGTACGAAGTAGTTTAACCTTCCGATGACCAATTTTTTGTTGTTACACGGATGACCAAGGAGGGGAAAAATGACCCCAAGTCAAGAATGTCAAAAATGACAATTAACAAAAAAAATGAAGTTTTTTATTTATTTTTAATTTGTTTTTTATGGCATGGACTTTTTGTCATTCAGCCAGTCACAACAAGAGTATTAGTGTCATGTGTTGTGAGTATGTTGACTAAGTGTCTTGTTACTTTGCAAAGTCGACGTCATTAGCGTAAAACTACTTCGAATTACACATAATAGACGGTATTCTACTAAACATCAATTTCAGAATACATTTTTTATTTGAAAAATATAGAGAATTTTTTATTTCAAAATATGAGGATATCTAGAATGATATTAAAGTCAAATAAAAAAATAATGAGTTAAAAATTTAAAATACTTTTGAATTTATTAAAGAAAAACATACGCTGGGGTCACAATTTCCCCCGCTTGGTCATCCGAATGTTAAAAGATTTAAAAGATAACGTTTTGTTTTTGTTAATTTCATAGCAATATTCACACCCTGTGTTCCAAGTTTTTTACATACTTACTGCTTTTATTTGGGAGTTATTGCGGTTCTTGCCAAAAATTAATAGCAACGACAATATATTACGTGAAATTTTATTAGTTTTCCCGCGAAAATATTCAATAAAAAATATTTTTTCCATGATTTTAGATTACAGGAGTGCCTTCTAAACGGGCTGAGAATTAAGAAAAAATATAAATCATGCATATAAATGTTAAAAAACATTTAATTTATTTGATAAAACGAGATTACTGCCGCCAGAACGCTGAAATCTGCATTTTTACCATTAAAAAAAGGGAGTCGATTTCACCCCTGCAAAAAGCGCAAGTGGGTACCATATCATGTTTGTATCTTGAAGAATCCTCTAACCGCTCACCATTTTTCATGAACATCGATGGAGGATCATCGAAATCGGAGGTAGAAACCTTCAGTGACTGCACTTTCAGCAATATAAAAAATAATTTTGAAAAACGGTGGATTTCACCCCTAAATCGCAAAAAGCGCAAGTTAACACCATATCATGTTTGTTTCTTGAGGTCTTCTCTAACTTCTCACTAATTTTCATAAAAATCGATGGAGGTTCAACGAAATAGGAGGTAAAAACCTTTAGTGACTGCGCTTTCAGATATAAAATTTTTTTATAGTTTAACATAAGAAAGGGGTGGGTTTTACCCCTAAAATGCAAAATCGAAAGTTGGCACTATGTCACCTTTGTTCCTTAATGTATCCTCTAACTACATACCAATTTCCATAAAAATTGATGGAGGTTCAACGAAATCGGAGGTAATAGCTAATAACCATTTTCAGTGACTTCACTAATACACATTTTGTAGTTTCAAAAGTTTGTTCTAAAATCATGTTCATTTTCATAGTTGATTTTTTCGTGACCAGATTAACGAACTCCGCTAATTTTTTTTATTATTTTAGATTTTTTTTTGGTATTTACATAGTTGGGCAGAGATTTACTCAAACTTCTTTTTTGCAATTATACAGGGTGGAAGAAAATATATATTTTTATTTTCTAAAAATAAAAAAAGTAACTATTCTACTAGAGAAATAAGCCTAAATTGAAGATAAAAAATGATTTTATTGACATCTCAGCATCCACGTCGGAGGTCGTTATCAAAATACTTCCATTTCTAAGCTCGTTATCAAAAGGCAAAATATTAATGTGTTAAGATTTTGTTTACATTATGTGCTTTTCTGTTTTTAAAGTTTTGTTAACTATTATTTTTTATTGTTAATTCAGTTTTTGTCATGTAAAACACTCATTTTAAAGAATAAATTCGTAATAAATTAAATACCAAAAAAAAAATTAGCGAAATCCGTTAATTTGTTCACGAAAAAAATCTACTATTAAAATCAGCATAACTTTAGGTGATACATAATTTTTGAAACTATGTGTATTAAAAATGATTCTAATTGTATTTTGTCCTAACAATTTAATTTTGGGTACTAATTGATAGCGCCGAAAATTTTCAAAAGCATTTTCCAGATTTACGCGTATAAACTTTCAAAATTCCTCACTATGAATAACAGCGTTTCCAGCACAAATACTAGCTTTTCAGTATTATCAAGTATCATCGCTTTGTGACCGATCGTTATAGCTACAATATCGTAAGTTTTGCTTTTAACCTACTTCAGATTTATTTCGCCATTCTCTTTCACTAAGAGTGCTGAAATTGCTGCCGTAAAATCTAGATGTATCACGCCCTTAAAAGATTTATAAAGCAAGAGAAAAACAACGAAAGTTACATAGACATTACGGCGGATAACCTACTAAATCATATGCAGCACTCGATAAAATCATATTCGTCTAAAAAGTGTTATGGATGGTAGCTTGGGTTTTGTTGTGAAATTAAAAAGTTAACGGCATATTAATGGGTGGAAAGAGTATTGGAATTTGTGAAATGGATATAGAGATTGTACTATACAATATAGAGGGATTTAAAATTGTGGAATAAATTTATCTATTCGAAAATAGGCCACTTTGGAGAAAAATCCCGATTTTTATTTTTAAATTGTGATTTTTCGGCACATATCGACCCCAGAAAAGAATAATATTTTAAGAGAAAAAAAGTTTTGTTTCAAAACGTATTAAATTAGCGCTGCAAGATGTATGTGGCGCCCTCTGCGTAATACATCATTTTTGGTGGCGAATTTAGATTTCCCATCCCAAAAAACTCCCGCTTACCAATTTTCTTGTTGTTATCCCATGCCTGTCAGGAAATATTAAAGAATAAATAAAATAAAAGTTTAATTTTGACACCCTGTATTTCTGTTATTATCAACTTTCATACTAAGATAAGTTAGCTTAAATCGACCTATTTTAAGCTCAGGAATCTAAGGTTAAACTATCGCCCATTCTTTACCAAACACCCTGCATATAATATGTATATATTATGTATAATAATATGTTCTACATCTTATTTATTAGTGCAGTCACTGATGGTGGATATGAGCTATCCACCGATTTCGTTGAACCTCCACCGATTTGCATGAAAATTGGTGAGTGGTTAGAGGATGTTTCAAGGAACAAGGGTGACATGGTCCCAACTTGCGCTTTTACCCTGGGGGTGGATGCCACCCCTTCTCGGAGGTGAAAATTATTTTTTTTAACAATCCCATAATTTGATATTGGGAAAAATTTTAAGCAAAATTTGTTTGATAAAGTTATTAAAATAAATCAAGACTTTTTGAGTTATTAAAGATCAAAGATTTTAATTTTTCGTGAGAAAAATGCGTGTTTTTAACCGATATTTCATAAATAACTCAAAAACTATAAGTTATTACAAAAAAGTTATTATTACCAAAATTTGAAGCTAATGAAATGCGAAATAAACTGCATATACCCCATTCCACAAATATACGACCCTCTTTGATTATCTTGGAATATCGCGACAACGAATATTTTACTGTGCAAAATATGAAGAACGAAAGTAAATTGCAAATTTTATTGTTGTTTATAGGAGTAATTATTAGAACAAAATACTTTCGTACTTCTTATTTTGCACACTAAAATATTCGTTGTCGCGATAATCCAAAACAGTCGTATATTCGTGGAATACACAATACTAGAAAAATATTTCAGTGCTAACTAGAAGTGAGTTATGGGAATTGAATGTATATTTTTTTCAGCGAGTACCAAAATCTAAATATTCAAGCCTAAATAAAGGGAAAATGATGCATTTTATAACATAAACTTATTAAACATTATTATTTGTCAAAGTACTTAAAAATATCTATCAATCGAGCCCGAACAAGTTGATAGCATTAAAATTTTTGCTCCAAAAATTTTTCAAAATTTACCTTTTAAATTTTTTTTTCCAAAAATTGTTTTTTTAAGAATAACTCCCTTAATTTTTAAGATATCATGTTCACTTAAAAACCGTTTGAAATATACTTCCAAGGGCTATTAAACCATGTTAAATTTAATCTTTTAAGCCCCTTACTTTTTTAAAAATAAAAGGTTAAATGGCCCGGATACATGGCTTTAAACGTTTATATCTCGGCTATTTTTTAACCTAAAGAAATGGTAGATAAGGATCATAAAAACTAAAATTTTTTTATGTATTATTTTTTACGTATATTGAGTATTTTTGGTGTTATTATCAAAAGAAAAGAAAAATTACGATAATTTTAAAATTTTGATTTTTTTAATTCATACCTTTTTTTAAAAATATGCACTCTAACCGGTCAGCATTGTGGAAATCATTACTTATATATGCTAATATAAAAAAAATATATTACGGATTACTATAAATTTTATTTTTGTGAAAATGGCGTATGTTTTACTTTTTACTTTTTCCTAAAACAATCGAAAGGTTTCTCTTATTTTCATCAAACTTGCTTAATTTTGATGTGATTAACTTCTTCCGGAGCTTATTTTATAGGTATTACAAAGTTCTTTGACAAGCCTGTAGCAGATATATTTTATAAAATGAAAAGATGAATCGTTCTCCCGTTATTTAAGCTTGAATACTTAGATTTAAATACTAGTTGAAAAAAATATACATTCAGTTACCCCTAACTCACTTTGCATTAACATTAGTTTAGTTTTTTAGGTGAGACTTGTATTCAGTTTTTTATTGTCTTTAATTTTGGTAATAATAACTTTTTTGTAAAAGCTTATAGTTTTTGAGTTATACGTGAAAAACAGCTTTAAAACATGCATTTTTTACGAAAAAAGTTTTTGATCTTCAATAACTCAAAAAGTATTGATTTATATTACTAACTTTATATAACAAGTTTTGCTTAGAATTTGTCCTTCTATCGATTTATGGTATTATTTTTAATAAAATAATTTTCAACCCCGAGGAGGAATGGCATCCACCCCCAGAGTAAAAGCGCAAGTTGTCATCATATTACTTTTGTTCCTTGAGGTATCCTCTAACTACCCACCAATTTTCATGAAAATCGATGGAAGTTCAACGTCGGAGATGAAAACCTTCAATAACTGCACTAGGTGTTCCATTGTTCTATCGTTTTATTGTATTGATAAAGTTTTAGCCCGGGAGGTAGTGTCAAATTCGACCGGAGCATTTTAGTATGGCTGATTTCTTTATATTTAGTTAGGTGTTCCAAAGCTTATTAACAAATGATGTGTCGGCTGGCCCAAAACCGGGGATTTTAGCCAAGAAAAGGTAAAATGTGAAACTTGATGGAAAACCGCTACAACTTATATGTCAAATATTTATCTCCGTGACTTACGTGTATTATAGCCAAAATTACCTAGCTACTGGCTTTCACCCACACGACTCAGGTTCAAATCCTGGCCCTGAAAATCTTTTTTGTTTTTAAAATTGACATTTTCATTTGAAAAATAATTATTTTTTGATAATACTACGTTTTCATTATTTATACGACACAATATAAAAAAGTCTGTATGTCTTTTATAGAATCGTATACTAGGTATGCATTTGATCATATTATTATGATTGACCTCCTTAATAAACAAAGTTGTTGTACATAATCCCCTAAAGCTTCCTTAGTTAGTACGACCAATCAAAGTAAAAAAGGGGGTTGCCCCCCCCCCAATTTTTTATTTTTTTGGACCCCAATTTTTCACTTTTTTATCACCAACCCCTTAATAATCCAAATATGTCCTTGTTCTCTATAATATATAAAAATGAATGTTTGTCTGTAAGCCCCTTATCGAATCGTAAACTATGCAATATGATGACCTCAAACAAAGTTGTTGTACCTACATGAACCCGGGAAGGTTTCTGAGTTAATACGACCAATCTAAGCAATCATTATTTACGCAGACACCACAAAAACAATATTGTTTATTAGAAAAAAAAGTATATGCAATATTTTTGAGTATTTTTTGGCTTTCTGGTAATTTTTAGGTATTTAACTTTTAAACATTATTTTTTAGTTCTAAAGCGGTACGAAGTTGGCCGGGTGAGCTAGTTAATAATAAAAGAATATTCTTGAACTATATAGTTTGGCAAAGATTAAAAAGTATAAACCATTAATTTAAGAATTTTAGATTGTACGAAAGAAGCATCAGCTGAATTATATGATCAAATGCAAAGTTTACGATTCTATAAAAAACATACAGATTTTTTTATATTGTGTCGTATAAATAATAAAAACGCGGTATTATTATCAAAAAATAACTATTTTTCAAATCAAAATGTCAATTTTAAAAACAAAAAAATTTTCATGGCCAGGATTTGAACCCGAGTCGTCTGGGTGAAAGCCAGTAGCTAGGTATTCTTGGCTATTATACACGTAAGTCACGGACATAAATATTTGACATATAAGTTGTAGCGTTTTTCCATCAAGTTTCACATTTTACCTTTTCTTGGCTAAAATCCCCGGTTTTGGGCCAGCTGACACATTATTTGTTAATAAGCTTTGGAACACCTAACTAAATAAAAAGAAAACAGCCATGCTAAAATGCTCCGGTTAAATTTGACACTACCTCCCGGGCTATTTCATTGTTATTGTATTTTAAGCTCAGCAATCTAAGGTTACGCTATGGCCCATTCTTTACCAAACACCCTGTAGGTACCTGATACACACAGGATATTAATAAATTTAGTTTCGTCATTCACTCGTATATTTGTAACAAACAATGCAGTTAAATAAACCTTTACTAACTGCCATTCCCACTAAATTGTTAAGCATTCAACATAAAAGGAAATACATGTTTATTTTCGTTGAAATCCAGCTCCAGTGCTTGAAATAGATCTATGTAACGAAACACAAGCCAGAGGAGAAATACATAAAAAATAAAAGGAGCGCTGCGCTGTGCTGCTGATGTATACAAAATTGGGTTAATGCCCATCAACGCAATTGAATCTACATTTTGTTTATTCTACCGCATCAGACGCGGATTAGTACTCGAGCTGGAAAGCTAACGGAAAGCATACTATTAAAAACTGTTACATCGAGATGGTATACTCTATGCAGTTTTTTTTTATTTTGGGAAACTGTTCTAAAAAAGAAAATTGATTGAAAATATCCGGATGTGAAAGCGAAAGAACCGTTTCTCCAAACAGATAGATAAATGTTTGATCACTTGTTTACCCAGTAAATCGCTTTATATACGTTAATTTAAAAAAGTTTGTGAAACATACAAAACGATCTACAAGATCAATTAAATTTTTTTGTCCAATTTGACGGATACTTCTGACAAGTGTTTTATGTGGGAGATTCGGCTCAATTCAATGTCAAATAAAAAAATATAAACGTACATAAAAGTAGTAGATAGCTCTGATTAATAGAAAAAACACTGCTTACCCTAAAACCCTTGGAGGTCAAATTTATTTATTTAGCGTATAGCATTTAGGCACACTTAGAAGGTTACAATAAACAAGCATCAAGCAGAGAAAGCTAGAGTATTTCGGACATGTAATGAGAGGTCTTGCAAAAGAATGCAGTGACCACCGAACCATAAGCTTAATGTCACATACCTTGAAAATTCTATTGAAAATTATCCACGCCAGAATACACTCTAAACTGGAGCTGGATACTAGTGACACTCAATATGGGTTCCGCAAAGGTATCGGTACCAGAGAGGCATTATTCTCCTTCAACGTGCTGACACAGAGATGTTTGGATGTTAACCATCCTCTTTACGTCTGTTTTATAGACTACAATAAAGCGTTTGATAAACTAAAACATGATCGGCTCATGGAAATCCTAAAAAATAAAAACCTCTATTACAATCAGCGAGCAATAGTAAGAATTGAAAAAGAAACATCTGAAGAAATGGAAATAAAGAGAGGAGTCAAGCAAGGCTGCATACTATCACCTCTATTATTTAACGCTTATTCTGAAGAGGTAATGCGAGAAACTCTGGAAGATGAAACAGTCGGCATAAGAGTAAATGGAGTCTTAGCTAACAACATCAGATATGCAGATGACACAGTAATAATAACTTGAGGCAGTTGGTATCAGAAATCCAGTGAATTCTTGGATACTCTCATATGTTTGTAATCGTCCGTTTTACGTTGCAATAAACAATATATATTCTGATATCTTTAACAATAGCCTAGGAACCCCTCAAGGAGGAATATTAGGTCCACTACTTTTTCTTTTATAAGCTAATGACTTACCAGAGTATTTTAGAGAACAAAAAGACCTATTTATGTATACCGATGACACCAGCATGATAGTTTCCGCAGAAACTTTGGAGCAAGTAGTTATAAAAGTAAAATATTTAACAGGGCGGTTCAAGGAGTGGTGTGATAGGAATGGATTGGTTGTAAATTTGGAAAAAAACAAGATTGTAAACTTTTCATACGGTGAGAGAAGAACGACCCAACCCGTTTTTGAACTTAAAATCAATAACAGAGATGTGGTAGTCACACAGCAACATATACAACATTTTTAGGCACAGTTATAGACGCTAATTTAAGTTTCGATAAACACATAGATCATTTATGTAAGCAGCTGAATAAGATGTATTTTGCGATAGCGGCATTAAAAAATGATATGCCATCAAGTACATTGAACTCTGTTTACTATGCGCAGGTATATTCCCGTATCGCGCAGAACATAATTATTTGGGGCCGAGCTTCCGAAAGTCTGCGCATCTTTCTCTTACAGAAGCGTATTATCAGACGAATTTTTGACATAAATTACCCTGACAGTTGTCGGGAAGTTTTCAGAAAGAAAAGAATTCTTACGGTACCTTCCGTGTATATATATAAACTGTTAACTTTTATTTTCCAGAAGGTTGAACTGTTTAAGAAAAATAGCGATCTTCATTCACACTTCACGAGGAACTGTGACAAAATTCGTTTGATGAAATGTAACCATGCCGGTTTTAAAAAATCCCCTCACTATACTGGCCCTTCTCTATATAATAGACTACCGCTAAGTTTAAAAAATCAAAATAACTTAAGAAAATTCCAAAAAGAGCTGAAAGAGTTTTTGTTGAATAATGCATTTTACTCCTTGGAGGAATTCATCCAAGAGACAGCTGGGTAGTAGCGGATATGAGATTATTGTATTATTTATGTTTTTTTTGTATATGAATTGTGCAAGTGATTTGTGTAATTTTTATACTTTTTTATGTAATATTTATTATGTAATTCTATATTGACTTACCTTCATACATGTATGACACAAAAGGTGAATAAATTATTTATTATCCAGATTTAGCCATACGGCTCACACTCCCTCTAAGGGGAAAATTGACTCATCCCAGATACCTACGGTATCAAAAGGATTGAGCTCTGGTGGGACTCTTTCCGTGTTATCGAGCCCTAGGTGACTTGGAATGCAGGTGTATCTCCCAAAAATTTTCGTACGCATCTGGCCGTCGCGAGTAGTACAGCTTTCTGCATGGTCTTATAAAGATGTTCATTCAGACCCAGCTTTTTTATGCTTTCGAGGAGGGTCTTCGGAATGACTCCAGTAGTAGACATAATAATCGTTATCGTCTGGGTACTTTGCATTCTCCATTGCCTTCGTATTTGAATTTCTAAAAATTTTTATTTAAAATTATTTATTTATTATTATTATTATTATTATTTATTTATTAATAGCCGATAGTTTACAAGACCTGCAAAGACTCATGAGTAAAATAGTAAGGTGTAGTAGGGAGTACGGACTCTCTCTCAATATCAAAAAGACAAAGTTTATGAAAATTAGTAAAAACAACCATAATACTAACGAAATCTTGATAGTAGAGGGCCAGCAGATCGAAAGAGTAAAAAAGTACACTTACCTAGGAACACTTATAACAGAAAATAATGACTACACTGCAGAAATAAAAGTCAGAATCGAAAAAGCACGTTCTAATTTTATAAAAATGAAAAAGGTCCTATGTAGCAAAGATTTAACATTAGCTCTTAAAATACACCTAGCAAAATGTTACGTCTACAGTGTTCTATACTATGGACTGGAATCATGGACGTTAAATGTAGAGACAATGAGACGACTTAACGCCTTTGAAATGTGGACCTATAGAAGAATTATGAGGGTTTCCTGGGTAGATAGAGTTACAAACAATGAAGTACTGAGAAGAATAGGTAAAGAGAAGGAAGTTGAACTTACAATTAAAGAAATGAAGCTACAGTATCTCGGACATGTGATGCGGGGCGAGAAGTATGGCATCCTACGACTCATAATGCAGGAAAAGATAGATGGCAGAAGAAGCATCGGAAGAAGACGAATTTCATGGTTGAAGAACCTGAGGGAATGGTTTATATGCAGCTCAAAACAACTATTTAGAGCTACTGCCTTAAACACTAAAATAGCTATGATGATTGCCAACCTCCGTAGCGGAGATGGCACCTGAAGAAGAAGAATGGGTGGTCCAAAATATAGGTTGCTACAAAATATCATGCAAGAAAAAATAGCAGGCAAACTCAGTCCAGAACGAAGAAGAACCTCATGGTTGAAGAACTTGCGGGATTGGTATGTGTTGATACAAGCATGCTATTTAGGGTGGCAGTGAATAAAATTACGATAGCTATGATGGTAACCCACTTCTGAAAGGACATGGTACATGAAGAAGAAGAAGAATAAACAAGGTATATACAACAGGAGTAGTACTCGAGGATTAGTTGCTGTCCACGTTTGTAACGGTACCAAAGTCAGTACATGCTAAAGTCCTTTTCATGAGCATTTTTCAGTGCGTCACAAATGATAGAAAAAAAGGTAAGTCCGTGATAATACACATTTATGACATTTATTCTAACATGACATTTTAGTTAAATCTGACAGTTGTCACATTTTATTTGCAATTTGGCATAAAAACAAATCAATTGTGTTTATTGCATTTATAAAATGGTATTTTCTTTGATTTGTATAGTCTTATAAATTGTACAGATTATATTCGTAGATACTTATATTATATAATTCGTAAATACTTATTTTTTTGATTATAGCGCCATCTATCGACAACTAGAATAAATGTTATAAATGTCTCTAATTACAGACGTGCATTTTTTTCTGTCTTATACAGTTTAATGTGTTAGAAATAAATCGAAAAACTGTGACGCACTGTAAGAAGCTCATGCGAGAAAGAATACAGAATGTTCTCAGTTTAGAACAATTTCCTTAATAAGCCACACACTTAAGATATTCCTCAAAATAATACATGGAAAACAAAAAAATAGAAGAAGATATAGATGACACCCAGTTTGGATTCAGAGGAGGACTAGGAACGAGAGAGGCTATGTTCGCTTTTAACGTTCATACGTCTTTAACCTTCCGATGACCAACCTTTTTTTGTTACACGGATGACCAAGGGGGGGGGGGAAATGACCCCAGGTCAAAAATGTCAAAAATGACAATTAACAAAAAAATGAAGTTTTTTTTTTGGCACGGACTTTATGTCATTCAGCCAGTCACAACATGAGTATTAGTGTCATGTGTAGTGTGTATGTTGAGTAAGTGTCTTGTTACTTTGAAAAGTCGACGTGATTAGCGTAAAACTACTTGGAATTACACATAATAGACGGTATTTTACTAAACATCAACTCCAGAATATATTTTTTATTCGTAAAATATAGGGACTTTTTTTTATTTCAAAATACGAGCATATCTAGAATGATATTAAAGTCAAATAAAAAAATAATGAGTTAAAAATTGAAAATACTTTTGAACTTATTAAAGAAAAACATACGCTGGGGTCACAATTTCCCCCGCTTGGTCTTCCGAAGGTTAACGCAGTTTTAATCGATGTTTCCTTGACGTATTACTTTTAAAAGGATTTTTACCCACATATTTTTGTAATATTATATTTTGGTGGTTAGCATGTTAGATCACGTAAGCACTGATGATGATTGGTCAACCAATCGAAAACTAGTTCTGTGATGTAGCCCTTTTTAGTGATTTTAAATATATACCTTTTATAAAGGATTTTATTTTTTTTTACAGGAAAAGTTTTTCCTTGTGAATTCTTCATTATTTGTGACCAGGTCCATTCCTAAGTAAATTCGACGAACATTTATTAGCGCCAAGCACTTTTTTTATTTTAAATCAATCGTTGTAAGTTTGATGTGAAATATTTATTCAAACCCCTATTAATAAGTTTTAGCCATTACAAATGCAGACTTTTAATTATGTGCATTACCAATGGACATAGCAAACAGTTACAGAAAAACTATTTCGTCCGAACCCTTCCCGACTCTAGTCAGTAGATAGTTTCAGTCATGCAAACAGGGTTTTTCTCTATTGTTTCTGATGTAGTTTCGGGCAATTGCAATAAAATTTCAGCATGTGTGAAGCTTTAAATGTATGGTTCAGGCTACTTTGGAAATTGCTATGGACTCTATTTTATTAACTTTGCAGTAATATTAACTGGGTTTTAAAGAACCCTTCTGGTACATGTTAATTTATTATGCGGAATTTTATACTATGTTGATAAGCTTATCTATTATACAGTAATAATCGCGCTAATAACCGGCAAAATAACGCAAAAGATGGAAAACATAATACATTGCGAAACAAAAAGAGATGAAACTAGCGGAGGCGGAAATTATCAGTAGTAATTGCAATTGTATCTCGAGTGACACTTTGACAGTTTTAATTTATTCATATATTATAATGCATATTATCACTTTAAATAAATGTAATATTAAATTAAACTATTGTATTGTGATGTAAGTATAGTATTGTATTATTATTGATTGTATACTTTCATGGAAAAATAAACGTTATTATTATTATTATTATTATGTATTATGTATATTATTTTAATTCATAGGTATAATAACCTGTAGATTAGGCTAGCTATGGGCCGCTCTGTGCATCGAGGTGTAACGCCGATATCAAGGACGCCATTGGTCAATATACATTTTGGGTGGTCTAGCCAACTTTGTCCGTCATATTTATGAGCGGTATCGCTTAGTAAAAAGTGATAGATAGACCAGCGATCGACTGCCCGCGCGTTACGCTTTTTTGCTCAGTATGTCTTGTCTACGGTTAACAGGTCTCTGGTGAAATTATGTCAAATTGGCACGAGGGAACAAATCGATAATACTTTTAGAGATCGATTGTTATTCGCTGAGATTATTTCATGAATAAAACTGTCCTTTTAAATAATTTTAAATAATATTTTGTTCATAGCTTCACCTGAATATTTGCTAAACGTGTTTCCTGGTATTCTCTGTGACAAGTTGTAAAACATTAACTTTCATTAATGTTACTGAATGTTCATTTTTTCATAGTAACGAAGGGCATCTGACGTAATACTTGACGATGGGATATTATCAAATTTATTCGGGTTAAACAGACCGAAAGAAGAGTAGAGTCATCGGTTTAAATACTTGCTATTTATATTATCATTATTTCTAAACTAGACCTTCTTTAATTTGCCCGTTAAAATTGACATTTTCAATTTACGTCTACCGATTTCAGGATATTCGAGTCGTCCTCGTATAAAGTAATATTTATTTTTACCTGCGTTCGAGAAGCTGTTGGACCCTTTTTATCTTGTATACCAAGGATTGTCGAGTGGTAATAGAGTTTTTCATTCGAAGGTGAAATGTTCGAAATAAAGTACGGTAATCAATCAGCGGGTTGATTCGCGTGACAAATAACCGAAACGTCGGTTTTTGCGCCTTCAGTAATGGGAAAGCGTCACGCGAAATGAAGGATAATTAATTTATTTGGTCGGGAAATACCGTGTATGATTGATACGAAATGTAGTGTTACGGTTCACATAGATTTATTAGTAACATTGTTACCATAATCATAGAACTTATGAATCAATGATGTGTTCTATTCGGCTATTTCGACGTTATCAATGAAACTTTTATGCCATGTTTCATGAAATTACTTCAATTAATATTAAAAAACATTTTAATACACTGTTGTACAAAAAAATTGTTTTGTTGTGTTTTACCGAACAGATAATTTTAAAAGATATATTACGAATAAATATACCAATGGTCAAAAAATGGAACACGTAAAAGGACAAATATTTTTTTTTATTTATATAGTACCTATACATTATAATATTCTTTTCATACAGTAGGAAAAATGAAAGAATACCCATGAACGAACATATAAAACACGCTGTATTTTTCTGTCACCGTGGCATACAAAAAATTGGCCAGCGCAAATATGTGTAATAATTATTATTACATGTACTTGCGCTGGGAAATTTTCTTTGTGACACGGTGACAGGAAAATACAGCGTGTTTAATATGTTCGTTCATGGGTATTCTTTCATTTTTCCGACTGTATATCTTTCTTTTCATATATGTTGTCATAATATCATTTTATAATATTATAAACAAATTTTCAGTTGTAATTGCACAAGAGCTATAAAATTATAGAATTTTTCCCGAGTGACACTTTGACAGTTTTAATTTCACGAGCCAAAGGCGAGTGAAATTATGTCAAAGTGTCACGAGGGCAAAAATTCTATATTAATTTTAGAGTTCGAGTGCAATTTGTTGTGATTATTTCATGAATAAAACTGTTCAAAACCAAAATTTTATTGTAATTTATTTATGTAAGTACAAATTAGTACCATTAAACACAAAGCTTTTATAAATATTTGACGATTGAAAGTCATCACTTTTATAATTTTTAAAACATTAATTTTCATTAATGTCACTGAATGTCACGTAGCAACGAAGGGCATCTGACGTAATATACTTGACGACGGGATATTACCAAAAATTATCAGTTTAATTTTTATTTCTGTAGCTTTCTATTGGTCAGAATCTCCTATGAATGAAATAATCAACGTTATTTTCGTGACAAAAATTAATAATGAGCGGCTCCTCCTTGATTTTCTACACGCTCAGTTACTGTATGGGGTATTTATTGAATTAAGTAGTCTATCTATAACATATTGCAAGCTACTAATCCAGATTCTTCTTATGGCAAGCAACAGGTCTTACGGCATGTAACAGAAGCAAACAACAATAGACCATGGAATGAAAAATATCTGCTTCTGTGATGAATCTGGTTTTTTTTGTGTAGTTGGGATGGGCGCATAAGGGTAAGAAGTTTTCGAGGTGAGAGACGAAATATAGTCAGCTGTTGAACGTCATACAGCAAGATGACCAAGCATTATGGTATGGGTTACTATATGTAATGAGAAGCAGGGCATTTCTAGTTCTTATTAACAGCACTTTGATAACTCAACCATATATTGGTGAAGTAGTTACAGCAACCGGTTCTACATCCCCATCTACAAACCATCCCAAATGAGATATTTCAACACGATAACGCAAGACCTCATACTGACCGTGAAACCATGGAGTTCAAACAAGAATGTGGTATTGACACTTTGGAGTGGCCATCAAGATCAGCTGATTTGTTACCCATCGAACATGTGAGGGATATGGTATGTTGAAGCTTAAATCGATTGCTACGTCCTCCACCAAACTTAGAAGACCTGTTTTATACCATGAGAAGAATCTAGATGAGTACTTATTTCGCAACAGGATATTATAGACCACTTAATTCGATCAATGCCGCATAGAGTACATGGGTGTGTGGTAAATGGTACTCATTAATAATTTTGTGACGAAAAGGAAGTCGCAAATTTGTTTATAATGTTATTAACATTAGGCCATTATTATATTTTTTTTTGCAGTTAGTATATTTATTAAAAATTTTAAAAGATATTATAAGAATTACATTTTATTTACAAAAGCACCATCTGTACACAGGAACAATTGGATAATACAGAGTACGACTTTTTTATGGAGTATTTGATTGTATTTAATACAATGATCCAACATTTTATCCTAAATATCTTTGACTGATAGACACGGCGAAAACGGCGGCTTCGTTGGAAAAAATATTCCCGTGAGATTTTTGCATAATCATATTTATGACACACCCAGAATACGGTTCAAGAAGTCAACCACTCGAAAAGTGGTCCCAATTTGTAAACAATTTTTTTAAACAAATTGCAAAACTCAATATTTTCGGTCCGGGAAATTTTTTTTTGTATTTTTGGAGAATTCTGAATAAAAAAGGTCTCTTGTAATTTTTCTCGAGTTGTTTCTTTTCGAGTTGTAAGCAATGTAAAATTGAAAAAAAAACGAAAAATGGCGATTTTTAAGCTCAGAAGCACCAGTAAAAATATTACTTTTGAGGTTAGTAAGTGCCTAAATTAAAGTTCAAATCTTCCTGTATCCAATAACAATGAGTATTTTGAGCTTATTTTATTTTAAATTATTGTTTTTTATTTGCTAATGATATCGTCCAAAAAGAAGACTAAAATCGACAAAAAGTGCATGAAAGTAGGCACGTGGAATGTTAAGTCAATATATCAAGCAGGTAAAGTCCATAATGTCATTCAGGAAATGGAAAGAGTTAACATAAAAATATTAGGATTAAGTGAGACCAGATGGCCCAATTCAGGTGACATATTAGTAGGCCAAACAAAGATATACTACTCTCGTAATGACAATGACCCAAATCACTGGAACGGGGTAGCGATATTAGTTGATAAAACCACCCAGAAATTTGTAACTGGCTTCTTACCCATCTCGGATAGAGTTATGATGGTAACACTCAAAACAGCCCAGTCTAGAGTCAATATAATTCAAGTATATGCTCCCACAGCAGATAAATCGGATGAAGAGCTCGAACAGTTTTATAACGAATTACAACAAGCTTTAGAAGTAACCAAGTCTAGAGACGTTACAATAGTAATGGGAGATCTAAATGCAAAAATCGGTAGAGGAAGTCAAGGTGATTTTATTGGAAACTTTGGACTGGGCACTCGTAACGAGAGAGGAGAAAGATTGGCTCAATTCTGCCAAGAGACCGATTTTATTGTCACGAATACTTATTATGATCTGCCGACCAGGAGACTCTATTCATGGAAATCACCAGCAGACAACCAACATAACGTCATCAGAAACCAAATTGACTACCTTCTCATCTGCAAACGATACCGAAATTCCATAAAATCAGTAAAATCATACCCTGGAGCTGATGTGAGATCAGATCACAACCCAGTTGTAGGAAGGTTTAGAATTAATCTAAAGAAGCCTGTGGTTAAAACTAAAGTAGAGACGATACAAGTATCTCGTTTGAGAGATCCATCAACAAAAGAGCAAGTCACACTAAAAATTAAAGAAGAGCTCACCAAAATAGAAATTATTCCTACTGAAGATGCGAACAGGAAATGGCACATGTTAAAAGATGCTCTTATCCGCACATGTGAGACAACACTTACACCTAAACTAATTAAGAATAAAAATGAATGGATGACCGAGGAGATTCTAGATCTCATGGAAGCAAGGCGATCTTGTAAAACCAAAGACAAAAACATGTATAATATTATACATACAGAAATAAGGAGAAAGACCAGAGAGGCAAAGGAAAGATGGTATAGTGACAGATGCGCAGAGATTGAACAGTTGGTAGAGAAACATGATAACTTAAACCTTCATAAGAAAATTAGTGAAATAACAGGCACTAATATTAAGAAAAAATCAAACATACTGCTGGATAAAAACGGAAAAATAATTATAGCGTCGGTGAAAGGCTTAAAAGATGGCAGGAATATATTCAAGAGCTATTTAAAGACGAACGGACTGAAATAGTACTAGAGCAGGAAAAGTTCGACAACGGCCCAGACATAACAGAAGATGAGGTACTAGAGGCGATAAAGCGAACAAAGAACAACAAGGCAACAGGTCCTGACCAAATACCTGTAGACATAATACGGTTAATAGAGGACCAGCAAATTGGAATATTGGTCGACTTATTTAATACAATATACAGTACAGGAATCATTCCCAGAGATTGGCTGCTGTCAACATTCATAACACTGCCAAAAAAACCAAATGCAAAAGAATGCCAAGACCACCGGATAATAAGTTTAATGAGTCATACACTCAAAATATTTTTAAAAATTATACACCGGAGAATACATAACAAACTTGAGCAGGACATAAGCGACACGCAATTTGGATTTAGAAATGC
Organism: Diabrotica virgifera virgifera; assembly: GCF_917563875.1. NCBI lineage: Eukaryota > Metazoa > Arthropoda > Insecta > Coleoptera > Chrysomelidae > Diabrotica > Diabrotica virgifera. The sequence continues at coordinate 71,266,224 of NC_065443.1, forward strand.
AATGGGAACGAGGGAAGCCCTGTTCGCTGTAAATGTACTTGTGCAAAGGTGCATGGATGTTAATCAGCCAGTATATATGTGTTTCTTGGATTACAACAAAGCCTTCGATAAGGTCAGACATAACCGCCTGATCGAATTACTTGAAAAGAAAAACTTAGATATGAGGGACATCAGGATCATTAGTGCTATCTATTATAATCAGATCGCTGTGGTAAAAGAGAACAACGCCTTTTCAAATGAAATACGTATTGAGAGGGGCGTCAGACAGGGCTGTGTCCTGTCTCCTACTTTGTTCAATTTGTATTCAGAGGAAATAATCCAGGAAGCACTAGAAGACCTAACCACGGGAATAAAAGTAAATGGTCGACCAATCAATAATATACGGTTTGCCGACGACACTATTTTATTAGCCGAATGTCTTGAGGATTTACAACAAATGGTTGACAGAGTGGTAGAAGTCAGCCAAGAAAACGGACTGTCCCTAAACACAAAAAAGACACAATTTATGGTAATCACAAAAGTTCAACAGCGCCAAGAAAGCATAACAATACATGGAGAACAAATTAAAAAGGTTGAAAAATATAAATATTTGGGTACAATAATTAATGAAACTAATGAGTACACAGAAGAGATTAAAGCAAGAATAGGACAGGCAAGAAATGCTTTCAACAAACTAAAAAAAGTACTCTGTAGCAGGGACATTACAATTTCTTTAAAGATAAGACTTCTGAGATGCTACGTGTTCTCCGTATTATTCTATGGGTTGGAGGCTTGGACATTAAAGAAGGATGTTTCGGACAGATTAGAAGCCTTCGAGTTATGGGCCTACAGAAGAATATTAAGAATAAGTTGGGTGGATAGAGTCACGAATATCGAGGTGTTGAGAAGAATGGGAAAAGATAAAGAGGTTTTAAATACAATTAAAGTCAGAAAACTGCAATATCTGGGACATGTTATGAGGGGCGAGCTTTATAACTTGTTACAATTGATAATGCAAGGAAGAATACAGGGTAGAAGGAGTCGCGGAAGAAGACGCATCTCCTGGTTAAACAATTTGAGAGCTTGGTTTAATTGCACTTCTGCTGATCTCTTTAGAGCAGCGGTATCGAAAGTGCGAATTGCCGTGATGGTTGCCAACCTTCTTAGAGGAGATGGCACATGAAGAAGAAGAAGAATGATATCAATATCAATCCGAAGGTAAAACTTCCGCCTTAGAATTTAAAATCAAAAACATGGCTATTTTCTAAATGAGATCGAGGCCAAGTAAGTCAATAATGGTGTGGATTTCTATTTATTGTTCGAGCTTTCGAAAAGATGTTTTATAAAGTAGCTTTTTAGATCCATACTTACAGATTGTGGTGACATGGGAATACTGCTATCATTTATGGCTTCTTTAGCATTTCGGTCTGCTGCTTCATTACCTGCTACTCCAACATAATGATGGGAGCCAGAGAAACTTGATACTTAAATCTTCAGTATGCAATTTATGTAATTCTTCCTTTATTAGTAAATCTATTGGATGCTGCGTGTATATTTTCCTGAGTACGTGTAGTGATGACATAGAATCTGTCACGATTAATATTTTGTTAATCTTATTTGCATTTGCGTGCAGTATTGCTTTGTAGATTGCATAAAGTTCTGCAGGTAATACAGTTGAAGTAGCTAGAATTTCATGTTTGAGAATCTCTGTGTTGTTAATAATTGCCACTCTGACTCCATTTTCAGATTTAGACGCATCTGAATAGTGTACTGTGTAATCGTAATACGAGTTATTTAGATCTCTGAAGTGTTGAATAATGAGATTAGGGTTAGTGCTATTATTCTGTAGACTGCAGAATCGGTCAGAACATCACCATCGATGACTTTAACTTTAAGCGAGCTAGAGAATTTAAGTATCTTGGAACAACGATAGCTGAAGAAAATAACGGATCGTAAGAAATAAACAATAGGATACAAGCCGGCAACAGATATTTTATGCCCTTCAAAACCTTATAAAATCGAAACATCTAACAAGACGTACAAAGATACAAGTATATAAAACTATGGAAGCAAAACGTGGACGAAAACAAAGGCAAACGAAAAGAGACTACGTGTTTGGGAAAGAAAAATCCTAAAAAATATCTTTGGGCTTGTGCTTGATGAAGCCACGGGGCAATATAGGACAGAACAAACAAGAGATTGAAGAACTTCAGCCGGAGTTCAACATAATAAAAAAACTAAAATCCAAATGAATTCAATGAGCTGGAAACTTCAGAAGACATTCCGACCAAAGAACAGTATGACTGGTGTGGGCGGAAGTCCCAACTGGAAGAAGACCACGCGGATGTCCTCTACTCCGGTGGCGAGATAATATAGCAGGAGATCTGAAAGCTATGAGCGTGGAGAACTGGATGGAAGTTGCTCAAGTCAGGGAAGAGTGGAGGCATGTTGTTGAGTCGGTTAAAACCCACGATGGGTTGTAACGCCACGGAGTAAGTAAGCTGCTATTAATCGAAGTTGTTCTGTATGCTCATATAATCACTACCTAACTGTTTTTTTTTTAAAGAAAAGTTACCGCATCCACCAACAGGTTATTAGCGGCATTACTTGATAAACAAAGGTTAACAATGATTTTTAACAAATAACAACTAGATTTGGTACAAAAATATTGATTTAAATGAGATAGTAAGTCTTTTACTGGACAGTTTTCTCCTGATAAAGCTGGTACAGTGCTTGGTAGATTGTTTATTGAACGTTCACTTTGATAATTTGGACACTTAATTAACAGATGGGTGACAGTAGTAAATAGGTCGCATCTGGGACTTCACTAGCCGAAAGTAAATATGAGTGTGTAACCTTGGTGTGTCTTGTAAGTAGGCGCGTTTGAACCGTTTGAATAAACCGTGAACTAGCACTTGTTTTCCACTGCCGTGTAAGTCTTTTACTGGACAGTTTTCTCCTGATAAGGCTGGTAAAATGCTTGGTAGATTGTTTATTGAACGTTCACTTTGATAATTTGGACACTCAATTAACAGATGGGTGACAGTAGTAAATAGGTCGCATCTGGGACTTCACTAGCCGAAAGTAAATATGAGTGTGTAACCTTGGTGTGTCTTATAAGTAGGCGCGTTTGAACCGTTTGAATAAACCGTGAACTAGCACTTGTTTTCCACTATCGTGTATCTGGTTTTACCGATCTTAGTTTAGATTTCTACAGACACCATTCGCCTTGCCACTGACCAATCACTTTTGAAAAAAAAAAACGTTTTGAGATAATTACATACACACTCGCACACTAATTCAGATTTCGCATTTGTTGCTGCATTACGGGAACTTCTGTCTGCCTCTTCATCCCATCCTATATGTGATGGGATCCAAGTACATTTCGGGTTCGTGCTATTTTCTTGGACAATTTGTTGTTCACTTTTTGTGAACTATCCCTGTTTTACGAAACAGGGATATTTGATAGGTTTGCATGTTTTAGGGCGCGATACAGAGCAAATAGTTCTTGAATGTAAAAAAAGAAGAACATAACAATAGATAGAAACCAGCTGCTAATCTATGATGACTGTAATGCATCACTTTCTAATCCAGAGCCCACCTCTTCAAGACGAGCAAGTATTTTTAATTCAAGTTGGTCAGCCTTGTGTTATTGATCTTTTTTTAAGTAGGTACTGATTTCCTTTAAAATGTCGCTGAGACCTCTCAAATCAGAAGTGAAGTCATTGATTGTGATTATGGGGTTTGATAAGCTAGCTATGCTGTCTAGGAGGACGACTAATTGATTCTTGTTCAGCGGAAAAGGTGGTTCGTTATTTTCGATGAAGGTTTTGGCAGGATTTATCATATATGAAATGCGTTGTATCTTCAAGTTTAGATGTCTTTGGCTTCTTTCGAGATGTTGTAAGTTTTGGTACTACAAATGGGTTTTCTTGAAGTGCAATGTCGGTTTCTGGAGAGACGACTTCACTTATAGAGCGCTTTAAATGAGTTTATTTGTTTTCGGTTACTTCTATATTTACATTTGGTAATTTTGAGTCAGTATGTTGTGAAAAGGTGCTTTGGTGTTATGATGTGGTTGAAGCTTTATTAGATTGGGACGTTTCAGATTGGTTAGCCGTACTGGTAAGGGTTTGCGTAGGAATGGATGCTGTTTCTGCAGCCGAATCGGTTACAGTTGTAGTATTGGAAGTTGCAGAACTTAGTGGAGTTTGTTGTGTCGCAGATATATTTGTAGGTTCGGTGCAGGTTGCTGCCACGTGTCCTGGTTTTTTGCATTTGAAGCAGACGTTTCTATCTTGAGAAAAGAATATTGTGGAATTTTGTTTTTTCGAATGCTAATATTATGGCGCTTGGGATGGTTAAATTGTGAGAGCTAACATATACTTGCCGTCGAAAGCTTAGGATATGACTGTACTCGGGAAAGTTTGCGCCGATTTTTAGAAATGTTATGGGAGATACAAGATGTAGACGTAGACCGATTTTTTGCAGTTCTTTTTCAAGAACATGGTGGGTAATGATGGACGGGCATACATTTGACATAACAATTCTTTCAGCAGGTGTTATAAGTCGTCTAGCCTTTAAAAGTTCTCCTCGGATAGTAATTTGGGCATAGTTATCTAAAAACTCATCTGGGATATTTTTGTTCGCAAGGTACATGCAAACTCGCTTGCTGGAAAGGCGGGAGACGAAAATCATATTTTTAGGTTGAATACTATTACCAAGAGGGATTAGGTAGTAATGAAGTAAAGTATTTTCGATTGCACTAAAGACTAGTGCTTGGTCTTTTAAAGGAAATTTAAATTGATTTGTCACTGCTGAGTAGCTTTTTGGTGAAATTTGGTTTTGTTGAGATTGTTGATCCATGCTTGCTTCGGTGGAGATCATTTTAGAAGAACAAGTATCACCCGCAAGAGTGAGTGCGGCCCTCTCCCCCTATTGGGAACCGACTCCAGGTTTGTCAGTATAAATCGCAATAAAATTGAAAATGTGTTTAAAAATGTTACTGGTGTATATATACAATTGTATATTATAATACAATAAAATATTTATTTCAAAAATTTACGTGAAATGTAGATAATATGGCGTATTACGGCTTTTTTGTTATGTACCACTTTCACAAAAACTTAACTTATACATAAATAAACTTTTATTATTTATATTTACTTGTTGAATCTTGTTACTAGCTCATCTTCGATACAGTGTTAACGGTATACTGAATTCGCTCTACCGAGATTCACTTTGACACATTCGGAATAGGAAACATACAACACAAAAATTCCTACCTCACATTATTAACTGCTAAAATCAACTTAATCTTTCATTAAAAAAGAAGAATTATTAGAAATAGTGGGAGTGTCTACTAATCTCATAAAATTTTGCGGAGTTTATTTCTACAAAATATTTTTATTTTGTACAATAAATAATTTTCTCATTTGTTATCAATCCATTATAATGGTGTAAATAAATAATTATTGATTGGCGTAAGGTTTATGTTATTTTTATGTCTGTTTACTATTAACCCTGGAAGCTCATACTTCGGTGTGAGATACCCATCGAGACACTTAACTGAGTGTAGCATGCTCAATCGCATTTCAATGGTAATGCCAATTTCATGTAAATTCAGTCTGTAATCTGCCAAGGATGTGTGTGTAGTTGCGGTCTCATTTGAGCAATATTTCCAATCACAAAAATTTATTGGATATAGGCTAGGGTATGTAGCACCCATGTATGAGGTTTGCGATCAAGTGTGCCTTCAAGTTAAAGATCTACCAACACAATATCCCACAAGTCTAGTAAAGCAACTAGGTGTTATATCTGCAAAGGAAGAGATGAAAAACAAAATATGCATACTGGATTAGCCATAAAGCATTCTGCATTGAGTATAAACTGTGTTATAGATGTAGTCACCAAAATGAGTGAAATTGAAATACCTGACTAAGAATGAATATGATCTCTATAATAAAAAGGTGCTACCTTTTAGTTAGAAAGACTCTTTTGTTGTTAAATTAAGTTTAAATATTTTAAATTATGTTTCTGGTTGTTTATAAAATATTTTTTAATTATTTTTATATTTTTTCTCTTTTGTATTACTACAATTAACGGAGAGAAAATAAAATTAATGATTTAATCCTTCTTTTGTATTCAATAGTGATTAGTAGAGACTGGAAAATATGCACTAAAAAATGTCTAAAATATGCATGCAATATGCATTTTAAAACAAGCTGAATATGCACAATTAACATGCAAATATGCATTTATATATGCACTTATTTTTATATGAATAATTTTATGGTTTACGTTAAATACATAAATAAATAAAAAATAATAAAAATAAATAAATAGGTTTGAATTTAAACCAAATTGTATTATTATTTCTTAATATATTTTTTTAACTTCAGGTTTTGTGACAAATAAAACGGCAAAATATTTTATTTTGACCACAAGATAAATAAGAGTACAATAAAATAAATGTACATATTTTTATTGTTACAATATTGATTCATATTTTCTAAACTAATATTATAAAAAGAGTACAATAAAACAAATTTACATATTTTTATTGTTACAATAAATAATCATATATTGATTCATATTTTCTAAACTAATATTATGTCTTCTATCTGTTAATATTTGTTTATAGGCAGAAAAAGATCTCTCAACGTCACAAGATGTAATTGGGGCATATTTAAACTTTGCTATTAGAGACGGATCCATATTAATATTTTCATCGAAGTTTCCAAAATTGATTATATTATTTATTGAACGCAATAAAGTGAAACCCTCATTTTTGTTTAAAACGTCATCAAGTTTATCTTTAATTTTTACTCCAATTTCCCCATTCAGATTTGTTATTTTCTGTTTAACCGAATCAACAATAGACATACTATTGTGAAGACATAAATTTTGAGCCTCTAATTTTGTAATTGAACTTTCAATGATATCGAAATTCGATTTTATATACAACAATTGATTTTTAATAGACTTTTCTTTAAAAATATTTTGACAGTTATCAATAGCGGTACAAGTCGGATCAAAACTTGAAATAACGCTTTTGATGTCGTCGTAGTGTTCAGATAAAAATATAGCACTTTTAAGCCAAGTTCCCCATCTGGTTAATACTGGTTCTGGTGGTAAAGGAATATCGGGAAGCATCTCCCTATATACCTGTACACGTAGTGGTGCTTTCAGAAATACTTTTTTTACATTATTTATTAAGGTGTTTACATTGGGAAATTCAATTCTAACTTTCTCTGCAACTCTGTTTAGGCCGTGCGCCAAACATGTACAGTGAATTAAATTAGGGAAAAAGATTTTAAGATTGGATGCAGCTTTCATCATATATGAGGCGGCATCACTAAGCATTAATAATATTTTTTCAAATGGTACTTGATCAGGTAAAAAAAAATTTGTTAGGGATTCGTTAACAAATCTAGCTATTGTAGCATAGTTTGTTTTTTCCAAACATTTTACACTAATTAAGTATGAGTTTTTAAAATCGCCAGAGTCGTTAAGAACTCCAACAATTAGATTCGCAATTTGTCGACCCTTTGTATCCGTTGTTTCGTCGACGGAAATCCAAAGATATTCGGCTTTTAACTGATTTTTAATACTCGTCATCACATCTTTGTAACATGCACTGACATATTTTTTCCGAAGAGTTGAAGAACTTGGTATTTGAGCTGGTTTATCTTTAATCTTGCAATAAGTTTTTAAAAAGTTTTGACACGATTTATGTTCTAACTTGTGCAGAGGGATATTGCAGTTCAAAAAAAAATGGCATAAATCCTTTGCAAAGGTTTCTTGCCCAACTGACGTATTCTGAATCTGCAAACTGTTCTGTAGAATCTGCTGGCGAGGTTTATTATCATTTTTTGATAGCTTAGTTTGGTGAAGTGAAGTTTTTATGTGTTGAACTACTTGGAATTTCTTTTGACATGGAATCTGGAATATAATGATAATGATGTTTTAGATGTTTTCGTAAATAGATACCTACATTAAAATGATCAAACTTTTTAAACCTCCCCCAATTTTTTTTTATTTCTCAAAGTGAAATTGAAATCGTCAAACAATAAAGTACAGTCAGTGTACCGTAGTATACAGGGTGGGCCACTCTCAACACCTCGCTCTGTATAAGCCAAACCGTTGCGAACTTTAAAAAACAGTTTTTGAAGAAATGGGACGGTTTGTCATTTTAGAATAGACAGACACATAGATGTGCAAAGAAGTTTGATAAGTTTAAAAATCTATTGAAGTGGAGAACTTACCTTTTTATCACAAATGGTGCAAAACATACTTTCACTGTCGATAACTTTTAGATGATTGTTACTTCCAATCCAACTTCTGAGAAGACTTGATTTTTCCCTTGCTACTTTAGGCATTTTCACAATAATAATAAAATGATTTTTTTACACAGTATAGTCAATAACTTGCAATCACAAAAGTTGAATAATCGGCGATTGATTTAAGACTAACCATTCATAAAATAAAATAATCTATCCTACCCTTAAAATGCTTAAAATTTCGTTTTGGTTGGTTTTCCCAGAATAATTCATAGTTGGCCGACACCAGCAGAAAGTACAGGTAATATTTGTAATGTTATTCAAAATATAATCGGTATTTACTTAGGTAATTTGTAAATTCTGAGAAGTCTATAAATCTTAAATATCCGGATAGTGATACCTGCAGCTATAAATAACGCCCATTATGTTTATGGGTACAACAACAAAGGAGCTTAACAGCAAAATATTTACTTTCACATTTTATTTTAATGGATGTTGATGTTACTAATATATACCTTATTTTTAAATGGGGTAGAGTAAATTCCCATCAAAATATGCATTTATATGCTCTTAAATCTCCAAATATGCAAGGCATATGCATTTATGAAAAACATGAGAAATATGCAGCATATATATGCATATGCATTTTGCATATAATCCAGTCTTTAGTGATTAGACAGTCTCTGGAAATCATAAAATGTTTATTTTTTTCTTATTTCTTCACAAAAAATCATTGGGTATCTGATACCCCTGTGTGCGGATTATGTTAAAAAAATAGGTGTGATCTTCCAGGGTTAATAATATTGGCTATGAGCAGGTGCGTTGGTTGTGTAGTAATTTCCAGTCACTTCTGACAACTGAACTTCCCAAACAAGCAATTCGTCAGTGTCAAAGCGAATCTCGATAGAGCGAATTCAGTATACGAAGGTTCAAACTCTTCTCACTACCTAATTGGTGATGAAACATTTTCTAGTGTTTTGAAATCAATTTTTAAATAATTCGGTTAAGAAATTACTTACTTGTAAATTAATTTAAAACGTTCTTCTGTTAAAATTTAAATTGCAAATAAATTTTGTCCCTTAACGTTCAAGACAGCCCATTATAAAAGTAATTTACTTTGTATAATTACATTCCACAATATACTTCATCTCAGCCATTGGATGGCTGTCGTAAAAATACTGAAAGACCGTTGCAATCGAACCAAGTTAAAAAATGTTACGATAAAGTTACTTTAAATGCAAGACTCGATAGTTTCGCTTGGTTGGCAATATTGTTTTTTTTTCAATTTGTATGAAAAGTCCAAGAAAGCTAAAAAAGTTGAGACATATACTAGTATATGTATACCTATACCTAGTACCTATACTAGGTTGTTCAATAAGTTTTGCGGTTCGATAAGAGAGAGCGTTGGTACTATCGTAAATGTTTTTATACTCTTCACATCAATATGTGAAGTTTTATTCCAATCTGTGAATTCATTTTTTGTTTACAAGCCATTTAGTATCGACGAGTCAGAGTATTTTTTACAATGGAATTAAACAAGTATCGAGAAATGATTGAATTTTTATTTTTAGAAGGTTTAACCCTAGAAAGACCAAGGAGGCTAAAAAAGTATCTACCACATTGCATTACATCCGACTTTATAAATACCATTGTTCCTAAAAATCTCAAATAATTAGTAGTTTTCGGCGTACTACTGCCCTATTAGATGGCATATTAGCATTTCTACAATTTAATTCATTTCTTCATATTTGTATAAAAACTTGACCGTGGACTGTAAATAATCCCCTTGAATACCTTCAACACAATCCCAAAATGGAAAACGACGATATTATTCATATCTGTGTCAAATTAGCAAAACCTAAAAGAAAAAAAGACCAATATGTGGGCAAAAACATCCATAGTTTGTTCAAAGTGCAAGTATGTATGCGGTAAGCACAGCAAGAAGTCAAAAATGTTTCTGTATCCTACGACGACGCCAATTCCACTGAAGCCGAAGACTCCGGGTAAATGATAAATTCGTATCTTTTAACTATTGCATTAACGTCTATGAATAATATAAAAGTGTTATTTTTAAATCAGTTTAAATAAAGAAGCACGTTTTTGATTAATTTATGTGTGGACATTTTTTGACCCTCCTTGGTCCTCGCTGTTTCTACTAAAAGGTTGGTCATGCGAGGGTTAAAAGCAAAGGAAAGTACCCCGCAGAAACCTTAGGGAAAATGGCTCTCTGTCAAATGCTCTGAAACTTTGGGTTCTGGTAGTCCTTGATGTGAAGAACAAAAGACTCAATGATCGCGTAGCTCCAAAAAATCATGGTTTTAAGATATAAGCCTTTGAAGTTATAGGTACACTGAGGACGTTTGAGTTGGAATAAATTCATTTTCTCGAGAATGGGCGACTCTGGAGATAAATGATTTTTTTATATGTGCCGAGACTCTCGAGAATGGGCGACTCTGGAAATAAATGATAAGTGATTTTTGTTTTTATATTATAAATTTTTGACATAAATCATACTAGTGACGTCATCCATCTGGGCGTGATGGCGCGATCGATGATTTTTTTAAATAAGAAAATGGGTCGTGTTATAGCTCATTTGAAAGGTTATACAATTCTCTATTCAATAATATAAACATTAACGTAATTATTTATACAGGGTGCCCAAAATTTTTTTTGAATTAAATTAATTGAGACAAAAACAAGTATGTATATAATTTATTTAATTCGAAATACATTTTACTGCTGTCAGAAAACAGAAACAAATGTTAATTTGAAAAATAAACATTGCTTTTTGCTTAAATTAAATGTTAAAATGATAAGAGGCAGGTGGGTGGCAGCTTTTTTATTTAGTTTAAGCGAAAAACAATATTTATTTATCCAATAAACTTTTTTTATGTTTTCGGACAACTGTAAACGGTATTTCGAATTAAATAAATTATATACATTCTTCTTTTTGTCTCAATTAATTTATTTCAAAAAAATTTTTATTGCGCCCTGTATAAATAATTATGTTAATGTTTATATTAGTGAATAGAAAATTTTTGGACTCCATGAATCTTTGGAGTCTTTGTTCTACACATCAAGGACTACCAGAACCCAAAGTTTCAGAGCATTTGACAGAGTGCCATTTCCCATTAGGCCGGGCCGAAGAAGGGCAAAAAAATTTTTTTTGGGAAATTTTAAACGGGCTAGTAAAAAACAGTTGTGTATGGTAGTCCTAATACTGTGTACCAAACATAGGCCGAATTAAATTATTTTTGACCGGGCCCCCGGGGGCATAAAAAGATATTTTGTTTTTGCTTTATTTTTGTGGCGGGCTAGTGTCTAAGATATTAATATCAATGCTACTATCTTGTTAAAAAATTTTCATTATGATCTAAAAATATTTAACCGGCCCCCATGACCAAAAATATAAAAGAGGGTTAACCAATGCATATTTATTTAGTATTTTTGCGCTGTGAACCCTGCAGCGTTTTGCTTGAATCAATATTCGACACAAAAGGTTTTTATATTGAACTATTATGCACATGTAAAAGGGCCTAGCCGGGTAAGATGGTGAAAAGTGCCCCCAGCTCGATTTAAATTCCATATAGGCCAATTTTTAGCACATATAGAGGAACTCACTTTCTGAAATTTTTAGCCCCCTAGCTGGTCACGTGACCCCCCTAGAGCCTAATTAGGCTTTTTATGATTTTATTTTTTATCTCAGGCGCATCAAGAGCTAGCCAAAAACTTTATTAAAAAAAAGTTGTAAGTTCCAAAAAGATCTATAAGAAAAATTTTTTTTTAAATTTTTTGGCGGGAAATTCGAATTTTTAGAACAATTTTAAACTTTTAAATGACTCTGAAAAAAAAACTAAGACACTCGTTTTTACGAAAATTAATTATAATGTGTATTTTTGCACAATCTTTCACCCTGAATTTTTTCAGAATTTTAAAATTGGTGAAACGTACCTTTAAAAATAAAGAACCGCATTTTTTCAGTTTTTTTTTCGTATTTTGAAACAATTTTATACATATTTTTCAAAAAAGGTAACACTGTCACTAGAATAGGTAAAAAACTGAAAATAATTGGGGTTTGCTTAATAAAAATTTTTTGTAAAGCCATCCATTTTCAAAATACAGGGCGTTGAAGAAAACAAAATTTTACACATTTTTTACGATTTTGCTGAAACTACTGGCAACATTGTAATAAAACTTGGCGGGATTTAAGAGCTGGTTATTGTGCATATTTTGACATACAATTAATGATTTGATATTCATCATTGGCTCGCATAGGGGTAATGGTCTGAACTTTTTAAAGAATAAAGATAGTACGCCACTGACATATTTCAAATTAACAATCGTTTTTTAATTTCTCGTTCAATCTGTGACAAAAAATGTATCTTCTTATTTTTTCCTACGACGCGCCATTTTTATTCAAAAAATAAAAGATCTTAACCCTTACACAGTATTCGAACTTCTAGTAGTTTCTACATCTACATACATAATAAACTCATACATCCATTATCAAAATTAATTCGAATACTTTGGAAGCGTTAAGATATTTTATTTTTTGCAGCAAAACAGCGCGTGGTATGAAAAAATGAGAAGATAGATTTTTTATTGCAAATTGAACGAGGAATTCAAAAATGATTGTTAATTTGAAATATGTCAGTGGCGTACTATCTTTTTTTCTTTGAAAAGTTCAGACCATTACCCCTATGCGCGCCAATGATGAATATTAAATCCTTAGTTGTATGTCAAAACATGCACGATAACTACCTCTTAAAACCCGCCAAGTTTTATTACAATGTTGCCAGCAGTTTCGGCAAAATCGTAAAAAATATGTAAAATTTTGTTTTCTTCAACGCCCTGTATCTTGAAAATGGATGACGTTACAAAAAATTTTTATGAAGTAAATCCCAATTATTTTTCAGTTTTTTACCTATTCTAGTGACGGTGTTAAATTTTTTGAAAAATATGTATAAAATTGTATCAAAAAAAACGAAAAAAAAACCGAAAAAATGCGGCTTTTTATTTTTAAAGGTACGTTTCACCAATTTTAAAAATCTGAAAAAATTCAGGGTGAAAGATTGTGCAAAAATACACACTATAATTAATTTTCGTAAAAACGAGTGTCTTAGTTTTTTTTTTCAGATTTATTTAAAAGTTTAAAATTGTTCTAAAAATTCGAATTTCCCGCCAAAAAAAAAAAAAAAAAATTTCATATAGATCTTTTTGAAACTTACAACTTTTTTAAATAAAGTTTTTGGCTAGCTCTTAATGCGGCTGAGATAAAAAATAAAAACATAAAAAGCCTAATTAGGCTCTAGGGGGGTCACGTGACCACCTAGGGGGCTAAAAATTTCAGAAAGTGAGTTCCTCTGTATGTGCTAAAAAGTGGCCTATATGGAATTTAGATTGGGTTGGGGGCACTTTTCACCATCTTACCTGGCTAGGCCCTTTAATAAAAAATTTTGGTCTTGGTAAAAGGTATATTATTTTAAAAAGCCCTATAGGGCTACAAACATCGAACAGAACGTTTTCGCTCTAAAAAGAGCATCATCAGTGTTGCCTAAAATAAGTATAACCATATTAATTATCAAAATGTTGAACTTAAAGTGATGACTAAAGACTGGATTATATGCAAAATGCATATGCATATATATGCTGCATATTTCTCATGTTTTTCATAAATGCATATGCCTTGCATATTTGGAGATTTAAGAGCATATAAATGCATATTTTGATGGGAATTTACTCTACCCCATTTAAAAATAAGGTATATATTAGTAACATCAACATCCATTAAAATAAAATGTGAAAGTAAATATTTTGCTGTTAAGCTCCTTTGTTGTTGTACCCATAAACATAATGGGCGTTATTTATAGCTGCAGGTATCATTATCCGGATATTTAAGATTTATAGACTTCTCAGAATTTACAAATTACCTAAGTAAATACCGATTATATTTTGAATAACATTACAAATATTACCTGTACTTTCTGCTGGTGTCGGCCAACTATGAATTATTCTGGGAAAACCAACCAAAACGAAATTTTAAGCATTTTAAGGGTAGGATAGATTATTTTATTTTATGAATGGTTAGTCTTAAATCAATCGCCGATTATTCAACTTTTGTGATTGCAAGTTATTGACTATACTGTGTAAAAAAATCATTTTATTATTATTGTGAAAATGCCTAAAGTAGCAAGGGAAAAATCAAGTCTTCTCAGAAGTTGGATTGGAAGTAACAATCATCTAAAAGTTATCGACAGTGAAAGTATGTTTTGCACCATTTGTGATAAAAAGGTAAGTTCTCCACTTCAATAGATTTTTAAACTTATCAAACTTCTTTGCACATCTATGTGTCTGTCTATTCTAAAATGACAAACCGTCCCATTTCTTCAAAAACTGTTTTTTAAAGTTCGCAACGGTTTGGCTTATACAGAGCGAGGTGTTGAGAGTGGCCCACCCTGTATACTACGGTACACTGACTGTACTTTATTGTTTGACGATTTCAATTTCACTTTGAGAAATAAAAAAAAATTGGGGGAGGTTTAAAAAGTTTGATCATTTTAATGTAGGTATCTATTTACGAAAACATCTAAAACATCATTATCATTATATTCCAGATTCCATGTCAAAAGAAATTCCAAGTAGTTCAACACATAAAAACTTCACTTCACCAAACTAAGCTATCAAAAAATGATAATAAACCTCGCCAGCAGATTCTACAGAACAGTTTGCAGATTCAGAATACGTCAGTTGGGCAAGAAACCTTTGCAAAGGATTTATGCCATTTTTTTTTGAACTGCAATATCCCTCTGCACAAGTTAGAACATAAATCGTGTCAAAACTTTTTAAAAACTTATTGCAAGATTAAAGATAAACCAGCTCAAATACCAAGTTCTTCAACTCTTCGGAAAAAATATGTCAGTGCATGTTACAAAGATGTGATGACGAGTATTAAAAATCAGTTAAAAGCCGAATATCTTTGGATTTCCGTCGACGAAACAACGGATACAAAGGGTCGACAAATTGCGAATCTAATTGTTGGAGTTCTTAACGACTCTGGCGATTTTAAAAACTCATACTTAATTAGTGTAAAATGTTTGGAAAAAACAAACTATGCTACAATAGCTAGATTTGTTAACGAATCCCTAACAAATTTTTTTTTACCTGATCAAGTACCATTTGAAAAAATATTATTAATGCTTAGTGATGCCGCCTCATATATGATGAAAGCTGCATCCAATCTTAAAATCTTTTTCCCTAATTTAATTCACTGTACATGTTTGGCGCACGGCCTAAACAGAGTTGCAGAGAAAGTTAGAATTGAATTTCCCAATGTAAACACCTTAATAAATAATGTAAAAAAAGTATTTCTGAAAGCACCACTACGTGTACAGGTATATAGGGAGATGCTTCCCGATATTCCTTTACCACCAGAACCAGTATTAACCAGATGGGGAACTTGGCTTAAAAGTGCTATATTTTTATCTGAACACTACGACGACATCAAAAGCGTTATTTCAAGTTTTGATCCGACTTGTACCGCTATTGATAACTGTCAAAATATTTTTAAAGAAAAGTCTATTAAAAATCAATTGTTGTATATAAAATCGAATTTCGATATCATTGAAAGTTCAATTACAAAATTAGAGGCTCAAAATTTATGTCTTCACAATAGTATGTCTATTGTTGATTCGGTTAAACAGAAAATAACAAATCTGAATGGGGAAATTGGAGTAAAAATTAAAGATAAACTTGATGACGTTTTAAACAAAAATGAGGGTTTCACTTTATTGCGTTCAATAAATAATATAATCAATTTTGGAAACTTCGATGAAAATATTAATATGGATCCGTCTCTAATAGCAAAGTTTAAATATGCCCCAATTACATCTTGTGACGTTGAGAGATCTTTTTCTGCCTATAAACAAATATTAACAGATAGAAGACATAATATTAGTTTAGAAAATATGAATCAATATATGATTATTTATTGTAACAATAAAAATATGTAAATTTGTTTTATTGTACTCTTTTTATAATATTAGTTTAGAAAATATGAATCAATATTGTAACAATAAAAATATGTACATTTATTTTATTGTACTCTTATTTATCTTGTGGTCAAAATAAAATATTTTGCCGTTTTATTTGTCACAAAACCTGAAGTTAAAAAAATATATTAAGAAATAATAATACAATTTGGTTTAAATTCAAACCTATTTATTTATTTTTATTATTTTTTATTTATTTATGTATTTAACGTAAACCATAAAATTATTCATATAAAAATAAGTGCATATATAAATGCATATTTGCATGTTAATTGTGCATATTCAGCTTGTTTTAAAATGCATATTGCATGCATATTTTAGACATTTTTTAGTGCATATTTTCCAGTCTCTAGTGATGACCAAGGTAGAATCAAAGTTTGGTTATACTTACAAGAACATGGTGAGCCAACCAAAAAATACGAAGGTCAAAGCCTTTCAAAAATGGACTAAAAGTCACATCAAAATGCTAACATAGCAAATTCCAAAGGATGGATATAATCCCTAAGGATATGGCCCTAGGATAACATATGACTCCCACACGTTGTAAGTGGGTCAAAGGTAACAAATTAGGTCATTATGTTACAAGAGCTGACAGGCAACTAAGATGTGAGATATCAAAAGCGAATCTGTCTGATGTCAAGACAACAATTGTCAATGGAACTTGAAGTATCATGAAAAATTGGTTACACAGCTACTAAATTTATAGTTGTTTATAGTACAAGCAATGATAACAGCTAACATCAGTGTGTTGGAATTATAAAAATAAAGAGTTAGTGAGAATAGATTATCTAGATGTAAAATAGAAGGGGGGAATTTGAGTACCCACAATCATCAATGAAGTGTACGTAAATTGATGAAGAAAGGTAGGCAAAACAACATACAGATAATGTAATGTATGGTTTATGTTTTGAAATTAGATAATTTATATTTGTGAACCAACACAAATGATGGCTGAGAGACTGGCTGAAAAACTAGAGACAAAATAGGGGTCGTGATATCAAATGCTGAAAAAGTTGTAAATGCAAAATCTTATTTATAAATTAATAAAATATAGATGGGTTCATCAACACAAATTTACAAGACTGAAAAGGTTGTATTACAAGCTTAGTCCAAATTTCTTTATTATGTCCTTGTATGTTAAATAACATCTAGGGCAAAGAAAAATTAATAACTTGGATAAAAGTGTCTAAGCTACAACTAAAGTGGGGTCAGATGAAGATAAGTGTTGAGTAAGATTATTGAGTATATGAGAAAATTAAAAATTGTGTTTATTTGAGATAGATGAGTTTGTGGTATATAAAGTAAATTTGACATCACTATTGAGACTAATGAACATTATTGAGAGACTGGGGACTCCAGAGACCAGGCAACCAAACAAACCAAATGATGAATGAAAGGTTGGCTGAATGGAATAACTACTAGATGTGTGAAACTTGAAAGATATATTGTACAGTATTATTGGTTGATTTAGTTTAGAATGAAATAGTTATGATTGGACACTAAACGAAAAACGGTTTGAAAAGATGATGTGGAGAGAATGGGATATATATTGAATAGATATAGTTGTGTACAAGTTGTGACAAATGGATGTTGCGGATATAGTTGAAATTGCTTTGTTTGGGAGAAGAAAAAATTTTTTGAAGAAAGGATTAGATGATTATCGAAAATTGAGTGAACATGTGGATGTGTGTGAATAAGAAGAGAAAAGAAAGAAATAGAACAATATTGGTAGATGCGAATAATTAGGAGAAATAAAGTAATATAAAAAACAGATTTATAATGTAATTTATGAGAAAAGTTGACGATGTAACGGTTGAAAGTCACGATTGAAAGACACATGGCGATTAACACAATTTGGACTTCTCTGTTTCTCTTTGACTATTTCAAGATCCTCGTATAGGTCCAATCTCAGAAAGTTTTTATCGGGAATGTTATGTATTAGGGATACGTTATCAGGGATATTGAGAGTATGGTTGTTTTGTTTAAGATGTTGAGAGAAGGTTGATGTATTCTCTCTTTTAGTATGTTCAAGTGAACGGGAGGCAAGTGACCTACAAGTTCTCCCTATATATGTGGCATCACAATCAGAGCATTGCAATTTATAGACACCGCTACGATTCATGTAGTTAATAGGGTCTTTGGAGTTGGAAAGGCACTGTCCTAAATTACTTGATACCTTAAATGAAATTTGAATGTTATCAACTGATCTTTTAATAATATCTCTAATATCTCCAGACAAACGTTCATGATGATATGGTAAGGAAGTGTAAATGGGTTTGGTGGTCGAATCTCTGGGGAACGCAGCCTCTCTCAAGACTCTCAGTTGTCTCTTATGGATAAACTTGTCTATGATGTTAGGTTCGTAACCATTATTGAAGGCTATTTGTTTGAGAATGTTCAATTCTTTGTTGTAATTGGATTGTGATAGAGGGGTAGTTTCTAAACGGTGTACGAAACTGTGAAATGCTGAATATTTGTGTGAAATGGGGTGATTAGATGATAGGGGTATGACATGGTCCGTCTGTGTTGGTTTCCTATAGATACTGAAATCGAAATGGTCATTTAATCTGGTGATAGTGAGGTCAAGAAAGTTAATGGATTGGGATGATTCTAGTTCCATGGTGAACTTAATATTAGGATGGATTTGGTTGATTTTAGAAAGAAGTGAATCAGCTAAATTAGAATTCCCGGCTATGAATAACAAACAGTCATCCACATAACGAAACCAGTGTAGAATCTCCGGATTTTTCATGATCTGTGTGGATTCTAGATGATCCATGAAAATATCAGCTAAGAGAGGGGATAGGCAACTACCCATGGCTAAGCCATCAGGTTGTCTGTAAAATTTGTTATTGAAAACAAAAAAGTCTTGAGCTAGACAAAATTGTAATAATTGGATGATGGAATCTGTAGTAGACATGGTGATTGAACTGGCTCTAAGAAGAGAGTGTACCAGATTAATAGTTTCTTGTTTAGGGACAGAAGTGAAAAGATTGCTAACATCAAATGAAAGCATAGTAATGTTAGGACGAAGATTTATTTGTTGGAGTTTATTGACTAGATGACTAGTGTTTTTGACTGAAAAACGAGGGGTGAAGTTCGTCAAAGTATTAATGAGGTTCAATATAAATTTGGAAAGAATAGAAACAGGAGTGTTAATGAAGCTCACAACTGGACGAATAGGAATGCCCTCTTTATGTATCTTAGGTAAACCATACAGTCTAGGTGTCAACGGGTTACTTGGTATTTTATAATAAGGAGCAAACTGTTCTGAAAAAAATTCTGTAAAAGGCTTCAAGTTGTCTTTAAGTTTATTGATGAACTTTTTAGTGGGATCTTCAGACAGCAGTGTGAAGTTGTTGTTAGAGAGGAAGGTAATGACTTTGTCATTATAGAGTGTGTGGTCCATAATGACCAAGCAGTTTCCTTTATCTGCCTTGCTGATGATCAGATTGTTGGATTTAATTTTGTTTTTAATGGATTTGAGTGTGTTAAGATGATCAGAACGTTTCTTGTCTGAAAAATTAGGGAAAGAAATTGTAGATGATGTATTTTGAGAAGAAGATGGGAGATTAATAGAAGATATATTGTTAGATAGATTTAGTGAAAATTTGGAATTGGAAAGGTTAATTGAAGAAGATGATGAGTTGTGTTTATTTTTGAATTTATTAATGGTATTAAAACATGAATTTCTGATAGAAGTTTTTTGATTCAGAGGGACAGAAAGGTTTTGTATTATGATATCTAGCTCAATGGAGAGACTCTGAAGATCCTTTACAGAAACCTTCTTAGGGATGGAGTATTTGAGGCCTAGATTTAAGAGATCAATTTCTTTTTTGTTAAATACAACTGAAGATAGGTTTTTTAGTCTAGGGTGAAAAACAAAGTTAGAAAAAGTGGTGTTACTGTTATTATTGTGTAAAATGACTTTGTTTCTGATGAGATTATTAAGTTTTGATTTGAGTCTGTTAAATTTAATAGAAGTTACATTGTCCAATTTGTCCTGAACATCAGGACAAATTGGACAATGTAACTTCTATTAAATTTAACAGACTCAAATCAAAACTTAATAATCTCATCAGAAACAAAGTCATTTTACACAATAATAACAGTAACACCACTTTTTCTAACTTTGTTTTTCACCCTAGACTAAAAAACCTATCTTCAGTTGTATTTAACAAGAAAGAAATTGATCTCTTAAATCTAGGCCTCAAATACTCCATCCCTAAGAAGGTTTCTGTAAAGGACCTTCAGAGTCTCTCCATTGAGCTAGATATCATAATACAAAACCTTTCTGTCCCTATGAATCAAAAAACTTCTATCAGAAATTCATGTTTTAATACCATTAATAAATTCAAAAATAAACACAACTCATCATCTTCTTCAATTAACCTTTCCAATTCCCAATTTTCACTAAATCTATCTAACAATATATCTTCTATTAATCTCCCATCTTCTTCTCAAAATACATCATCTACAATTTCTTTCCCTAATTTTTCAGACAAGAAACGTTCTGATCATCTTAACACACTCAAATCCATTAAAAACAAAATTAAATCCAACAATCTGATCATCAGCAAGGCAGATAAAGGAAACTGCTTGGTCATTATGGACCACACACTCTATAATGACAAAGTCATTACCTTCCTCTCTAACAACAACTTCACACTGCTGTCTGAAGATCCCACTAAAAAGTTCATCAATAAACTTAAAGACAACTTGAAGCCTTTTACAGAATTTTTTTCAGAACAGTTTGCTCCTTATTATAAAATACCAAGTAACCCGTTGACACCTAGACTGTATGGTTTACCTAAGATACATAAAGAGGGCATTCCTATTCGTCCAGTTGTGAGCTTCATTAACACTCCTGTTTCTATTCTTTCCAAATTTATATTGAACCTCATTAATACTTTGACGAACTTCACCCCTCGTTTTTCAGTCAAAAACACTAGTCATCTAGTCAATAAACTCCAACAAATAAATCTTCGTCCTAACATTACTATGCTTTCATTTGATGTTAGCAATCTTTTCACTTCTGTCCCTAAACAAGAAACTATTAATCTGGTACACTCTCTTCTTAGAGCCAGTTCAATCACCATGTCTACTACAGATTCCATCATCCAATTATTACAATTTTGTCTAGCTCAAGACTTTTTTGTTTTCAATAACAAATTTTACAGACAACCTGATGGCTTAGCCATGGGTAGTTGCCTATCCCCTCTCTTAGCTGATATTTTCATGGATCATCTAGAATCCACACAGATCATGAAAAATCCGGAGATTCTACACTGGTTTCGTTATGTGGATGACTGTTTGTTATTCATAGCCGGGAATTCTAATTTAGCTGATTCACTTCTTTCTAAAATCAACCAAATCCATCCTAATATTAAGTTCACCATGGAACTAGAATCATCCCAATCCATTAACTTTCTTGACCTCACTATCACCAGATTAAATGACCATTTCGATTTCAGTATCTATAGGAAACCAACACAGACGGACCATGTCATACCCCTATCATCTAATCACCCCATTTCACACAAATATTCAGCATTTCACAGTTTCGTACACCGTTTAGAAACTACCCCTCTATCACAATCCAATTACAACAAAGAATTGAACATTCTCAAACAAATAGCCTTCAATAATGGTTACGAACCTAACATCATAGACAAGTTTATCCATAAGAGACAACTGAGAGTCTTGAGAGAGGCTGCGTTCCCCAGAGATTCGACCACCAAACCCATTTACACTTCCTTACCATATCATCATGAACGTTTGTCTGGAGATATTAGAGATATTATTAAAAGATCAGTTGATAACATTCAAATTTCATTTAAGGTATCAAGTAATTTAGGACAGTGCCTTTCCAACTCCAAAGACCCTATTAACTACATGAATCGTAGCGGTGTCTATAAATTGCAATGCTCTGATTGTGATGCCACATATATAGGGAGAACTTGTAGGTCACTTGCCTCCCGTTCACTTGAACATACTAAAAGAGAGAATACATCAACCTTCTCTCAACATCTTAAACAAAACAACCATACTCTCAATATCCCTGATAACGTATCCCTAATACATAACATTCCCGATAAAAACTTTCTGAGATTGGACCTATACGAGGATCTTGAAATAGTCAAAGAGAAACAGAGAAGTCCAAATTGTGTTAATCGCCATGTGTCTTTCAATCGTGACTTTCAACCGTTACATCGTCAACTTTTCTCATAAATTACATTATAAATCTGTTTTTTATATTACTTTATTTCTCCTAATTATTCGCATCTACCAATATTGTTCTATTTCTTTCTTTTCTCTTCTTATTCACACACATCCACATGTTCACTCAATTTTCGATAATCATCTAATCCTTTCTTCAAAAAATTTTTTCTTCTCCCAAACAAAGCAATTTCAACTATATCCGCAACATCCATTTGTCACAACTTGTACACAACTATATCTATTCAATATATATCCCATTCTCTCCACATCATCTTTTCAAACCGTTTTTCGTTTAGTGTCCAATCATAACTATTTCATTCTAAACTAAATCAACCAATAATACTGTACAATATATCTTTCAAGTTTCACACATCTAGTAGTTATTCCATTCAGCCAACCTTTCATTCATCATTTGGTTTGTTTGGTTGCCTGGTCTCTGGAGTCCCCAGTCTCTCAATAATGTTCATTAGTCTCAATAGTGATGTCAAATTTACTTTATATACCACAAACTCATCTATCTCAAATAAACACAATTTTTAATTTTCTCATATACTCAATAATCTTACTCAACACTTATCTTCATCTGACCCCACTTTAGTTGTAGCTTAGACACTTTTATCCAAGTTATTAATTTTTCTTTGCCCTAGATGTTATTTAACATACAAGGACATAATAAAGAAATTTGGACTAAGCTTGTAATACAACCTTTTCAGTCTTGTAAATTTGTGTTGATGAACCCATCTATATTTTATTAATTTATAAATAAGATTTTGCATTTACAACTTTTTCAGCATTTGATATCACGACCCCTATTTTGTCTCTAGTTTTTCAGCCAGTCTCTCAGCCATCATTTGTGTTGGTTCACAAATATAAATTATCTAATTTCAAAACATAAACCATACATTACATTATCTGTATGTTGTTTTGCCTACCTTTCTTCATCAATTTACGTACACTTCATTGATGATTGTGGGTACTCAAATTCCCCCCTTCTATTTTACATCTAGATAATCTATTCTCACTAACTCTTTATTTTTATAATTCCAACACACTGATGTTAGCTGTTATCATTGCTTGTACTATAAACAACTATAAATTTAGTAGCTGTGTAACCAATTTTTCATGATACTTCAAGTTCCATTGACAATTGTTGTCTTGACATCAGACAGATTCGCTTTTGATATCTCACATCTTAGTTGCCTGTCAGCTCTTGTAACATAATGACCTAATTTGTTACCTTTGACCCACTTACAACGTGTGGGAGTCATATGTTATCCTAGGGCCATATCCTTAGGGATTATATCCATCCTTTGGAATTTGCTATGTTAGCATTTTGATGTGACTTTTAGTCCATTTTTGAAAGGCTTTGACCTTCGTATTTTTTGGTTGGCTCACCATGTTCTTGTAAGTATAACCAAACTTTGATTCTACCTTGGTCATCACTTTAAGTTCAACATTTTGATAATTAATATGGTTATACTTATTTTAGGCAACACTGATGATGCTCTTTTTAGAGCGAAAACGTTCTGTTCGATGTTTGTAGCCCTATAGGGCTTTTTAAAATAATATACCTTTTACCAAGACCAAAATTTTTTATTAAATTTTACTTGTAATTAATGGTATACAGCCAGCTACAGGAAATTCTTCCTAGTGGATTATGCACATATTTAACATTATTTGGTACATATATTCATTTAACCCAGAACTCACCACGATGAGGTTGCTGCACGGTGAGTTCCACTCGCCCACCCTCTTTTGCTCAACATTTTTATTTACTCATTCCTTGAAGCATAGTGTCGAAATTTACTTTCAAATATTGCCTAATTATTTCTGGCATAAAGTTTATCTCGAATATAACCATCTTTAAATTCTTCACCACACACTTTTTTTGTAATTATTTTCACACACCTCTCCACCGCTTGAGTATGGCAAGGAAAATTGTCAAACTTTGGAACTTGTTTCACCATGTCCCACAATTATTCTTCGTCTGCTAAATTCTGTATTAGAGGAGGATCTGTTACAGTACTTACTATTCATCCAACCTATGAGATCTATGTAATCTTCTGCATCGAAATTGATTTAGGGATTTGGGATACTATGAAAGTACAATTTTTATACCGGCCTTCCTACATTTTAAAATCCTTTTGAGAGCATCCTCTTTAATACGTTGACGTTAATCTGTTAACATACAAATTTGAATGATTTCCGGGTGCGAAAATTAAGCATTTTCTTGAATAACTTTATTGATAAATTGATGAGACATTATTCGGAAAATCTCTCGAGGGCTGCATTGATTCCCATAGATGCCTGGCACCATATTCCAATTTTGGCTGTGTTTTTATCTCAAACCTCATACGTGAATATACTTGTATTACAAACTCAGCTGAAATCTTTAAGCTTTCTCAAGGATCAGTTGTAGCTACATAAACTCTAAGAATGCGGTTAGCTCTCGTGAACCAACGTGTTTGTGCCATCTTCCCTGGACTTTTCTCTGCCAAACTTTGAGAACATATTCCATCTCCAATTATTGCTTAGGATAGTTTGGACAAATATTATTGATCTGAACTTGGAGCATTTTCATTTACAAAAGGCAGGACAGCTTCTATGGTGTTAAATTTAAAAACAGGCATTTTTTCGTAATTGGGAAGAAGGGATCCAATCGGCTCAGAATATGAATAGAGACCTTTTGTGTGGTCATCCAGTTTTTGCAGCAAATTTCTCAAGGGAAGTTCATTAGCGTGCAACGGGCATACACTCCACTGTAATGATTTATATTTACTCGCCTTTCTATAATTCGTATGATTCCACCTTCCAGCCCGTATCTACATTTGAACCATTACATCCCATAACACGTAATTTGCTTAGATCTATATTATCAATCCAAGCGGTTCTTTAAAATTTAGAGGTTTTGCAATATTTTACCGTTAAAGAACGGACTATATAAAGCAGGGCTTCCCAAACTGTGCGTCGCGACGCCCTGGGGCGTCGCGGCGTTGTCCCAGGGGCGTCGCGTGTTATCGCGGATTTTTAATACAGAAAATATACTTATTTGATTTTAAACGAGTATAAGACATATGTATTAATACATAAATCAAATAAAAAATATAACATCAAGTCGATAGACCCTTGAATTATCCGAAATTATTCAAAAAATTGTCCGTCGTATTCACGACATGGCAGAAGATATTGATGAGCAAATTGTGGGGAAACTTTCAGGTTTATTTGCCATTCAACTGGACGAGTCGACTGATGCTCAATTGATATGTTATGTACGGTACATACAAGAAACAAATATATGTGAGGATTTGTTATTTTGCAGAAAAATGTGTGAAAGTTGTAAAGCTACTTAACTGATTTATTCGAGATTTTAAACTCATATATTATGACTGAAAATAATATTAACTGGGATAACTGTGTAGGCGTGTGTACGGATGGTGCCCGAGCGATGTCTGGACAGTATGGAGGACTACAAGCTCTCATCAAAACCAAGGCTCCAATTGTAAAATGGACACATTGTGTCATACATAGAGAGGCCTTAGCAGCAAAGAATATTACACCTGACTTAAGTGTTGTGATGGATAACATTATTAAAATTGTGAACTACATTAAAACACGACCCGTGAAATCAAGACTTTTCCATAAACTTTGTGAATATGTGGGGACCGAGCACTCCTCTTTAATTTATTATTGCAAATTTCGTTGGCTGTCCAAAGGCAACGTACTCGCATGTGTATACGAATTAGGAAATGAATTTTACACATATCTGCATACAGAATGACATAATGATGCCCAAAACTTGATTAATTCAGAGTTTATAATAAAATTAGCATAACTCGGTGACATATTTAACAAATTAATATTCTTCATACGTTTTTGCAGGGAAACAATACTCATATCCTGCAATTGGCAGATAAAATTACTGGGTTTTAGAATAAGTTGCTCTTATGGAAGAGAAAATTAGAAGATCAAGAAATTGACTGTTTCCCTGCTTTACAAGGTATTCTACACGAAAAATTGATAGTAATCCTCGATCCCTCTTTAAAAAATATGTTTACACAACACATGTTATCATTGAGCGAACACTTTGAGAAATATTTTCCTGAAAATCTGGAGTAATATCACTAGGTCAGAAACCCTTTTCAGTCGTCAACACTGAATTTTGAATTCAGAAAAACTGTTTGAATTTTGGAGCTCAGTTTCTCATGAATATCATGACATCAGCACTGCTGCATTAAAGGTTTTATTGCTATTTGTGACTTCATACTTGGGCGAAAAGAGCTTTTCTGCAGTTGCAGTAATTAAAAACAAGTACAGGTCAAACATAAACTTAGAAAAAGAAATGTGCGTGGTAATTTCCAAACCGGAGCACCGGTTTCATAAGCTGTGCTAACACGCAAGCACATCCCTCACATTAACCAGCCAGTTACATAAATAAATATCCCTTTTTATTTTTGTGCCTATGTTTTGATTTCGTTCTTGTAAATTTCTAGTAAATAATTTCTAGTAAAAATTATAAATGTTCAAATTGTGTTTTTGTCATAACTATAACCTGTTACTAGGCGAGTACTAAAATTGGTAAGTATTATTGGGGGTTCGGTTGAGGGGCGTCGCAAACAAATAGCAAAGTCCCAAAGGCGTCCCAGTACGAATAAGTTTGGGAAGCCCTGATATAAAGCAACCGGTCATTATGTTATCATGCACAATTACCCCTTAAAGTTTGTCGTACTTCTTTAGAAACACCCTGTACTGATAAAGAGCATGCCTAGTTGTTAAAGTACATAACTTTTGTATTATCCAATATAAGCGAATGAATCAAAAAACAGAATGTTGAAAAAATCTGAGGCTATAGTTGGGTTTTAATTTCAGTATTTTATAAGTGCCAGAATATTCCAGAGGGTGTTGCGAACTTTGAGAAAAAGACACAGTTTGATTCGTACACCCGGTATACAATGAAAATTTACTTGTTTTGCAAAAATATTATTACAGGGATATTGAAAAAGAATAGAGCTGTAACATATTCAAAATATCACTTACATCGGACAACAGGTTTAGGAGATACGTGACATCAAAAATGACCCATTTTTTAGGGTGCCCGTTTTGTATGATGCGCAGTGTAGTTAATCACAAAATATTTAAATCACAAGAAGAATAAGTGAAAAAATCAGATGAGGAAATAATCCAAAATTTACATGCTTTTTAAAAATTTACATTGTAAATTGTGATGAGTATCATTAACTTGGCTTGTTTTATCGTTCATAACTTGTTTTTATCGTTTTGATATTTATTTTTGATGAAGTATAAAATGCAGTAAAAAATGCAAATTAACACCAGTAGTAGACATTAGAACTAGGTTATTGAGATACTACATATTGAGTGGTATGAATAAAAATGGATTATAAACTACGAATATGTTCTCATGTTTATGAGCATAAAGTATAAGTTTATACTCAATTTCATATGAATAAAATATTTTGAAGTGATGAGTTTCTACTCACAGTATCATATAAGAGTAGATATTCTCTATTTATTTTTTAAACTTGTTGAGTGAACTCAACTATTTATTGTTTAAACTCCAACATTTGGAGTGTAAACTACATGCTCATTTTTGTTCATACGGGCCATAGTCTGTCCTTTTATATGGAGTTAAATCCTGGACAATTACAGTCGCAACTGAAATTGTTATTTTCCTAACAAGTGCAGAAAGTCATTCTTTTCCGCACGCGACTGCAGTTTGCCGAACGACGCGAAGCGGGAGTTCCGCAAGCAGTCGAGTGCGGAAAAGAGACTTTCTGCAAGAGTTAGGAACAATATTTTTTTAAGAGTCTTTAAAAAATTACCAAAGTTAATTTAATTAATATGAAAATACATACACAAATTAATTCTTTGACAAGGTTGTCAAAACCAAACTTTCAATATAATTAGTTAGCATGAGGACGATCTTGGTTTCCATGACGATGATTCAAAACGACTGTGATTGTCTACCGATTTGACTTTCGAATATTATGTTAAAATAATTTTATTTCATCGAATTGTCGCGTTAGTCCAGAAAGCCATTGCGTATCCGCTAGGAAAAATATTCTAATTCGGATTTTTTGCACAATCTTACTCAAAAAGGACTCCTTTTAACAAATTTGCATGTTGCCAGGACCAAAAGGTGGTCAAAAATTTTTTAAAGGTTTTTTTTTTGTTTTTTTCCTAAAATTATTTTTTTTGCATGCAAAAAAGTTTTTTTAGGTTTTGTGGATCATTCCAAACAGAAAAGGCCTTTAGTGACTTTTCTCTAAAAATGATAGTTTTTGACATATAAGCGATTAAAAATTGAAAAATTGCGAAATCGGCCATTTTTAACCCTCAAGAACTATGTGAAAAACTGAAAATTTGAATGTTGCCAAGGTAGGTAGATATTCTTTAAACATCGATTGATGAAATCCCGAAGAGTTTTTTTCAATACAATATTCAAAACTCCTTTGTTTTTTAATTGGTAATCAAGCGTGCGCGACACTATTTTCCACCGACAGTATGGTGCAAATGAAAGGAATAAATTCGTTATTTCGTAAACCGGCGACTTTAAGGAAAAATCCCGAAACAGGTCGATTTTTATTTTTAAGTTATGATATTGTGGCGTGTATCGTATACTAGTAACGTTATCCGTCTGGGCGTGATGACGTAATCGATGATTTTTTTAAATGAGAATAGGGGTCGTGTGGTCGTGGGGTCGTGTGGGATCATTTGAAAGATTCTTCAATTTTCAATTCAGTAATGTAAACATTTACATAATTATTTATACAGGGTGTCCTTCTACTAATTTTTAGTCAAATAATTTAATTTAATAAACATTTTTTAGACACCCTGTATAAATAATTATGTAAATGTTTATATTACTGAATAGAGAATTAAAGAACCTTTCAAATGAGCTAGCACACGACCCCTATTCTCATTAAAAAAACCATCGATTACGTCATCACGTCCAGATGGATGACGTCACTAGTATACCATATATGCTACAATATCATAACTTAAAAATAAAAATCGACCTGTTTCGGGATTTTTCCTTAACGTCGCCGGTTTACGAAATAACGAATTTATTCCTTTCATTTGCACCATACTGTCGGTGGAAAATAGTGTCGCGCACGCTTGATTAGCAATTAAAAAACAAAGGAGTTTTGAATATTGTATTGCAAAAAACTCTTCGGGATTTCATCAATCGATGTTTAAAGAATATCTACCTACCTTGGAAATATTCAAATTTTCAGTTTTTAACATAGTTTTTGAGGGTTAAAAATGGCCGATTTCGCAATTTTTCAATTTTTAATCGCTTATATGTCAAAAACTATCATTTTTAGAGAAAAATCACTAAAGACCTTTTCTGTTTAGAATGATAGAAAAAACCCAAAAAAACTTTTTTCCATGCAAAAAAAATAATTTTAGGAAAAAACAAAAAAAAAACTTTTAAAAATTTTTTGACCACCTTTTGGTCCAGGCAACATGCAAATTTGTTAAAAGGAGTCCTTTTTGAGTAAGATTGTGCAAAAAATCCGAATTAGAATATTTTCTCTAGCGGATGCGCAGTGGCTTTCTGGACTACGTTAATTTCATTAAAACAGGAGCACAATAAGATATATTTGAAATAAATTAGTAAATAACATCTAAATATTAGTTTATTGCATGTATTATAATTACTTTAAGGCCATATTAACATATCTAAATTAACACGCGTGCGGAAAAGTAAAAACCGCGTGCGGAAAAGCAACACGCGTGCGGAAAAGTAACACGCGTGCGGAAAAGTGAAACTTTCTAAACTAAAATGCGTGCGCCAAAGTAGACATTTTTGCACGCTCGTAGAAAAAATTACTTTCCAGCTTTTAGATGCGGTGTTATCGATGAATGTGGAAAATATCATGAACACTATACGTATTAAATACGGAAATATTGGGAAAGATGAAAAAGGCAGAGAATAGCTCAACACCACGAAAGAAAGAAAAATGAGCTACTTTGGTCATATACTAAAAAATGAAAAATATGACTTGGTGCGATTGGTTATACAAGGAAAAGTGGAAGGAAAAAGACAACCGGGGGACGAGGCACGTCCGGATTAAAAACTTTAAAGCATGGAGTCGAAAATATGCAATTCGATTATACTAAAAGAGTTGCCGGAACAAATTGTAAATATTTTGCTCAAAATAGAGACGGATGGAAGGAGTTGGAAGAGGCCTATGTCCAAACGTGGACGATAGAAGGCTATGAAGAAGAAGAAGAAGTCAAAAAACAGCAATAGAATGTTACGAATAACGTCTCACCTCGTTGAGTGCTATTCACGTCACGATGAACTACCACAGAGAATTGAAGCACTATTGTAAAATAGTATTTCAACCAACTATGATAGTTATCGTTTTAGTCCAGGGTAATAAGGTTTTTTTCATGACACGCGAGCAGCCAGGGTACTGAAGCGTTTTTTCGACAGGTAGTACTAGTCCTGTCGCCAGGGGGGGGGGTACAACGGCCTTTTTAATTCAGATGGACTTACCCAAGTTTTTTTTATGTATTTTGGCCCGTAGAACACGAATTTTTTGGGTAACAGTTGATCCGGATGTCGATAAGGTTGTTATAAACAAAAAAGTAGAGGAATTACATAACAGCGATTTCTGGCAAAACAAAACAATTTTTTGTATTTTTTGGGTCATTCTAACCAAAAAATGTTCCTATAAGTTTTTTCGTAGGATGCATAGTTTTCGAGATAAACGCGGTTGAACTTTCAAAAAATCGAAAAATTGCAATTTTTGAACCCGAATAACCTTTGAATAAAAAATAAAATAGCAATTCTGCTTACCGCCTTTAAAATATTAAGTCAAATTATATCTGTTTTGAATATTTGCATTGCTAAAAATTTATTTTTTGATTGTTAAGAAAAGCTATAAAGACATAGTGTTTCCCGTGCCTAATACATGCGTTTAAATGCATGCTACGTAGAAATAGTCCCGCTTGCACTATTACCTCCTCTACCTATTCGTTCGATTTTAAATGAGAAATCATTGAAAACATCACTCAAGCACTAGGTGTTTATAGCTTTGTTTTAACAATAAAATAATCAATTTTTAGCAATACAAACAATTAAAACCGATATAATTTGACTTGAACTTTCAAATGCGGTAAGCAGAATTGCTATTTTATTTTTTAATCAAAAGTTATTCGTCTTCAAAAATTGCAATTTTTCGATTTTTTGAAAGTTCAACTGCGTTTATCTCGAAAACTATGCATCCTATGAAAAAAATTGTAGTAACATTTTTTGGTTAGAATGGCCCAAAAAATATAAAAAAATGTTTTGTTTTGCGAGAAATCGCTGTTATGTGATTCCTCAACTTCTTGGTTTATAACAATTTTATCGACATCCGGATCAACTGTTACACAAAAAATTCGTGTTCTACAGGTCAAAATAAATAAAAAAAACTTAGGTAAGTCCATCTGAATACAGGAGGCCGTTGTACCCCTCCTGGCGACAGGACTATACCTATAAGAGCAAATTGTAACTATTTCCTGCGTAGGATCTGGCGACCATTTTTATTTATATACAACTAAGTGTCAAAAAATGGCATTTTTCACTTTTTTTTCAAATCAATGGAAAACAGGGAAACTTATAGTTTTTTTAGTACAAATATCTTCGAGTTTATGCAAAATGCTTTAAAATGACGTATTACAAAGTTTGATATACACATTTATTGTTATTATAATTGCGAAAAAAGGTCGGAATTGCAAAAAAAATTATTTTAGCAATAACTGTTGTAAAAATTAGTGTACAGCTTTGAAATTTTTGTCAAATAAGGGGCTCTTTGGTGCTTAATATGTGATAAAAATTTCAAGGCGATTCATTCAATTCTTTAAATTTTGGTTTAAAAAAGTGAATGAAAAATGCATTTATTAGTAATAAATAATTATGCAAAGGTATCGTAAATCTTTCCGTATAAACTTTTTATTTTGTTATATAAGAAATTATACATATTTATTACAATTTTTTATCAATTATAATATAGATAACATTACTTGGTAGTTGTGCACTTAAAACAAGGTAAAAAAGTTAATTTTTTTGGAAAAAGTTATTTAAAAATTTTATAAAGAAAAATTGACGATGCTTTTGCATAATTATTTAACACTAATGAATGCATTTTTTTATTCATTTTTTTAAACCACGTTGAAAATATAGCTCATGCTCATTCATTTGACACCTGTGGAATGGTTCTAAGGCCATTTTTTTTCTGACTATGTTATTCCAAAAAAAATGCTCTCGTTTGAATCGTTTTGAAATTTTTATCATATATTAAGCACCAAAGAACCCCCATTTGACAAAAATTTCAAAGCTGTACACTCATTTTTACAACAGTAATTGAGAAAATATATTTTTTTGCAATTCCGAATTTTTTCGCAATTATATTAACAATAAATGAGTATATCAAACTTTGTATCTCGAAGCTATGTTTACTAAAAAAGTCATAAGTTTCACGGTTTTACGTTGATTTGAAAACAATGCTAAAATGCCATTTTTGACAGTTAATTGTTTATAAATAAAAATGGCCGTTAGATGCTACGCAGGAAATAGTTATAATTTGTTCCTATAGGTATTACCTGTCGAAAAAACGCTTCAGTACCCAGGCTGCTGAAGTGTCACGAACAGGGTATATTTTTGTCTTATTACCCTGGCCTATTTAGGCCAGATTTATATCAATCTCTCAGGTTGTGAGTACGCTTTGTCTTAATCAAAAATATGAAGGCTGAAAATTTAGATGGAAACAAACAAAACAATAAGTTAACTAACCAAGTTTATTTTTCGTTAAAAATATAAAGAAAATATAATAATATGCATACCTGAGGTGACTTCCAAAGCTTTCTTAAACATCTTCTCAGAGTAAACGTTGAACAGTAAAGGTGACAGAACACATCCCTGTCTTACTCCCTTCTCGATATTAATTTTTCCAGATGTTTTTCTTTTTATTCTTAGTTTAGCCTTTTGTTCTTGGTAGAGGTTTGAAATGATCCTTAAGTCTTTATCGTCGATATTACATAATCTTAAAATATCTATTAGTTTATCATATTTCACGAGTTCAAAAGCATTCTGAAAGGCTATATAACACGAGTATACATCAGAATTGACATCTCACATCTTTCAACTAGCACACGTATCGAAAAAAGTTCTTCTCTTGTTCCGCTGCCATTCTTAAAACCAAATTGAATTTGACCAGTGTGTTCGTCTAGTTTATTGTATGGTGTATTATTCATAGGAGAAGCTTTCAGCATATGATTCATCAGGATAATAATCCTATGGTCTTCACATTTCTTGGAGTTTCTCTTCTTTGGTAGTGGTATAAACACCGATGTCAGCCAATCATTTGGTATAATTGCTTCGTATATTTTGAATATATGGTCCATCATTATTTCCTACAGTGAAATTTGTTTTCCCCTAATAGTATGGTATAACTAGACCCAAACCCAGACATCCAAAGTGAAAGTTATCTTCCAACACCAAATTGTTCTATATGGTCCACATAATGTTCAGAAAAAAGTCACACCATTCTGAGCGTCTGGTTTGGTGGGGGGGGGAGAGGGGGAGAAATTGGTAAATTCGTAGTTTCTTAAGTTTTTCGTAAATATTTTTAAAACTATACGATTCAGCATACACAACCTGATATAAAAAAATGTTCTACATTAAATTTGAAATAAAAAAGGCCCTATGCATAATCCTTCTAAAATGGACGGTTTCAAAGTTACGGAGGTAGTATAATATAATTGGTCCAAAAAAAGGCCTAACCTAAACATCCAAAGTAAAAGTTTTCCTCCAACACCATATTATTCTATATGGTCCACATATTGTTCAGTAAAAAGTTGCAACATTTTAAGCGTCCGGTTTGGGGGGGGGGAGATGGAGGAGAAGTCGGTAAATTAGTAGTTTTTTATGTTTTTCGTTAATATTTCTAAAACTATACTTTAGCGTAAACCATTTTCTATAGAAAAATGTCCTACATGAAATTTGAAACAAAAAAGGTTGTATACATAATTGTTATAAAATCAACGGTTCCAGAGTTACGGAGGGTGAAAAGTGGAGGTTTTCGATATTTTTTGTATTTTTTGGGCAATTTCCTACTGATTTTCTTTAACAGGATTGTACAAAAAATATAAAAAGTATCGAAAACCTCTACTTTTCACTCTCCGTAACTCTGGAACCGTCGATTTTATAACAATTATGTATAGGATCTTTTTTGTTTAAAATGTTATATAGAACATTGTTTACGCTAAAGCATAGTTTTAGAAATATTGACGAAAAACTTAAAAAAACTACTAATTTATCGACTTCTCTCCCATCTCCCCCCCCCTCAAGCTGGACGCTCAAAATGTTGTAACTTTTTACTGAACCATATGTGGACGTGGACCATATAGAACAATTGGGTGTTGGAGAAAAACTTTTATTTTGGATGTCTGGGTTAGGCCTTTTTTTTGTACCAATTATAGTATACTCTCTCTGTAACTTTGGAACCGTTCATTTTAGAAGGATTATGCATTGGACCTTTTTTTATTTCAAATTTAATGTAGAACATTTTTGTATACAAGGTTGTTCATGCTAAACCGCATAGTTTTAGAAATATTGACGAAAAACGCAAAAAACTACGAATTCACCGATTTCTCCCGCCTCTCCCCCACCCCCAAACCCGACCCTCAAAATGGTGTGACCTTTTTCTGAACATTATGTGTACCATATAGAACAATTTGGTATTGGAGGATAACTTTCACTTTGGATGTCTGGCTTATGCAATCTTTTGGATCAATCTTATCATATTACAACATGTTTCATATGAAATACCTCCAAATTTAGGTAAAAAATAAGTTAACTAATATATTTTAGTCACTTATAAAAGTGTTCCTCTCTATAGAATTTGATCAATTACTTTCTCTTTAAGGGTTGCCAACCTTATTCTCCTATTATTTTAAATCAAATACACGATAACAAATGATACTTAGAGACTGCCACTAATCAGGATAATGGTATCTGAAGAACAAACTGAAAGCGGAGCCCATCAATAAATGTCACAACCTGACAACCAAATCTGATAAGTAGATAAACCGCACTATATTCTAATTTATCTTTGATAATATTGATATATGGACTAGCCAAAATGTACCAATTGTATCCGATTTTGCACTAATAACTGAAATATCGGTTTCACTATAAAATTATGAAATGGTGTACAAATTTATTGGTGCAATTTGTGTGGAAATAGGAAATAAATAAATGGTATCATCTAGTTAAGGATGTACCTATGTATATGATTAAACTTTATTTATTTAGCGTATGGACTTTACAGTACGATAAATACACAAATATAATATATTATTCAAACACTAAAATATAATGAATGAAACATGAAACAAAATCTTAATGTCTAATTTACATAGCGATTCAATTGCTTCTGGGAAATATTCCACAAAAGCCTGGAAGTTTCCACGGTAGGCACAATGTAGGCAGTCTGAAACACAATGGCTTATGGTCTGTCTAATATGAAATTCACACTGGGATTGCAGTACGGTAAAGATAGGAATGTGCATTCAGTGTTGCCACAGTTCCTGTGCGACGCTCTTGAGAGAGCAATCGACAACTCGTGAATACCGACAACCCTGTGCGTTTATTCGCTATTAGAGATGTATTGCCCTATCTTAGCTGTACGGAATTCTCGGTGTGAATTTCTCAATAGATGACCCGCAATCGCACTGTGGATATTCCGCACGAGCGCATTTGAATAGAGAATCATCAGCCTCGCCCAGGTGGACCGGGGCAGATTTGATCCGATGAAACCCCGAGTTGGGGTGGATATCTGAATATAGGCTGCTGCTATTGTTGGCATCCATCTTGTTGACCATTGCCTATGTATATCATAGAAATCGCCAATTTTTTGGGCAGATCTGATTGAAGGATTTCTAGATCTCAGCCGCTGGTGCTCTTTTGACTGGTATGTCTGGTATTTCTTTATGGATTGGTAATTTCACGTTGACTACAATTTTCTGATACTCTCTTGCTAATGCTGCTGTACGGCGTAGATCTGGTTGAGCAATATTGCTCAAAGTAGGCAGCCATCTCACTGGGGTTAATTTTATTGTTCCAGTGATTATTCTCATGATTTGATTAAGTTAGAAATCGATTTTGTTTGTATGTGCACTATTTAGCAATACTGGTGTACAATATTCTGCCACTGAAAACACCAAAGCTAGAGCAGAAGTCCTAAGGGTATCTGCAGAAGCACCACAAGTTGCTCCAGTTAGTTTTGTTATTATATTGTTTCTTGTTCTCAGTTTACTGCGTTTGTAAGATGACTTTTGAAGGTGAGTGTTCTATAAAGTGTGACGCCTAGATATTTGGGGTTGTTGTTATGTTTGATAGCTTTATCATTTAGAGTTATATTAAGAGTATCGCCCGCAAGTTGACTCGACAGGTAAAAGAGACAGGTTTCAGTTTTGCTTGTGTTAGGATGTAATCGCCAGTTCTTAAAGTAGTTACTTAGTGTAGTTAGGTCCTCGTTTAGAGCTCTTTTTCCAGCTTTACTATTATCTTGGAATCCAATGGCCAGATCCCCAGTATAAGCGAATTTTTTCGATTTTGTTTCAGGTATATCTGCCGTATAAACGTTAAATATTAAAGGAGCTAGCACTGAGCCTTGAGGTAAACCGTTGAGAAGTTTTCTGACGTTACTCCGTGCATGATTTATATATACCTGAAACAGTCTATCAGTTAGTAGACTGTTTATCAGCTGACAAGTTTTAAGGCAGGATATGATTTTCATCAACGTATAAAAAATAAGGAACTATCTCCACAAAGTGTCATAGGCAGCCGTAAGATCTATAACTGTTATAGCAGATTTTTCACGTCTATCAAAGCCAGCTTTGATAAATGTAGTTAAGGACAGAACTTGGTCACAGCACCTTCGTCCTCTTCTAAATCCAGCTTGCTTAATTGGTACAGCGTCCTCAATGGTGTTACATATTCGGTTATTATAAGAGTCGTTCTAGTAATTTGTAATAGCTACTGAGTAAGGCCATAGGCCGGTAACTTTCAGGCAGATTGTTGTCTTTGCCGGGCCTCTGGATTGCGATAATTTTTGGTCTTTTGAATTCTGATGGTAGTACAGCTGTAGCCACAATGTCGCTAAAGAATTTTTTGAGCCACTGTCGTGTTTTTATACCAGTGTGGACTATAAACTCAGGATACATTCCATCGCTTTTCCATGTTTTGCTTTGGTTAAGCGCTTTGTTTATTTCATTCAATGAGAAGGCACGGGAGTATTCTGAGGTTGCTGGAGTATTTGCTTTAAGTTGTTTAAGAGCTCTTCTTACGGTCGATGTATGAGTTTTCTCAGATGGAGCTCGAGAGTTCTCAATTATTATATTGGCTATATAATTTGGCTCAATTGTTGATTTGTTTAAGTGTTTTGCTATGCTTGCTTCGCCAAGTTTGCGGATCAGTGCCCATGCCTTCCGACTGGAACGGAAGAAATTAATATGTTGTACGGTAGACTTCCATTTATTAAGTCTAGTTGAGTTCAGTGACTTAAGTAAGTTGTCACCAATTTCGGAACCTTCTGATTTCAAAAATTCGTCATGTAGTTTTTGGCTTTCATTTGTCCAGCCTGTCCAGCATGAATTAACTTTATAATATGTGAAACGATAAAAAATATGTCAGTTTTATTAAGACTCTGTGGGGAACACTATCGAGTTTATACAGTATATCCCTGTAAGTTGTATCCATATGGAAAACCTTTTTATTTTTAATTTTACGAAATAAAATATTCTTCATAGAAAGCTCTACATGGTCCAAAACCGAAGATACAATCATCATATATTAAATTTTATGAATATTATACGAGATATGTCAAAAAGTTTGTATTTCACTCAAGAGTAAAGTAGCTTTATTTTTCACAATATTGAAAATTGCTATTATGAAAAGTTGTTTGGAATTAAAAACTATAATCTAATATGCAATTACGTCCTTGTAATAAAAAAAATTGAGAAATTATGGACAACATAACATTAATTTCAATTATAGACGGTCTCGTCTCGTAAATAAATGTCGTAGTACCTATGCGTAGCCCGGATTCACCACTAAATTCAAAGCAATTCAATTCCCCACTCTCCCGCGTCTATACTCACCTCCTTCGTCCTAGCATTCATTAGTCTATTGCTTAGTGCCGGCGTGTTCACATCGACTTTAGTACTCCCGTTTATCGGCATTTCGGTTTTTTGTGTGTTTACCGTGTTATTTTCCCCATTATGTCGTTACGAAGACACTCTTCCACCGACCAGGATGTATTATCGGAGATTCTAAGGTCGGTAAAATCATTTGATATAAGATTAAAACAAATTGAAAACGAAAGGCGTTCGCCGCATCGTAGTCGTTCCAGACATAGATCGAAAACATGGCGAAATCGCTCGTTTTCTCGCCGTTTGAATTCGTCTGATAGCAGTGGTGGTTCTGGCGCCAGAACCTACCACCGAGATGATCGTGAAAGAGTGAGACGGAAGGGCTCACGTCATCGTCGCCGGGTGCTGCCGACATCATCGTCCTCTAACTCTAGTAGATCGCCGTCAAGGGAGAGAGGGGACTTGGCGCAACCGAATGTAAATAAACATCTGGTGGAGGTCGTTGACGGTAAGTTGAACTTTATAACGGTTTTAGTTATTGACATATTGTATAATGCTCTCGCGCTAATAATTAGGAAGGTAGGTAGGAGTTAGATGTAAAGCAGTAATATGCAGGGTGATTCGTACCAGTATACAAGATATATTATAATATTATGCCCTAGTGATGGGGCCGTGATAAAGACAGTGAGTTCTTATCACTACAGAGTTTATTTTGCTTTCTTTTTGCCCTAGTGATGAGGCCGTGATACAGTCAGTGGGTTCGTATCACTACAGGGTTCATTTTTGCAATATTTCGCCCTAGTGAGGGGGCCGTGATACAGACAGTGAGCTCTTATCACTACAGAGATTATATTGCAAAATATTTTGCCCTAGAAGGGGGTGGTGATTTTGGGCAGTGGCTTCGTATCACCTGCGCTTTGCATATTTATGCTTTCTTGACCTTTAGCGCTAGGGTAGTATAAACACTGTGTTTTATGGCAGTCTGGCAAGGGTTGCTTTTTATTTTATTTGCAATATTATTACCTTAGTGAACAAATTCAGTAAGGCTGCTAAGCTGTATTATTTTAAATTATATCGAGAGCATTATATATTCGGGCATTCTCTTGTGGTTTAAATATGAAAATGGCTATCAACTGCTTCCTTTTGCAGATGTACATATGATCTCAGAAAACGATTTGCATCCAGTTGGTGGTATGGATCTCCAAGAGCCCCCAAACAAACAGCTGCAGGCTCTTTTGGGCGATGAGTGTGAAACTCCGATTCTTTTTGCGCCATCATTACATAATGATATTGCCAGCCGCTGGAATGTTATATTAAGGAAGGGTTTGGACTTGGACAAAAGGAAGGAGGTTATAGCTAAGTACGCTCCACCAGAAAACTGTAAAAATGTTTTGCCTCCTAACCTTAACCTTCATGTTAAAGGAGCATTAACAGACTCGAATGAGAGAAGGGATGCTCGTCTTTCCAGTTTACAGAGCCAGGTGGGTGCCGGAATTGCAGCTATTGGCAAGGTCTTATCTAGCCTTTATGAAAAAGGCGAGGAAAGAGATAAGGAGAATATTCAAGCGCTTAGTGATGCAGGTCGCATTCTGGCGGACGTTCATTACCAGGAGACTATATCTCGTAGAGATCTGGTGTTGTTAAACATCAACAAGGATTTAAGGGACACGCTTTCAGAATCCCCTCCCGATGAATGGCTTTTTGGTGGTAATTTGGAGGAGGCAATTAAGGCCAAGAAGACCATTGACATTTCCAGCCAGCAGCTAAGATCCAAGAAGGGGGTTAGAAAACCGCTTATCAAGAATCAGTCTTTAAACTCTGCGCGTCCACTCAGGTTGTCAAATCGGGGAGCTTACAGGAGTGGACCGCCGCAGCCTCGACAAGCTCCGCGACCAAGGACCCAGTTCCGGAAAAAACCAGATCAGTGGCAGATGAGAAAGGACAGGCGTCACTAGAGGCAAGTAAATATGCAGGTCGCTTAAAATTTTTTATAAATAGGTGGAAAGATATTACCAAGGATAACGTTGTTTTATCTTGGCTGGAAGGTTATTCCATTCCCCTTATAAGTATGCCTAATCAAACCTATGTATGCGCTGAACATAAATGGTCTCCCTTGGAGAGGCTTGTAATAAAACACTCTGTAAATGACCTTTTGTTATCTGGTGCAATTAGTTCTGCATCTCCATGTGAGAATCAATTTGTGTCAAACATTTTTCTAGTGCCAAAGACCGATGGGTCATATAGGCTTGTTTTAAACTTGAAAAATTTTAATAGGTTTGTGAAAACTAAACACTTCAAAATTGAGGACAGGAAAACTGTCTCTAGTTTAATTATACCCAATTGCTACATGGCCACGGTGGACCTTAAGGATGCATACCTGCTTGTCCCGATAAGAGAAGGTCATAGGAAATATTTAAGGTTCTTTTTTGAGGGCTCTTTATACCAATATAATTCCTTGCCTTTCGGTTTAAGCTCCGCTCCTTTTGTATTTACAAAAATAATGAGGCCTGTTGTATCATTCTTGCGAGAGAGAGGCTATACTTCGGTGATTTATTTAGACGATATCTGGCTGCTGGGTAACTCATTTGATGAGTGTTTAGAAAATGTTCAGACAACCGTTGGGCTATTAGAATTTCTGGGATTTGTGATTAATTATAAAAAATGTTGTTTAATACCATCTCAGCGCTGCACATACTTGGGATTTACATATAATTCTCTCTCTATGTTGTTGGGCCCTACAGATAGGAAACGCAAATATTTAATGGACTGTGTTTTGAAGATTACTAAGAAAAAATCTTGTAAAATACGGGAATTATCTCAGTTGATCGGCAAACTCGTTGCTGTTTGTCCGGGCATTAAATATGGTTTTCTTTACACTAAAATCTTAGAACGTGCAAAATTTTTAGCTCTTAGAAAATCAGGAGGTAATTATAACGCCATTATGACCTTGCCCGAATCTATTCTTATTGACTTAAGATGGTGGACTGACCACTTACCTCTGGCGACAAACTCCATTCGAGTTGATTCGTTTTGTCTTGAAATTTTTTCGGATGCATCCTTGACAGGATGGGGTATATATCAAAAAGACTCCAGGTGCAGCTATGGGTTTTGGTCGGAGGCTGAGGCTCACTTCCACATTAATTACTTGGAATTGCTGGCATTATTTTTTGGTTTAAAATGTTACGCGGGACATTTAAAAGATTGCCATATATTGTGCAGAGTTGATAACACTACGGCAATGGCCTATGTTAATCGGATGGGTAGTATTCAACATCCTAACCTTAATGCTCTTGCCAGAGAAATTTGGCAGTGGTGCGAGCAGAAAAACATTTATATTCGTGCTGCGTACATTCCATCAGTGGATAATGTGGAAGCGGATATAGCCTCTCGACAACTTAAAATAGAAACGGAGTGGAGCTTGTCTAATTATGCTTTTCATAAAATTGTAGAAACTTTTGGTGTTCCAACCATTGACCTTTTTGCTAGTCGATTGAATAAAAAATGCAAAAGATTTGTATCTTGGTTGAGGGATCCAGAGGCATGCTCCGTTGATGCCTTCACCATATGTTGGCAAGGCCTGGAATTTTATGCTTTTCCGCCCTTTTCTTTAGTACTTAAAGTTTTGCAAAAAATTGTTTGTGATCAAGCGGAGGGTATTGTTGTGGCACCCTTCTGGCCCTCTCAGCCATGGTATCCCCTGTTTTTATCTCTATTGGTTGGAACACCTCTAATTTTCGAGCCATCTAACGACTTAATTTCTTTTAACAGAACTCCTCACCCGCTATCCAAAGACCTTTCCCTGGTGGTCGGGAGGTTGTCCTGGAAGCGCTCAGGTTGAAAAAAGTACCAGCTCAGTCTTTGGATATATGTGTCGCCTCCGTTACAACTGCAACCATTAATCAGTATGCGTCTGGTTTAAAGGCTTGG
Organism: Diabrotica virgifera virgifera; assembly: GCF_917563875.1. Lineage (NCBI taxonomy): Eukaryota > Metazoa > Arthropoda > Insecta > Coleoptera > Chrysomelidae > Diabrotica > Diabrotica virgifera. The sequence goes on from NC_065443.1 coordinate 71,308,849, forward strand.
TGGGAGTTCTGTCAGGCAAAGAAACTGGATCCTTATACTGTGGAGGTCGCGAACGTCTTAATATTTTTAGCCGAGCTTTTTAATAAGGGGGCCTCTTATAGCCTTTTAAACACCTATAGATCGGCTATCGCACAAATTTCTGGCCCAGAATTGGCCCAGGATTTTCGCTTAAAACGATTTTGTAAGGGTGTTTTTGGTCTTAGACCTACGCGTCCCAAGTATGAGTTCTCTTGGGATCCTGCGCAGGTTTTGGATTTTGTCCGTAGCTTAGAGACCAGCTCAATATCATTGGAGTTACTTTCGCTAAAATGTTGCATATTATTGGCGTTGGCTACGGGACAGCGCATTCAGACTTTACATAATATTGAGATTTTGAATATTCAGGTTTTGGACAAACAAATTTGTATTAAGGTCCCTAGTCGCTTAAAGACTTCCGGTTATAATAAGTCCCAGCCTTTTTTAATTATTCCATTTTTTGACAATGATACAAATATTTGTGTAGCTAGAACGCTAGTTGCTTACTTGGAAAGAACCCGAGAATTAAGAGGTTCTTGCCAGTACTTATTCATAACTTTTAAGAAACCTCACCATAGGGCCACAAGACAGACCATAGGGCGTTGGTTAAAAAATATCTTAAGATCTAGTGGAATAGATACTAACACCTTTTCTGCTCATAGTACCCGGCATGCGGCTACCTCAGCAGCGGCTAGAAAGGGAATTAGTTTCGATACCATAAGACTAGCTGCTGGTTGGTCGGAACGCTCAAGAACGTTCGCTACGTTTTATAATAGACCGTTAGCGCCTGAGAGCTCATTTGCTAGAGCTGTCCTTTCATCGGATTAATGGTCAGGGATAATTATTTTCATATTTTCTTCTTATTTGTAGGGTATTTAAGTTTAGTCGCCTTTTTTTTTGTGTACTATACATTTGTTTCCAATGTTGTTTCCTTTGCTACCAGGATAATAAATGTTTGAGTGACGTTGTTGCAAAATTTCTTTAAAGATCTACGACATTTATTTACGAGACGAGACCGTCTATAATCACAAGATTAAACGAACTTACCTAAGTGAAGTTTGATCTTGATTATAGGAAGGTCTCGTCGAAGTAAATAAAACCCATCCCTACCCAAATTTAGCTATCCCCCTTTGGATTTGCAACAAGAGACAGGAGCTTTTAAAATGACTAATGAATGCTAGGACGAAGGAGGTGAGTATAGACGCGGGAGAGTGGGGAATTGAATTGCTTTGAATTTAGTGGTGAATCCGGGCTACGCATAGGTACTACGACATTTATTTACTTCGACGAGACCTTCCTATAATCAAGATCAAACTTCACTTAGGTAAGTTCGTTTAATCTTGTGATTATGATAACTCTTTTATTATTAATTTTACGAAAAAAAGTTATTCTTAATAAAAAGTTGTGCATTGTCTAAAATCTAAAATACAACGATCTTATATCAAATTTTATCAGTTTTATACGAGGTATGTCAAAGTAGATAAATTTAGATCAAAAGTAAAGTATCTTAATAGTTCAGAATATTTTCAATTAGAAGAATGTAAGTACATACTGAAACATAGTTTTTAATTTTAAATAACTTTTCATAATAACAATTTTCGATATTGTGAAAAATAAAGGTATTTTACTCTTGAGCGAAATTCATATTTTTTGACATACCTCGTATAAAATTGATAAAATTTTACATAAGATGGTTATATTTTAGGTTTAAGACCATGCAGAACTTTTTATTAAGAATCACTTTTTATTCTAAAATTAATAATAAAAGAGTTATCAGAATTGAAATAATTGAAAATATTAGTTATCCATAATTTTTCAAAAAAAAATTCAATTAGAAGGATGTAATTGCATACTAGAATATAGTTTTTAATTCCAAACAACTTTTCATAATAGCAATTTTCAATATTGTGAAAAATAAAGCTATTTTACTCTTGAGTGAAATTCAAACTTTTTGACACACCTCTTATAATATTCATAAAATTTGATATTTGTTGGTTGAATCCTAAGTTTTGGACCATTCAGAGCTTTTTATGAAGAATAATTTTTTTCGTAAAATTAGTATTAAAAAAGTTTTCCATATGGATACCACTTACAGGGACATAATGTATATGTAAGTGATAACTTTGAGATGTGACAATATCATTCTTCTTAAACGTTTTTAAATGTTTAAATGTTTTTTTTATTTTGTATCATATTTTATGTTTGAATTTCTTTGAATTGTGTCTATGGGGGTGTTATGTAAAATGATAATGTATATTAATCCAATACAAATTTTTGTTGTTTTATCTGTTTAACTGTATATTTATGTTCCAATACTGTCCCATTTTCTATTATGTCCCTAGTTTATTATGTCTCTAGGTGTGTTTAACTTTTCTTCATGATACGTATAATTCAGTGCTTTTAAGATCAATATATTATTATATACTTTTAGCTTAATCTTTTTCGATTAAAAGTCGTCAAATATTAATAAGAGAGTCAAATTTAATTAACTATATAGTAAAAGAGCACTTTAAACTCAATTGATTTGTCACGTAAAAATATTAAAGTTTCTTCATTTTTGTTACAGGAGAGGTGGAAAGACTTCTTCGGGAGTACACCCAGAATCAGGAAATGGTTCGAAATATCGGCTCCCATTACTATCAGATTATCTATCCTGTACAGTTACGCCAGCACAAGAAAATGGGAATATCGACTAGGGAGATCGGTTCGTCTAAGGTACGCAAAGCCAGGAGTACGGTATGTCACTGCACTTTTTCATCTCATTCTTAGTCACTGACTTCAATAAAAATAAAAGATTTAGCCAAAATACGCTTGTGAAAAATATTTCCATTTGGTCGTTTTGCCAGTGTACAGATATACGCTTAAACTATTAATAGGAAATTTTTGAAAAAATTCAATAATTTTAACACCAATACAACCAGAAGCATAATACAAAAAACTTCAACTACTTAGCATAAAATGTTTGAAACAATGCTCTAAAATTACAATACCAATTTTACTTCAAATGCGCTTAGCTGTGTTAAATAAGGCAGACAGAATTGTTGATATCCGTTTTTAAACTGTACCTTAAGTTCATCGTTGGTGCTTATTCCCAACAATTCCTCTTGTAATGTAACATCCGTTTCTTCAATATCATCAACTGGATTGATAATCCAATGCGGTTTAAAGGATTAAAGGGACAATATCACAGCAACAAAAATTACGTTAGTAATTAACTTCTCTTCTACACGCTTCTTCTTTAAGTGCCGTCTACCAATCAAAGGTTGGATATCTACCGGTGCTTTGAAGATTTTTGGGGAACTGCATTTAAACCAGTCCCTTTAATTTTTTTCAATCATCACACTCTCCTTTATATACTCCTCCCTCCTCTTATATTTCCCAGTATTATCAGTCTTAGTATTTCCTATCGTTATAACCTTATTATGTGTCCTAGATATTGTAACTTTCTTATTTTCATTGTGTTCCTTATTTCGTATCTGTACCCACTTCTCACAATCTTCCGTGTTCGTTTTCTTCTGTGTCCACGCTATTCTAAGCGCCGCGTCGTTTTGTAACACCACAGTTCACATGCCTGTAGCTGGTTTATGTGTTCTTGCTTCAATGTTCAGCTTTCAAGTCTACAGTGCGTCCATAAAGTAACGCATAAATTCATTATTTCGTAAACCGGCCACTTTAAGGAAAAATCCCGAAACAGGTCGATTTTTATTTTTAAATTACGATTTTTTGGCATAAATATCATACTAGTGACGTCATCCATCTGGGCGTGATGACGTAATCGATGATTTTTTTAAATGAGAAGAGGGGTCATAAACATTTTTTTCCAATAATATAAACAAATATTTTTTTAATTAAATTAATTGACACAAAAAGATGAATGTATGTAATTTGTTTAATTGTTAATACATTTTACTGCTGTCAGAACACAGAAAAATGTTTTATTTAAAAAATAAACATTGATTTTCGCTTAAACGAAATGTTCAAACTGTCAAGAAAAGAAGCAGGTGGGTGGCAGTTTAACATTGAATTTAAGCGAAAAGCAAAATTTATTTGTCAAATAAATATTTTTTCCTGTTTTCTAACAACAGTAAAACGTATTTTGGATTAAATAAATTATATACATTCTTCTTTTAGTCTCAATTAATTTAATTTAAAAAAAATTTGTGAACACCCTATATAAATAATTATGTTAATGTTTATATTATTGAATAGAGAATTGAATGCCCTTTCAAATGAGCTATCACATGACCCATATTCTCAATTAAAAAAATCATCGATTACGTCATCACGACCAGATGGATGACGTCACTAGTATGATATATGCCAAAAAATCATAATTTAAAAATAAAAATCGACCTGTTTCGGATTTTTTTCTTAAAGTCGCCGTTTTACGAAATAATAAATTTATGCGTTACTTTATGGACGCACTGTATATTGCAGTATCGAAAACACGTAGCATCTTAGATTACTCCCAGTTCTAATTTAAGGCCTTTGTTGCACGGAGTTTTTTTTTCATTTTTATCTGGCCTTTAAGGACCTATTATCCTGGCCCTCATTTCTGCTGTTTGATAATTATTTTTTGAAATTTATCAACCCTTTTGAATTTATCAACCCTTTGTATTTGCATTTATCAACCCTTTTTATCAATAAATCTATGAAATTTATGTTTGTTTCTATATATGTTTTCTTAGTTATTATCGTATATTTAGTCATTTTTATATTAATTTTTAGTCCATATTTTTCAAATAAGCTGTTTCTTATGTTTAGTAGTAATTGAATTTGTTCAGTAGAGCATGCCATAATCATGGTGTCATCTACATATTATGTTGCTAATGTTTCTTCAAAAATTATTGTTAAACTTTACTATTATCCATCGAATAGTAATCGAGACATAAAACATCCCTGCCTAACTCCCCTTCTGATTTCAATTTCTAGACTAGGTTCGTCATCTATTATTATCTTTGCCCTTTGATCATACTAAAGGTTGGATATCAATGTATAATACTCTAAAGTATTAAATCACTTTTCGAGCAATAAACAAATTGAGAATCACACAATCGACGTCAAATTTCCCAAACGATAAGGCATTTGAAAAAAAAATAATTAGGTGTAAAGATTATAAAAGCTAATGGTTTAAGCATACTATATTATTTTAAAAATTAAAAAATTTAAAACAAACGAATTTTGGCTTTTGTTAATACCAAAACTTTGGATGTCATATCATAAACGCTGTTAAATATGCACATTCGCTACATTTGATATTTCTTTTGTTACTTAAAACCAGCATAACAATATACAGAGTTATTGACTACGTTATAAACATCAGATATTTCAGATTAAAAAAGAAACATTTTAATTGGGTTGTAATATTTTTCCCAAAATTTAGACAATTTCGATATTGTAGCAACCTTGTATTCTAAATTGGACAAAGTTATTTTAAATAAAATCCACAAAATAAATGACACTTCGTTAGTACAATAGAGAAAACCAGATCATTTTTTTGGAGGACATTATAATAACTATTTCTCGGGTCACTTAAAAGCTATTAGTGTAGGAAACAGAGGTTGAACTTCGCAAAATAGACACAAGTACGGTTTAATTTTTTTTCTGGTATATCAAGGGGTACTTGTTATGAGGCTAACTTTTGCTTAAAAAATTTCGTCCCTGAACCCCCTTTTCATCCCTTTAAAGGGGGTAATTTGTGGTTTTTGCGAAACGTAGCCCTTCCTGTACGTTTTGCAAAAAATTTACTTAAGAGCACACAGTAGCGATCAACAGGTAGCAACAAACGCGGTCCAAGATTGCGAAATTTCTGCGAACATTCAAAAGTGAGGCAACAGTGCGTCGGTAATTCGACACTGACAGTGACGTTTATACTATCAAAATAGTTATTTATGAAACAGTTCGTGAAGTATGCTCTTTGCGAACGCACGCGATGTTTAGAGCACGAGCGACAACGGAGCAAGTGCTATACATCGCGTAAGTTCGCAAAAAGTACTTCACGCACAGTTTTATACAATATTTTATTTATGCTGAACAAATAAAAGAACTGTAACTCTTCGTCACTGGAATTTATTTATATTTTACAATTTTTAGAACTTTGAAATTTAAAAATTCTAACTTCTTTCAAACCAAAAAACTGTTAAAAGTTTTGTCGTAATTTATTGCTCATTATGTCATCACCATGACAACGCGAAAGTTAAGGATATTTGATTATATGAAAGTGTGTCAAAGACAGTGCGAAATGTAAGTCCCATTTAAAATACATTGTTACTTCACGCACACTTTAAACAATTCACGCACTGCTATCTATAATGGCAGTTTTCACAAACTAAAAACTTATACATAATATGACATAAAGTAGATAAACCATAATTTTTATACATATAGGCGCGAAATGTTGCCAATCAGTGACGTTCGATTTCTTGTTATAAAAAAATTGATTTTTAGTATTTCCAATGTGACACAAAATCTAGGCACGGGTAATATAGAGTAATTTCAACATACTAACACATTTCTGAAATTGGGCTCTGTACCGCCATTCTCTATTATATTACGAATATTTATGTGTGCCAAATATTTTGACACAATATTCAAAATTAGAGTCGCAATCTTGGAACGCGTTTGTTGCTACCTGTTGATCGCTACTGTTTGGTCTTAAGAGTAAAATAAAGAGGAATATATTTCCTACTACTTATTTCCCGACAGCATATGTCTATCATCCACCGTTTAGCGGGGGTGGTGCCCCGAAATTGACAAGTTTAAAAAAAATGTTTTAAAAAAATTATTTTTCCCTAACTGTAATGAAAATTAAGAAAAAACACCCGGGAGATTAATCATAAATAAGTGGCTGATTTTTTGGTATAGGTTTAATTTAAGGGCAATTGCCGTTTCTTTAATTACAGGTTGTTACATTTTAAAAAACCCCTTTTAATACCATCTGAACCGCCTATGCTAGAGTAAAAAAACTTTTAGCGATTATCCATGTACTGGTGTTATTTACAAATTTCTATAATGCGCCCCCATTTTTTTTCCGGAAACACCCCAAAAAAGGAGAATTAATAAAGAAAGTGATTTTTTTCGAATCCTTCGCACGCCATGTGCTTTATTCAAATGCTTTATATATCAATTTGTGCACGTTCTTATTACCCATGCATGGACACCAAAAGCGATTTCTTAATGCAACTCCTATAGCCAAAAAAAAATAAAATAAAGGGGGGGTTGAAAAAAATATTGTTTTTTGCTTTATGACGCATATGGACATATGCTCCATCAATAGGGTTTCTCATAAATATATATGATTATTGCAACATCCCTGCAGAAAATACCCCTATTTTTGAAAATATACTGCATAAACTAACCCTATCCCTTGGAGAGCATGTTTTGGCAATTTTCTCCTTACCTATGCATTTTTTTAAAACAAAACTTTTACAGATTTAAAGACCACTATTTTCTCTACAAATAAGCTCCTATGAATTTCTTTCGTATAAGCAACCGTTACGGCACAGTAGCGCAGGAAACCTCAGAAATGCTTTGGCTGGCTCCAGTTTTTGTTTTTTTTTTTCGTCACCTATTCATTTTATGGATAACGTACTTTTGGAAAATAAAAGAACACACTGTCTGCTACACATTATAACCTATGCATATTTTATTTTCTTTGCACCCTAAAGCCACAGCGGTGGCCCAAAATAAATGTTTGATTATATTCCGGGAAAAATATGGGGGGCATTATACAAATTTATAAATAACACTAGTATATGGATAATCTCTGAAAGTTTTTTCACTATAGCATAGGCGGTTCAGATGGTATAAAAAGGGGTTTTTTTTTAAATGTAGGTAACACCCTGTAATTATAAAATTTGCAATTTTTTTCAATGAAACCTATAGCAAAAAATCAGCCACTTATTTGTTATTAATTGCCGCAGGGTTTCTACTTAATTTTTATTACAGTTAGGGAAAAATATATTTTTTTAAAAACACCTTTTTTAAAAATTTGTCAAATTTGAGGCGCCACCCCCGCTAAATAGTGGTTGATAGACATAAGCTGTCGGGAAAAAAATAGTAGGAAATATAGTCATCTTCATTTTACTATTAAGTAAATTTTTTGCAAAATGTACAGGAAGGGCAACGTTTCACAAAAACCACAAATTACCCTACCCCCTTTAAAGGGATGAAAAGGGGGTTCCGGAGCGAAATTTTTTAAGAAAAAGTTAGTCTCATAATAAGCACCCCTTGATACCTCTCTCTCTCCTGTCGTTTCCCCATTACTGAGGATCGTGATTTCTTCCAATATTCCTAAAAATGTTTCTCCATTGGTCTCTATCTTCAGCTAATCTAAGAGCTTCGCAGAATGAGTTTTAATATTGAGTGGGTTTAGAATGGAAACGTTTGTCCTATGAGGTGGCCAAGGTATGCGCAGCATTCTTCTCCAGCACCACATCTCAAAGGCATCAATTTTTTGGCGCTCGCATGCGCGAAGAGTCTAAGTCTCTGCTCCGTATAGAAATATTGAGAATACAAGGGCATTCACCAGTCTCATCTTGATATTTTAAGAGGTAGATCTGTCTTTCCAAACTTTAGTTAGGCGACTCATCGCATTTTTTGCCATACCAATACGTCTCCGAACTTCTGTTTCACAGTTACCATCGTTAGTTATACTAGACCAGAGATAGACAAAGGTGTTTACTATCTGGTATTCCTGTAATATGTTAGTCAGTTGAATAGTGTCAAATCTGTCGACCACCATTATTTTTGTCTTAGCTTTATTGATTTTCAGACCAACTTTATTGCTTTCGTACTCAACTCTTCGCAGAAGATCTAATATTTCTTGCTCATTTGCTGCTATAAGTGTAGTGTCATCAGCAAATCTTAAATTGGAGAATTTCCTACCAGCTACTTTCCTACTCCAGAATTTCCTACTCCACCGGCCCATCCTTCTAAAACCACCCTCATGACATGTTCACCATAAATGTTAAATAAGTCAGGTGACAACACGCATCCTTGTCTAACACCTCTCTCGGTCTTCAATTGGTTTGAGAACGTCTGATCTAGTCGTACTGTCGCTATATTAGACTGGTACAGATTTTTAATAAGTGTCACCAGGTTCATTGGTGCGCCCATTTCTATTAAAATTGACCACAGATTTATCCAGCTTACACAATCAAATGCCTTTTGGTAGTCAACGAAGCATATAATCATAGGTACTTGAAATTATCTAGACTTTTCAATGAGTTGTCTCAGGTTCAGGATTTGTTCCCTTGTACCTTTGCCCTTTACAAACCCCGCTTGTTCCTGAGGTATTTGGTAATGTAGATAGGTTTTTAATCTGTTTTTGATGATATGCAACAAGATTTTACTAGCATGTGTTATTAGTGACAGTGTGCGGTAATTTTCACATCTGGTAGTAGTTCCTTTTTTGTGTAGTGGGATATAAATTGAGGTACACCAATCAGATGGCCATTTTCCTGAATTCCAAACAGCGACACAGATAGAATGGATGATACGTAATCCTTTGTCACCTAGTAACTGTAGTATTTCACATGGTATTGAATCAATGCCTGGGGATTTATTTCTCTTTAGTGATTTAATTGCATCTTTGACGTCAGCGAGTAAAACAGTAGGTTCTCTAGGGTAGTCAGAAGGCCACTGATTTTCTGCTGATACCTCGTTATTTTAATATAGCTCGCCACAGTAGTTTCGCCATGTTTCCAATATTTCATCAGTATCGGTCTTTAAATTACCTTCCTTATCTATTACAGACCACGTTTGAGGTTTAAATTCTCTGTTAAGGAGTTTGATCTTCTGGAATAAGTCCCTCCGTTCATTTCGACAGCCATGTTCCTCTATCTCTCTGCATATTTGAGAGATGTAATCAGCTTTATCTTTGGGGCACTGTTTTCTGATTTCTCTCGAAAACGCTCTGTATTCATCGTTTGTTCCGTATCTAGTTTTATGTTCTTTTCTGCGTTGAATCACAGTCCACGTATTATCGGATATCCATGGCTTACAGCCAGTGGAAACCGCTGCCTCACAGTCTTTTGCAGCCTCGATTACCTTATCTTTCAGATAGATCCAAGTGCTCTCAGGGTCACTATCTACTTGGTCTAAAGAAAGAGCATCTTCTAGGTTTTGTTGGAAGTCATTGATTTTTGATGGAGTTGGAGACATGACTTTTCTCTGGGGTGTTCTTTTGGGGACTTTAAAACGAAGTCGAACGTTCAATACCAGGAGTTGATGATCGCTTCCACAGTCTGCGCCAGGATATGTTTTACAGTTGATGGACGACGACTTCCATCTTGATCTTATTAGGATATAGTCTATTTGATTCCTTGTTCGTCCATCTGGGCTGCGCCATGTGTATAATCTCCGTGGATGATGTTGATATAACGTGTTTGTAATTGTAAGATGTTGTTCTACACAGAACTCCACTAGACGGTCGTCATTCTCATTTCTCTGTCCCTGTCCATTTTTGCCCAACACTCCTTCAATATTTTCATTAGATGAAAATATACCAAAAAAAAAAATAAAACCGGACTTGTGTCCATATTGCGAGGTTTAACCGCTGTTTCCTACACTATATTATGTGCTTCCAGTAATTATTATCTACAATCTACGGTGATGCTGAAAAATGGACTCTATCCAAGAAAAATTCAAGATTTTTGAAATGTGCCTTTATAGTTCCCGGCCAGTCACCTGAAGAAATAGGGTGGGTTTTTAGTTGGTAGGCAATTGGCGTGAGCAGAGAGTTTGAGCTTCGGGTCAATATGAGTTTGTGAAATTTTATGCACTTTAATAATGGAGAAAAATGTATCAGCCATTATAACTATTATTTAAATGTTTCTTTAAATAAACAGTGGAGTCAAATAACTCTGTATATGTGTAGAAACAATACATAAAAGCTTCTATTACAGAAAGTAGTTTGCTTGTACAAATAGCAATTTACTAATATTCATTACTTAACAAGAATGTATCATTGTAGATCCTGGCTTATTTGGTTACTTTATTAGGCTCTATTAATACTTTAGTTGTGTAAATTACAGTACTAACAGCGCTAGAATGTCTGTATATAGAATTTATTTGTAAAATTTTAAATGTGGCAAAAAACCTTAACTGCAATATACTTCGGAATCCAAACTGTTTGATTTAGGTTATATTAGGTTATGTCAAGTAAACTCGTATATGAATATAAAAAGAGGTCTGGAGGTCTACAAAACATAAAAAACATGAAAAAACATAATTTCCGGATTATCAAATCAAATGCATTTAAACATAATATTATATCTAAATATATTTCCATAAAGCACTAAATATTTTTGGCTGTATACATCATTTTTGCATTCTACATTTCTCTGGGGTGAAGTTTTCATTCAATGTTTGTAATATTGGCAATTATGGCACCAAGAAATGCTTTTAGTTGCTCCCTAGTTACAAAAATTCACTAAAATGGTTATTGATTTTCTTGGTATTGTTTCCTCACTCTTTTCATCATAAATTTTTTTGAACTTTAGAAGAGTTGGAGGCAAGAATTCCTTCTTCGTTCTACCTCCAACTCTACCAGTTCAGATACTAAGTTTGTATAATCTTACCATGCTCAAAAATTATTTTAACTTGTTTTGTGAAAGTCTGGATGTTTTTTAATTTCTTTCCACTGACTAAAAATCAAAATTAAACTCTTCTACCAAAAACTACAGTTTTTTTATGGTATGTAGGTATATATCGGTTTTATAACGTCTTTCGACGTTGTCCGATACCTAACTTCCACGCCCTTCTATCATCCCATTGGCCATCTCTATGATCCCTTGTACTCATTGCTTTAGATACCACTTCTTTCCATGTCTTTTTGGGTCTTCCTCGTTTTTTGCTGTTTGGTGATACCCACTGCATAATCTTTTTGGGCAATTTTGTGTCTTCCATTCTTTTAACATGACCATACCAAATCAACTGCTTCCTTTGGATGTATGTTGTTAAGTAGCCATCTATTCTCATTCGTCGTCTTATGTCGAACTCATTCCCTAGGGGATATAAATGAAGATCTTCTAAACACATCCAATTCTTCAGCTTCTAATTTTTTCTGTTGTTCTCGGTTATTCTCTAAGTTTCTGCTCCGTAAAGTAGGCTACTTTTAATAAGTGTCGTAGATATTGTGTTTTCGCTGTATTTTTATTTCGAACTCCAAAGTATTCCATTTAGGCGGCCAATTGTTCTTCTAGGTTGTGTTACTCTTTTCTTTATTTCCTCATCATCTTTTTCCGTTCTACCGAAGATTACTCCCAGGTACGTGTATTTATTACTGGATGTGATTTCTTTCTTATCCTCTAGTTTGATATTGGATAACTCAACTCCACGGGTAGGTATTTAGTTTTCTCAACATTAGTTTCCAAGCCCCACTGTAAAAAGCAAAAATTTTTGGCAATTTAAGATGGAATCCCACTTTCACTCCAGTGGTACTTTCAAATTTTGATCATAGCTCTGACGATGGCTTTGTAGGCCGAAAGCGCTCAGCTAGGAATTTAAAAAAAACTTTACATACTAAAAAAGACTTTTATTTTCCATTATATCAACTATAAACACGTTGTAGAAACACAACTCACGAATATTGTAACATAGCCTAGCCCAGATGTATGGACAAGAAATCAAGGAGATTACATCCTAATATGATTAAGATGAAAATCATCGACCATCAACTTTAAAATATACTTAGGCTCAGGTTGTGGAGGTCACCATCAACTTCTAGTATTAAACGTCCAACTTCGTTTTAGAGTTTTTAATAGAAGATCCCTAAGAAAAATCATGTCCCATCAAGAAGAATTTGTTGAAGAGAACGTTTGTTTAGAACAAATAAATAGTGATCCTAAAAACTTTGCATTTATGTCAAAGAAAAGTAGTCGAAACTGCAATGACACCAGTTTCCACCGTAAGCCATGAATAACTAATGACATTTGCACTGAAATTCAAAGCAAAAAAATATATAAAACTAGATTTACAACAAACGACCAACACAGAGCACCATTGAAAGAAAAACTCGTACGGAGGTAACGCTAAAGAGACAAACGAGATTAACCCTACCAAATATGCAGAGAAATACAACGTGGTTGTCGGAATGGATCGAAAGATTTATTTCAAAAGGGAAAACTCCCAACCAGAGAATTTAAACCTCAATCGTGGTCTGTAATGGATAAGGTAGCTATAATGTGCGATACTAATAGTAGGGGGGGGGGGGCAAGGATGATAAATTTGTAAGCATTATGGGCACCTATTAGGTTGTGAAAATTAGGTTTTGAAACAAACGAAAGTTAAGTTAAGTTAAGTTTGCGATTTTAGTGGGCACTTTTCATTTTTAATTTAATTTTCCATTTCCAACAATCGTCTTTCTGATTATAACTCCATTTATCCATAATTCGAAAAAATTTCTCGAATTAAAGTTACTTATTTTTACGCAAGGAATCCAAATCTGCAATAGAAATGGGGGCTCCTATTTAAGATTTTAAAGTAACCCCCCACCCCACCTCCGTGGGGATCGTGTTTGGTGTCATTCGATAGATTTCTCAAAAATATTGAATACGTGTATTTTTCAGTTTTTCGATCTAATGTCCATCTCGCGAAATATCGCGGGGTTTGTATTTAAAATTTTAAATTTACCCCCCACCCCTCTACGACCACATCTGAACATAAGCCTCTCCAAGTCTTCTTTTCCATTCTTTGTTGTTGTACGCTACTTGTAGCTAATTTTTCCTGGCAGTCTGTTTCAGATCATCTGTCTATCTCATAGGAGGTCTGCCTCTGGGTCTCTTGTGTTTGTATGGTCTCCAGGTTAAAATTGTTCTGTGTCATTTGTTTAGATCGCTTCTAGTTACATGTCCAGCGTAGTCCAGCGTAGTCCAGCGTACTTAACTTACCTTATCTTAATCTGACGATTTCGAGTTTTTCTAAGGATAGTTTTTTTCGGACCCCACTTAACAAACCCCCCTGTATTAAAAGCCAATATATGGTAGAAGTACATTTACGGGATACAACGTTTCTCCCCATGTAATTTTCCGACGCATTAGAGTAACTGCAAAAATTCGCGCTTGGGCTCCTCTACCACAACGAAATATTGAAAACGTGGCGAACACCTTGTACCGATTTATAACGTGTGATCCAAAATTATTGTCACCATAGGTGGCTCTGAACGACAGAGATAGCTATACAGTGCATGTATATTCTTAATTCAGATATACTTTCCAGTTTACGTCATCTTTGCAGTGTACGTGTACGTCAAACTTAACAAGAAAGGTTAGGTTATGTAGAGATATTGGTGGTGGACATAATACAGCATCTTCTTTGATTTTATTTATTATTGTTACTTATAATGTTGTTAATTCTTTTTATTTTTTATTAAAGTTCTGTTTTAAAGGGTTTGACTGATTTTTATGTTTTACAATGTTAATCAAAATTAATTGACAAACCAATGATATAAATTCAGATTAAGGCTATGGGTACATAATTCGCAAATATTTTATGTGTATCCCTACTTTTTCTGTCTTTACACGGCAAATTACGCGTAGTAAAATTCACACTGGTATGGATATGTAAACATTACTAGAATGTCATTCTACTTGAAAATGTCATTATTAATTTCAAGAGATGGGTTTTGAATGTTCTTGGATAACTGTTATTTTTATAATTGGAAATTATTAATTCAGTTAATAAATGTGATAATTTTTTCACTAACTATGTATAATCAGTGATTGTAATAATTTATTTGTACAACAAAGACTAATACTCAATCGAGAAAAGAGGAAAAGTGTTAAAGTGATTTTTTAATAATATATTGTTATGGAACGCTTACAATTTTGAACATCTTTAACAACAAAATACTTGGCTCACAGAATATATTATCCTGATGTATTCTCTGCTTGGATCTTCCACAAATAATACACAATAAATAACTTTTTATTAAGTTCACATCTTAAATCAATTATTTATCAAATACACTATATTTCAATAATATTTAATCAATAACTCAACATATTCCCGATGCAATGTCAAATATTTAAAATTGTCACTGATTGTCAATGTCTGACTGACAATATATGCTGACAATATTATATTCGGCTGAGTGCGTTGTAAGACAAAGATAGATTTGGAAAATATTACCACGGCATTGTGTTTATTTTTTTCGAATCCTGAAAAAACCAATAAATATTTTTGAAAAATTTAAACGCAGAATGAAAGACTAAATTATTACCGAGGGCCAAAAGTCCCTTAGAATAAATAAAAAGTTTATTTTGAATGATATATTTGAAATTAAAAATCACACTAAATTTTCTCTTAGTTTTTCACCCCTGTAACTTATTAAAATAAACATTATAGAAGTTCTCAGAGACTTTCGGCCCTCGCTAATAACGTGATCTTTCATTCTGCGTTTAAATTTTTCAAAAATACTTATTAGTTTTCTCAGGATTTGAAAAAAATGAATCCCCATTTGAATTGCATTGCAGCCGAAAATACGTACCGATCCTCTTAAAACAAGGCATACGTAATTTTTTACACGGCTAGCTTTGATCCCAATAATTGTGGATCGCTCGTTATAAGATTCCAGTAATAAAAGCTATGGCCCTCCTACTAATTTGGAGAACCTACTGTAATGCTCTCTGAAGTAAAAGATACAATTACATTGTTAAAGAAAAGTGACTCTCCAGGCATTGACAATATAAAATAAGCCCCTAACAGCTGTGAAAACTACCATACATGGTCACGAATAACACATATCAGTAAAATCTTGTTACATATTATCATCAAAAACAGCTTAAAAAATATCTACATTACCAAATACCGCAGGGCAGGGTTTGTGCAAGTAAAAAGTACACGTGAACAAAACCTAAACCTGAGTGAATATTCAAAAGGATTTCAAGTCCCTATAATTATATTATGTTAGCTACCAGAAGGCATTTGATTGTTTAAGCTGGATTCCTTTGAGCCGTTGATTCCTTTAATAGAGCCGGGCACACCGACCACATCGGAAGTTCCCAAGCCAATTTAGAGCAGATGACCGGTTAGACAAGAATGCGGTTTATTACCTTATTCTCTTTCAATATATAATGAGAAAGGCTTTAGAATAATCATTCGGTGGAGCAACGCTGGGTTGTAGAAAAATTTAGAATTTAATATTTCCTAATGACAACATACTTAAAACAGCACATAATTAGCAAGAAACACGAGATTAACCTTCGAATGACCAATGGGGTAAATTTGGACCACAGCTTATGTTTTCTTTAATAAATTCAAAATTATTTTCAAGTTTTAACTCATTATTTTTTTATTTGACTTTAATATCATTCTAGATATCCTCATATTTTGAAATAAAAAAAATTCCCTATATTTTAGGAATAAAAAATTTATTCTGAAGTTGATGTTTAGTAAAATACCGTCTATTATGTGGAATTCCAAGTAGTTTTACACTGCGCGTTATCGAAATCTATTTTTAGACTGTGGTGCCTGTTATGTACGAATCATGACATTCCTGTCTGCTACAGTTAGTCATTATTATTATTTCTTGGCCTATATTATTATAGTTTCTTAGTATTTTGTGTACATATAAGATATGGCCCGCAAATATGTTACTGAGGCTGAGTTATAGAAAATTGTTACTGCTAGCGGTTTTTATGATGATATAGAAGATGAAATATTATCAGAAAACGGGGATGCATTGTTAGATGAAGATTTAAATGCTGAAAACATTAATTCCATGTCATTTTTAACCTGGGGTCATTTTTTACCCACTTTGGTCATCCGTGTAACAAAAAAGGTTGGTCATCAGAAAGTTAAATACTATTTAGCTAATTGACCACTTGCAGAAATACCAGATAGTGGACAACTTAAACTATGATATCAGATCTATGCACTAGTATTCTTTTAACATTTCTATAGAGAGCAGAAACTTGTTCTATTCGCACGCAAAGGTGCCAAAAATTAATGCCTTCGAGATATAGAGATGGACAAGAATTCTGGGCATACCTTGAATAGCTCATGATGTAATTATGGCAAGACGGGCAAGGATATAGACTGGCCAAAGTAAGATTAAGGAACCTTGGGAAGCCAGTATCAGAAAAGTACTTGAGAATAACTAGGAACTAACCTATGCTTGACAGTTGGTTGTTTAACTGGGCATTGTCAACTAAGCAAACACTTTCACACACTGGGGCTAGTAGACACACCTCTGTGCAGGAAGTGTGACCGAGATGGTGAAACTGTCGAGCACCTTCTATGTTAATGTCCGGAGTTATCGTCAATACGAGAGTATGCGTTCGGCGAGCCTTGGCCTACCCCCGCCTACATAGGGGAGATGTTCCCTGGCGTTTTGTCCACCTTCCTGAAAATGAGAGGATGGATAATGAGCTAAGGACGAGAACCCCCTGGGAGGATGCATAATGTGACAGTTGTGAACTAAGTGCTGTGGGACTTGACTCGTACTCCCTACTCTACAGATACAGCTCATCATGCAAACGTTTTCATTCTTAATTAACTTCAAATTAAAAAAAGTGACCATAATTTTAAGTCACCAAATAAAAATTTAAAAGACGGTCACCAACCAGAGAGTAGAACCAAATTCAGAATTTAATGGGTCACTTATTCTGCAAAACTCTCAGAGGAGCTGCAGATACAGATAGGTGGAGAAAATTTGGAGGAAATCGCGATCCTCAGTAATGAGGAAACGACAAAAGAAAGAGGCTTCGTTAGCTCATGAGATGTAAAAGTTATTCAAATATATAAATATGACTCCTAAAAATTAGACTGGATTAAAATCCTGATCTATGAAGTATACTGCAGAAAATAATTATTTCTCTTTAAAATTTATTATAATAAACCTTTTTTTAAACATTCGTTAAGTCCGTTAAAAAGTAAAAAATGTAACAAAAATTAGTGTTTTTCTAAAGCAAAATAATAAAATAATAATAATAAATCAAACCATTAAAAATTATATAATAATACAAAATGTTTTTTTGGAATCAATTGAAAAATATCACAAAAACAACTATTTATTCTAAATTTGAATTACCGATTTGATTTTAATTTGTTAAATACTAAGTAAATAAATAAATAAATAAATGAATAAAATGCTATCAGCTCTAAATAATATTAATTTAATGAATGTTCTGATGGACCATTTGGAAAAAACATTAATTTTAATAAACTAATTTTTTGCTGTTTATTGGTAAAGAGGAATAAATTGATAACATGAAAGATCTATAAATATTAATTTTGTGATAATGGAACATGTATTTATAATCCAGTCAAGTTTATAAAAAGAGCATAAATGAAAGGGTGTTGGACAAGCTCGTGATAAATGTCCCAGGTTTTTTAGGTCTTCCTCTCTTTGCCTTCTTCCATGTTTTGGCTTCCCATACTCTTCTAACCTGTCATTGATCTTTCATACGTTGGAGATATCCCCACAAACTTTTGTTCAATAAATGAGATCAAGGGTTGGATGTTTAATTTTTCCCGATTTTTTTATTTTTTTTTATTTCTAATTTTGTCTCTTCTCATGACTCCTCTCACTCTTCCAAAGTATTTCATGTTAGTGGTCTGTAGTTTGCTTTTTTGCCTATTTGTTAGTACCCCCGATTCGCAACTGAAAGTGAGAACTGGTTGAACATCTTCTTGTATATATTCATCTTGGTTTTGCGTAAAATTTCCCCTTTTCCTATTTAACCTTTGTCATTAAATAGTATGTTTCCATTGCCCCAGGGCCTTATCCATAGGGATTATCTCCATCCTTTGGATACCATAATTTATTAAATTATGTAAGATATTTAGTCAACTTTTAAAGGGTTTTAACCTTTTTATTTTTAGATGGCTCAGCATGTTAGGCTTCTAACTGTGATGATGCTTTTTTCATAGATCGAAAACATTATGTTGTGATATTTGTGACCCTTTTAAGGGTTTTTAAATATACCTTTTACCAAGAAAAATTTTTCGTTACATTTACTAGTACTTAATTATATACAGCCAGATACTGGTACATTCTTTCACGGGTTTTGCTCTAAATTTTAAAGAACCGCCTGTATTCACATGAAATTTGGCACACGCATAGCTTACATGTCAAAGATAAAAAGTGATATTGTGCCGATGTGTGTTTTTGCCCTGGGGTGACTTTCACCCCCACTTGGGGGTGAAAAAATATATGTCCAAAATAAGTCCGGAAATGGATTAACTGACTAATTTTAAGTAAGTTTTGTTCTATAGAGATTTTTCGCCAAGTCAACACTTTTCGAGTTATTTGCGAGTGAATATGTTCATTTTTCAACAAAATAATTACATTTTTAGACGGTTTTGCGCAAATAACTCAAAAAGTAATTATTTTGCCGAAAAAAACGTTCTTAGCAAAAATATAGCCTGTAAAATAGTAAAAAAAATGGTGTACGCGTTAGGCCTCTGGATGTCGTAGAACAAGAGTTATAGCCAATGAAAAATAGATTCATATTCACTGTATAATTCTAGGCTCAGTGGAGGCTGCTCTTCAGATAATGAAAACACCAACTAGTAATGCGAGATTTTATTTATAAGACCGACACTAAGGGTAGTTACCCCGGGAGAACTTTGAGTACTGACTTGTACGCGAATTAGTTGAAGACTCTATTTAATACTATATATTGAATCTAGTGAGTGAAGTTAAAGGCACCTCTGGTCTGGTTGAAGCGATTCTTGAGAATGATTCTAAATTGTATTATCTCTTGTTGGCAACATGAATTGGGTCACACAAGAGAACAAAGGTTAATACTTAGTCAGCTAATTTAATGTCTATTGCCAAAATATTGTTTATAAATTGCTACAATTAAACAAGTTAAATAATCCGCACATGTTTAAATATGATTACAAATTGGCTCGTGTGATGTACGGGGTGATAAAAATATACTGTTCAATATCGGATATGAATAATGAATGTTTGATATTGGACATTCACCAAATTTCAAATAAAATATCTCGAAGTGAAATATCCAAAAAATTAGGCACTTTTTGGGGAAAACCCGTTTTAACTTTTTTATAGTGTTAAAAAAAGCTTTACTTATGTTTTTATAAAAAGTTTCTGGCATTAAATTTAAGCAAGTTACGCTCAAAATAAAGCTGGTCCCTTTTGTTTTGACAAAAAAAATCGGAGAGACCACGCCCTAATTAGCAACTTAAATGAAATTAATCGTTACCGCTCCATAAATTATTTACTTATGTTGTGTTTATATCATCTGTAAGTTTCATCGATTTAAAGTGCTTACTTTTGAAAAAAATTGGTTTCAAAGTAAATTTTTTAAAAATTTTAATTTTGAAAAATATGACTTTTTCAAAAATAACTTATAAATTGTTAGAGATACCAAAAATCTCGAAAAACAAAAAAGTCGGCATTGTATCTCTGAACACCATGTATTTTTTTTTTGTTTTTCTGTTAGACAAAATTGATTAAGATTTAGTGTTTCTAAATTTGCATACATTCGTGATCAGTGACTCGTTCAACAATTGTAACTACAGCCCTTAAAAAAATAAGGACTTTGAACCAATGAAACTTACAGATCATATAAACAATATATACACGAGTCCAGAAACTTGTGAACTCGTAACAATTAAGTTCATTTGAGATACTAATTAGGGGGTGATTTTCCCGATTTTTTTACCAAAAAAGGGACTAACTTTATTTTGAGCGTAACTTGTTTACTTTTAATGCTAGAAGTTTTTTTATAAAACAAAAATGAAGCTTTTTTTAAACATTTTAAAAAAGTTCTAATGAGTTTCCCGGAAATGTGCTTCATTTTTGGTTATTTCACGTTAAAGTATTCCATTTGAAATTTGACGAATATGAACCTATTTTTAATTAGCTATAACTTTTCTTCTACTAGGTATAGAGACGTGATATATACACCATTTTTTTTAAATTTTACAGGCTATATTTTTGTTTAGAATGTTTTTTCGACAAAATACTTAATATTTGAGTTATTTGCGAAAAACAGTCTAAAAGCGTAGTTATTTTGTTGAAAAAATGAACATTATTCACTGGCAAATAACTCGAAAAGTATTGACTTAGTGAAAAAACTCTATAGAACAAAAGTTACTTAAAATTAGTCAGTTTATCCATTTTCGGACTTACTTTGGAAGAATATTTTTTCACCCCCAAGAAGGAGTGAAAACCACCCCCGGGGCAAAAGCACATATCGGCACAATATCACTTTTTTTCTTTGACTTGTTAGCTATGTCTATGCCAAATTTCATGTCAATCCAAGCGGTTCTTTAAAATTTAGAGATTTTGCAATATTTTACCGTTAAAGAACGTACTATACAGGAAATTGTTGCTTGTGGATAAAAGTCTTCTTTTCTTTAAAGCAAGCAGACACCTTAAGGCACGTATCCATTCGGTTGGTGCTCCATGCTTCGTGTAACTGCTTCACATTGTGGATAAGTTTACGTTGGTGCTCTCGGAGCGACGCTCACCCTCGGCGATCCAATCGGTGGCAGCTGTAGTAGAGGAGAAAATGCCGTACCCATTGGAGCATTTACACAGAGCACGGAGCACCAACGTAATGGATACGTGCCTTTATGTTTATGCGCTTTTATGTTTTTTAGCGGATTGTTCCCGAATATTTCACTGGAATAAATTTTATAGTTTGAAGAGTAAAAAAGTAGGGGAAGGCGGGGCAGAATGGGGTACCGGGGCGGAAAGAAGATTGGTATTTTTAAGTATCAATAAGTGCAGCAGCCCAGCGGCGATAAGTAAAAGTACATCAGTGTAGTGCGAGTGAAGACCGGTAGGCATGTTTGTCTAGTTCTTTTGCCGTTAACAACGAAAATCTATTGTTGCGTGGTTTTCCGCTTATAATTTGTAAGTGTTTGTGATTTTATTACCAAGGTAAGTTGCACACGCTTATGTTTTGACAATGTTAGTTGGTAATACTTGTAGGGTGTTTATTTAACTTTGGTTTAGTATACGCAAAAGTTATCTTACCAATCGTTTTCGAATGACCATAGCTTGATAAAATAAATCATGTGCTTGGAGCAGAATGGGGAAGTACGCTTGGGGTGGGATGGGGAAGTACCCCGTTCCACCCCACACTATTTTCATTAAACAGGAAGTCTATATTAGCTTCGTAACCATTTTTCTTCTCTTTCAGATAGTTCTAGTATACAAAAGGAAGACGAATAGACAGTCATGGTCTACTGACAAAATGAATAATACTGTCGAAGTGGTTATTTCTGACCAAATAGGTCATTTGAAGGCTACAAAGCGATTTAATGTTACCCAGATTACCCTGGAAAGGTATGTTAAGAAAAGGGCAGATCCACAGTACCATATTGACAAAACAGCATATAAATTTCAAGCTGTCTTTACCGAAAGGCAGGAATAGAAGCGTTTCAGCTATTTGAAAATTATCGAGTCTCGATTATTTGCAGTCTCGATTATTTGCTCTAACGATGAAAGATTCTCGTACCTTAGCTTGTCAGTTAGCTGTAAGAAATGGCCTAGCGCACAGATTTAAGAATAAAATCGCTGGCCAAGATTGGGTCAATGAATTTTTAAAGGGAAATTCTACTTTATCACTTCGGAAACGTGAGTCAACATCTGGTGCCAGGGCTATGGGCTTCAGTAAAGTGGCAGTTGATAGCTTTTTTCGTTGCTTACAAACTTGGTAGACAAGTACAATTTACAGCAGCGCAGATATTTAATTGTGATGAAACTGGTTTCGCAATAAACCCTAAGAACAATTCCAAAATTATAGCATGTAAGGGCAAGCGACAAGTGGGCTTACTAACTTCGGCCGAAAGGGGTGAAACCGTAACTAGCCTTATTTGCATATCTCCGAGTGGAGCATACATGCCACCAATGTGGTGGCATGATTTCCTAGGAAAAAAATGCAGAAAGAGTTTGAGCTAGGATTACCTCCAGGGAGTAGGCCTGTGGTGCCCAGCACTGGATGGATAACTGCCGAGTTGTTTTTGGCATGGTTTAAAAAGTTTGTAGTATTTTCTAATGCTTCTAAGGACTTTCCGGTTCTGAATAATTACAATTAAGATATTTTTTTATTAATTTCACTAATCTTGTAATGAGTACCCCGTTGTGCCCCTGTTCAGGGGCAGAATGGGGCAATTGACATTGTTTATTATTTTAGTAACAAACTTACTGATTCTGTTCTTATAAAAAAATAATATTGTAATATAATGCTACCAATATTACAATGAGTTTATATAATGATATGCAGCTTAAAAAATTAATCCTAACTTATATTTAAAAATGAATTTCAACTTAGTACCCCATTCCACCCCGCCTTCCGCTATAGACTTTTTTGTTTAATTCTAATTGCATTTTAAATACAGTAGAATAATTGCTTCAAATTCGTAAATTATTTTTTAAAGACATGAAATCTATTTTCTGTGATAAAAAAAATATTTTTGTACGTATATTGCAAAATAGCCCAATCACGATGTAATAAAACAAAAATAGACTTATAAACCGATGAATATATTCATCCATTCAGCCATATTTCCATCTGAAAAGATACGCTTAACCGTTAAAAAGATAAATTTATTGCTTGTCTTCATTAAACTCAGAAATTCGAAATAATTTCATATTTTCTCGTCCAATTATTAAAAGGAATTTAACTGTGCATAATATTTAGGATGAAAGAAAATTAACACTTCGTTGGGCCTCATAATAATTAATTCGTCTATATCTAAATGAACAATCATCAAAGGAAAAAAGAAGAAAAAAGGAGGCAAAAGACGCATCCCTTTGCAATATAAATATTCTTTAAACCAAAAACCTCCTACAGAAAACATTTCAAAGTAAAATAAATGGATTGTATTTATTCGACGTATATTTACGCATTTTTATTTGCTTATAAAAATTATTTGAGTGATGGCAAAACAGGAGAGGATAAACCATTATACAAGATGATGAAACGGTTGCTGGTGTTAGCACATACTCATATACAGTCGGAAAAATGAAAGAATACCCATGAACGATCACATCAATCACATATTTTTCAGATTATTAATAATCTATCTCTCTCGTTTGTTATTTATGGAAAAAAACAGCAAATAAAAAATATGTGATTGATGTGATCGTTCATGGGTATTCTTTAATTTTTCCGACTGTATGTTAGGGAAACATACATGAATATCTATTTACAATCCTTTAACCCATTTATCGCCATTTTTTTGTAGATTTTTTTTGACAATTCGTTAACTTTCTTTAATCTTTGTATTTTTTAAGCAACCAGAAGATATAAGTGTAACTAAATTTAATTTTGTTTAATTCCCAAACTCATGTTTTCATCACAAAAGTATTTTCTAAATGTCCGACATTTTCAATCCTTCGACACAACTTTATTTTTACTGTAGTAATTTTAGTTGCCACTTTTGTGGTCAAATAAATTAAAACATTATTTTTTTAACTTATTTGTACATCAATTGTTATAAAAACACCAAAAAAAAATTTCTGAGTCATCAAATCTCGTGTTTGAAAATAATGGTTCGTTAACGAACCATTGGCGGAAGTCGACTTTTAATTCTGTCTGATCAGGAATTTCAAGGTGACGCACAGGCAGTAATTTGTTGGGATATTTCTTTACTATGTGTAAAAGCACGTATCCGCTATGCTTCCGCTCCGAGCTCCTGCAACTTCTCCACATAGTGGATACGTTTGGCGCTCTCGGACCATGCAACAGTGTGCGCTCCGCCTTGGCGCTCCAATTGGTGTCGGTTGATATGTAGAGGAGCGCATACCGTATCGATTGGAGCAGTTGCAGGGAGCTCGGAGCGCAAGAGGTTCGTGAACATACTGGATGGTTGGCGCTCCCGGACCATGCAACAGTGCGCGCTCCGCCTCGGCGTTCCAATTGGTGTCGGTTGATATGTATAGGAGCGTATACCGTATCGATTGGAGCAGTTGCAGGGAGCGCGGAGCGCAAGAGTTTCGTAAACATAGTGGATGGTTGGCGCTCCCGGACCGTGCAACAGTGCGCGCTCCGTCTCGGTGGTCCAATATTACGAACGAACATAGTGGGTACATAACTTTAGAAAGACGGGTATTCTGGTATTCAGTTTTGTTATAATCTAGGGCTGGGAGGGGGAAGAGGGGCTACATAAGGGAGGTTGTGTAGTATTGTAGACAATATGTCGATTTGTCAAATTTACGCAACTGACACAATGCCAGATACAGGATTAAAAAGTGTAAACTGGAAACATCCAAAATAATTTCTAAAAAAGATAGAGGGCCGTTCGACTTGGTTTTTGACAAAGAAGCTGAAAAAGATGTAGGCAATGTTCTAACCATACTATTTTTGTTCATCAAAAATGCCAGGTCCATTTACACTCTACATGTTTTGAGACTTTTCACAAAAAATAAAATTGTGTATTTAAATTTTTATATCTCAGTCCCGCCAAAGGTTCGAAAATGAATCATTTTGTTATTGTGACACCTGCCATTATCAGAAAGTAAAACAATTTTTTTACCAATGTTTAAGTTTATTTTACTCTAGTTTGTTAATGAAATATATTACATGTTATTGCAGTATTTTTTTGTTTGGCGGTTAATGGGTTAATGGGTTTTATTACATTAAAAGAAAGATTGGCGACCGGTTTCGCTGTTTACAAATTATACAACATCGTCGTCTCCACAAAAAGCTAAGGCTAAAAACATTTTATAACGTGTGTAAATAATAATGAAATATTTAAAATAATCCAAAACAGTGTCACAAGACAAAACGTCCATTGGCCATTGAAATCCAATATGTGAGGTTTTCTCCAAAAAAATCCCAACCACGTGGGAAGAGTCCTGTGTTGCCCTGGGTAACATCCAGGCATATCTAGAACATCATTAACATTTTATATAAATATGTAATATGTATAATCTTTTACATTTAAAGGGTTTTTACCCAACACATTTTGGTGGCTCAGGCATGCTATTTTTTGGCTTTTAGAACACTGACGATGGATTTATTAATCCGAAAACGTTTTGTCTTGTGACGCTTTTTTAGTGTATTTTAAAATATACCTTTTACAACAAATCTAATACTGTTTGAAATAATTTAAGTTACGGCGGAGGTGCTAGTCCCACCACCATAACTTTAAAATAATCAGCAGGATCTCGTATTCCAGCGTTTCTCAACCTTTTACCAACCCAATTTTCCATAATTATTTTTACCGCGCCCCCCTCGTACAATAGCAATATATCTATGCAACAATAATTTACCTTGAGTATTTCGACAAAACAGTATGATGTTTTCTACACTAAAAACCAAAGCATTCCGTATACTATTACCGTTTTCAACATCCTACCTTTGCGAAACAGGATTTTCCGCGATGGCTGCTTTGAAGACCAAATATAGATCACAGCTAAATACAGAAAAAGAACTGACAGCGTCTATTTCTTATGTTTCACCCTGTTTCGATAAACTTTGCTCTGCAAAACAGGCCCAAGGAAGTCTATAATTGAGGGGTCTTGATGCAAAACCGGACATTTCCACTTTTTGGTCAAAATTAGTTGAATACACCTCTGTAATCTATGATTAAAGGTCTATATATTAACAATTTGATAAAGAGCAAAATTTGACAGTTCCTAGTAGTAATTCAGTGTGATGGTTCAGATGCAAAAGTGGACTTTTCCTTTCAATTTGAGATAGGAAAAAGTAAAGTTGTAAATTGTTTTTTTTTTAGTTTACTCAGAATGATATAATGTGGAAATGTCCGGTTTTGAATCTAGACCCCTCAATTTACATTAAACTTTGAAAATCTTGAATGGGTTGCATGTGAGAGTTCATTTTAAATGAAGTAAAAGTCAGACTTACTCTCAATCTTTATTATAACTTCCGACGACCGGTTTCGCTCTTTAAACTTTGTAGAGCATCTTCAGGTCAAAGGTAACAAGTTACAAAATGCTACAAATAAAAACCAGAATTAGAACATTGTCTGGTTGTAAAAGATGCTAAAGATCCATATGATCAAGCCAATGTTGAATAACATACATAAAAGTAGCGAAATAGCATACCAATGCACATGAAAGCATTCTTGGGGGTGGTGATACAAAACTTCCCTCAAACGCAACAACGTGCGCAGAAGTATGCTATACATAATCATGCAATCATAACGTGTCGTACTTACATTCGGATACAAGGAGCCATCAACTCAGTTTTCATTATCATGATGTTTCTTTTAAAGTTATGTTAACGGGATGTGGTGGAATAGACGGGCGATGCAGCATAGGTAAACAAATCTATAGGAATTAGGAGTTCTTGAGGGTGATGAGATAATTGGTGGAAGTTAACCAGCAAATCTGTGTCTGTTGTTATGTTTGTGTAAATCAAATTAGTGAATGACTTTTTACAATTTTAATGTGTGCTGATTTTAAAGGTTTTATTTTATTTTATTTTAATTTTATCTATATTTATATGTATATTAAGGAATTCTATTTATTATTAATGTAAGATTGACAACGTTTGGATCTTAAATGTATTGAGTAATTATTGTGTATTTTAGAATTTGATTGTGCAGTTGTAAAAATATTATTTTAAGGTCAAAACCAGATCTGTGACGTGTACTGCTTGTGTGGGACTATTGTTCTAATAAGAGGAGTAGGGAGATCGAAAGTTTATTAATTGTAGTTAAAATGCCATATTGGTAGTCAAATAATAAATTAATAAATAGCAATACAAAAGGTGGATTTAAATTAAATTAAAAATTAAAACAGCAATGCAGGCAAACAAAACATTACAATTTAATGGTGGAGAATTGGAATGGAAATTAAATTGAAATATAATTGTAATAGGAAGTAATTGTTTGTGAACAACAGCAACTATGTTATAAGTGATATAAGCTATGGATAGATATTAATAAACTATTGAACCAGAGAATGGAAATTGGTAGTAAATTATACTTTCTTGGTATACCTACATTGTGCTATAAAATTTGTCAATAAATAAATACTTGCTAGTTATGTAAATTCACCTCACATAGAAACACACAGGACAAAGGACGATACAACAACAACAACAACAACAACAACAACAACAACAACAACAACAACAACAACAACAACAACAACAACAACAACAACAACAACAACAACAACAACAACAACAACAACAACAACAACAACAACAACAACAACAACAACAACAACAACAACAACAACAACAACAACAACAACAACAACAACAACAACAACAACAACAACAACAACAACAACAACAACCACGTTTGTTGTTGTTGTTGTTGTTGTTTGTTGTTGTTGTATCGTCCTTTGTCCTGTGTGTTTCTATGTGAGTATTTAGTCTTTATTTATATAAGTATCTATATTTATCTATATAAGTATTTATTTATTGACAAATTTTATAGCACAATGTAGGTATACCAAGAAAGTATAGTTTACTACCAATTTCCATTCTCTGGTTCAATAGTTTATTAATATCTATCCATAGCTTATATCACTTATAACATAGTTGCTGTTCACAAACAATTACTTCCTATTACAATTATATTTCAATTTAATTTCCATTCCAATTCTCCACCATTAAATTGTAATGTTTTGTTTGCCTGCATTGCTGTTTTAATTTTTAATTTAATTTAAATCCACCTTTTGTATTGCTATTTATTAATTTATTATTTGACTACCAATATGGCATTTTAACTACAATTAATAAACTTTCGATCTCCCTACTCCTCTTATTAGAACAATAGTCCCACACAAGCAGTACACGTCACAGATCTGGTTTTGACCTTAAAATAATATTTTTACAACTGCACAATCAAATTCTAAAATACACAATAATTACTCAATACATTTAAGATCCAAACGTTGTCAATCTTACATTAATAATAAATAGAATTCCTTAATATACATATAAATATAGATAAAATTAAAATAAAATAAAATAAAACCTTTAAAATCAGCACACATTAAAATTGTAAAAAGTCATTCACTAATTTGATTTACACAAACATAACAACAGACACAGATTTGCTGGTTAACTTCCACCAATTATCTCATCACCCTCAAGAACTCCTAATTCCTATAGATTTGTTTACCTATGCTGCATCGCCCGTCTATTCCACCACATCCCGTTAACATAACTTTAAAAGAAACATCATGATAATGAAAACTGAGTTGATGGCTCCTTGTATCCGAATGTAAGTACGACACGTTATGATTGCATGATTATGTATAGCATACTTCTGCGCACGTTGTTGCGTTTGAGGGAAGTTTTGTATCACCACCCCCAAGAATGCTTTCATGTGCATTGGTATGCTATTTCGCTACTTTTATGTATGTTATTCAACATTGGCTTGATCATATGGATCTTTAGCATCTTTTACAACCAGACAATGTTCTAATTCTGGTTTTTATTTGTAGCATTTTGTAACTTGTTACCTTTGACCTGAAGATGCTCTACAAAGTTTAAAGAGCGAAACCGGTCGTCGGAAGTTATAATAAAGATTGAGAGTAAGTCTGACTTTTACTTCATTTACATTAAACTTGTTGATAAAATTAATTTAGTATTCAGTGCTCTTTATAACTATAGCTCTTGATCAGTGTTCATGTGTAATTTATTTTTCATTTTGTAAGAATTTTGTTTTGCTTTGATTTTAGTAAATTAGTCAATATTTTTGGTGGTTTTTCTTTGATATGCTCACGGCCCCCCATTACTAAAAGCGCGGCCCCCTAGGGGGGCGCGCCCCACAGTTTGAGAACCACTGTCGTATTCTCATTGTGTTAGAGTTTAAGTTGATTATCCAGTTGGAGTTGACTATTCCTAGTTTGAGTCAACTCGAACGGCTGGTTTCAGTAAAAGTTGATTATAAATATAAAATGAAGATTTTTATTCAACATTTACTAGTAAAAGTAGACTCCAACTAGTTAAAGTATACTCTTCCCAATGCCATTTAGTAAAAGTTGATTCACACAAACAACCGATTCTAGAAATTAAATGTTACTAGATATTAGGCCGGAAATGAAGCATTTTGTCTCGCAATTTTTTCGTCCAGCATGGATTTACTTGAAATATTCACAGAAGGTAGGGAATAGCCCAAGGACAATTTTCTATATACCTAATGCCGCTGTACGCTAAAACCTTAGGGGTGGTTGTCACCCCATCTCGGGGGCGGGAATTTTTCATTACATTTTAACTATGGAAATCGATGAAAAATGTAATTCTAAGAAAAAAATGTTCTTTACGTTTTCTTTGTATAACTAATATTTTTCGAATTAATCGCGATTGAAAGTAACAGTTTTTCGAAGAAAAAATCGGCTCCCAAACCATTAACGTAGGTTTTTAAGCCAAGAAGTTGTACGGCGGCCCACACTTCTTTTTCCCATTATTTTACCTTGCATGACAAGGTGAAATATGTCATATTTTTCTGGGTGACGCATTATATGACCAAAGTATTAAAATTTACGCCTTTTAACCGTGTTCACTACTTCACCACTTTTATTCAAACGTTGCAAAACCCTTTAGTTTGTGACTCTTTCTACCGAACTGATCTTCAGAATACGGCGGTAGACCCACATCTCAAACGCTTCAAGGTTTTTTAAAAGGGATTCTGTTAGGGTCCATGCTTCAACCCCTTAAAGTAGTACTTGGAATATATAATATCAAACCACTCTTATGCGAAGTTTCAAATTGAGATCATGACTGCACAGGATTTTCTTAAATTTCGTAAATCTTGTTCTTGCTTTCGCATTTCTACTTTTTATTTCTGTACTAGGGTTCCAGCGTTCATTAGTATGAGTACCCAAATATACAAGATAACTTACGCGTTCAATTGAGTCATTACCAATTGTTACGTTATAGTTATTATTGTATTATTTACGGCTGCCTGTTCACTAATAACCATAAATTTAGTTTTTCTTGCATTGAATTTGAGTCCATATATCGCGCAGAACTCCACCATTTGGTTCAGTAACGCTTGCAGATGTTCAGTTGATCCTGTTACTAACAAGGTGTCATCTGCGTATCTGATACTGTTCATAAGTACGCCATTAATGAGTATGCAAACTTTTGCGTTTTCCAACACTTCGTTTAAGATTGTTTTAGCGTAAAGATTAAACAACATTGGTGACATTATACAACATTGTCCTACTCTACGATTGATTTTTATTTCTTCAGAGCACTGATTCCCAAACCTAACACATGCAGCCTGGCCCCAATACAAATTTGCGATGATTGTAATGCCCCTACCGTCCAGACTGAAAGTCTTGAGAATATGTAGCATTAAATGCGTGATGCACTATTTGCAAAGTTTTAATTCAAAGATGCAGAGATGTAAATCATGACGTTTTTATGTGCACGATTCATTTTGAAAAGCCTTTTGATAAAGTTCGCCATGAAGAAATTTTTTTCATGGCGAACTTTATCAAAAGGCTTTTCAAAATGAATCGTGCACATAAAAAGGTCATGATTTACATCTCTGCATCTTTGAATTAAAACTTGGGTTGCAAATAGTGCATCACGCGTTCCACGGTCACAGCGAAAACCGAATTGACTGCTTGAGGTTCTGTCCTCAATTTTTCTATATGTTCTTTGATGAATTATTTTGAGAAAAGTTTTCAATACGTGACTTTTGGAAGAAAACAATTTAGAACTGTTATCAAGGCTCTTCAACATTATACAAGAATGGTACAATTCCACAAGATTGGTAAAACGTCTACATATTTGTGCCTATACCTAAATTAAAATAAACAAAAAATTTAACGGTTTTCGATTATTAGTCTCATGCCTCATATTCTGAAGCTATTTCTAAAATTTATCGATAACAAAATTTACAAAAAATGCGAAGAAGATGTAGTATGGGAACTCGAGAAACTTTGTTTAGTTTAATTGTACTTATGAAAAAATGTCGGGATCAACAAAAAGATGTCTACTTGTGCTTTATAGATTATGAAAATGCTTTTGACAAAGTCAAACACGATCAGCTAATAGAATGCATGCAAAAATAGAACCTGGATCCAAGCGACATTAATAAAATACGTGAACTCTACTGGCACCAAAACGCCTCGATCAGAACCGAAATGGGTGATACTGAAACCTTCTTATTCTTTAAGTTCCCTCTCCTATAGGAGGTTGGATATCATGATGGCTATGGTCACTTTGTTGGCTGCTGCTCTGAATAGTTGTAATGAACTACAGTTAAACCATTTTCTAAGGTTCCTCAGCCAGGACATGCGTCTTCTTCCTATGCTTCTTCTTCCTTGGATCCTTCCTTGCATAATAATTCTCAGCAACTCATATTTTTCTCCTCTGGTAATGTGACCCAAATATTCCAGTTTTCTAGTTTTTATACTTTTCATAATTTCTAACTCCTTATTTAAACGTCGTAGCACTTCAACATTGGTAATGCTTTGAACCCACTGAATTTTCAATATTATTCTGTAACACCACATTTCGAACGCTTCTATTCTTCTTATGTGTTGTCTCTTCAATGTCCAAGCTTCCATTCCGTATAGCAATATAGAAAATATGTAGCATCTTAGAGCCCTCAATCTGAGAGGCAACTAAAGGTCTTTGTTTGTAAACAGTGTCTTCATTTTTATAAATGCTTGCCTTACAGTTTCAATTCGGACTTTAATTTCTTTGCTTTGGCCATTTTTGTCATCAACGCAGGTTCCCAGATATTTGTATGTCTTAACTTTTTCTATTTGGGTTTGCTCTATCATTAACCTTTCATTTCCATGTTCTGTTTTTGAGACAATCATAAATTTAGTTATTTTCTTGTTTATTTTTAGTCCGTATCGAATGCAATAATCGTTAATCCTATTTAGCAATTCTTGTAGCGATTTTAGGGTGTCTGCCATTATAACGGTGTCATCAGCGAATCTTATGTTATTTACTATTCTTCCGTTTACAAAGATTCCATCACTTAGCTCCGCTATCGCTTCCTGAAATATGGCTTCACTGTACAGGTTAAATAGTAGCGGCGACAGAACACAACCCTGTCTTACTCCTCTCTTTATCTCAATATTCTCGGATTCTTGTTCTTCGATCTTTATATTGGCCTTTTGATTCCAATACAGATTGATGATAATTCGTAAATCTCGTCTGTCTATATCTCTGTTATTAATTTTTCATGTCGGACCCTGTCGAACGCTTTTTCGAAGTCGATGAAATAGGAATAAATATCCAGGTTCATATCTAAGCATCTTTGAGAGATGACATTAAACGGAAACAATGCCTCTCTTGTTCCAAGTCCTTTGCGGAACCCAAATTAGGTATCATCCATATCATATTCTAGCTTTCTGTATAATCTTCCATGAATCACCTTTAGAAATATTTTGAGGGTATGGCTTATTAGTGATATTGTCCCATTGTCCGAACAATCTTTGGCGTTTATTGTTTTTGGTATTGTTACAAAGGTGGACACCAACCATTTCTGAGGGATTTTTCCGGTTTAATATACTTCATTAAACAGATCCAGTAGTACCGTTAGAGTTTCATCATCTAGACGTTTCAGTAATTCCGTAGGTATTTCGTCTGGACCTACAGTTTTTCCGTTTTTTGCGTTTCTTATTGCTTGTTCGATTTCCTCCATTATGATCTCTGGTCCCGTTTTGCTGTCGATTTCTTCCGGTTCTTGTCTATTATCCTCAAACAGATCTGTTATGTATGTCTTCCACTTTTTTAATTTCTCTTTGACTTCTATAATAATTTTTCCATTTATGTCTTTAAGAAGGCCATCTTTCTTTTTTCGCTGTGTATTTGTGATTTCCTTTATTTTCTTGTGCATGTTAAAGCTATCGTACTTTTTAGAATATTCTTCTATTTCACTACATTGATTTGCAAGCCAGGTGGATTTGGCCTCTTTTATTTTATTTCCTATTAATCTCTGGATTTCCTTGTATTTTGCCTTACTCCTGCCTTTATGTTTCCTTCTTTCCTCCATTAGCTCTAGGATTTCTGAAGTCATCCATTTTTTTTATTATTTTTGTGGGTAATATCTTCTTTACTGCCTCTACTAACGTTTCTTGTATCACGTTTCATTTGTCATTTACATCTGTTGTTTTTATCACGTCTTGTTTGATTTTCTTTAAGTTATCATTTATTTCTGCTTTTAGCCTCTGACGTACAGGTTCTTCTTTTATATTTGAGACACGAAATCGTGGTATATTTGAAACTGGTAACGTGGAATCGTGGTATACTGAAACCATAAACATCCAAAGAGGAGTTAGGCAAGGTTGTATACTATCACCATTATTATTTAACTTGTACTCACAGAAAATATTTGTACGAGCTACAGATGAACCACAAGAAGGAATAAAAGTCAATGGAAAAATCGTGAACAATTTTAGGGATGCCAATGATACAGTACTGATTGCTGGCAGTGAAGAAGAACTACAAATTCTGTTAACCAAAATAGTGCGAGAAGAACTATATGTCCTTAAGTAGAATGTAAAAAAACTACAACAATGGTAAGTTCACAATAGCACACACCAGTTATAAACATACTTGTCAACACCAATCTCGTTGAACAAGTGAAAAATTTTAATACCTGGGATGTTGGATACATGAAACGTTAGACCACGAAGAATAGGCTAAATGTAGTGTAGACAGGCAAGAAACACCTTTTTAAAGACATTTATTCGCTATCCGTAATATTGACTTAAAGAAGAAGATATTATCTTCATTTATGTAGAAATGACTAAAAAACGATAGAGAACTATTCCAGCGATACTTTTTCATAATATTAATAAGAATATTATGAGTCGATTTAGCAATCGATACGTCGTTGTAGGTTCCGACGTTTTGTTATTTTGTTGCCTTTCCTTTATTGTGTGTTATACGTCAGCAACTATAATTGTGTACTACGATTCTATCGATTTATATCGTGGTCCACATGCACGATTTCAGTTATTGGGCATATCTGTAGTTTATTATTTCAAAAATAATTATTTAATATCGAAATTACCGTCATAATTTATTACAGGCAATATCAGAACCCATACGGTATAGAACGACAGCTACATTGAAAAATATAAAGCAATTAAAACAACATACAAGCGAATTACGATATGGGAATACTTTTTATTGTCGGCAGTTTGCTATTATTTGTTTAAATTGCTGTATGTATTAAATTGCAATTTAGATTTCCTATTATGGTAAATTTGATTAAAAATATTTTCATTCGATGAAAGTTAGAGAGCAGTTGGGTTGTAAATCATTTTATTTTAACTATCATTTCGAAAATAGCATTTGCGACAATAACTAAATGAAATGCTCAGCGAAAATTGTCGACAAACAGATATTATATAGTATTGATGCTCCTGTAGTGATCCTTCCCGAAGTTGAAATTCCACCTTTTTATAACTTGTTATATCGTACTGATGACGACTAAGGAGCCAGAAACACGTATCGGCGGTTGATTTACATCATTTCATATAATTTTGTGTATTCCTTATACCATGTTGCGAGCTTTGCCAATATATTTTCCTTATCTATATATAAAATGATGTGAGATAATCGAGTACAAATATAAATATAGATAAGCAAAATTATTGGCTAAAACTCGTAAAGTGAATGTGAATATAAAAGAAAATATATAAAATGATCAAGGGTAATCATTGCATATAGTTCTGGGCAACAAGTTTGCAGGTGTTTCGGCCTTCTTGGACCTCATCAGTATAGTGTAGCAAGTTAAAAAAGTTGTATGTTAACTTGGGAAAGGATCACTAAAGGAGCAGTGTTACCAGTTTTGGTCATATTGTTAGAAGACCCGCATATCGCAGGGCTACAACTAACACTGCCAAGGAGGTAAGGCTACCTGAGGAAATGAAAAGCCATAACTTTAATAAATAAAATGATGTTGAATAATCGAGTACAAATATTAATATAGATGAGCAAAATTATGGACTAAAACTCGTAAAGTGAATGTGACTATAAAAGGAAATATATAAAATGATGAAGGGTTATCATTCCATACATCATATATACACGTGTATATAGTTTCCCAGAAATGCATGGAATGATGACCCTTCATCATTTTATATATTTCCTTTTATATTCACATTTACTTTATGCATTTTAGCCAAAAATTGTGCTTATCTATATTTATATTTACACTCGATTATTCAACATCAGTTTATTTAATAACGTTATAGCTTTTTATTTCCTCAGATAGTCTTGCCTCCTTGGCAGTGTTAGTTGTAGCCCTGCGATATGCGGGTCTTCTAACAATATGACCAAAAATGGTAACATTGCTCATGTAGTCATCCTTTTCCAAGTTAACATACAACTTTTATAAAAATAAATAAAATTAAACAACGTTTTTCTTAAAATTAAAAGCTTCACCATTTTTTTTCTATACCATGTCTAGATCTAAAACCCATAATACTTCTCTTTGGACTCTATAGTTTAACATAGACGTGATCAAATAGATAAATTTTAAATTTTGTCACTTAATTTTTGCGATTTAACTTTGCAATTCACGAATCTGCACCTTTAATTTTTAAAAATTCATAACTTTTATGAGAAGACTGAAAGTCTACAACAATTTTCATAGTCTTCAAAATGGTATGAGATATGTGCTGTAAAAATTTCAGAAAAAAAATATTAAAATGGAACAGTATTGTAGCGAGTTAAACCGTGATTTCATTTTTTTTTTTCATTTTTATTAGGTTAACCGATTTTGACAAATTTGATTTTTTAATAAAAAATTAAGTAATCGTGTGGGGAAAAAATAAATATGGCATTTTAATTGCCTATTTGTCTTATTTGTAAAATTCATATTAGACATTTCAGAAAGCCTATACAGGGTGAAATTTTTTCTAAGACAAAAACGAACTAATGTTTTAAATCCGGCCTAATTTTTTTTCTAGTTTGAATAAATCAGTTGATTGGGTGGTAACATAAATTAAATATTTGTTAAAAAAAATTAGTTTTTGTAACAAAACTTAATTTTTTTAAATCTGGTTTCTAGTAAATATGGTTCACTTTACCAAACTTTTAATTATTCATAGTCAAATTTGATTTTTTTTATAAAAAATTAAGTAATCGTGTGGGAAAAAATGAATTCGCCATTTTAATTGTCTACTTGTCTAATTTGTAAAATTCATATTAGAGTTTTCAAAAAGCGTATACAGGGTGAAATTTTTTCTAAGACTAAAACGAACTAATTTTTTAAATCCGGGCCTGATTTTTTTCTAGTTTGTATAAATCAGTTGATTGAGTGGTAACATAAATTAAATATTTATTCAAAAAAATTAATTTTTGTAATAAAAGTTATGCTTTTTAATCTATGGTTCACTTTACCAAACTTTTAATTCATAGTCAAATTTTATTTTTTTATAAAAAATTAATTAATCGTGTGGGGAAAAAATAAATATGTCGTTTTAATTACTTATTTGTCTAATTTGTAAAATTCATATTATAGTTTTCAAAAAGTGTATACAGGGTGAAATTTTTTCTAAGACCCAAACGAACTAATTTTTTTGAAGCCGGACCTGATTTTTTTCAAGTTTTAATAAATCAGTTGATTAGGTGGTAATAGTGTAACGATTAACCAAAATCAGAGACACATCGATCTGACCGTTCAAAAATTATGACGAATAAAAGTTTCTGTCAAAATGCTAAACTCGCCCTGTATATTATTAAACAATGGGAGCAGACACTTTTTAATGGTCATTTGTTATTCCCCATAGGAGCCTCTATTCGAGGTAGGTGTATGTACATTTCCTCATGACTCACCCTGTATAATTGCCCAGAAATGTATGGAATGATGACCCTTCATCATTTTATATATTTCCTTTTATATTCACATTCACTTTACGAGTTTTAGCCAGTAATTTTGCTTATCTATATTTATATTGTATATCGGAAGCATACTGTCCTAAGTCCAATTTATTGATTGTACAGGAAAACGAATTAAACGTTTCCGGTGAATATTTGGAATTATTACAGATATAAATAAATAATGAATAACCAGTTTTTTCTAAGCAATTAGTAGTACAGGTAGAGTATTATAATCCACCACTTTAAAATTTTTGCAATGTTCTGATTTTACAAAAAAAGTGGACTTACCACTGTATGCTTCTAAGTTGTATTTTCTTCCCGAAAATATTTTTATGTTAAGTCACCTGTCCCTATTAACAATAAGTAAAACGAATATAGATATATTAATTTCAATTTATTAAGATTAAACAAATTTAAAACAGCAAGTAAAATAAACATGAACTAACAATTTTATTAGCCTTAATAAAGGGCCACGCAACACTCCTTATGGAAAAGTGGTCCCGGTCAAATTTAACGAAACTTTGATCAACGATAGTTTTCAGTGAATAGATTAAAAAAATCGATGGCACCTAGTTCTGGAATTCAGGTACTCGGTTTACGTTAAGTGCAATTATTCACAGTAAAGCGAATGAAATTATCTATTATTGAACGAAGAGAGACTCATATTTTCTTCATGCATATTAGCGTGTTGCATATAAATTCGTGGTCGAAAATGAATGCATCGTACTTTAGTTTTCAGAAAACCTCCGAAAATCCTTAGAAAACTGGAGAAGTGCAATATAAAATGTGCTGCTGGAGTGACATAAGAATCGTCATTTTTTCATGAATGCTTCACACTTATCCAATACTAGCATAGCTGCAGTTCCACCTTATCTTTAGAAAATTACTGAACAGTGGCGGATCTAGGCGGAGAAGGAATATGGAAATTCTCCCGTAATACGGTCCAGAATAAAAAAAAATTGTTCAAACAAAAAATATATTAACTGACCTGAAACTTACTACATACAGACAAATTCAACCCAATTAACCCGATATTTAGGAAAATTAAGGGAACTTATTGCACATTTTATTTCCTATGTCATGTATGTAGTTTGGGTTTATCTTTTTTATATGTCTTTTGGTTGGTGCGTTGGAAGTCCCCTCCCCCAAGGGAAAATATCTAGACCGCCACTGCTAATAAAGCACATTTAGAAAACTGAGGAACAACCATAATAAGTGCTGCTAGAGCCGCACAAGGTTTGTCACGTTTTCATGTATGCATCGACCTAGTATTGGTAGGTTCATCAAAATAAGTAGGTTGCGGTGGTTAGGCAACTTATACAGATTGAACGAGATCAAGCCATCTAAACACATTTATAACTAACGACCGGATGGAGTAAGGAAAATAGGCAGACCCAGAGCATAATTTAAGGATCAGGTGGAAGACGAGATAATGGTGTTAAGACTACGAAATTGGAAAATCAAGGCGAAGGATAGGAAGGAATGGAAGCTAATTCAAGAACAGGCCGAAGTCCACCAGTGTTTCTAGAGCAAATGATGATGGTGAACTTTTAGTACAAAATATTGTGGAGAATAATGCTGTGGGGCTACTTTTAGAACTATAATATTCATATTTATAATCATAATAGACTTTACTCTCTGTATTTTTTTAAGCAAACAAAAATGAAATATGCTTTGTCATTTCGTCTCTTTATTTAAATAATTAGGTATAATACTCATACTCATATTATACTCACATGCAATAGGTAAAGACTACTTTACATCTTCAAGAGCTACTAGTGTAGTATATGCAAGGCACCAACCAAAAGACATATAAAAAAGATAAACCCAAACTAGGTACATAAAATACATAGGCAATAAGTTCCCTTATTTTTCCCAACTGTCGAATTAATTGGGTTGAATTTGTCTGCCTGTAGTAAGTTTCATGTCATAATTTTTTTTATGTTTCAACAAATTTTCTTATATTCTGGACCGTGTTACTGGGGAATTTCTCTAGTCCCCTAGATCCGCCACTGTTCATTAGTTTTCTAAAGATAAGTTGGAATTGCAGCTATGATGGTATTGGGTAAGTGTGAAGAATTAATGAAAACATGATAATTCTTATTTCACTCCAGCAGCAGAGTTTTATATTGCTTTTTTTAGTTTTCTGAGGACTTTTAGGAGGTTTTCTGAAGACTAAAATACGGTGCATTTATTTTTGAACACCAATTCATATGCAAGATGCCAATATGCATAAAGAAAATTATTCTTTCTCCTTTTAATAATGGACATTTTCATTCGCTTGACCGTGATTTAGTGCATTTGACATAAACCCAGAACCTGAATTCAATAATTTCAGAAGGCTGTAGCTCGAGAATAATAGTTTTTCAGACCTAGGTGCCGTGGACTTTTTTAATCTACTCACTGAGAACTATCATTGACCGAAGTTTCGTTAAATTTGACCTGGACCACTTTTCCATAAGGAGTGTTACGTGTTTCTTTTGTGGATCCGCATCTCCTTCTAGATAATCGTTCCGATTTAGAGCATGTGGTAAGCTTCGATAGTATTCGTGAAACTCCGATGGCACAAAAGGCAATAAATTCATGAGGTCATTATATTTTTCTGTTGAAATAGGCATTAGCCTTTAATTTATTTGGTCCAGGTCCATAGGTAAGGTAAGTTCGGTTCTTGTGTTTCTTCTCAAATCTACTTCCTCGAGATTCGTTGCATGAAATGATTTTTTCTGTAGTACAGTATTCCTAACTGGTCTTTTCTATACTGCAAGTAAACTACTTTAGAAAATAGAAATGGCTGCTTATAACTATTAGTTTTTCGAACAACGAAAAGTGCAGCATTTGAAGAAACCTTTGCAACGGTATACATTGGATTAAAATATTTAAAGTCGGCCAATTCTAAGTTTATTACTTTAAATTTTGAGGAAGTGACGGAAGTTGCTGCCAATTCCACGGAGTTACAACTGTCATTGTAGGGGTTTTTTTCGCTGTTTTTCTATCTGTGCATAAACGGTGTCAGCTTTAATGTGCCAATGTCCATTTAAAATAAATCTTTGATCAATGGTTAAGCTGCGGATATTTATTAAAATGAAATAAAAGCTCATTACGATGCTGCTGTTCTTATTTTGGCCAAATCAATTATCAGACCAAAGCGTTATGTGCTCTATATTAGATCCCAGTAAGTTTAGATCTGCCCATTTTACCAAAGATGATGCCAACTCATCCCCATCCCCCTTACCTTTTGATTCGTCCTACATCATACACCAGGCTGAATTATTTTGAGGAATCAAAAATTGTATAATTTAAAGTCCAAAGCTTTCTTTTATAAAAAGTAAGCGATTTGGTCAACAACGGTGTAGGTAAACATTTTTGAAGATCTGCTGAGTATCTTATGTTTGCCATTTTCTTTAGTCTCATTTGTGTCTGAGGATTTGAGATTGTACCTACGTTCTGCATCTTTCAGATGTACATTTCTTTCATTGTTTATACGTTCTGCATCAGTGTCGTGTACATATATTACATATACGCAATATAGCACGTGTGCAACATATATCACATGTGTCCACTTCTGGTGATTTAAAAATGAGATTAAATTGTTTACTAAAAATATCCCTCCACAACCATAGTTTTGCTACATCGTTTAATGAACGTGTTGTTCAAAGTAATACTCTTTATAGAGCGTATACATTTGCTGCACTGACAACTGAGGACCTAAATATAAATTTTACTATCAAGCAATAAGGGTAAAACTTTTAGATTAGGGGAGTGCAATTAGAACGGAAACATGCTTTGTTTTGGAAAAATTCAAACAAGCTTATATTTTTCTAAAGATTTTTTTGGTAGTTTATATACTTGTTAAAGTAGAAAGTTCTGCTCGCAGATTTGGTCGCTAATTATTGTTTATTAATTGTTTAAAAAATAACAATTGTTTTGTATAAATAATTTTAAAAATATCGTTAAATTCATCATTTTACTTTAATCAAATATATTTCTATATTGTTTTTGATTATGCTGAATCCGAATATCGCATTGCAATTTGAAAATTCTTATACAGAAGCTCTTACACAGTATGTCTGCGTAGCTAGACACCACATGGAAAAATATTTTGTTATCAATTTTACGGAAAAAATTATTCTTCATAAAATGCTCAGGATAGTCAAAGATCTAAAACTTAACCATCAGATATCAAATTTTAATGATTTTATACGAGTTATGTCAAAAATATGAATTTCGTTAAAGAACTAAGTATCTTTATAAAAAATCCACAAGGAAAAAGTTTTCCTGTAGTTGGCTGTATACCATATAATTCAAAAAGAGTAAAATCCTGTATAAAAGGTATATTTAAAATCCCTAAAAGGGCCACATTAAAATCACAATATAACTAGTTTTCGACTGGTTTACCAGTCATCATCAGTGCTTACGTGCAATGGACATGCTAACCACCAAGATATTGTTTAACAAAAATATGTGGGTCAAAGCCCAGTAAAAGTTGTCCGTCAAGAAAACATTGGTTTAAAATGTTACATTAGGCTAAGATGTTTAAAATATTTGGCTAATCTGCCCCAGGTAACATCTGAGCTGTGGATTTGACTTTTACATGTTTAAAGTATGACGGCAAGTACCTTTATATTCCAGAATATCAAAAAATGATATTACGAAAAGTTATTTGAAATTAAAAACTGTGTTATATACAATTAAATCATTCTAATCGAAAAAATTTTTTTCAATTTTTTCTCAAATTACGGATACTCATCATCATTTTATTACAAATATGATAACTATTTTATAATCACTTTTACGAAAAAAAGTTATTCTTCATAAAATACTCTTCCTGGTCTAAAATCTAAGACACAACCATCAGATATCAAACTTTTTAGATTTTATACGAGGTAAGTTAAAAATTATGAATTTTTCTTAGGAGTTAAGTGCCTTTATTATTCACAATATTTTAGTTAGAAGGATGTAATTGATCACTAAAACATTTTTTTTTTAATTCCAAACAACTTTTCTTAATAACAATTTTCAATATTGTGAAATGTAAAGGTACTTTACTCTTGAGTGAAATTCATATTTTTGACATACCTCGTATAAAATTAATTAAATTTGATATTTTATGATTGCATCTTAGATTATATACGATGCAGAGTATTTTATAAAAAATAACTTTTTTCCGTAAAACTGATAATAAAAGAGTTATCAATA
The DNA here is from genome assembly GCF_917563875.1 of Diabrotica virgifera virgifera. Taxonomy (NCBI): domain Eukaryota; kingdom Metazoa; phylum Arthropoda; class Insecta; order Coleoptera; family Chrysomelidae; genus Diabrotica; species Diabrotica virgifera. The sequence goes on from NC_065443.1 coordinate 71,351,787, forward strand.
GGTTCCAAGTTACGCAGGCAAACTGTATAAGAGCTAAAAAAATTTTTTTTGCTGAACATTTATTACTATTGAAGCTAATTATTAAATGTACTTTAGGTAAGTTTTACAAAAAAAACTGTTGATCACTTTGTATATAAACATTTTTAGCTGGTAATTTTCGGTTTTTTTATTACGTTTTTGTTATCCTTCTTAATTTTCTCAAAAAGAAATAGTTTGTTTCATCTCTAAAGTAAAATAATTTAGTGCATTTTAAAGATTACATACTAAGATTTGAAAAAGCACTTACAAAACTGTAATAGATCTGTTCAAACTTGAGTAATACCGTCTTAATGTGGTGGCAATGCTATAAAACTACAAAGATTTCAAAAATTACATTTTTTGAGACGTCATATCATTTGATTTAAATTTTGAGATTTTTTTGAATGAAACATCATTTAGCAAGATGCCTGAAAGGTAAGGTGTGCAAAATTGAGAGTTTTATAAGAAAAATTATATTATTTACACATGTTTAAATTATTTTTAAGCAAAATTCATGTAAGGCTCATTTTCCGCCCACACCGTACTTACCCCCATACATTTTATTTATTTTCATTATAACCATAAGATAGCTTAATTATTTTTCTTTCATGCTCAATTTGTAAAATTTCATTTGATCCATTAGTTAAAGAATTACTTTAAAAAAAGACAACCGTGCACTTCGCCGTACGCTAGTTTAATGTGCGCCAGTGTTTGTGAGAAGGGTGACTATAGAGTTATAAATAAAAATTATAAAAGATACAGATTTAATTTTAGAAAATTCTTTATCTAAAGTTTTTTTGTAAAATTTTCTGAATTTTTGAACGCTCAAGTCAGTTTTTTGCTAAAATTTATATTTTCGGAGTTATTTCCAATTTCGTAGTTCATTTGTTTAATAAAAAATGAAGCACCCACTTCTCGAGTAGAACTTTTGATATTTTGTTTATTAAACATTTCTTAATGAAACTACAAAAAGTTCTATCTTGTTTGTATTTTTCCGAAGTGAAAATCTATATGCACTCCCCTAGATAGGCTTTTACGGGGTGTCATTATTCTGCACGGCAATGCGCGGTCTCATGTTGCCAAAGTAGTGAAAAAAATCTACCAGGAAAGAGATGGAGGATATTAGAGTATCCGCCCTATAGCCTCGATATAGCCCTATAGCTTTGCGAGTTTCACATCTTTGGGCCACCCAAAAAGGCGCTCTAAAAGGTTTTCTTTTCAGTTAAAAAAAGAAGTACAAAATCTTGTAGAAGAATTCTTCGAGTAAAAGGCACATGAATTCTTTTAGCAGTGTATACATCGGTTGGTAAAACAATGCGATATGTGCATTCATTGTAGTGGTAATTTTTTGTAGCTTTATTTACCAATTATTTTTTCTGGGCCAAAGTTATGTTTCAATTGAACAAGCCTCGTAACTGAATGTGCCTGAATAAATATATGATTTATCCCTGTTTACTTTTATGTCAAAAACAAGGATTTGTTTAATTTCTAGGGGAGTGGCAACAAATATTAATTCCGTGTACACCTTTCCTCTACACCTAACTTGTAAATTTTAAACAAAGCTTTAGCGAATTCGATATCCTGGCAGTTAAAACCAGTTTCCCAGCGGAAACAATGAGATACAATGAACCAGCTAGTCATCCATTTGGCAACGCCCAGAGTATCTACTTGGTATTGTTCGAGATTTTTTTGATTATATCCTTTCTCTCGGGAATATTGGTTGTATACTACGCTAAATATAGAACAAGATTTATTACAACTGACAGCAGAGATAAAACGTTATATTTCTACACCGTTTTATTTATACCAAGAAATAGGCAGCTACTTTTTACAAATCCACCTTAAATACTGTCATACTATTGTAACGGGTAGTTCTTTTTGGACAACAGACTTAGTAAAACACAGGTTCAAAATAAATAAATATATTTTATATTACTATAATATACACTATTATAATGATATTATATTTTAGGGGAGCAAAGTATGCTAAATATGCAGTCAGTCGAGCGCTTTGGGGATCTATTGGGTTATGAAGAGTAGTTCCTAAAACCAAAAAAAAGTTAAGTAAAGTTTTCCATTTTAGTGGGGACTTTCCATTTTTAATTTAATTTTCCATTTCCAACAATCGTTTTTTCCGATTATAGCGCCATCTATCCATAATTAAAAAAATATTTCGAATAAAAATTGCTAATTTTTACGTAAAAAATCCAAATCTCAAATAAAAATTTGGGGCTCCTATTTAAGATTTTAAAGTAACCCCCCATCCCACCTCCATGGGGGGTCGTGTTTGGTACCATTCGATAGATTTTTCAAAAATATTGATTAAGGGTGTTTTGCAGTTTTTCGATCTAATTTAAATTTACCCACCACCCTTCTCCGCTTATTATTTATTCGCTTTTTGAGAAAGTTTTTATCTCGCCCATTTCCTTACACCCCGCTCAAATCGTCAGATTTTTAAAATATGCACTCTTTTGCATGTACTTAACTTACCTTATCTTAATCTGAAAATTTCGATCATTTTTAACGATTTTCATTTAATCATGTCTGATTTTTAACGATCTTTTTTTTTCGGGCACCGCTTAACGAACTCCCCTGTGTTAAGAGCCAATATATGATAGAGATACATCTGCAGGGCACCAGATATAATCTGACGTGCTCGAGTAACTGCAAAATCCCCTCTTGGGCTTCCTTATTATAATATGTATATACGCGAAGTTTTCGATTCTGTCAACGTGACTGAATTGAAAAATGAGCCAAATCCCATCTTCAAGTTTAGTAAAAGACCAACTAATCGATATCTCAACCATCCATTTTGGTCTAAGGGTATGGGTTTTACGGCTCTCCCTATTTGAGGTCTATTTTTCGTTCTCGTCCCCAAACCTACCAAAAATTTCGTAAATTTTAGTCCGACCTCTGCGGCTTCTAATAGTACTGATCATTAGGTACCTTTCCAACGGACACGCGCCAACTCGTAACTTTTAATGACAAAAATTTTCAAATCAAATTGTACACCGGCCAATTCGTAACTTTTCTATTACCTGACCTGCCAACTTGAAAATTTCTTCAGGTGAATTCGAAACCATTGATTAAATCTAATACCTTAAATCTAAACCGAATGTTTCTTGGTTTTTTTTAAACATTATATTTGTATTATATTATGTACCTATAAAAAATAACAAAAATTGAAATAGCTTAATAAAATAATTGAAACAATATTTATGGTGTTTCATTAACACGTGTTATAAATATTATTTCCATTAAGTATAGCTGGATTTTATCGAGTAATTGTAAATTTAATATTTAGATGTTTAGCAATGATAAATTATTTAAAGCCATCTGATAATTTAAAAGCAGAGATTTTCCATAATAAGTTTATGTCAAGTCTAAAAGATTATAGGTACCTACCTTTATTTAGTTACCAATTCACCGGTAGTTGATTGGTTACCGAAAAATTACCTGAGGGCCAGAGTTACCAATTGGCCTGTAATTAGGACGGGGGATTAAAATAGTTACGAATTCACCGGGACCCTTTTCAACGCATGTCTGATTTTGAAAATCGGTTATACCGTTCAAAAGTTACCGAGCTTAAAAATTTGACTTAATTTCTGTTTAAAAAGGGGAAATGTTTGTATTAGGTCTGGATGAAACTTTGATATATGGGAGTACTGGAATAGGGGAAGTTTTAATTGTGGAAAAGGTTAAAAATTTGGAACGGTCATACCACTAAAACGTCGCATGTATTTTGTCCGACAGAACTTCCAGTTGATTTGTTACCCTTTCATTAAACTCTAATGCAAAAATCAGACCGCTATTTATCACCAAATGGGAATTTTAATGAGTGGAACACGTAGAAAATGTCCAATAACAGAAATTATGACATGTGATAAATAGCAGTGTGATTTTTGCATGAGAGTTTAATGAAAGGGTAACAAATCAATTGGAAATTCTGTCGGACAAAATACATGTGACGTTTTCGTTGTCTGACCGTTCCAAATGTTTAACCTGTTCCACAATTAAAACTTCCCCTGTTTCAGTGTTTCCATATATCAAAGTTTGTCCGACTAGACAACCTTAAGCTATTAACAAATTTTCAGCTTGCTATTAATCAACTTTTTTTCATACGCGGGATCCAGACTGTATATGTAGGTATGTGTTTGAAAAAGTTAGACGTATATGAATTTTTTTGTATCATGAAGAGAAGTATCCATATTTCACAAATGTGGTCTCGAGGTAACAAAGTACAAAAAACTCAAATAAGTACCACAGTTTTTTTTTTAATTAAAAAGATCAATAAAATTAGATGCGTTTCGGCTTAACAAGAGCCATCATCAGCATATAAGTAAAGGAACACAAACATCAAGAACTAACCAGAACAGGAAGGAAGAAGAATCAACTGGTTTAAAAGACAAACATTACTGCACAAACATTATTCGGTTTTGCTGTTAAGCGATTTTTACATTATATTATAAATAGAAAAGTAATTGTGTAAGGACATCTTTATGTGGAGGAACCATTTTGTGAACAGATCAGGTGTAAAGACCCGTGAGGTGGCCCTGAGGTGGCTCGACAAGTGCCGTGTTTTAAATGTAGTCAGAGGAAAAGTACAGCCCGGAAGATTCGATATGCAAAATGGCCAGACCATCGAGGCCATGGGTGAAAACGACATGTCTAAGTATCTTGGAGTAAATCAAGCGCGGAAAATTGACCATAAAACTGAGATAACTGCGGAGTTTATACAAAGGGTAAAACAGCTGCTTCGTTCACACCTTAACACTAGAAATTTGTTTAAGGCACTAAACACCTAAGCATATTCCGCGCTTAGCTATTCGTTTGGCATTGTTAAGTGGACACAAACGGACATAGAGAATCTTTAGCGAAAAGTAAGAACACACCTCACAAAGGCACAAAAACACCATCCTAACAGTGCAGTAGAAAGAACAACATTACCACGGAATTTAGGAGGAAGAGGACTTTTGGATACAGGTTAGCAATTAGATAAACAAATTGCTAATTTAAGAACTTATTTTCAGATGCAAGCTGATACATCTATTCTACTTCGCGCTATTTGCGCAGTAGATGACACAACACCGATGAAACTGAGGTAACAAGAAATGCGCATAAACCACCTCACTAAAGACGAAAAAATGCGCACCTGAATGGGTAAACCGGTGCATGTGCGACATCCCAATGAGGTCAGCCAAAACTATGTCGACAATACAGAGTTGAAATATTGGTTGACATCAGGAGAAATGTTCCCTGAAGCGGAGGGTTCATTACTGGCCATTCAAGATCAGGTTATACCAACCAGAAATTACCTGAAATAGGTATATCGTCAAAGACCCTCAAACTCAAAACGACAGATGCCGATGTGGATGTCAAGCCCAAGAAACCATCCAACATATTACCTGAGGCTGCTAGGCATTTACTGCAACTAAATACAAGGAACGGCATGACTCAGTTGAAAAGATCCTTCATCAAGAGATAGCTATCAAACTGGGTCTTCTCCAAACGGACCATCTCCCATATTATCAATACGTTCCTGAAAGTAGTATGCTTGAGAATGAAAACTATAAGCTATACTGGGTTTGCACTGTGCTCACAGACCAAACAGTGGCACATAATAGACCAGATCTCGTATTAGTTAATAAATTAACGAGACCAACAACACTCATTGATGTGGCGATTCCTAACAACAATAATCTACGTACTAAATTTTCTGCAATGATCGCCAAATACATAGATCTGGACATTCAAATACGGAGACAATGGAGAATGCAAAGTACCCAGACAATACCGATTATTATGCCTACTACTGGAGTCATTAAGAAGACCCTCCTTGAAAGCATAAAAAAGCTAGTTCTCAATGAACATCTTTATAAGACCATGCAGAAAGCTGTACTACTTGCAACGGCCAGAAATGTACGAATAGTTTTCGGAGAGAGACCTGCATACCAAGTCACCTTGGGCTCGATAACATGGAAAGAGTCCCACCAGAGCTCAATCCTTTTGATACCGTAGGAATCTGGGATTAGTCAATTTTCCCCTTGAGGGAGTGTGAGCCGTATGGCTAAATCTGATTTGGGGGGTTTAAAGAAACAAACTCCCATAAAATTTTTATGTGTAAACATATTAAAAAAGAAGCTGTATCTCGATAAAAACTGGCTTACCGAATAAATACTAGGAGACAAAAAAGTATTAAAAATATTGTGTTTAAGTAACGGTACTACAATAATAATTTAATTGAAACTTCACAAAAGTTTGTTCGGATTTTAGGGGAACAAAACCCTATAAAATTTATATGGGGTTTACAACTTTCACTGTTATTTTTTTTTTAAGATGTTTCTGCCATAATAATGCCACATGTCGATTTTCAATAAAAAATCTCTAATATTTTTCGATACATTGCAAAAAATCGATTTTCATTTTGCAATTTCAAAGGGCTGTAACTTTTTTATGGGCACATTTGCTTTAAGGTAAGTTAGGTTCAGTCGAACTATTTTTGGTCCCAAAATATCGTTGGTGGTTTCGCAAAACCTCGTATGAGAATTTTTTTCGGAATGCAGTTTTTTGTCCTGTCAGAAACTTCGTTAAAAAATACAAATGCTAACGTAATGAAAAAGTACAAAATGAAATTTTCATTACGTTAACATGTGTATTTTTTAACAGAGTTTCTGACAGGGCAAAAAACTAAATTCTGGAAAACAAAACTTCTCATACGAGGTTTTGCAGAATCACCGACGATATGTGATTTAATTTATGACCCGCATTTTTGTTACACCCTGTATATTATACTACAGGCTTATTTTCCATATTTTTGGTCCCACAATATGTGATTTAATTTATGACCTGCATTTTTGTTGCACCCTGTATATTATACTACAAGATTGTTTTCCATATTTTATAGAATCTATTCCCACTGCAAAAGCCAACTAAAGCTTGTACTGATTAAAATTTCTTTGCCATATTTACATCTTGAAGAAGTAGTTATTGTTAAAAGTTGAATACATTTCTTGAGTATTCAACGTCTTTAATACTAAAAACATTCTCAGACTTCGAGGAATTCTAATCTTAAACATGCTTCGCATAACTAGCAACTGGGTTTTTAAATTTAGATGTAGTTGACTCGCCTTTGGGGTATATCAAAGGAATATTGGAATTTTATCGACGGTATAAATGTCGTGGGATGCAAAATTTTATTAAAAAATATAATTTACAAGCTGCATTTCAGTAATCTCGGGATAATAGACTCATCCTAGAATTTAAATAATATAAAAAAAATAAAAATACGATAAATATACGAGTACCTATTACATTTTATTGTTTTTATTTTTTAACCTATTCTCGACTGGCTGTTAGATTTTTTATGTTCTAATCACAATTTGTTTTAAATTTTCTTGAAACTGTTTAATTTTATTATTAAAGTTTGGTGCTCATCATCAAAAAAAATAATTTTATGATATTGCACCTTAACTTGAATTACGTAAAAAATATTCACCACTTCTAGTTCAATACTGTTTTATAATATGGCTACCATTTTATAAGGCTACCACAATAATTGATTGTAATTATAATTATATTTTACATTTGTTTTGATGTTTCAAATTCCAATTCAGGAATCGTTTTTGAAAAAAAATTTATAAATAAGAAACTAACAGATTTAACCTGCGAACCAATTTGACAGTTGATTTTTTTGGCCTCCCTTTGTTTGCAAATAGACATACTTTGCATGAAATTCTGAGAGATGATGTTGTAACCTTTGATTGATAATATCAAAGTCTGATCTATCTGTGATGATATAGTGATAGATGATGCCTCTCTGACCTGTTTACATACCTACTTATTAATGTTAATATAATATTTTTATTGCCAACTTCTTCTTTCATTTAGTAAAATTAAGGCTGCTCCTTTGATTTTCCCCTTTTTGCTGTCTGTTTTTTTTTTCATGAATATTGATTTACTCTGTGCTCATTGTCCCAGGAATGTTTATACAGGGTGTCCCGAAAATGTTGGTCATAAATTTTACCACAGATTTTGGGGTCACAAATAAGTTGATTGAACCTCACTTACCTATATACAATAGTGCACACAAAAATAGTTACAGCCCTTTGAAATTGGAAAATGAAAATCGATTGTTTTTCATATACCGAAAACTCTTATAGAATTTTTATTGAAAATGGACATGTGGTATTCTTAAGGCAGGAACATCTTAAAAAAACAACAGTGAAATTTGTACACCCCATAGAAATTTAATGGGGTTTTGTTCCCTTAACACCCCCCAAACTTTTGTATACGTTCCAATTAAATTATTATTGTGGTACCATTAGTTAAACACAATATTTTTAAAACTTTTTTGCCTCTTGGTAGTTTTTAGATAAGCCAGTTTTTATCGAGATGCGGCTTTTTTTTAATATGTTTACATAAAAATTGTATGGGGGTTTCGTTCCTTTAAACCCCCAAATGTGTGTGTACGTTCTAATTAAACTATTATTGCGGTACCATTAGTTAAACACAGTGTTTTTAAATTTATTTGGCTCAGTACCTTTTCGATAAAGCACCTTTTATCGAGATGCGGTTTCTTGTTTTATATGGTTCAACATATTCCTAGAAATATGTAGTGGACTTACTTAACCATTTACAAAATATGTGCTGGATTTGACAATGAATACGATAATAGTTTTATCTATTTTGCCATTTTTTTATTTGGTTCATAACTTTTCAACCACACTGTATATCCATTTTATATTTGGCACGCAAATATTCTTTAAGGTGTACAATAAATAAATTAATTTATTTACAATTGAAAAAATCCAGGGTGCGGATTAAAAAATATTGAAAAAATATTCCGACCCAAAGACAACACCCTGTACATTAATTTTTTTTAAAATGGATTTTGCATTTAAAAAGAGGATGAAAAACTAAATTTTATGGTGCACTTTGAATTTTTGACAAAATGATTTTTTTGGTAAAATTTTGAATTTGAATTCTGAAATTATGTGAATCGCGAGAGGTCTAAGTAGAAAAAAATTGAAATACAACTTACAACCTGTTAACCACACTGTATATTTATTTCATATTTACCACGTGAATATTCTCTAATGTGTCAATCAATTAATTTATTTACAATTATAAAAAATCCAGGTCCGGATTAAAAAATATTGGAAAATGTTGCTACCCAAAAAAACACCCTGTACATTAACGTGTAAAAATAAATATAGGATGCGTTAATGCATTCGCTGCCGATCACGCGCCAGCGCGTGATATGGTTACTTCAGTCAGGTACCGTTCACGTGCCAGCGAGTGATATATTTAGGGCAGTCAATGAGGGTATGCGGCTCCGAATTCTATCCTACTACATAATATATCGATTTAAGTGGGGCATAGCCCAAGAAACAAAGTCTACCCTATTCCGATGTGGTTTTGCTTAAATAACTACGGAAGTTGATAGAGAACCTATTAATAAGAAAAAACTGTTCTATAATTTTTTTATAACACCCAATACTTTTTGAGTTATTCCTGGTTGAAAATTGGCCATTTTCATTGAAACATAACACCTTTTCAAACGGTTTTTTGCGAATACCTTAAAAACTGTGCATCTAACTAAAAAAACTATATAAAAATTTTTGTAGCTTATAAAATAACAAAGAGATTCTTTCCTTTATGAATCTTCTAGTTATAATACAAAAAGAGATATGGTAAGTGAAAAAACTTGTTTTCTTGGTGCATGCTCAAATCAGTGTGTTTAACTTGAAATAACAGAGAAACGGTCGATTTTAGGTGTATAATGCTCCCAATAACTTTTATTGTGCTTGAAAAGACCTTTAAAATAAACTATATTAAATGTCGATTACATTCAAACTATGCGAGATAAACTGTAAAAAATTTGGTGACTAACGAATTTTAAGAAAAAAATGAGAAGTATATTTAACCCCTCATCGACAAGAATTTAAATGCATCGTTTTCCTTCTACAATACATTTTACTATAGTGTTCTTTTTATGTTTAAAAAGTTGGGTGGGTTTAAAATAAATGGTTTTTGAAAAAAATAAGATCAAATTATTGAGTGCATTTTTTAATTTTCTTAAAAATCTTCCTTTTTCTCGATGTAACTCGAAAATGATAAGAGGTGCCAAAAAAGAAGATGCCATACAAAAATGAAGGTTTCTTCTAAATATACATTTTGATTTTATTTTTTATAACAGTATCTCTTATCATTTTCAAGTTACATGGAGAAAAAAGATTTTAAGAAAATTTAAATATGGGCTCTATAATTTGATTTTATTTTTTTCAAAAACCATTCATGTTAAACCCGCTCGTGTTTTTGAGCATAAAAATGACACTGAAGTAAAATGTATTGCAGAATGAAAACGATGCATTTAAATTCTTGTGGGTGAGGGGTTAAATATACTTCTCTATTTTTTTCTTAAAATTCGTTAGTCGTCAATTTTTTGCAGCATATCTCGCTTAGTTTGAATGTAATCGACATTTAATATTGCTTATTTGAAAGGACTTTTCAAGCACAATAAAAGGTACTGGTAGCATTATACACATATAATCGACCGTTTCTCTGTTATTTCAAGTTGAATACACTGCTTTGAGCATGCACCAAAAAAACAAACTCTTTTTTTACCTACCATATATCTCTTTTTGTGTTATAACTAGAAGATTAAAGAAGGAACGAATCTCTTTGTTTTTTTATGAGCTACAAAAATGTTTTATATAATTCTTTTAGTTAGATGCATTGTTTTTAAGGTATTCGCAAAAAACCGTTTGAAAAGGTGTTATATTTCAATGAAAATGGCCAAATTTCAACCATGAATAAGGGGTGGGAACCGCCCCCAAGACAAAAGCACACATCGGCATAGGGTATACTTTGAATAAGAATATATTTACAGGCTATTCCTAAAATTTCATTAAAATCCATGCAGTAGGATAGAATTCGGAGGTAATAACCTGTTCTTGCTCTCATTGACTGCCCTAATTTACTTCAGTCAATTTCCGTTTCAATAGAATCGCTCCTAGCCGAGTTTCATCTTCTTCAACAGGCAGCGAATGGGTTAAAGACACTAGTAATTAAAGTCCGTATGATGCTTAACAGTTTCAATTAATAAAATAGACAATTAGATTATAGATACTGATAAGTTGACGAAATGTAAAAGTGATTGTTTAATTGCGACTAAAATTTATTGGCTCTGATACAAGAAGTGTATTTGGAAATAATCTCATTTACATAATATGACCGGCTTGTCAATATAAATACGTCTTAAAGCGTCTCTGTAAGTCGCGTCTTTTTCGATTATCCCATCGTTCGTCGGCTTCTGATGTTAAAATCGACTAAATGTATTTACTCACACACTAACCAAAAACTGTGTCATTTTACCTTTTATTAATTCAGAATTACAGGTTATTTCTTTTCTCTGCATGGTCCGATTTTTTACCATGAACGAGAAGCCATAAAAATTTTTTATATATGTAATTCTCCCTAAACAAGTAGGTAAATAAAATTGGTTCAAACGGCGCGAATGTTATTTTTATGTCTTAACTAAGATTCAAAATCAGCAGCATTTGCACAGCCGTCACTCTGGTTCCACATGTAGAAAACGTGGTCATGAACCTTTAAAAGCGTATATTGTTTATTCGGTAATTGCTTTCCTTCTTAGGAGTTTTTGGCATCGCTGATTACGAATCTGACATTATTTTTTTTTTGAAAAAAAAATGGCGCATCCAACATGGCGGAAAGAAATTGAAAATATTAATCAAAACCCAATTTTTTTTGTCAAATTTGGTAGGTTAACCCTTTCGATGCGGCTCTCTCTCCGGCGATACTCATGCCCCAGTGCGGCTATTTCTGACGTCAAAACGGTCGGCCGCTTTCGCGCTAAATAATGCGACTAAATGATTCTTTATAACGTTGTTTTATATAAACAAAATAATTGGGTAATTATTTATAATTTTTTTTATTTTTTTTTGAAACAAAATAAATTTTACAAAAAAATACAAAAACGCTATTGTTTAGAAAAACTTAGGATAGAAAGATAGATAAAACAAATTAAAAAATTATTGCACATATTTTTGCATTCAAATTCAATGTAAACAAATGTTAACAAAACAAATAAAAACAAAAAAATTATCCATAACAAAAAAACAACAAAATTATCCATAACAAAAGAAAAACAAAATTATCCAAAACAAAAAATAAAACCAAATAGTCATTTGTTATGTAGAACTTACCTTCTAAAAATGTTTGATGGTGTGAAATCTTTCAAAACAATTCACAACACATAAAGGCACATTGCACTCACGGCACATAAAACTTGTTTCTTTTCTTTTTTTGTTTTTGGCACACACAACACATTTTCTTAGTCCAACTTTCCTACTTGTTGTGGGAGGTACATGCGACGGAAAATGCCTACAAGTAAGCCGCAATGGATTGTCGTCGACTGATCTTCGACCTGCTGACGTGCGCATTTTCCCCTTGTGATTTTCTTCCACTATCTGTTGGATGAGTGTCAGTTGAAATTCTGCCAACGAAGTTTTAGTTTTTGCTACTATATTATTCAAAACGTTTGCATTGAGCAGAACCATATCCATAAGGTGAAGGAAAACTTTTTTGTACCATTTCGCAGTTTTTCGGACGCACTCTACTGAACTCAGTAGCATGTCCGTCTTGTCTACTGCACCCATAAACTTATTGTATGCAACAATACACTGGGGTTTTACAATTGTCCTCCCAGTGAGGCGATCTTTTTTACCAGTTTCCATACCGGTGTTGTTATGTAAGCTCGTAAGCATGTATACTTCTCGTTTATCACAATATTTTAGCGACAACAATTTGTCATCACTTCGGAAACTCCATTCTCCTCTCTGAAGCTTTTCTGCCATTTGCGGCATATATTTTCTATTTTTCCGCACAGTTCCACACGCATTTGTAGCTCTATTATACAGCCATACAAACAGACTGGGGCTTGTATACCAATTGTCACAATACAAAGTATGACCTTTATCCAAATAGCGTGCCAAAAGCGTTAGCACCACATCGCCAGATTTACCCAAATTACAATTATTCGTTTGTAAGTCAGTTGTTGCTCCAGTATAGACAACAAAATCGAGAATGTACCCAGTCACTGCGTCGCATAAAACAAAAAACTTTACACCAAATCGATGTCTCTTCGAGGGTATGTACTGTTTGAAAAAGAGTCGGCCTTTGAAAAGCAAAAGGCTTTCATCTATGCACAATTCTTTATGCGGCTTGACAGCGTTTCGGAAAGCATCACGTACGTGGTCTATTACTGCTCTAATCTTGACCAAACTGTCGCCGTTTTTTGGCAGATTGTTGTCCGAGAAATGCAACATTCGCAAAATCAGAAAAAACCTGTCACGCGACATAAGCTCAGAAAATGCTGGAGTAGATAATAGTGTGTTTGTTGACCAGTATTCACTGAGGCGCAATTTTTTTACACGAGGCATCAGATATGTAATCCCAAAAAATAACCTCATCTCATTGAAATCTGTATCTTTCCATTTCTTCAAACGTGACTTAGCGGATACTTCCACATGTTCACAAACGTAAATATAAAATTTGTTTGTTTCCGTAACTATATGATTTACTATATTGTCCGTAAAAAATACTTTACAAAAATCCAAAGGTTTATTTTCAGCAGTCAGCCCATCAATTGTGCAACCAACCTCTGACGAGTCAAATGCAAATGTTTTTGGTAGAAGGTCTTTTTTTTTCCAGAGAAAATCGTAGGTATTATTCGATGTTTGGTCTTCGGGCTCTTGAGCAACGTCCATTTCTTCATCGGAATCTAAAGCATTTTGCGTATTTTCTATGTATTCGTCTTCACTGTCGCTTCGAGTAAGAATTTCAAGTAACTCTTTTTCAGTATAAAACTGCCCCTTCTTAGGTCTTGGTAACGCTTTTGAAGGCCCCGGTTGCTGCTCGTCCATTATTTATAAAAACTAATAGGACGATACTGATGTAAAAATGATGCAATACTAAAGTAAAACTGATAGAAATCGCAATGTTTTCGTGTTGGGACAAGCATCGGCAATGAGTGAATAACAACATCTAAACGCAGACGTAAAGAGACCGCCCACTACTCAGCAAGCGCTAGCCCCGCCTTGAATTACCCACAAATGAACACGTGCGCAGGAAACTGCAATTGTCGGCCACAGCACTTCACGGCAAATCAAAATAACTAAATGACGTCCATAGCACTGTAGGCACGGCAAATCAAAGACGTCAAATGACGTCCGCAGCATTCAAAGGGTTAATGTCGCTCATTACAAATCTAACATTACTTTTTTTTAAACAAAATGGCGAATTCAATGTGGCTGAAATAAATTCGAAAATTTTATTGTAAACACATATTTGTTTAAAATTTTATATTACAAGGGACTTTTAAACTTGCTGATTACCTATTCGCGGTGTGCAAGTACTTGGAAAGGGAAACGAGAAACGACCGTGCCCGAGTCGCGGAGAAATATTGCAACTATCTTAAATAGTTCATATTGTCAATTGAAATTGTCAAATTGACGTATATTTCATACCTTCTGTCATTGACGCAGAAAAATTATATATTGCTCCACAATATTGATATGATATGCAATTATTATATAAAGGTAAATTTAATTAATTGTATTTTGCTTGCAGTACTGCATTTTAATAACTGATTTTATTTACTACATACAATTGTTTACGTTTGCTAAACATAACCTGCATCTTATTTTTTCTTCGTATTATTTTTTTGGACTATGGTCTTGACAATTATCCAGCAACCAGGACTAATATAATTGGCCAATATAATTAAAAGTGCGAATAAAAGTACAGAGCGTAGAAATAGAGGTCGCTTTGCCGAACTTGCACGGTCCCAATACAAATTCTTTATGAAGTATAATATTCACAACCTATTACTTATGTACAACCGCCCACAAATACTCAGCAATCGCCAGAATCATGCAATATGCGTCATTTCCTGCTTTTTTATTCAAGGAACTGCCAGCAATGCATAGGCAGTTATGGCCAGCTAAACCAAAGTTTTTCTGTATTTTCCTGCTATATATTTTAAGACTAATAAACATTAGTCCCAGTTATGCAGAATTTTGTACTTTTTGAACGTATCTTTACAAAATTTTGATTATTTCAAATATATTTTCAATATTTATGCATAAACAAATTTAAAGCATTAATTGTTACTAAATCTTAAGTTAATTTACATCTTATATTACTACATACTTAAGAAAGAAGAATGTGCTTTACAGCGATAAAATTAATAAACTACAAAATGTTTTACGGCGTTTTCAATATACGCGTTTTTTACTTTCTCTGCCGGCCAAAATCACCTCGGACATGGCCATGCACTGTTATCCTTAATGGCAATTACGGTTCATTCTCTTTAATTCTTGACTAAACTGGAAAGGTGGCGCCACTAAAGACTTTTCCAAATGCGCATGTCATCGCATCTGCAGAAACTGCAACAGCGTTGCCACATTTAGTAGATTTCTACTTTTTTGGTAGATTTTTGATATTGTTTAAAAAATTCTAGTATATAGGCAATATTTTTTAGGAAATTTTTGGTATATTTCAACATTTTGTTATGACTGAAATAAAATTTTCTTTTTATAGTATTTACCCCATTTCTAAATTAGTTTTCAGACGTTTTGTTACAATTTCCCAATGTCATTACCGAAAATAAGATTCAGGACGTAGATGATGAATTTTACAGAGAAAAGAAACTGGAAACTGGATTCTGGTGTAAAAAATTTGCAGATTTCAAGTAGGTAGCAGTGCAAGCAGTATATCAGGTATTGTTGAAGAGTTATGGCATTCGGTGAGCCTATTAGAAGCTAACGATGGAAAACTAAAATACTTAAGCATATGTAACTTTGCAAAACAGAAAATGTTGTGTTTACGTGTTTCCAATGTAAAATTCGAAACAATTGTGTGAAGAATTTGATCCTGACATGCAGAAATCAGTGGATGACAAAATATTATATACAAATATTAAATATGAAACTGATAAAAATTAATTAGAGTAGGTTATTTTTTTCCCAGTTAAAATCTAAAAAAGTTTGGTTTTTTACAGATATTCATATTATATTAATTTCTAGTTAGTGAGCTGTTGTTTTTATTATAAAAAGTCCTAAATTATATACAAATACGTTAGTAAAGTTTTATAGTATATTTTAGTTTTTGATTTAGTAGATTTTAGCTAAACTTACAGACTTGCAGTAGATTTTTTAAATAAAATGTGCAGAAATGTCATTTTATTTTGTCTTGTCATGGCATCTGATGACATCGTTGCTTGTTTACATACGTGTTTGGATTTATTTTATTAAATTGTTTTTTTACTTATAGATTGGCTACATATACAGTGCTAGTCAAAAGTCCGTACCCCCCCTCATATCTTTTGAACGGTTATACCTATAATAGTGAAATTTGGAGATAGGAAATAAACGGACGTAAGCTTCTTAACTAGTCATGACAGGTGACGTAATAGTGACAGATGACTTTACAGCGCCACTGTGACAGATAATTTTAAATGGGACCTTATGGCAAGTGACACCTCGTTTGAAAGGTATTGAAAATATCTCTTCAGTCATACTAATATTGTTTAAGTTTAAGCTAATTTTGACGAATTAATGAAATAAATATAAAATTGTAGTTTCATTTAATTAATTCAAAATTCAAAATTCCGCCTATGATTACTTGTCAAAAAGGTTGACGTTGACGTAAAAACTACTAGAGAATCGAAAAACGTCAACTTTTTTGACAAAAAGACCATAGGCGTACATTTGAATTTTTATTGATTAAATGCGAAGCTACAATATTATATTTATTTAATTTATTCACCAAAATCAAAATCAACTAAAACACAAAAAAATTAGTATGGCTGAGTAGGTATTTTGAATACCTTTCAAACGAGGTATCACTTGCCATAAGGTCCCATTTAAAATTATCGGTCACAGTGGCTCTGTAACGTCATCTGTCACTATTACGTCACCTGTCATAACTAGTTAAGAAGCTTACGTCAGTTAATTTCCTCCATCCAAATTTCACTATTATAGGTAAAACCGTTCAAAAGATAAGAGGGGGGGTACGGACTTTTGACTAGCACTGTATATATATATATATATATATAACAAAGACTTTTACTCTCTTACTTTAAAGTAAAATATTCAGTCTGTGTGTAAATTTTTGAATCAAACTTTAAAATGGTGTTTAAATGCTGTGTACCAAACAGGACTGAGAAGTAAGGAATATTCTTTTGCGTTACTTTGCATCCATGTAATTTAAAAATTTTGTGTTAATTTCGGCGCTGCCTTAATGTCAGGATTGATGTGTTTATAAACTCTGCAATGTTACAAAAAGATACTTGAAATATTTTAATTTTATTATGAGCTTTAATTTTGGTACTTTCCTGTAAATTAATTGTGCCGTTAATTTTTTAAATAAATATTTTAATTTTTGAATTTTGTTTTTCTACCTTTCCTATTATATGAACTATATTTATAATTGCAGTAAAAGACTCCATAATGTAATGCAAATTGCAAAAAAATAATTGCTAATGTAAGAAACAATTGTCGATTATTTTTATAATTTGCATTATGTTATAGAATCTTGTTTTACTACAATAATTAACAACAAAGCTTATTTGAACGTTTAAAATTCCCGCAATTACCCATTTAGTTCATGACTAAACCGGACGAGGGCGCTGTATACATTGCAATTTTACGTATTAAAGAGTTGCCTATCTATTCTACTTATATATACCTTATCTATGGACATGGCTCACTTGTTCCTGAGACATGAATCAGAGTACACCCAGTCTGATTCTTATACCTGAGTATTACGACTCTACGATAGTATGAGAAAACCACTGTTAACATGAAAATTCCTAAATATGGACTTTTTTTCGCCTCATGGCCACGTTTTCAGCATTTGGAAACACTGTGAGCCGGCGTAATAACCTCGATTCGCTACACACACATGGGGCTATATGCTCAATGCTCACGTGGGACTTCGTTGTGTTCTCACATTAATAATTAAAACAGTTATAGAAAAATTTAAAAATCTAAGATACAATATTTTTAGTCCTACATAAATAATGAATATTACGTTTGAATATTACAGCGCTTGACATTGAAAAACCCCTCGAAGCTCGTTCAGCCGAAATCCAAAAGAGGTCGTCATTGTGACTTATCACCGTGAATAATATTAACATTTATTTTAATAATAAACACACAAACACACACACTAATTCGATATTATCTCTTCAAAAACTGTATTAAATACCAGTGTAAAAAAATGGTTTATACACTAAGCACCAAAATTAACGCATCACCTTAAAAATGGGACATTTTTAATGTCTCGTATTTCCTAAACCTGTTGTCCGATTTAAGTGATTTTTTAGTATATTGTAGCTTTTTTCAGGAATATCGATGGAATAATATTATTGCTAAACAGGTAAGTGTCATTGCATACCGGGTGTAACAATGATAGTGTGTTTTTTCCTCAAAGTTTGGGAAACCCATTGGAAAATTCTAGCGTATGTAAAATATTGAGATTAAAACTTAACTATAGCCTTAGGCTTTCTTAACATTCTGCTTTTTGACTCATTTACTTATGTTGGATAATAAAAAAGTTAGGTACTTTAACAACTAGCAATGTTATTCATCAATAGAGGGTGCTTTTAAATAAGTGCGACAAACTTTAAGGGGCAATTCTGCATGGAAAAATAATGACCGTTTGCTTTATAAACATATGTCCGCAAATGCTTTGTTTCCGAGATACGGATGTTGAATTTTTTCTTACAAACTGACGATTGGAGATGCCATCAATGGGATAAGACAGGGGATTCCTTGAGTCCTTTATTGTTCAACCTGATCATGGACGAAATAATAAAAAAGTAAGAACTGAAAAAGGATACCAAATGGGAGAAAAACAACTTAAAATAATCTGCTGTGCGGACGATGCAATACTAATTTCCCAAAGTGAAGATGATTTACAACCTATGCTGCACCAATTCAACATAATCGCCAGAAAATTTAACATGTTAATTTCCTCAAAAAGGCAAAAGGCATGGTTATAACAGCAGATCTAACAAGATGTAAATTGGAGCTGGAAGGTCAGATAATAGAACAAGTGATGGAGTTTAAATGCCTAGGCATCACACTATCTAGCTACGGAAGGCTCGAAACAGAAGTAGAACATCAAGTGAATAGAGCAAACAGAGCCGCAGCTTGCCTGAATGACACAATATGGAGAAATAAAAATATCGGAAAACAAATGAAAGGCAGAATTTACAAAACAGTTATTAGAACAATAATGACATACGTGGCAGAAACACGACCCGACACATAGAGAACAAAATATTGCTCGAAACAGCGGAGATGAAAACCCTTCGAAAAATCGATGGTAAGACTCTATGGGACAGAGCTAGAAGTACAGATATACAACGGAGATGCAAGGGGGATAACATTAATAACTGGATAAGAAACAGAAGAATAGAATGGAATGACCACATAAGCCGAATGACAACAAATAGGGTAGTCAATACAGCGAGAGACGGTTCCCCAATAGGAAGACGATCAGTGGGAAGACCACGAAAGCGATGGAACGACAACTTACTAGAGGCACATTGAAAAACAGACAGAGTCATGTTTATACAAAAAGAAGAAGAACAAGAAGAAGAAACTGATGATTGATTTATTGCTCTAAAACTGGTTGAGATATGCATATAAAATTTGGTAGGTTTTAAGAGGTAGTTATTGCGCATTTTTTGACATGCAATTAAGAATTTGATATTCACCATTGGCGTGTATACGGGTATAAACATTTTAGGTACATCCCGTATGCACGCCAATGGTGAATATAAAATTCTTAATTGTATGTCAAAAATGCGCAATAACTGCCTCTTAAAATCTACCAAATTTAATTTGCATAACTCAACCGGTTTTAGAGCAATAAATAAATCGTCAGTTTGTAAGAAAAAATTAAACATCCAGTATCTCGGAAACAAAGCATTTGCCGACATATGTTTACAAATCAAACGGTCATTATTTTCATGCAGAATTACCCCTTAAAGTTTGTCGCACTTATTTAGAAACACCCTGTATTGATAAATAACATTGCTAGTTGTTAAAGTAACTAACTTTTTTATTATCCCACATAAGAGAATGAATTAAAAAGCAAAATGTTAAGAAAGCCTAAGGCTACAGTTAAGTATTAATATGAAAATTCCACACCTGTAATTTTTAACCAATCAAAATACGTTATTTTGACAGATCACCATGGCAACGGAGGTATTTTATCGGAAATTTTTTGCTCGTGGGGTACCCAACAGCGAATTATAGTGGAAATTGTTTGACGTTTACAATAACAGAACATTTTTGACAGACTGGTTTTTATTTGTTTACATAATTTAGTTTTGATTCATTTTCTATCACTTGTAGTTACTCAAAACTTATGTAAAATTGAAGAATATACTATTTTCTATCTTGAAATGGTATTCCCATGCAACTACAATGAGTAGAAATTACGAATTTGAAAGCCTAAATAATTGCTGACAAAGCTATGGCGCGCTATTAATCTGTTCATGCAGCTTTGGATTTTCAAATGCAGATTTGGTGTGGAATTTTCTTACCGAATACCACGCGAAGTCAAATTAATATCCGGAAATTTTTTTTTGATCATGAATATTTTTAGAAAATTTCCCTCGTCTGCGACTCGGGAAATTTTCAAAATATTCATGATCTCAAAAAAATTTCCGGAAATAATTTGACCTCTAGTGGTATTACTAGTGAATATTTTATATATGCTAGAATATTCCACAGGGTTTTCCAAATTTTGAGGAAAAATACACTATCATTGTTACATCCGATATACAATGACGCTTACCTCTTTAGCAATAATATTATTACGTTGATATTTCTGAAGAACAAAGCTATATTATACTAAAAAAATTACTCAAATCGGACAAGAGGTTTAGGAAATACGAAACGTCAAAAATGTCCCATTTTTAAGGTGGTGCGTTAATTTTGATGCTTAGTGTACTTTTATACGAGACAGGAAACCGGTCATTGCAGAATATTGCTATTGTATACAGGGTGAGGCAAATAAAGGGCCTATTAGAAATATCTCGAGAACTAAAGGCAGCAGAATCATGAAAATTGGAATAAAGGGGTTTTGAAGGATGATCTATTAAATGAAAATATTTTCATCTCTTTGCAACTTCTGGTTATACCCTGTATATTTTTACATTTTTGGATTCTCTTCGATGTCTTCTTTCTTAAAATATGAGGTTTCGTAATATTATACGGGCTATTTTAAAAGATAATTACGTTTTTTTTATTAATTTCGTAGCAAAATTAACACCCTGTAGAATTGTAGTAGTTTGACATCTAAAACTCTACTTACGTTCAAATGATTTTTAATATACTCTACTATTGTTACGAATCATTAGTATAGCTAAATTTTTAATTTTAGTACACAGGGTTGGTCAAAACTCGGAATGAGTATTTTCTGAGTTTTCTTAAATGGAACACCCTGTATTTTAGTATTGTAATAAAATGATATTTTATGGTACTTTTTTATTTCTTAAGCATTCCCTATACCTAACTGCTTTAATTTGTGCTTAATTGTTAATCGCACCAACAATATTAACTAAGTAGGTATTTCGATAGCTAAACCATTATTGGTAATTTTAAGGACC
This sequence comes from Diabrotica virgifera virgifera, assembly GCF_917563875.1. NCBI lineage: Eukaryota > Metazoa > Arthropoda > Insecta > Coleoptera > Chrysomelidae > Diabrotica > Diabrotica virgifera. The sequence continues at coordinate 71,373,517 of NC_065443.1, forward strand.
AGTCTGGATTAATATGTATTTATTTCTGAAAAATTATTTGGGATTGAGTATTTTCACGGCCAACCTAATAAAATTTTACGTATTTTTTGTTGCAATTAATGTTTAGCTTGAATCACCAATAACTCACAAATTAAAGCAGTTAGGTATAGGGAATGCTTAAGAAATAAAAAGATCTATAAAATATCATTTCACTGCAATACAAAAATGCAGGATGTTCCATTTAAGAAAACTCAGAAAATACTCATTCCGAGTTTCGACCAACCCTGTATACTAAAATTAAAAATTTAGCTATACTAATGATTCTTAACAATAGTAGAGTATATTAGAAATCACTTGAACGTAAGTAGAATTTTAGATGTCAAACTACTACAATTCTACAGGGTGTGAATGTTGCTACGAAATTAATAAAAAAACGTAATTATTTTTTAAAATACCCTGTATAATATTACAAAACCTTATATTTTAAGAAAGAAGACATCGAAGAGAATCCAAAAATATAAAAATATACAGGGTGCCCCATTTAAAAAAACGAAGTTATAAGCAACTTCCGGTATAACCGGAAGTTGCAAAGAGATGAAAATATTTTCATTTAATAGATCATCCTTCAAAACCCCTTTATTCCAATTTTCACGATTCTGTTGCCTTTAGTTCTCGAGATATTTCTAATAGGCCAGTTATCTGCCTCACCCTATATAATATGATGTCACGAGTGTTCGCCCGCTTTTTCGATCGCTTGAAATGATTGAAATACACAGTTTTTAAAATTGTATTGCTAAATTATTATCAGTTTTTGAGGCGAGAAATTTTGAAAATCTTATTTTTAAACGATACTGAACATTGTTATATAATAAAACACAAATGTGCAAGTTCCCGATTTGTAAATTTGCGATTTTGCAAATTAAAAATATTGATCTTAACCAAATATTGAGCTGTCAAAATTGAATCAAGTGCGTTTCTCAAATTTAAACTTAAAGTAGTATTTTGCTTAGCTTATTTGTATAACGACATTAAACTTTCTTATAACCGTAACTAAACCTTATATTAAGTAAGCTTGCATTGCCAACAAAGTATGTTGTTATACTTGTCTCTCTCCGAGCAAGTTTACAACTTTCGTCAGCCGCTTGAAAACGTCGCTGAATACACCTTAATCCGTCACTTAAGAAATCTAATTGAGTTAATTGTAACTTTGAATTCATTTTCTTCCCCAAGCAATTTACACATATTTCTCCATAATTTTTATCTCTTCGCGGAAATGATCTGGTGAGATTGCAAACAAAGTCTCCGCATTGCGGAGTAAACTAAATCCGTGAACTTCTTAACTTCACTAATAGTCTTTTCCTACTTAGCAGTCGAGATTCTAGTTAAATGTAGTATAACGACTATTAGAATTATTATTTGAACGAGTTTGCACGGCTCTTCAGCGATTTAACTTGGCGTCGGAATATACTTTTCAAATATGCAGAGTATCAGAGAGGTGAATACAGAACAGTAAGGTAAGTGCACATATAATTGAGCTACTGAACATTACAGAAAATTTATGGTTTATTTAATAAAACTTTAAGAAAAATACGAATTACTGTCTAGTTAGTTTGAGTTTAGCAGGGTCTTTTATAATTTGATTACTTATACATTTATGTAAATTCTTCTTAAGGAAGTCTTCTTCTTAAACTGGCATATCACCCCCATTGAGTTTTTCCCCTACATTTTGACTTATATTTACTGACTTTGTATCTCAGTTTTACATGCTTAATTCGAACGCTTGTTCGTTATATACGCACTGATGATCGGATTGGTTGAAGAGGTTGGCGAAATACTTTATCAGTACCACCAACATATCTTTCTACGTGTTGAATTTGATCAATCCTAACACCAAACTGTTGAGTATTAGCGGTACTACAGCTTGTAACAAATAAGGTATACGGTAAATACCATAAATAGGCGCCAATGTAGCAAGTTTTAAAAGCCTTAAACGAAACAATGTTACAAAAATAACAGACAAAAATAAAAGAGATCGCACAGAGCACGGCTGAAGTAAACAAAGCAGCTTATTGTACATGGATGACCATTAAAAAACTCAAGGATGGAGTCGTCCAATTTATATGCCTATTAAAGACAGGAGAATGATTAATAAGACCAAGCTCGAAAGATCCATGAAACAAAGTGTGAAGAATCTATGCTGGAAGCAAAGATTTTGTTAGACTATGTTAGTAGAAATCAGCCCAAATAATTGACAGACCGTACTAGACCGTCTGAGAGCTACGAACATGACGTGCCAAAACTTATATATTTTATCTGCATAAAGTTCCACACATTAATACAGTCTGATCTTTTCTCTCTTTAGGCCTTTAATAATAAATTATATAGGAGCTCATAAGCTCTAATCATAAGCCAACTCGTGTGCCCTTACATTATCTACTGGGTTCATAAATATCACTTGCCTCGATATTACGCAACCTTGTGACTCGATACTAGATACCGCTTCCACTAATTTTGCGAAAAACCATTTACAATTCGAGAGTCAAGCTGAGATACAAGTGAGTACTTGTAATAAACTACGAGATAAGACACTGAGAGTACTTGTGTCTTTCACCATGTGACTATTCTTCGACTGTCGTTTTATGTTGTGAGTTTACGTGACTTGGGGTATGAAAAAGAAAGCTGGTGTGACATCAGCAGATATTGGAATTGCCTGAGTATTATACTCAATACCGTTTAATATATTTAAAAAAGAAGGGTAGGTGTACTTCCTTAAAATCGGCGGCTGGATATACCCCAGGTGAAAGTATAAGTACAGAAATAATCTTTTGAGTAAATAAATATTTTAATGACTAATTTTGTGAGAATTTACTTTCTACACTGCTACCTTAGATATGATTTATATATACCATACACCGACTTTTGTCATATGCGGGTGTGTTTGCGCACCTGCTGTCGAACAAATTTTGGATGGAGGCCTTATTTTAAGATGTAATTGCATTTTAATGATTAAATAAGAAATTTAGTTGCCGCTATACTCGCTGGATTTTTTCGAGCTTTGCTTTAAGTGTTTTTTTGTCCACTGCTTATTATTTTCCTTCAAAAGGCTGGTTATAGAATGTGCACTAATCATAGCGGTGTTAACATGGTCACTGACTACCTCAACATTGAAATTAAAATAAAATTAGCAACTGAAAACTAGTGTTCGTGCTGCACCACCAGAACAAGGTAAAGTTTCTGACGTTTCTCTAATTGTAGGGGAGCCCAATGGGGGATTCTTGCGCAGTTACTCGAGCGCGTCAGATTATCACATGTAAAGAAACCTTTTACCCTGTAAATGTACCTCTACCATATATTGGTTCTTAATACAGGGGAGTTCGTTAAGGGGGGTCCGAAAAAAATCTATCGTTAGAAAAACTCGAAATCGTCAGATTAAGATAAGATAAGTTAAGTACATGCAAAACAGTATATTTTTCAAAATCTGACGATTTGATCGGGGCGTAAGGACATGGGTGAGTCACAAAGTTTCACAAAAAAGCGAATATTTCGCGAAGTGAACGTCAGATCGAAAAACTAAAAAATAAGTCTTAATATTTTTCAAAAATCTATCGAATTATACCAAACACAACACCCACGGATAGGGGTGGAGGGTAATTTTAAAATTTTAATTACGAACCCAACGATATTTCAGGAAATAAACATCAGATCGAAAAACTGAAAAATACACCTATTCAATATTTTTAAAAACTCTATCGAATGACTCCAAACACGAACCCCACGAAGGTAAAGTGGGGGTTACTTAAAAATATTAAATAGGAACTCTCGTTTTTTATTGCAGATTTGGATTCCTTACGTAAAATAAGTAACCTGCCTCTATTTAGCACCCTAAATAAAATTAATCATTACCGCTTTACTATTTATTTTAACTGTATGTATATTGTTTATATGATCTGTAAGTTCGATTGGCTTGAAGTGTTTATTTTTGAAAAAATTTGGTGTTATAGTAAAGCAAAATTTTCTAAAAATTTTTGAAAAATTTCCTTTTTTCAAAATAACTTAAAAAATATTAGTGATAAGAAAAATCTTAGAGTAAAAAATATAGGTTTTGTTATTATAAATATGCTAGTTTCATTTTGTTTTTCCGCAAGACAAAAATTTGTTAAGATATGACTCTTCAAAATTTAGTGACCCGTTAGTGGCCCTGAAAATTACAGGGCATCGCCGTATTTCCCGTTCATTTACTGGGCTACTAATGAAGTCTCAAATTTCTCACAAGACATGTAAAAATACATATATACAGAATGGGCCAAAGAGAACAGTCCACCTCGATATTTGACAGTATTTATTAGATTTTAAGGAAATGATGAAACAGGTCGATTTTTGATATAAGGGGGACACATTTTTAAGGGACATACATCTGTCATTTGTCAAACTCCTTCTTTCTAGCTTTGTGTGCTAGCTCATTTGAAAGGTTATGCAATTCTCTATTCAGTAATCGATTACTATATTGAATATTGACATAATTATTTATACAGAGTGTCCAAGAAAAAATATTTTGAATTAAATAATTTTTTTTATTATAGGTTATTCACTACATGCAATCAATAAACAAAAAAAATTATAAGCATGTTAGTTGTTTGTTCAAAGGGGTGCAAGTATAAATTTGGATTTGTTATTCAATGATAACAAAGACTCCACTAGCCTCTTAAATTTTTGAACTGTGAACTGAAAGGGTAAGTAGTTCACTGCATTGCACTGCACGACACTTCACTTCACTGCTGCTTAGAACCTATGTGGTAGCTCCAGTGGTTTGTGCCTCATCAGTCTTAAATTAAATGAATCTTATGTTAAATCTTATATTAAATTAGAATTAAATTAATTGACACAAAAAGAAGAAAGAAGATAATTTATTTAACTAAAAATACATTCTACTGCTGACAGAAAACAGAAAAAAAATGTTAATTTGATAAATAAACATTTTTTATTGGTTAAATTTAATATTCGACCTACCAAAAAGTCACTTCAACATTAAAATTGATCAAAAATCAATATTTACATATTTATCAAAAAACATTTTTTTCTGTTTTGTGACAGCAGTAGAATGTATTTTGAATTAAATAAATTACATACATTCTTGTTTGTGTCAATTAATTTAATTAACAAAACATTTTTCTTGGACGCCCTGTATTTTAATAATAAGGGAGGGAGGTGGAAGGGAGGGGGTTGACAAATGACAGATGTATGTACCGTAAAAATATGTGCCCATTAGATCAAAAATCGACCTGTTTCGTTATTTCCTTAAAATCTAATAAATACTGCCAAATATTGAGGTGGACTGTTTTCTTTGGTCTACTCTGTATAAGACCATACTATGACCAGCAGGCGCGAGTGGAAGTGAAACATGGATGCTAACAAAAAGGGAAGTACCTAAATAAATTGCGGGTGTGGGAACGTAAAATCTTTCGAATGATATACTACCCTGGCAGAGAGAGCGTGACAAACCAATGGAGGCGCAGATACAATAACAAGTTAGAGTCTCTCTTTAGAAAGGAAAATGTATAGATAGATATACATATATGTATAAAGACCAATAAACTCAGATAGGCAGGGCGTGTGATACGCAGTAACGACAATCACCTTATAAACAATGTGTTTTGGAAAATACCAGATGGGACAATGTCTATAGAACGGCCTAGAAAAAGGTGGAAAGATGCAGTCACAGATCTGGAGAATCTGGCAATGGGAAAAAGAGGCACAGGACCGACAAACACGGAAGACAATGGTAAACGCGGCAAAAACTCACGAAGAGTTGTTACGCCATTGATGATGATTTAATGATGATGAGTTTTTCGCTATTCATTTTAAAATCTTAAAATTTTCTGTAAGGTTTTTAGTGTTTAGGATATTATTTTGTATGTCTTTCGACACTTGTTTAGCTTTTGCGAATAACTTATATCTTAAAATTTTAAGGATACCAGTCTTAAGGCCTTATTAATACAGCGACTCTTTTTTATCAAAAATAGTTTTCTTGAACACGTACCTTATATTTTTATTGAAATCTTGTGCACAACAGTCATTCTAGTAGAATCATTTTTGCTACCTTTAGTAATATACTAGTAGTAAACTGTTATTTGTAAAACCATAAGTGACAATGTTCTTCTTTTCAGAGAGGTCAAGGCAGCGACAGCAGCACATCATCTTCGTCTTCTGGCTATTCTGGAAGAGGTCGTCAAACAAAAGTAAGTTTTTTACACGTAGTGTGTTGTTGTTCTGTTCATTGGGTTATAAAAAGTTAAAAATTATTTTCTTTGATATATGGAATTAAAATTGTATTATACTTTTGATCTTCAAGAATATTCAATCAGGGCATATACATAAATTTCTATTTTTATATTTAGTGGATTTAAAATTGTTGTTACTATCTGAGAAGTAACATCGTTTGAAATGAAAGACATGTATTTTCGAAAAATTTATTTATATTTTTTATAGTCGTTTAGCTTAGTGCAATGATTCCAGCGATTTTGCAACCTCTTTAGGTAGTCCGTATACTACAATTCTGTAAGCTCTGCAAGATAGGCCTATTTTCGTCAATTTTCTCTTCGCCCACGAGAAACAGCAAGAGATGTGGACTGCTGCAACTAACCTTACAGGAAAAGTAGAAAAAAAAACGCGGATTAGGAAGGGAAATGATTTCCTGGCTGTAAAATCTACGTACTTTGTTCAATAAAACAACCATTAATCTTTTCATAGCAGTAGTGGGCAAAGTACAAATTGCCACGATTGTCGCCAAAATCCGAAATGGATAGGCACTACAGAAAAAAAAATCTCTTCTCTTTAGCTGAATTTTTTTACCAGACATGTCTTGAGATCTGGGAACAAATAGTAATTTTAGAGGGTCAAATCATGAGACTATGTTGGACAACAAAGCAACTAGAAGTACATCTTATACATTTTTGCTATTTTCATAAGGCTCTGGTGCGCCAGTGTATTTTCTTGGAGAAAAAACATGTTGTTCTTCTACATGTGGGACCGTTTATCATTAAGGTCATGTTTAAATTTTTATCCAATGATGCACAATAACATTGGCTGTAAATAGTTTTATTTCTTCTTCTTATTGTGCCGTCTTCTTTCGAAGGTTGGCGATCTAGATGGCACTTTTGCTTGGGAAACTGCTGCACGGAAAATTTCTGCGAATGAGCGGTCAAAGCATCTCCTTAGGTTTTTCAGAAACTAGTTTTGGCGTCTTCTTACTGATCTTTTCCCCTGTACTTTACCTTCCACTGTGATTCAAAATAATTAATATTTTTACATTTCAACGCATAGTTTTACTAGTTACTTATTTAGAGTTAGAAATGAGGAAGTCCTGAGGCAGCCTCATAAGCTTGGTGGACAGAGTTAGAAATGAGGAGGTCCTTAGGCGGCCTGGATCTTGCGTACCAAAAAAAGTTGATTAATAGCAAGCTGAAAATTTGTTTGTAGCTTAACGGTGTCCAGTCGAACAAACTTTGATGTACGGAAACACCGAAAGAGGGGAAGTTTTAGTTGTGAAACAGTTTAAAAATTTGGAACGTCAGATTACGAAAACGTCCCACATATTTTGTCGGACAGAACAGCCAATTGATTTGTTACCCTTTCATTAAGCTCTCATGCAAAAATCAGACTGCTATTACTAACCAACATGATTCCTGTCATTTGACATGTTCATCGTGTTTGATTTTTCGTGAAACACTAGTCTGTTTTTGGCATGAGAGTTTAATGAAATGGCAACAAATCAATGGGAAGTTCTCTCCGACAAAATGCATCAGAACGTTTTCGTAGTCTGGCGTTCAAAATTTTTAGCCTGTTCCACAATTAAAACATCCCCTGTTCCAGTATTCCCATACATCAAAGTTTGTCCGACTAGACAGTGTTAAGCTATTTACAAATTTTCAGCTTGCTATTAATCAACTTTCTTTGGTACGCGGGATCCAGGTCTAAAAGAAACTGTCACATTTTGAGACATCCTAAAAATATGAAATTTTCCACCTGATCATTAAGAGAAAGATCCAAGGTAAACGTGGTCTTGGAAGAAAAAGAACACCATGGCTGAAAATTTTAAGACAATAATAGGCAAAAATCGTCTACGTCATTATTTAGAGCTTCGGTCAATAAGGTAATGATAGCGAATTTGTTATTATTTTTCTCATCAGCATCTTTCAGCGCGTCGAGTTTTTCGATTTCTTTCTAACGCAATAAATTGTATGTGACAGAAAAAAAGGCACGTCAATGATTACAGACATTTATAACATTTATTCTAGCTGTCGATAGATTGCGCTATAATCGAAAAAAAGTTATTTACGAATTATATAATATATCGACGAATACAATCCATACAATTTATAGGACTATACAAATCAAAGAAAATACCATTTTATAAATACAATAAACACAATTGATTTGTTTGTATGCCAAATTGCAAATAAAATATGACATCTGTCAGATTTAACTAAAATCCCATGTTAGAATAATTGTTATAAATGTATATTATCACGGACTTACCTTTTTTCTCGCATTTGTGATGCACTGAAAAATGCTCATTAAAAGGACCATAGACAAAGCCAACATGATATCCAATAGTTATTGCTAATGCTCATGGAACGAGAAAAGATGCTTCGACACCATACAACAATGTGGAGAATATTTACCACCATAAAACTCTTCTTAATTCTAATGTTGCTCTGTTGGCTAGTAGATTCGTAATTTCAAGAAGGCTATCTTGCTATATCTACTCTTACACGGCCTATTATCTCTTTTTCTTGATCTGCGTTTATCGTTATCCATGCGCAAAAATATTTATAGAGTACCTTTTCTATTACTGTATTAGATAACCATTACTTTTGTCCACAACCTTTCAGACTAATTGAGCCAACTTTGGCCGATTCGAAGCACAATTTAGTCCATTGCTGTGGGTTTATTATTTTCTCTTTTGTGTAGTAGTGGATCCAGATTTCATCAACAGTTACGACGACCAGAGTACGACGAATTGAACTACATAAGATCGAATCACTTCATTTTTTGAATTCCCTCTTGTCTTCATTGCAGGATCAATTTGGCTTGCAATTTTTAGAAGCCATGGAGGTGTAACCGGGAAATGGACCAACAAGTTTTCAATTAAAAATCTTTTATTAATATTTTTAATATTTTTCAATATTATTAATTTTTATATTAGGTTTAAAATTTTGCCTTTCAGACGCTAGTCACCTACACCATTAACGTCAGTTGCATTGCGGGGATAAGCTTTCGTGGTTTTGTCACTTCAAGCAGAGAGCAGCAAACCTACGCCTCTCTGATGATGACTCCAATAAGAGTCGAAAATCGTCGATTCAGAGTGCTGGTTTGCGCTCCCTATTCTAAGTGAAAAATAAGACAGTTTTGCCTTCGCATTACAACTGAATAAAAATGGTATATTTTTATTTTTATTAGTATTACTCCTATAAAGTAACGGCCGCATATGAAATGCCTCCCGAAAAAGGGTTTCTTACCTGTCGCTAAAATGGTCACATACGAATTGCCTCCCAAGCTTTAGATAAATTACATGCTTCTAATCTTTATATGAAGGTGCGACGTTTCCACATCTCCGTCCCTTTTTTAAATTTTTGGCAAAATTGGTATTTTGTTATTTAATTTACTTTGTTTTCAAACTTTGTTGTATTAAACATTATTGACACTAGGCGCTATTTATAATTTTCAACTAACTTATACATATGTAATTAGTTTTATACCATTATAATATATTTTATAATAATCATTATTTTTTGTTATTAATAATTTAACAAAAAATGCAAAAACATAACAAATATTTTATAGATTTATTAAAAATAACATCACAAAAAACTTATTTGGAAAATATTACAAAATGTGTATATAAATATAAAATTACAAAATATTTTTCCTAAATTACCCCGCACAAACCTTATGGAAATTAGGTTAGTGAAAATATTGGATTTCGTTCATACTTGGGGAAATACTCTTTGAAGTATCCTGATAAAAATTTCTCATGGGCACAACTCAATCGTCTGAAGGATTTTTAAGGTATAGAGGCACAAACTCGGAAAATTATAAGATTTACGGGGTATTCCAATTGAGTGAGTTACTGGTTATCTGGCAACATATAGAAGTTTGGATCAAGGAAAAGTACTAGTAGTCTAGGATTTTTTCCTGACTACCCAATGGCGACCTTTACTTTGGCCTTGACCTTCAACGGACGTCATCTTCTAGAGTTTCGAGAATTTTCGGCATTAAATTGATATAAACAGATTACTCATGGATGTTTGGGATCGCTAAACACGAATATGCCATCAAAATGGACCTCCGAAGGACGTGGTGGCCAGGGTCACTGCACGGGACGTCATCTTCTAGAGTTTCTAGAGTTCACTTTGACATCTAGTGATGGTATATAAAAAGCACAGCCCACAACAGCACTTTGTTTTGAAGCATTCTCGTGGTTATGATCTAATATTGATTAAATTATCGTATTTTCACATCCTTGTGTTTTCACAAATGATTTGCAGGTTGTTTAGTACATGTCCACCGTTTTACTGTATCTTTGGCCAACATTTTTTGAAAACCGAATATAAAACCATCAATTGATAGTAAAGGTTTGCCCTTTTGACTGAAATTTTTTATCGTTGATTCCATTATTTCGGATGTTATGACTTAAACACAATTTGACCTTGAAATCGACGAACTGACAAGCTTGAAATATACAAACTGACTGATGCAGGAACTAATAAACTTTCAAGTATTTATACAACATTTAGCCCATTAGCACAATTTACAAGAGAGAATATAAACAAACAAAAAGATTAAGGCAAAAGTACCTATTCATGGAATTATAAAATGGAATTATAAATATGGGAGAGATTAGAATCGGAATTGGAATTATCCAGAAAAGCTGGATATTAGATTGTCGGGTAACAACTTTCTTTTCTAAAAAGAAATATGTCGTACTGTGAAATATTTATGTGAAACAAATTTTATGTACACTGCATTAAGAATTAGAAAAATCAAAATAGATAGATACTACCTATTTAAATTATGATTTGGCAACATTGTGTCATTATACAGAGATTAAATAGACAAAATATCAGCCTAAATGATTAACGAAACGGAGGCATTTCGATTGTACCTGGGAGGCATTTCATGTATGAAAATATTTACCTGAAAAAGTGGGAGGCATTTCGATAACGCCGAAATATTTTTAATATTTTTCAATATTATTAATGTTTATGTTAGGTTGAAAATTTTGTCTTTCACTTGTGAGAATTAGTCACACGATTATATTTTTGATCGATGGTTATTAAACGCTGTACCCATCTGCATGACAATTTTTTCATATTTAAAATAAAAAAAAACTAAAAAATGAGCTATAAGTTATAGAAATCGGCAACTAATAAAAATTGAAGCCTGTGCATTTGCAGATGACATTGCTGTAGTTGCAAGAACTAAAAAGCCTCTTGCAGATAATATAAGAATATAGGCAGAGGAACTAAAAAGCTACCACTTAATAATAAATATGGAGAAAACGAAAGTAATGACAGTAGCCAACAAAGAAACCCATCTAAATATTGAAATCAAGGACAAGAAATTGAGCAAATATACCTCTAAGTATTTGAGAATAATGTTAAAAACTTAATTTAAACAAAGGCACACAAGAAGATGAAATTGGAAACAGAATAAAATTGGCAACGAGAACTTATTATTCACTGTATAAAAATTTCCTAAACAAAAAGGAAATATTGAGTAAAACCAAAATGACAGTCTATAAAACCGTATATGCTAATTACAATATATGGGACAAAAAACTGGGTACTGAATGACAGACGAAGAGAAAGATTACAAGCTACAGAAATGAGATAATTAAGAAAACTGGTGGGAGCAAGAAGATTAGACAAAAGGAGAAACGAAGATATAAGACATGAACTACAGGTAAAATCGCTCAAGGAAAAAGTTCAAAAAGAGAAATTGAAAGGGGCTGGACACATGATAAGAATGAGTAGTGACAGACAAGTGAAAATGGCATGGGAGCCCAAGGCAGTGGGTAAAAGCACGAGACCAAGGAAAAGCTAGAACACTAGTGTAAACGAAATACTTAAGAAAAAAGGAACATCGTAGAAAGAAGCAAAAGCTTTAGTAGCAGATAGGAAGAAGTGGCGTAAATTTGCAGAGAGTAGCATATAAAGGAAGATACCTTGACATATATGGGCATAAGAGGCAACTGATTATGTATGTATTTAGGGCCTATGGTCATAAGAGAATACCTACTATTACTATGTTATTTCATTCTTCTTGTGGCCTCTCCCCATTTGCGCACCTTCACTTTCATATTACTTGTAATCATTGTTTATTTTTTATCAATTCTTTGAAGCAGTTTGTTTACGCTTATATAATATTTCCAAATTTAATACTCTCAAAAAGTTATTTTTATATACCGTCAGACAAGGGAAATGCCATCTTCAATTTAAAAAACGGAAAGTAAGAAATTCAATGAGCACCGGAAAGCCGAAATAATATGAAAGAAAAAAGAAAATCCAATATCTTCAATTACTGTGGATTTAGATCTTATTTCGCAGATAACGACACAAAGGCAAAGGATGTATTTCGAGCATCCATGTTCGAATAATGAACCAATCAAAATACAAAATCCAATATTCGAGTGTACACACGGAGTTTTAATGGTATGTAAATGCAACTGATGGGATATCGATGTTTGTGGGTAAAGAGTATGCGAGGCCGAAAGAACAAATTATCCCAGTTTTAATGACTAATCACGGAGAGATCAAAGTGGGAAAATTAAAAAGTTTGTTCTTCCTAGGGGAGTAAATAATAAGCGTATGGAATGTAATGAAAATATATAGAATCAGCTAAACTTTGTCCATTTTGATTTAGAAATTTATTTAATAAATACAAATTAAATAAGTTTTTAAAATTTTTTTAGTTGTAATTAACGTGTCTCGACAGCTACTGGTCATTGACACGGGAACAGATTACATAGTTTACAAGATTATACACTGTGTCCGTAAAGTATGGAACAAATTCTTTTTTAGCTAAACAGAGCATTTTAAGAAATAATCCTGAAACGTGGCGATTTTTGATTTTAATTTACCGTATTTTAAAATAATATTCTAATATACAGGGTGAATTACTTTCGAGTAATGATGTCACCGTCATTTTTTTTTAAATGGAACACCCCCATTTTGTCTCAATTTTCGGATTACTCTAGCTGAGCTGATTCCAAAAATGTATCACATGTTGATTCAAATTGGTACAGGGTGGACAAAAATACAATAGCTTTGTGTGTGTTCTTAAAGTAACGCGTTAGTTAAATTAGCAATATTATCAAAAATACTTATTGTATTTTTGATATTTTAATTAATTTTTGATTTTAATTAATTTTTGATATTGTTTAATTTAATATTTTAATTTAATATCAAAAATTAATTAAAATTTAATAATACGAGCACACACAAAACTATTGTATTTTTGTCCACCCTGTACCAATTTGAATCAATATTTGATAAATTTTTGGGATCAGCTCAGCTAGATTAATCCGAAAATTAAGACAAAATGGGGGTGTTCCATTTAAAAAACAAAACGACGGTGACGTCATTTCTCGAAAGTAATTCACCCTGTATATTAGAATATTATTTTAAAATACGGTAAATTAAAATCAAAAATCGACGTGTTTCAGGATTATTTCTTAAAATGCTCTGTTTAGCTAAAAAAGAATTTGTTCCATACTTTACGGACACAGCGTAGATACAAATTATACATATACATACAGTATACATACATTATAAATACAAAATATACATTTGGTACGATCAGTTCTTATTAGTGAAGGTAAACAATAAAACTTACAGATTAAACACTATGCACTGGTTAGATTAGATGGAATAAACCTGTTTCTTTTAGGAATTTTAGAACACACCCAAAACCATTTGGAACACTGAGGATGTCTTTTAAATTCCCTTTTAACTTGAACTTGTTTCTAGAGAAATCATACTGACAGCAGTCTATTACTACATGTTTAATAGAGAGGAGAGTATTGCAGAGATGGCATACTGGAGGGTTTTCTGACGCCATAAGGTATCCATGTGTGAGACGTGTATGCCCTATTCGTAGTCGGTGAATAACTGATTTTTCTTTCTTGTTCATGGATGACATATTGGTCCGAGATAAGTTAGGTTGAATTTCGTGTTTTTAATTGAAGTTTTTAATTTGAACATGAACTTTTGGACTGATTTCATACATTAATGATTTTTATTCATTTTACAAACATAGTCACATTAACTTACCTGGTATACGTAGACTTACAAAAAGCATATGACAGTGTGCCCCTCAGGAAACTATGGTCGACCCTACATCAAACCAACATTAAACATGGCCTTATCAAAGCAATCCAAAGTCTGTATAATGGAACGACTGCAAAAATTAAAACTGGATTAAGGATGTCTGAGGGATTTAAGGTCACGAAAGGATTGAAGCAGGGTTGTTGTATTTCGCCTACCCTTTTTAAAATTTATCTGGAACAAGCACTCAAGCTGTGGAAAAGAAAATGTAGTGGCATGGGAATCCCTCTCAATGACGACACAACACTGTACACTTTATGTTTCGCTGATGACCAAATTCTGATTGCTCAAGATCATGACGACTTAAGTTACATGACGCGGAAGCTAATAGAAGAATATAACAAATGGGGTCTCGAAGTCAACATTAAGAAAACTGAAGCCATGTGTATTGGAGGAACAAAGCAGTCCATTACATTAGACGATGGGGTAGAAATTAAAAACTGTGATGAATACAAGTACCTGGGCATGAAGATAACTCAAGATGGAACACTCGACGCTGCTATAAAAGACAGAAACATACAGGGTAGAAAAGCCATATCCATGATGAACGGCATTCTGTGGGACCAGACAATATCTAAAGCGAACAAACAGCTCATATACAATAGCATACTTAAAAGTATAATCACATATGGCAGTGCAGTTTGGCCACTGAAACAAAGAGCTCAGAAAATGTTACTAGTAACAGAAATGGACTTCTGGAGAAGAGCAGCAGGCAAATCAAGAAGAGATCGGATACCGAACGAGAGAATACGAGAAATGATGGGAGTAACACATACAATAATTGATGACATATAAACAAAACAACTGGTGTGGTACGGCCATGTACAGAGAATGCCAGACGACAGGATCCCTAAACAGATTTTGGCATGGACACCACAAGGGAGAAGAAAAAGAGGAAGGCCGAGAAGAAGCTGGAGGGAGGGAATTGAAAAAGAACTAGAGGAAAGAGAAATCCCTCCAGGTCTATGGTTAAACAGAGAAGAATGGCGGTTAGGAGTCGGAAGGCGTCGGAGAACGCTGTAAACCGATAGTAGTAGTAGTCACATTAACTTTTGAGTTTATTAGCCACATATACAATCACATGAGATAATTTACTTAAAAAATATATTATATTTTCATTAGTATATGAATGTATTTTTTCTACAACCGTGTTAAAAATGCAATTTTTAGCACTCCATACGAGCGTTAAAAATGCTACTTTAAGGCACTAGTGCTTTAAAATATTTTTTTACACGATTGATCATTTTTGACTGTTTACCGTGACATATTTTACGTCAGTAGGTGACATTTACTAGCAACTCGACGGTAAGTAATCCAACTCGACGGTTAGTACTCCAACTCGACGGTAAGTAATTCACTTACCGTCGAGTTAAAAAATCTCTTAATTTTAATTTATTTTTTGAAAGAATAAAGAAAACTAACGAATTATTTATTAATATTGAAACTTATGGTACAATTTGTTAAATTATTTAATGAAATCCCACTTGTTTGGGCTGTGGTTTCACTTCTAACAGAAACTCCTGCAGAATCACATACATTAGTAGTATCCAACATTTTTTCTCTTCAAATACGCGATCAAAGTTGAAAACTTGGAAATATCAATGCCATCATAAAGAAAAACGGTGGATTTAATCATTGAATATTCTGCCCAGAGGCTTCCAGGAGCTTTCAACTGCATATGTCTTTGAACGAAATATGCCAATAGAGTCTTTTCTTCGATTCTTAAATTCTTGCCTTCGCACCATTTTTTAAAACTTTGGTAGATATTTTGATAACGGATTTTGGATTTTTCGGGAATAATTGCGGAACACCCTTCTTCCCAAGCCCGTTCAATTTCTTCAAATTCACTTTCGCTCATATTTTAATTTATAATAATCCAAATTGTACTTAAAATTATTGACAACTAAATAAAAACTCAATTCTCCATTGTTGTTATGCACCCTAGTTACTACCTAACAACCAAAGTATCTATCTTGATAAAATGAATGAAACTAGTCAATATGACGAAAATGTTTAATTTTATAATTTATAATGGTATCAATCGTGCAAAAAACGTTATAAGCATGTCGAACGTTAAGAGTAACCGATCTCAGACAATAATTGGAGTCGTCGCTCCGCTCCTCCTCCAAACAATTGTCTTCGATCGGTATAAAACCCTTACCGTTCTCCATACTTAATATACTATTAAGGCACTGCAGTTCGTATTGACCGTATACGCTGTGAGCTCGTACGTAGAGGGGATATTTACAAATTCGCGAGCGCCAGTAGTGACAAGTCTGTAAACCTTTACCGGAAATTTGACATATATGTCAAAGTGATTATTTTAAAATTAAAATTAAAAACAATAATTATAAAAAATATTATTCTGAAGCTATTTTCTTGTGGCATTTTTATAATTAAGTATATTCAAATGGGAAATAAGTCACAATTTTACCTAAAAATGATTTTATTAACGTTTCGACGCCCAAGTCGGGTGTCGTTGTCAAAATACAAAATAATACTCTTCAAAAAAATACAAAATCATTTTTAGGTAAAATTGTGGCTTATTTCCCATTTGAATATACTTGATTAAAAAATATTAGTTGGTCAAAGCTGTGGTATATATTTTTACCTTAAATATACTTAAGTTTTAAATACTGAATTTAAGTTTTTTTAATGTTCCGTAATATGTAATTATAAATTAATCTTAGCGCCATCTACACGATAATTGTGAAAGTATCCGAAGTAAGAAATTCATATTTTATCAATAGAACGTCAAAATGATTAGCAAAATCTTAAAAAAATCGATTACAATTTAATTACTTTTTTGCGTTGTAAATATTAAGCGATAAAAATTAAATAATAAATTTAAAATTACCTGTGAAAGTTGAATTAGTAGTCCGCTAGGAGCGACACCAGCGAAGCTCAAAGCGTGTAGACAATTTTGATGTAATGTCAAAAAAATATAAAAATGGAATGTCAGTCAGGTTCAAGTAAAAGTTTTTGTAGATATTGTCCTGTAATTACGTTTCTAGAAAAAATATTGTATGATATGCGTGCTAAAAAGTACATTTTTAAGGCACTCATGTGAATTACAGAACTCGCTATCGCTCATTCCGCAAACTTTCACATACATGCCTTAAACGTGTACTTCTAACACTTATATCATAAATAACTATTAAAGGATTTAACCAAAATTCAATTACAATTTTCTCCTAAGAATTCACTTGTTGATCCGATGATGTGGTTAGACTGTGTTTATAACTAGTATCTTGGACATTCTACAAACATAGAAACAAAACTTTTTCGCTCTATAACAAGAGCATCATCAGTGTTACCTAAAAAGCAAAATGTTAAAGTTAAAATGATGACCAAGGTAAAAGCAAAGTTTGGTTATACTTACAAGAACATGGTGAGCCACCCAAAAATACAAAGGTTAAAACCTTTTAAAAATAGACTAAAAGTCTTATGTAAAATCCAAACATCGTAAAATCCAAAGAATGGATACAATTCGTATGTATGTGGCTTTAGGGCGACATATGACTCCCAAACGTGGTAAGTGAGTTACTAGGTAATTAGTGAGAACACATTCTTGTATTTTTATAATACCAACACACTGATATTAGCTGTTATCATTGCTCGTACAATAAACAACTTTAAACTTTAATGGCTAGTGTAACCAACATTTCATAGAACTATAAGTTTCATTGACGATTGTTGTCCTAACATCAGACATATTCGCTTTTGAAATCTCATCTATTAATTGCCTGTCACCTCTTATAACATAATAACCTAATTAGGTATTACCTAGTAACCCACTTACCACGTGTGGGAGTCATATGTTGCCCTAAAGCCACATCTACAGGAATTATATTAGTCAAGTCGGGTTAGGTTAGACGAATAACAGGCCTAACCTTGCATTAGAAGCTGCCCCAAATTTTATTTTTCTAATCTTTAGGGAGGGTCAATATTAGTATAAATTTAAAGTCTCGATTGAATTCCACCGTTGCGTTAGCCGCCATCTTGATTTTAAACGAAAACTGTTTTTGCTCAATATCTCCGCAATTTTCAATTTTTTGACAAAAAGTGTAGAAACTGAAATGATTGAAAATACGATTTTCTATAATTTAATTAATTATAATTTTTTTCGTGCGGTCGATATTTTCCGAGTTATGAGGGGAAAATAGTGAGAGTTGGAGCATAATTATGGAATTATTGAATTATCTCGTTTATTATTAGTTTTACAAAAAATATGTACTTATACAAAAATGAAGAGAATTAAATTCTACACAATTTTGATCTCTTCAATTTTTTGCTAAAATTAATATTTAAGGTAGTACGTATGCGGTAATTGCGCGAGCGTAAGACCGGATGGATTTGATAGCAATTGTTTTTGTTCAATATTTACGCCATTTTCAACTAAAATTGTTCAAAATAAAATTTCCTACAATTTCTTTTTAATAATTTTTTCATGCGGTTGATATTTTCCGAGTTACATGGGAAAATAGTAAAAAGTGGTGGGGGAAGCATAATTATTGAATTAAATTTTGTTTCCGAGCTGCCCCAAATTTTATAATTCTATCCTTTTCAGAGATCAATGGTAGTGTAAATTTCAAATCTCGACTGAATTCCGCGGTTGCATTAGCCGCCATATTGATTTTAAATGAGAACTGTTGTTGCTTAATATCTCCGCTATTTTTAACTTTTAACCTAAATGGTGGGAAAGAAAATGGTTGAAAATGCAATTTCCTACAATTTCTTTTGCACAATTTTTTTATACGAGCAATATTCTCCGAGTTAAGGGGGAAAATAATGGAAGCGGAGTGGAAGCATAATTATTGAATTGTCTCATTTATTATTAACTTCACGACATAATTGTACATAAACAAAAATAAAGAGAATTATATTTTATACAATTTTTGAAACTTCCAATGAAACATCAACCAAACTAAGTATATAAAAGACATAAAAGACATTATATGCATTAAGTTCACTTAATTTTATTAACTAGCGGGTTTGATTGGTTGAATTTGTCTGTCTATATTTTAAGTTTTATGTCAGCTAATATATCGTGATGTTTCAACAATTTTTTTTTAATTTTGGAACCTTTTGGGGGGAATTTTCCCATCCCCCCCCTTGCAGACACGCCGGTGGTTCTCTCGAAAAATTGTAGTAAATCGTAATTGCAACAATTTCAGTTCTTACACTTTTTGTCGAAAAGTTGAAAATGGCGGAGATATTGAACAAAAACAATTGCTACAAAATCAATCAGGTCTTACGCTCGCACTTTTACCACATACGTACTACCTTAAATATTGATTTTATCAAAAAAATGTACGGCATCAAAATTGTACAACATTTAATTCTCTTCATTTTTGTATAGGTATATATTTGTTCTAAAACTTATAATAAACGAGATAATTTAATAATTCAATAATTATGCTACAACTCTCACTATTTTCCCCTCATAACTCGGAAAATATCGACCGCACGAAAAAAAGTTTAATAAATGAAACTATAGAAAATCGTATTTTCAACAATTTCGGTTTCTACACTTTTTGTCAAAAAATTGAAAATGGCGGAGATATTGAGCAAAAATGGTTCTCGTTTAAAATCAAGATGGCGGCTAACGCAAGAGCGGAATTCAGTCGAGATTTTAAATTTGCACTAATATTGACCCTCCCTAAATATTAGAAAAATAAAATTTGGGGCAGCTCCTAATGCAAGGTCAAATGCTATCCCGACTGAGCTATATCCATCTTTTGGATTTTACGATGTTTACATTTTTATACAGTAGGAAAAATGAAAGAATACCCATGAACGAACATATAAAACACGCTGTATCTTCCTGTCACCGTGTCGTACAAAAAATTGGCCAGCGCAAGTACATGTAACAATAATTATTACATGTACTTGCGCTGGCCAATCTTTTGTGAGACACTTTGACAGGAAAATACAGCGTGTTTTATATGTTCGTACATGGGTATTCTTTCATTTTTCCTACTGTACATGTACTTCCGCTGGGCAATTTTCTTTGTGACACGGTGACAATAAAAGACAGCGTGTTTTATATGTTCGTTCATGGGTATTCTTTTATTTTTCCGACTCTATAAGACATTTTGCCTATTTTTAAAAGGTTTTAACCTTTGTATTTTTGGCTGGCTCACCATGTTCTTGTAAGTATAACCAAACTGGTTAATTGACACCCAAGTCTATGCCATAAAAAAAGTCTGAGTGCAGGAAGAAAAGGAAAATAATACAAAAAATAAACGTATGTTTAATGATTAAAAAAGTCTGATAGATTTTTTTATCACTGGTGGGAATGGCGGTTGTTGACAAAACACCGGGTTTCGGTTATACCGGTTATTTTTACTTACCAGGTTTTTCCAAAAACCTGTGTTCGGTTTTTTTAATCAATAGCCAATACCTATTACGTTACAATGTCTTTACGTTTAGTTTGCGATTCTCCATTCGAATCGGTATCAGTATTTTAGATATCGATACTATTAAAAGAATATATCGATAGCAAGGTAATCAATCGATATATAAGCGGTCCACGATGGTTTATCGCAGGACGGATCTAGTGGTCTCAGTTATTCTTCATTTTTCTGAGGACGTCCTCGTTTGGGACTCCTAAGTCCACGAGATCTTAAATATTTTCCGATATAGCAACATCTTAAATGCTTACAATGTTCTGCATATATCTTCGTTCAAGATCCACGATCCAACACCGCAAAAAAGGACAGACAAATACATAGGATCCCCACATTCTTACTTTTATACCAAGAGCGTGGTTGAGGCTCTCATCCAGTTGAAGGCAGATTAATAATATTTTTCTAGAAGCGCTCTTATAATATCCTGGTTGTTGGTCCATTCTTCATTCGTTGTGGTACCGAAGTAGCTGTTGTTCATCACTCTTTCTACTGGGGTTTTGTTGACGTAGATTTGACCTTGTGATGAAAAGACAGTGGACCTTTAATAGTCAAATCCATGTTTATCGTTCAGCCAATATTTGGTTTGAAGAATAATATTTATGTACTAGCTATCTAGCCTATAGATGGTTTTATATCAGCTTATGACTTTATATTTTTATATACTATATTCGTATATATTGTTATATTTCTATTTGATCTGAAATTTAAATTTTGATAATTATAAGCAGAATTCAATTTAATATAAAATATTTTCAATTTTCTCAACCACGGGCATATAAATTTAGAATAACCTGTATACAACAAATTGTTATATTTAATTTTAAGAAGTGATTAGAAGAAGCATACGAAACTCGGGACAATGCGCTTAGAATAAACAAAGTGAATGGCGCGTACCATTATCGTTGTTCGCGGAAGGTTAGATCATTAGCCTATGCTAAATAAGACTCAAGTGAAATCGATAATAGGTCATTATCGTTGTTCGCGGAAGGTTCGATCATTAGCCTATGCTAAATAAGACTCAGTTGAAGTAGATAATAGGTCATTAAATTTTGTAAATAGTAGAAAGTAATTTTAGAATGGGAATTAACTATTTTTTTTGGAAATCCATTAAGCATATTTAGAAAGATTAAAAATTGGTTTTGAGGAATACTGCGAATGAGAGTTGGTGGTGGAAGGTTGATTTGTGAATCTGGAAGGGATATTTAGAAAGTAGGGGAATGAATGAAAAAGATAGATCAGAATGTTTTGAGCTGTCGAGAAGTGAAGTCCAGTAGTAGACGGTAGTGTACGGAGAGTGAGAAAGCCGGTGTAGTTCCGTGAGTGTAGAGATCTATCGTGGAACGAGAGGTAGGCCAGGTTGAGAGTAAAGAACCTCCTTGAGCCAAGAGTGTCCCGGTAGCTGATTGCAGTTTCGAAAAAGGTAGAACACAGCATCACGACAGAAGCAGGCACGAGAGCTATACGAGCTAATCTTCAAAGGAGAACATTACTGAAAGCCAGGACGAGGTTTTGATCGCAGCCAAGGATAGCAGGAAACGGGTCTTGTGTGAAGACATTCTCAGTTCACCAGAAAAAGGTCAGTCTCATTTGTTTGGACATGAATGTATGGGTTTTTCATATTAAATACCACATTATAAATTGAAGAACATAATCAATAATATCAGAAAAGCTTCATCAAACTTAAATAGAATTGTTGCTAATAAATCCTAATAGTTAAATGTTAATAAAAACTTTCAATTGGAAACCAAAAGGAAATAAGATTCCCATTTGTAAATGTTATGTTTAAGAATAATAAGATCTAGCACCTATTAAGCAGTGATTGCCATTTAAATAAAATAAACAATATTTTGATTATAATTGTAACCCATATGTGTGTATTATTTTACTCTTTTCTTTCCTATCCCGATTAGGAACCATTGAGAAATACTGAGAAGCCACGTAAGTAAGTAATTAATTTTATAATTCGCCCTGAGATTGAAAACATATTGATATGTGATCTGGTTAATTAATTAAATTATTATTAATGCATTCATTAAATTAAATGACAAATAAGAATATTATCTCACATCAATAATCAAGATCACAACAACTGTCGTCCAACGTGGAAAGCATGGAAAAGTATTTCTAGTGGTATTTGAAAATTTATATGCCTGTGGTAAAAAGTGAGATACTCACATTTGATAACATAAAATTTTAGATCTCTTTAGGTACAAATTTACATAACTGATTTAATATTTTATTTTTACGATATTTACATTTGATATATTTATTGACAATTTATAATATTTGGGTGAGAAAAAGTCGTCTTGGTAACATACTAGTAAAATTTCATATTTGGCGGGGACAGTACTTCTTGAAAACAAATGTCTGTGACAAGAAGCCAAAGCAAAGACAATAAAAAACAAAAAGAACATTCAAATCAAGAGGATAATTCAGACCAAGAAGATATTTCAGACACAACAATCATGGAAACAGGAATAGATAAACTATTACAACTGATGCAACTCCAGTCACAAAAACTGGATGACAATCAAAGAGAAACAAAACAAGCAATGGATGAAGCAAAAAGGACAATGGATAAAAATCAAGAAGAAACCTCAAAGAAAATGGATAAAGTGGATCAAAAAATGGATGAAACACAACAAAAAATGGATGAAACACAACAAAAATTGGATCAAAAAATGGATGAAACACAACAAAAAATGGATGAAACACAACAAAAATTGGATCAAAAAATGGATGAAACACAACAAAAAATGAAACAAGCAATAGAAGAGAACAACAAGAAAATGGAGGAACGCATAGGAAAGTATGAAAAGGAAGTAAAAGGATGTTTGACAACAATGAAAAACGAGATGAAAGAACAAGAAATGAAAATTCAAAATAAAATAAAGGAGATAACGAATTGCCAGAAAAAAGAAATGGAAAGTTTGGAAAACAAGTTGCAAAACGCTATTCAAGCAGACATAGAAGAAGTGGAAAGAAAGATTGCGGAAATCAATACTCAACAAAATGTCGGAGAAAGAAGAGAAATGGTTATACATAGCGCAGATGACGTGAAGATAAGGTTTGGCGGGGACGTAAGAAGATTACACCCAGTGCCGTTCATAAATAGCCTGAAAAAGAAAATACAGCACATCGGAAATTTCGAAACAGCAAAAGAAACTATCAGAAACCATCTCAAATATGAAGCAAGCCTATGGTTCGATAGCAAAGAAGAAGAATTCGGCAATTGGCAACAATTTGAACAAAAATTTTTGAATTATTTCTGGGGAAAGGTCCAACAATTGGAAATTAACAAGGAATTGCAAAATGGGAAATACAATGATAGGATGGGTATATCAGAAAGGACATATGCATTACAAATTTACTATAACGCAAAACATTTACAATATAATTACTCATCGGAACAATTAGTCGAACTGATTGCAAGACATTTCGAAGAAACGCTGGAAGACCATATCACATTGCAAAACTACAAAGACATAGATAGTTTATGCCAATTCCTACAAATAAGAGAATCACGTTTAAGAGAAAGAAAATCAAGAAGGTCGCGAGAAGATTACAGGCCCCGAGAAACACAGGATTACAGAGATAGAAATCAAAATAGTAGGGACTATACAAGACGAGATTTTAATCCCAGAAGGGAAAACGAAAATAGAGACAACGGAAGAGGAAACTATGAACAAAGAAATAGGAAATGGAATGAGGACAGAAATCGAGAATACCAGAATAGAAACACCACACTCGCAAATCAAGAAAACAGAAATAATGGTAGACAAAATGAACAGGGATATCGAGAAAACCGAAACAGATCCGACAGACCAAGAGAAAATAGAAGAGAAGTAAATAATACCCAGACAGATGAATATGACGGAGAGAGACATTATGACGAAAATATAAACAACGATGAGCAACCGGCGTCTTTTCACGACGGCGCTCACTAAAAACCAAAAATCAAACAGGAATCTTTTTTAACCCCAAGGAGTTTATTAAATTGGCAAGAAACAACGAAAAGAAAAATGGAGTTAATTTAAAATTTGTGGATGGATTTATCAACGAGAAACCAATTAAAATTATGATAGACACTGGATCTGAAATAACATTGGTCAACAGAAAACTAATAGAAGAAGTTAACTTAACAAATTTAATTTACAAAATACCTAGGGTAAATTTAGTGGGCGCAAACAAACGGACATTGGCAACTATAAATGAAGGCATACGAGTAATGGTACGACTGGGTAAGAAGATGTATGCACTGCAATGTGTAATAATGCCAAACATGTCACATGACATGATAGTAGGAGTTGACGAATTGGCAGAAAAACATGTAGTGATAGATTTTAAAAATAATACGATGAATCTAACAGAAGAAAAAGAAGAAGAACAGGACAAGGAACAGGAGAAACAAAATACGGATGAATCAGGTAAAGAACAAACAGTGGAAATGAATTTGGCAACGAAGCAAGGACAAAGAAGAAAAGGGAGAAAAAGTCAGAAAAAGACAAAAGAAAATGAAACCTGTGGCTCCTCAAAAGAAGAGTTGAGCCCAGAAGAAGAAAAATTGAGAGTATCAAAAGCAAAAGAAAACTGGGATTCCTCAAAAGAAGAGATGAGCTCAGGAGAAGAAGAAATAAAGCTAACAAATGAAAGCGAAAAAGATATGATCGAAACAGTGGCATTTGAAGAGGAGGCATATGAAAACGAGGATGCAGAATACACGGTAAAAGTATGTGAAAAATCTGAGGAAAAAGACAGAAGATTGATATGGGAAAAAGGGAAAGACAACATAATAGCCGACACTCTAACACAGGATGAGGACACTGAAAAAAAGGAAACAATTACTCTACAGGTGGGACTAATTAGAGTAAGACAAGAAGAAGGGGTATAAGACGTAGATTAAAGTAAAGAAATATACAGGGAGTTGGTTTTGCCTCGAGAAAATTTATTTAAAAATGCAGATAAATTTTATCGAATACAAGGCGGGGATTTGTTATATTTCTATTTGATCTGAAATTTAAATTTTGATAATTATAAGCAGAATTCAATTTAATATAAAATATTTTCAATTTTCTCAACCACGGGCATATAAATTTAGAATAACCTGTATACAACAAATTGTTATATTTAATTTTAAGAAGTGATTAGAAGAAGCATACGAAACTCGGGACAATGCGCTTAGAATAAACAAAGTGAATGGCGCGTACCATTATCGTTGTTCGCGGAAGGTTAGATCATTAGCCTATGCTAAATAAGACTCAAGTGAAATCGATAATAGGTCATTATCGTTGTTCGCGGAAGGTTCGATCATTAGCCTATGCTAAATAAGACTCAGTTGAAGTAGATAATAGGTCATTAAATTTTGTAAATAGTAGAAAGTAATTTTAGAATGGGAATTAACTATTTTTTTGGAAATCCATTAAGCATATTTAGAAAGATTAAAAATTGGTTTTGAGGAATACTGCGAATGAGAGTTGGTGGTGGAAGGTTGATTTGTGAATCTGGAAGGGATATATAGAAAGTAGGGGAATGAATGAAAAAGATAGATCAGAATGTTTTGAGCTGTCGAGAAGTGAAGTCCAGTAGTAGACGGTAGTGTACGGAGAGTGAGAAAGCCGGTGTAGTTCCGTGAGTGTAGAGATCTATCGTGGAACGAGAGGTAGGCCAGGTTGAGAGTAAAGAACCTCCTTGAGCCAAGAGTGTCCCGGTAGCTGATTGCAGTTTCGAAAAAGGTAGAACACAGCATCACGACAGAAGCAGGCACGAGAGCTATACGAGCTAATCTTCAAAGGAGAACATTACTGAAAGCCAGGACGAGGTTTTGATCGCAGTCAAGGATAGCAGGAAACGGGTCTTGTGTGAAGACATTCTCAGTTCACCAGAAAAAGGTCAGTCTCATTTGTTTGGACATGAATGTATGGGTTTTTCGTATTAAATACCACATTATAAATTGAAGAACATAATCAATAATATCAGAAAAGCTTCATCAAACTTAAATAGAATTGTTGCTAATAAATCCTAATAGTTAAATGTTAATAAAAACTTTCAATTGGAAACCAAAAGGAAATAAGATTCCCATTTGTAAATGTTATATTTAAGAATAATAAGATCTAGCACATGTTAAGCAGTAATTGCCATTTAAATAAAATAAACAACATTTTGATTATAATTGTAACCCATATGTGTGTATTATTTTACTCTTTTCTTTCCTATCCCGATTAGGAACCATTGAGAAATACTGAGAAGCCACGTAAGTAAGTAATTAATTTTATAATTCGCCCTGAGATTGAAAACATATTGATATGTGATCTGGTTAATTAATTAAATTATTATTAATGCATTGATTAAATTAAATGACAAATAAGAATATTATCTCATACCAATAATCAAGATCACAACAATATATACTTACATAATATGTAATATATTTTATTCTCAAATATACTTTTATCTTCTTCTTAAGGTGCCTGTCCGTTCCGAACGTTGGCGATCATTCTGGCTATGATGACTTTGTTAGTTGCTATACGGAATAGTTTTGTTGAGGCCTTTCTATACCATGCTCTCAGGTTAGCAAGCCAGGATATTCTTCTTTGTCCTGGGGCCCTTTTTCCTTCAACTTTACCTTGTAAAATGCATTGGAGTAGCTCGTATCTGCCTTGATTTCTCATTATATGCCCCAAGTACTGCAGTTTGCGGCCCGTTACGATGTTGACTAAATCTGCGGTTGTGTTCATCCTCCGTAGTACTTCTTCATTGGTGACTTTGTCTGTCCATGGTATCTTCAGGATCCTTCTCTACAACCATAGCTCAAAATCTTGAAGTTTCGATAGAGTTTCCGCCTTCAATGTCCACGTTTCTACTCCGTATAGAAGCACTGAGTACATGTAACATTAAAGGAGCCTTTTAAGGATACTTTTATATTCTCTGTAAATATATGAGGGTGGATTATATATGGACCTCATAATATTAAAAAAAAAACTTCCCCAGTTTTTCTCTGAATTCATAACTTATTGAAGAGGTAACTTATCCGGTTTTTTCCAAGTATCTCTTTAAAAAGAAATCACCGGTTATAACCGCGACAAAAGAATAACCGGAAAAATCGATTATTACGGAGTGGAAAAACCGGTTTAAGATTTTAACCGGTAGGTTTTTCCCATCGCTAATCACAGGATTGGAAACATCGGGTTTTAAAAATGTTCAACGTTTATTTTACATTACCCTATCGAATGTGAACATGAAGTCTAGCAATAAAAAGTATGAAATAACTGGTAGCGTTCATACTAGTAAAATTACGTCAATAACACCATGATTTTTGTGTCACAATGACAGCCAACATCTTTTGTCATAAGAGAGTTTACAAGTTAGCTCTCCTTCATGTTGATAACGTACACATAAACAATGTAATTTCGTAATATATAATAATAATACTCAAGTTTAAAATTGCTTTGACAAACTTACAGCTAACTCCGCCTCTGATGCATGAACGTAATTTCATAGCCTGCTTGGCGTTTCCCAACTCGAAATCGGTAAATTACCAACGAGCTTTTCATGACGCACAGCTTCCTTCCATAGTTGCTATTGAAACTAACTTGATTTTACGTGATGAATTAAGTTTGCCATTGAAACAACTGATTATCAGCGCAGCATGCTTCAATGACAAACTGACATCGGTCTTATTGATCGCAAACTACACAACATGTATCACGAAAGCTACACACACCTACAGCGATATGGGTTTTGTATTATTTGTTTTCTCTTTACGGAAGTCAAATCTCCAAGTGAGTTTTCATCTGTGCTAAGGAACTAATAAAATTTTGTACGCATTTCTAAAGATCCTTTAATTAAGAAGTTTCTAAGGCGAGATCAAAAAGGGCATACCTTAGTACTGCTTTTGAGAAAATTAATTTTATGTGTATTGTTTTATTTGACACACATAATCATATTATAAAATATGAAGTTTGAAGTCATAATGTTATGTTTTATAAAAATTTCAATATACAGGTTGTTTGGTAATGAATGGGCCATAGTGTAACCTTAGGTTTTTGAGCTTAAAATAGTTCGATTTAAGCAAATTTACCTTAGTACGAAAGTTGATAATAACCGAAATACTTCAAAGTTAAACTTTCATTTTATATATTTTTGAATATTTCCTGACACATAAGATAACAACATGAAATTTGGCAAGTGGGCGATTCTTGGGGCAAGAAACCTAAATTTCCTACCAAAAATTATATATTACCCAGAGGGCGCCACATACATCTTTCAGTGCTCATTTAATACGTTCAATTTTTTTATCCCCTATTCTACATAATTTTGAGATCAAAACTTGTATCTCACTGTTATGTTTACTTAAAAAAGGTATACTACATTCATCTCGCTAAACTCAACAGTTTTTGAGATAAACGCATTTTAAATCTACGATTCAGAATTCAAATTTTTTGTGGTTATTGTAGTTACTAAAAACCATTCGACATATCCTTGTCATACTTGACAGCAAGTTTGGGTACTGTACATCCTACTAAATTATGTTAAACAAAGATTATTTCAAAAAATAATACTTTAAAACTATTTGACATATCCGTGTCATACTTGGCAGAAAGGGTCTCGGTGAATTCGTAACTATTTTAATCCCCCATCCTAATTACAGGCCAACTCGTAACTCTGGCGCGCAGGTAATTCTTCGATAACCCACTAACTACCGGTGAATTAGTAACTTTCATTTTTAAGTAATGTATTTAAAATAAAAATTTAATACCGGTATTCCAGGTATGGACCTGTAAAAATTACTCTCTTTGAAGGTGGCGTAAAAGGTATTTATGTATTGTCTCTTGGAAGAGTTACTAGAGAAAATCCAAATAAATTTTGTGAAAATGACTGAAATTCTTGTAACAGATAACAGATTTCGTAATGAGTGCACGTGGGTGTAAGTTATTGGTGGTAAATAAGTTTAAATTCCAATTAAAGAAAGTGCTAAAAAGTGGAAAACATTTATGGTACTGTTCTGCATCTGGTTGCAAGGCAACCTGTTATACTGACGGAATCATACGGCCTGCTATCATACGGCCCCTATTCTCATTTAAAAAAATCATCGATTGCGTCATCACGCCCAAATGGATGACGTCACTAGTATTATATGTATACCAAAAAATTAGAATTTAAAAATAAAAATCGACCTATTTCGGGATTTATCTCCAGAGACGCCCATTCTCGAGAAAATGAATTTATTCCAACTCAAACATCCTCACTGTATTTGTTTATAACCCAAAAAATTGTTTATAACTTTAAAACAGTGCTGAGGCCGCTTAGATAATGCGAATTTAATTCTGTAAAGTGTACTATATAGGTAGAGAGCCTCTTTATATGTGAAAAAATTAGCAAACTTCTAAATGGTCTACTTTCTGTTCAGAAAGTTTTTAAAAAATTTGAACTTTTTTAAAAAATTTAGATTGCAAAATTATTATGCAAAATGTATCATGTCGATTTTAATGAAATTTGGTGGACGATTTAAGTATGTTATAAGGATTTTCTATGCGAATTACGAAGGTTCTAAGTGCAACAAAAGTTGTTGAAAAACACTGAATAAAAAAGGCTTATTTTTCCCCCTTATTTTGTATTTATTGCTATTTTGCAGAAACGGTAATAATTTAAGACATTTTTAACTACTAGTATATCATAAAAAATTCAATTATCTTTATTTTAATTCCCTACGACTTTGCTCCAAAATGAATCGTTTTAAAGTTATAAGCAAAGAATATAGAAAAAATTAATGTTTTTCGAAATTTTTAAATATTTTAATTTTTTTATTAATGTTCCGGGCATATTTGAGAAAGAGCATTAGTCAATTATTATTATTGAAGTTGTCACCTAACTTTATCTGCAAAAATCCGAATGCCACCTACATCCACAAATAGACGTTTTTTTACAGATCCGCCCTGGTCTATACATTTAATATTGTTTCAATCAAAAGAGATTTCAATTTTTGTTATTTTTTTATAGGTTCATATAATACATATAATACATATAATACACAAGATGTTTTTAAGCAAACCAAGAACCATTCGCTTACATAATATTATGCTATATGCCCCGTGTTGGCTTAATCCGTTACTGTTCAAATTTATTTCTTACCTTTTAACCTAACAACTACCTGGGATATTAGAATTAAACAATGGTTTCGAATTCACCTGTATAAAGTTGCGAGTTGGTCAGGTAGTAGAAAAGTTACGAATTGGCCGGTGTACATTTTGATTTAAAAAAGTTTGTCATTAAGAGTTACGAGTTGGCGCGTGTCCGGCAGAAAGTGTAAGTGCTGTAGACCATACTAAATTATGTTAAATTAATAATCGTTTCGGACTACTACCAGAGGCGTACGACAGGTGAAAGTAAATGGTTGACCCTTGCAAAACTGTACGCCGGAACTGCTATTTTAGAATAATTCTTAGATTCTCCAATAATTTGTATGTAAATAATATACCCTTCATTAGTAACGACAAAGTCATTAGTTTTCGATATACCTGAAGAAAAATGAAACGGCAAAGTTCTTTTGATTAATGTATTATGCCCCTTCGTTTTTAACTTCAAATATCTCGAAAACTAATGATTTTATCGTTACGAATGAATAGTATATTATTTACATAGAAAGTATTGGAGAATCAAAAAATTGTACTAAAATAACAATTCCGCCAATGGCGTAGAATTTGGGAAGGGTCAACCATTTACTTTCCCCATCTTAACCTTTTTTTCTTAACCAGAAACGTTTGTTTAACATAATTTAGTAGGGTGTACAGTACCTACACTTGCTGCCAAGTATGACAAGGATTTGTCAAATGGTTTTTAGTGGCTACAATGAAATGCAAACAATTTAATTTTGTGTCGTAAATTAAAAATTTGTTTATTTGAAAACGGTTGAGTTTAGTGAGATGAATGCATTATACCTTTTCTAAGTAAAAATAATAGGAGAATAAAAGTTTTTATCTCACAATTATGTAGAATGGGGGATGAAAAAATTAAAAGTATTGAATCAGCGCTGAAAGACGTATGTGGCGCCCTCTGGGTAATATATCAGTTTTGGTGAGGAATTCAGATTTCTCGTCCCAAAAAAATCCACTTGCCAAATTTAGTTTTGTTATCTTATTACAAGCCATGAGCCTGCTTGGCTCGAAGTGCTAATGTATATATCTTATGCCGGTCAGGAAATAATCAAAATAAATAAAATAAAAGTTTAATTTTGATATCCTGTACTTCTAGTCTGGGCTGATTACCGGAGAATAGGCCATTTTTGGGAAAAGTTATTTACCAGCAATTTTATTGCTGGAATCGAATCTTATGATTGTATATATTAATAATATAGATATGCAAAGTCCGCAGATGGTGTGCTACTTTTTTTATAAACAAAATGGCGCCCTAAAATCGTGTTTTTTTGAAGTTTTGCTCTATAACTCCAAAGATTTTAACTTTAGACCAAAAACACTCAAATAAAAATTCACCGCAATTAAATTCTGCATAGAGACGTGTTTTTTCCGATTTACTTTGACGAAAATTTCCCCCGGAAAAAGCGGGTTTTTCCAACAAAATCTTTAATTTTCAACTAAACTTTTAGACATGTAGTTGTTAATCAATAATTAAATAACTTGGTAATATAAAAGCCCTTTTCGTATGTATTATAATTCCAGAAGCCGATGGAAATTGAATAAACAGTTTAGCAACAATTGAAATTTTAATTAAAAATTTACGGTCGCTATAATAACGACAATAATTATGATGCCTAAGAATAACTATGATTTTTTCATAAAAAGACACCATACCTATCTAATGTACTTTACATAATTGAAATTGGACTATTGAAGCGGCCTCAGGAATATTTTAAATTTGTAAAAAATTTTTTTGCTTATAAACAAATAAAATATCTCGGGAAATATTAAACTAAATTAAATTGTGAAAACGGTATTCGAAAGACAGTGGAAGGACGCTTCTTTTAAAAGAAAAAACGTTTAATTATGCCGAGTGGTTCCTGAGACACAACCGGTCTAAAGTTGACCGAAATTTACGGCAAAGATATAAACAATAGGATCATAATTTTCAAACCATCACCTTTTTATTTTTGTCCTCTTTCTCCACATCAATTTTCATATTTTTAAAATCCTTATAACATATATTATTATAATAAAAACTATCGATAATACGTGTGAAAATTGCCACAAATAGCAAAATTCCAATCAAAAATTAGGTTGGAGGAAATGTAACCCTCAAAGTTCAAAATCGGTATACGTTAAAAAAATGCATTTTCTCGGCTTCCCATGGAGCAATTTCCTTCATTCTTTTTTGTTCCCAAGTAACTCGAGTAGAGCCATCGAACTAACGCATTATTAAATGTCAAACTTGCTTTTGTTTTGTTATAATAAATTAATTTATTTATTATAACACAATATTTTAATTTGTTTAAATAAAAATTTTTTAAATAATTATACAGCTTTCAAATGAGAATATTTATGTTTTTAAATTTAAAAGGTACACTTGTAGTAAGTTTATTTAAAAAAAAGCCTACAACTGGAAAAAATATGTAATTTTCTATTCTTATAAATAAATTAATCTATTATAACAAAACAAAAGCAAGTTTGACATTTAACAATGCGTTAGTTCGATGGCTCTGCTCGAGTTATTAGGGAACAAAAAAGAATGAAGGAAATTGCTCCATGGGAAGCCGAGAAAATGCATTTTGTTAACGTATACCGATTTTGAACTTTGAGGGTTACATTTTCTCCAACCTAATTTTTGATTGGAATTTTGCTATTTTTGGCAATTTTCACACGTATTATCGATAGTTTTTATTAGAATAATATATGTTATGAGGATTTTAAAGATATGAAAATTGGTGTGGAGAAAGAGGACAAAAATAAAAAGGTGATGGTTTGAAAATTATGATCGTATTGTTTATATCTTTGCCGTAAATTCCGGTCAAATTTTGTCCACTTGTCATAATTAAACGTTTTTTCTTTTAGAAGAAGCGTCCCGCCGCTGTCTTTCGAACACCGTTTTCACAATTTAATTTAGTTTAATATTTCCTGAGATATTCTATTTGTTTTTAAACCAAAAAATTGTTTATAATTTTAAAATATTCCTGAGGCCGCTTAAATAGTCCGATTTCAATTCTGTATAGTACATTAGATAGGTATAGTATCTTTTTATGAAAAAAACATAGTTATTCTTATGCATCATAATTATTGTTGGTATTATAGCGACCGTAAATTTTTAATTAACATTTTAGTTGTTACTAAACTGTTCATTCAATTTCCATACACTTCTGGAATTGTAATATATGCGGACAGGGCTTTTATATTACCAGGTTATTTAGTTTTGATTAACAACTACTTATCTAAAAGTTTAATTGAAAATTAAAGATTTTGTTGAAAAAACCCGCTTTTTCCGGGGAAAATTTTCGTCGAAGTGAATCGAAAAAAACACGTCTCTATGCAGAATTTAATTGCGGTGAATTTTTATTTGGGTGTTTTTGGTCTAAAGTTAAAATCTTTGGAGTTATAGAGCAAAAATTGAAAAAAACACGATTTTCGGGCGCCATTTTGTTTACAAAAAAAGTAGCACACTATCTGCGGACTTTTCATATCTATATTATTAGTACATGCAATAATAAGATTCGATTCCGGCAATAAAATTGCTGGTAAATAACTTTTCCTTGTATTTTGCTAATTGGCCCAGAGTATTCGGTTATTATTAACTTTCGTACTAAGGTAAGTTAGCTTAAACCGACCCTTTTAAACCTCAGGAATCTCAGGTTAAGCTATGGTCCATTCGTTACCAAACACCCTGCTTAACAAAATATGATCAGGCTACAAACAATAGGATAGCAGATATTTTACAAACCAAACGACTTTGATACAACACTTTTCCATAACAAATTCTTTAATTTAAGAGCCAAATCTTACACATATGTATATATTGGTGCAGCATTAAATTGATAGTGAAACCATTCCAAGGAAAGAAAATCAGGAATCAGACCAGATTTTAAAAATTTCCAGAATTTAAAATTGAAATTAAAAATGCTATTATGCTATGACGTACTCTTCATCTTGTATATTGGTATAAGAATAGAGTCTTGGACCTTGACTGAGGCAATAATAATAATAATGAAAGCCTTCGAGGTTTAGACTTATAGAAGAATTCTTAAAATTTCACGGATGGAAAATATGACAAACATAAAAGTAGGTACTCCAAGAACATAAACACATAAGTAATGTATATATTAAAACGAAGAAAATTGGAATACTTGAATTTACATAATGAGAAATCAAACCAAATATAAATTATAAAAATGCATTATATAGGGTGGCAGGCTTTTATGGAATAAAATTATTTGCGTCCTTGTTTTAAAAAAATATATAAAACGCTGAGACCCGTCGGTTTTTATTTATGAATGTGCGCTATTTAAATATAAATTTGGAGGTCCAGGGTGATTCACGCAAGCCTAGTATAGTCCATAATCTTTATTTTTAATGAAACACCCGCTATATTTTTATATTTTTAAAACCTGCTTAAAAACCTGATTTCAACGAACTATATCGTATTGTGAATCATGCAGAGTGAAATTTTGAAATTATAAAATATTATGGAAACCCCTTATGGAATAAAATTTTTTGTGTCTTTATTTTAAGAAATTCTAAAAACCGCTAGGAGATGTCAACATTTTAATTCAAATGGGTGCTTTATAAACATAAATTTAAATATATAGGTTGATTCACTCAAGTCTAGCCTAGTTTATGATCTTTAGTTTTAATGAAACATTCTGTATATTTTTATGTTTTTACAACAACCGCATATAGAATATAGAATATAATCATAGAAAGTGAAATTTTGAATTTATTTATAATTTTCGTTAAGATATTAAACATATAAAATTTTGAAATTAATAATTTATCACACTTCAAATAAGCGAACTATTTTGTAAATTAGTTAAATGAAGGAAGACATCAATTTTCTAGACCAAGTGTCAATATGTTGGGTTTTTCTGTTTAACTCGCGAGTAGTCGCGCGGTGAGATAGAATCTCAATTTTTATCCTTTTTCGCGACAACTTGATGAAAAATTTTGCAATTTTGAAAAAATTTCGTAAGTGCCTCGAGGAAGGGTGTAGTAATGCGTAGGATTTTTTTTTCTTCTTCTTCTTTTTGTGGAATTTATGGATTTGGGGAGAGCCAATTAGCTTTAACCCGCGAGTAGTCGCACCGTTAGATAGGATCTCACATTTCATCCTTTTTCGTAATAGAGTAAAACCTGTCAGTAACGGCTACTAAAAATGAAAGAACTATTGGCCGATATAGAAAGGTGGACGGTATTGTCAGTTTTTGTAGTCTACATATAATTGGTTTGGGAAATTTTTAAACTGGCCGTTAGGACAGGTGGCCGATGTTGGCAGGTGGGCGTTAACACAGGTTTTTTTAATAAAATTGTCAAAAATATATATTTTCAATATAAAAAGTAGATAAAAATAGTACAAAATAAAAATTTGTTTTAAATCCGTATTTTGAGATAGAATCTCACACGCGACTATCGACGTTACAGAAGTGAGCGCGACTACTCCCGGGTTAATTACTTGACGAAATTTATAAATAATTTCAAAATTTCAACTTGTTTTACTTATAATATACCCTAAATAATACAATTTTTGATATGAGGTTGTTAAGTAGCTTCTAAAAACATAAAAATATAAAGGGTGTCTCATTAAAACTAAAGAATATAAACTATGCTAGACTTGCGTGAATCACCCTGTATATTGAAATGTATGTTTGTGAAGCGCACAATTGGATTAAAAAGTTGACGTATCCTAGCATTTTTTTAGAATTTGCTAAAATAAGGACACAAATAATTTTATACCATAAGTAGTTTCTATACATTATAATTTCAAAATTTCACCCTGTATTATCCATAGTACAAACTATATGGTATAGTTCGTTTAAATCATGTTGTTAAGCAGCTTCTAAAAATATAATAATATACAGAGTGTTTACATGAGGGCGGTTTGCCAAGGTCGACTGCGCGGTTTACCTGTTACTTGGTAACTTCAACGGCAGCATTAGGGTGAGATCAAGTAAAACAGATAAACCGCGCAGTCGACGTTGACAAACCGTCCTCATGTGCACAAAGCGTTATGGTCTATGCTAGACTTGCGTGGATCACGCGTCTTTTATAATTTTTTAAAACAAGGACAGAAACAATTTTATTCCATAAGTGCCTTTCACACCGTGTAATGAAAGGAGAGGCGTTGGTAGAAATTATCATTGCCAGAATTATTGCCAACATTCGGTAATGGATAGTTACTAGAAGAATATCTAGCATGTTGGGAGTCTTTTTCTATGGTTTTATTTTATTACCAATAGTATCTCACAGTACTATTAATTGATCTCAAGCGTATTATAAGTTTTAATAACAAACTGTCTAGTAGTCTAGTATGTCATTTTTATAAAATAAATTATCTGTTCTCCCCATATTATTCCATTACTTATACAGGGTGTCCCGAAAAGATTGGTCATAAATTATACCACAGATTCTGGGGCCAAAAATAGGTTGATTTAACCTCACTTACCTATATACAATATTGCACACAAAAAAAGTTACAGCCCTTTGAAGTTACAAAATGAAAATCGATTTTTTTTCATATATCGAAAACTCTCAAAGATTTTTTATTGAAAATGGACATGTGGCATTTATATGGCAGCAACATCTTAAAAAAAAAATTAGGTAAAATTTGTGAACCCCATAAAATTTTTATGGGGGTTTTGTTCCCTTAAACCCCCCAAACTTTTTTGTACGTTCCAATTAAATTATTATTGTGGCACCATTAGTTAAACACATTATTTTTAAAACTTTTTTGCCTCTTAGTACTTTTTCGATAAGCCAGTGTTTATCGAGATATTTTGAATATTTGTCGAATCCACCACATATTTGTATATGGTTAAGGACGATTATAGAGACCTGTTTTAATAATCTGAAAATTTATTTATAATTTACATTTTTAGGTATATTTTGAAAAAGAAGCTACATCTCGATAAAAGGTGACTTACGAATAAAAGACTAAGAGGCAAAAGTTTTAAAAATACTGTGTTTAACTAATGGTACCACAATAATACTTTAATTGGAACGTACACAATCATTTGGGGGGTTTAAAGGAACAAACCCCCCATACAATTTTTACGTAAATATATTGAAAAAGAAGCCGCATCTCAATAAAAACTGACTTATCGAAAAAATACTAAGAGGCAAAAAACTTTTAAAAACATTGTGTTTAACTAATGGTACCACATTAATGAATTAATTGGAACGTACAAAAAAGTTTGGGGGGGTTTAAGGGAACAAAATCCCCCTAAATTTTTTATGAGGTGGACAAATTTCACTAAAATTTTGTTTCAAGATGCTCCTGCAATAAGAGTGATACATGTCCGTTTTCAATAAAAAATCTCTAATAGTTTTCGATATATTGAAAAAAATCGATTTTCATTTTGTAACTTCAAAGAGCTATAACTTTTTTTATGAGCACATTTGTACTAAGGTAAGTTAGGTTAAATCGAACTATTTTTGACCCCAGAATGTGTGGTATAATTTATGACCATTCTTTTCGGGACACCCTGTATATCCAAGCCCATCTACATGATTGGTAATACATGTTGAGGAGATAATATATCGGGTATAATAATTCCAACGCTTTTGAAGTAATATTTCAATCTTAAAGTTTTGATAACTAGCTTGCAGTGTCTGTCTAAAGGCTCTTATCGCCATTGCGCTGCTAACCGTATGTTTCCTAATACCCTACTAATGGAGAGATATCAATTGAACGGATCTACTCTGCAGTTTCTCTCCAACAGAAAGGATTCACGTACAATAGTAAACATTTTTGTGAGTCGTGAATAGGATTACGTGAAGATTTTTAGTGCTTTAAAATCTGTTGGTGTAATAAAATAGTGTTGGGTTTATACAGGGTGTTTCGTTAATAATTGTCCATATAATAACTGGAGAACCCTTAGCAAAAATTACGAAGATTTAACCTAAAACACTTAAATAAAATGTGGTTTCTTACTGAGTTACAGGGTGTTTTATCTAAAAATTTAAAAACTATTTTTGCTAGCATTTTAAAACTATTCGACGTATCCTTTTCACACTTGGTAGGAAGTATAGGTACTATACAAACTAATAAATTGTTAAACTGTACAAACTTGTTGTCAGAAATGTTAAACAAACGTTTCTGGCTATTACCAGAGGCGTACGACGGGGGAAAGTGAATGGTTGGCCTTTTCCAAATTCTACGCCACTGGCGGAATTACTATTTTAGTTCAATTTTTAGATTCTCCAATACTTTCATGAAAATAATATACTCTTTTTTTCGTAACGATAAAGTCATTAGTTTTCGAGATCTTTGAAGTTAAAAATGAAACGACACGGTTATTTTGATTAATGTATTGTGTCGCTTCATTTTTAATTTCAAATATCTCGAAAACTAATCATTTTATCGTTACGAAGGAAGCGTATATTAATAA
This sequence comes from Diabrotica virgifera virgifera, assembly GCF_917563875.1. Lineage (NCBI taxonomy): Eukaryota > Metazoa > Arthropoda > Insecta > Coleoptera > Chrysomelidae > Diabrotica > Diabrotica virgifera. The sequence continues at coordinate 71,412,834 of NC_065443.1, forward strand.
AAAGTTAATAAAAAATATTAAGGAAAAGAATAAAAAGTATTGGAAAATTTTAAAATTAAACTAAAATAGCAATTTCGTCAGTGGCGTAGGATTTGGGAAGGGTCAACAAGTCACTATCCCCTGTCGTACGCCTCTGGTAGTAGCTAGAAACGTTTATTTATCTTAATTTAGTAGGGTGTACAGTACCTACAATTTCTCTCAAGTATGATAAGGATACGCCAAATAGTTTTAAAGTACTGGGTACAAATAATTTTTAAATTTTATTCATACGAATCATATCATAAATTAATCAAAATAACTCTGCCGTTTCATATTTAACTTCAAATATCTCGAAAACTAATGACTTTATCGTTACCAATAAAGAGTATATTATTTACGTATAAAATATTGACGAATCTAAAAATGGCACTAAAATAGCAATTCCTCCAGTGGCGTACAATTTAAGAAGGGTCAACCATTCACTATCCCCTGTCGTACGCCTCTGGCAGTAGCTAGAAACGTTTGTTTATCACAATTTAGTAGGGTGTATGGTAGTCGCACTTTCTGCCAAGTATGAAAAGGATACATCTTATACATAGTTTTAAAATGCTGAGCAAAATAGTTTTTAAATTTTTAAATAAAACACCCTGTAACTCAATAAGGAACCACATTTTATTTAAGTGTTTTTGGTTAAATCTTCTTATTTTGTGCTAAGGTTTCTCTAGTTACTATATGGACAATTATTAATGAAACACCCTGTATATGTATTTTGACTCAAAATTTAATAATTATTTATAAGTGTTAAAAGTACACGTTTAAGGCACGCAGGTGAAAGTTTGCAGAATGAGCGATAGCGAGTTCTGCAATTCACATGTATGCCTTAAAAATGTACCTTTTAACAGCCATATCATATAGTATATAGTCTGGGCTGATTATCGGAGAATAGGCCATTTTTGGGAAAAGTTATTTACCAGCAATTTTATTGCTGGAATCGAATTATAACATCCTATATACTAATAATATAGGTATGCAAAGTCCTCAGATAGTGTGCTACTTTTTTTATAAACAAAATGGCGCCCAAAAATCGTGTTTTTTTTTTCAATTATTGCTCTAGAACTCCGAAGATTTTAACTTTACAACAAAAACACCCAAATAAAAATTCACCGTGATTAAATTCTGCATAGAGACGTGTTCTTTCCGATCTGCTCCGACGAAAATTTTCCTCGAAAATGCGGGTTTTCCCAACAAAATCTTTAATTTTCAAATAAAGTTTTAGATAAGTAATTATTTCCCAATAATTAAATAATTTGGTGACTTAAAAGCCTTCCTGGTTTAGATTATAGTTCCAGAAGCTGGTAAAAATTAAACAAATATTTTAGCAACAATTCAATTGTTAATTAATAATTTACGGTCGCAATAATAACCAAAATAATTATGATACACTGATCAAACTTTGAAATCTTATATAGGTGAGATGCCTCTTTAACATTTTGTCAACAAAATATAAATTTTTTATTTTTTTGCATAATCTTTAAATGTTTAAAAAAAATAGGTATAAACAAATTAACGTTTCTCAGAAAGTTTTTATTATATTATAATTTTAAAAAATAGCTAAAATGCGCATTTCAAATATCTTGAAAATGAATGCTTTAAAACTTTTTTGCAACCATTTGCAAAAAAGTTATGAAACAGCAAAGTAAACATACGATTACTAGGGTGTTAATAATTTTTTTAATTCTTTCAAAGTTTAGAAGTGAGTTTAAAGTACAAGCTAATTATTTATAAAACAATATCGATTATCAGCTTAATGGTTATATTTTAATTAAAGATTATAAATATATTTTTTTGTAATTTACACGCGCGAAAGTAGAATAATACAGTACCGTAGCTACCCGCCCACATACACAACTCGCGCGAGTTTAAGCGTGTCAGCCGCTTCAAGTGAACATTTTATCTCCGGCTCTGTATCAAGCCTACTTTCGCGCTAAAAATTACAAAAAAAGTATTTTTAATCTTTGATTAAAATATAACCATTGCACTAATTTTTGACATTCTTTGTGAGTAATTAGATTGTACCATAGACTCACTTTTAAGCTTTGAAACAATTAAAACAAATTATAAACAATGGAGATATCGTATATTTATTTTGCTGTTTCCTAACTTTTTTGCAAATGGTTGGAAAATTTTATTAAAGCATTCATTTTCAAGCAAGACCTATGAAATACGCATTTTAAGTATTTTTTAAAATTAGAGTATAATAAACAATTTCTAAGAAATGTTAATTTGTTTATAAGATTTTTTTTAAGATTTAAAGAATATGCAAAAAAATGAAAAATTTATATTTTGTCGACAAAATATTAAGTAGGCATCATACCTTTATAACCTTTCTAAGTTTGATTAATGTCTCATGATTATTTTGGTTGTTATTGCGACTGTAAATTGTTAATTAACAATTGAATTGTTGCTAAAATATTCGTTTCATTTTAACCGGCATCTGAATTTATAATCTATACCAAGAAAGCTTTTATTTCACCAAGTTATATAATTATTGATAAATAATTACTGGCCCAAAAAATTTATTTGAAAATTCGAGATTTTGTTGGGAAAACCCACATTTTCCGAGGAAAATTTTCGTCGGAGCAAATCGGGAAAAACATGCCTCTATGTAGAATTAAATTGGGGTGAATTTTTATTTGAGTATTTTTGCTGTAAAGTTAAAATCTTCGGAGTTATAGAGCAATAATTGAAAAAAATACGATTTGGTGGCGCCATTTTGTTTATAAAAAAAGTAGCACTCTATCTGTGGATTTTGCATACCTATATTAATAATATATAGGATCTTATAATTCGATTAAAGCAATCAAATTGCTGGTAAATAACCTTTCTTTGTACTTTACTAATTAGACCAACGTATTATAAATATTTTTTTTCAAAATTTAAAGATTATGCAAAAAAAAGAAAAATTTATATTTTGTCGATAAAATATTAAACAAGCATCTCATCTTTATAATCTTTATAAGTTTGATCTGATCAATGTATCATGATTATTTTGGTTATTATTACGATCGTAAATTGTTAATTACCAATTGAATTGTTGCTAAAATATTCGTTTAATTTTCACCGGCCTCTGGAATTACAATCTATACCAAGAAATCTTTGATGTCACTAAGTTATTTAATTATTGATTAATAATTACTTACCTAAAACTTTATTTGAAAATTATAGTTTTTGTTAGGAAAACCCGCATTTTCCGAGGAAAATTTTCGTCGGAGCAAATCGTGAAAAACATATCTCTATGCAGAATTTAATTGCGGTGAATTTTTATTTGAGTGTTTTTGTTGTAAAATTAAAATCTTCGGAGTTATAGAGCAATAATTGAAAAAAATACGATTTGTCGGCGCCATTTTGTTTATAAAAAAAGTAGCACACTATCTGCGGACTTTGCATACCTATATTATTAATATATAGGATCTTATAATTCGATTCCAGCAATAAAATTGCTGGTAAATAACTTTTCCATGAATTTTGCTAATTAGCCCAGAGTAATAGTATAGTTGATCCAAAAGATGGCATAACCCAGACATCCAAATGGTCTACACAATGTCCAGAAGAAAGTCACACCATTTTGAGCGTCGGGTTTGGGGGGGAGAGGGGGGAGAAATCGGTAAATTCGTAGTTTGTTAAGTTTTTCGCCAATATTTCTAAAACTATGCGGTTTAGCATGAACAACCCTCTATACAAAATTGTTCTACATTAAATTTGAAATAAAAAAGGACCTATGCATAATCTTTGTAAAATGAATGGTTCCACAGTTACGGAGGTAGTATAATATAACTGGTCCAAAAAGGCATAACCCAAACATCCAAAGTAAAAGTTTTCCTCCAACACCAAAATGTTCTATATGGTCCACATATTGTTCAGTAAAAAGTTACACCATTTTGAGCATCCGGTTTGGGAGGGAGATGGGAGAGAAGCCGGCAAGTTAGTAGTTTTTTTAGGTTTTTCGTCAATATTTCTAAAATTATGCTTTAGCGTAAATAATGTTATATACAAAAATGTTCTACATGAAATTTAAAACAAAAAATGTTGGATACCTAATTGTTATAAAATCAACGGTTCCAGAGTTACGGAGGGTGAAAAGTCGAGTTTTTCGATACTTTTTATATTTTTTTGGGCAATATTTATGACATAACTATACCAAAAACCCAGACGTCAAAATTGAAAGTTATCCTTCAACACCAAATTTTTCTATATGGTCCACATAATGTTCAGAAAAAAGTCACACCATTTTGAGCGTCGGGTTTGGGGGGAGAGGGGGAGAAATCCGTACATATAAAAAAAGAATCGAAAACCTCCACTTTTCACCCTCCGTAACTCTGGAACTGTTGATTTTATAACAATTATGTATTGAACCTTTTTTGTTTTAAATTTTATGTAGAACATTTTTGTATAGAACATTCCTTACGCTAAAGTATAGTTTTAGAAATATTGACGAAAAACTTAAAAAAAAACTACTAATTTACCGACTTCTCCCCCATCTCCCCCCTAAACCGGTCGCTCAAAATGGTGTAAATAATGTGGATCATAAAGAACAACTTGGTGTTGAATGAAACCTTTACTTTGGATGTCTAAGTTAGGCCTTTTTTTGGACCAATTATACTATACTACCTGCGTAACTTTGGAACCGTTCATTTTAGAAGGGTTATGCATACGGCCTTTTTTATTTCAAATTTAATGTAGAACAATTTTGTGTAGAAGGTTGTTCATGCTAAACCGCTTAGTTTTAGAAATATTGACGAGAAACATAAAACACTACGAATTTGCAGATTTCTCCCCCCTCTCCGCCCCAAACCCGACGCTCAAAATGGTGTGACTTTTTTCTGAACATTATGTGGACCATATAGAACAATTTGGTGTTGGAGGGTAACTTTCACTTTGGATGTCTGGGTTTGGGTCTAACTATACCATACTAATACAATATTTTTTCTACAAACGTAATTACAGGACAACATCTTCAAAATCTTTTACTTGAACTTGACTGACATTCCAATTTTATATTTTTTTGACATTACATCAAAATGGCATATACGGTCAATACGAACTGCAGTACCTTAAAAATTTTTTAAAGCACTATTAGTGCCTTAAATTAGCATTTTTAACGCTCGTATGGAGTGCTAAAAATTGCATTTTTAACACGGTTGTAGAAAAAAGTAGTTATTCAATCTGCTGATATAAATATACAGTGTGGAAGGCACTTATGGACTACAATTAGTTCTATACTTGGTTCAAAAATTTTTGAAAAACGCCGAGACCTGTCGATTTTTAAATAAAAATTTGCACTTTTTAAACATAAATTTAAATGTACAGGGTGATTCATGCAAGTCTAGCAGAGTCCATAAGCTTTAGTTTTAATGGAACACCCTGTATATTTTTATATTGTTAAAAGCTGCTTAATAACCTGATTTCAACGAACTATATTATGTAGCGTGTATTATGAATAATACAGGGTGAAATTTTGAAATTATAAAGTATGGAAACCACTTATGGAATAAATTTGTTTATGTCCTAATTTTAAAAAATTATAAAAAATACTGGGACAAGTCAACTTTTAAATTTAAATGGGCGCTTTACAATCATAAATTTAAATATACAGGGTGATTCACGCAAGTACAGCATAGTCCATGATCTCTAGTTTTAAAGAATCACTCTGTATATTTATGTGTTCTTAGAAGATACTTCACAACCTCATCTCAAAAAAGTGTATTGTGTAGTCTCCATTATGAATAATACAAGGTGACATTTTAAAATTATTTATAAATTTCGTCCAGACACTAAATACAAAACCCAATAGATTTATACTTAGTTTAGAAAATGTATGTCTTTATTAAGCTTAGTTAAAAAATAATAATAATAATTATTTAAAATATGATAAATTATTAATTTCAAAATTTTATATAGGTATTTAATATCTTGACGAAAACTATACAAAATTTTAAAATTTCACCTTGTATTATTCACAATAGGCCCTACATAACACACTTTTTTAATGTGAGGTTGTTCAGCAGATTCAAAAAACATTAAAACATACAGGGTGTTTTATTAAAATTAAAGATCATGGACTATGCTAGACTTATGTCAATGGCCCTGTATATGTAAGTTTGTGTTTAAACAGTAGGTACATACTTGAATTTAAAAGTTTACATTTATTCCGCAAGTAGTTTCCACACACTATAATTTCAAAATTTCATCCTGTATTATTCAAAATACACCATACATGATATGGTTCGTTGAAACCAGATTTAAGCAGCTTTTAAAAATATAAAAATATATATGGTGTTCCATTAAAAATAAGCTTTATTCTTGGGAGGAAAATCCTCCGTTTTTATACAAATATCTATTTTCTTTAATTCTGAATCTTGTTAGCAGGGAAAATTTCCTCTTTTCCCTGCCCGTAGATCCATCACTGGTGAGAGATTAAGTACAAAAAACAAATAATCTAACAGGACGCTATAACACTATGGCGAAACTGACATATTAACAGTGAGTATGAAGTCAAGAATTTAAAAAGCCGATATAAGACCATTAATGACAACATGCATCAGAAACAAGATCCGACAAAACCGTAACAGATAGACTACTGGAAACGGCAGATATGAGAGCAGTGAGAAAAATACAGGAAATATGCTGAGAGATCCAAAGAAGAGGGACGAGATCAGAAGAAAATATAACGAACAGGGTATAAACGAATGGAATAAATACTAGAAAAAAAAGAATGGAATAACCACATAAGCAGAATGGGGTAGGCCTGTGTGGTCAAAATATCAAGAAATAAATCATCAATCGGTAGAAGTATAAGACCACCGCGCAAAAGATGGAGTGACACTCTTCCATAGAGGTATCAATCCGTCAATGAAAAAACAGAATTGCTCATAAAGGGGAAGAAGAAGACGTTATAAAAATTTTTGCATATTACAAGTAAGAAGTGCCTATTTTTCTATCGAATAACTTTGCTGGTTAAGAATGAATAGACCCTTTTTTGTTCTAAATGTATCAATGGCTGTTAATAAATAAAAGATATAAAATGTTTATTCTACTAAGATTTTCAAACGCTAGTCAATATAATTTCCCACTCTACCAAATCAACTCCAAAAAGATATATTCCAAGCAATCGTCGCTTTTATTGAAACATTTTGCAACATTTCAATCTCCCTAACTTCCTTACCTTTTCAGTGAAAACTATTTTCTAGATTGAATTTTCCGGATTGTATTTTCGCAAAATGTCATTTTTGTGTTGGAGACGTCATGACGATTGAGTCGAAAGGACAATACCCAATTAAAAGAGGGTGAGGCCTCTATCGCAGTTGCCTGATCATCCTATTCAGCTTCAGTCAAAGGACCCTACTGACCAAAGATAGCACATGCCATTTTGCCAGATAGTAACATTCATAGGCGTAGAGGGATTAAAGTGCTGACAGTTGGATATTTATATTCCTCAATCTAAAAGTTTTATTCCTTTTTGATAATTAGTGTAAAATGTAAGCATAAATATAATATGTTTTGGGATTTCAACCGTAAACTAAAAAAATCGATTATAATAACGCTTCAGTTATAGGCCATTTATATCAAAGCACATTTTTAATTAAATACGAACTCTCTTGTTCTGTTTCATTGAGCAAAATTTCATAAATTCTACCTCGTGACTTAATTTTTGCTGCCTAAATTATATATGCAATCAATTTTAACAATAAATAGTCCAAGCAACGAGGCTTAAAATTGAAAAAACCTCGCAGTTTTTACAGAATTGGCCGATTTGCATAAAAATTTGAAATTAGGTTCACCTTACCCTTTACTTACTACACGATGCAGAACACTAGAAACGTCTGAAGAAGTTCTGACGGCAGACTTATATATGCAAATATTTTCGCAAGTGGCGACTTCAACCAAATGCATCCAAAACAGAAGTTAGTTGCTTTCACCTGAACAATAAACTTGTTGGAAAGGAACTCAATATACCGTTTGAAAATACCACACTTACCCACAACAAAACACCTAAGTACCTGGGCGTAACACTAGACAGAACGCTATCATTTAAAGAGCATCTAACAAAAACTGCCCAAAAGTTGAGTACAAGAAATAACATCATACAGAAGCTCTGCGGTACCACCTGGAGAGCATCGGCTTCCACTCTCCGCTCAACTGCCTTAGCCCTTGTTTTCTCGACCGCTAAATATTGTGCTCCAGTTTGGCTACACAGCCCACACGTAAAAAAGGTCGACACTCACCTGCACAGCACCATGAGGATGATAGCTGGTACCATTAAATCAACTCCCACCCAATGGCTTCCAGTATTAAGTCACATTCCACCTCCACATTTACGATGATTTGACGCACTTACACGGGAATACAAAAAGATCATGAACAATATAAACCTGCCGATCCACCAAGATACCGAGGAGGCACGAAATACCGCTCTAGAAACCCACCAATAAAAACGACAAGAATGATACATGAGGAGTTTAACATCACGAATGCATGGTCCCAAGAATGGAACGCATGGCAAAATAACATGCCCTGCATTACCCACAAGCCACCAGGTTTTGATCTTCCACGTAAAACATGGTCCACTCTAAATAGGATCCGAACCAGACATGGCAGATGTGCATACATGCTACATAAATGGAGAAAGAACCCGTCTCCTCATTGTGACTGTGGGGAGAACCAAACCATGGACCACATTATTGAAGAGTGTCCCTCAAGATCCTACAGTGGTAGCCCTGAAGACTTCCTGTTTGCAACTTCAGAGTCAATTGATTATATTAATACACTTGATGTTTGTTTATAACCATTTAAAATTTGTCATATACCTATATTACTAGTGTATGTAATTTTGTTCTAAATGTGTTGTAATTGCCATACGATAAATAAATAAATGAGCAAAACGTGTTTTTATATACCGTCTCGGACGGTATAAAAGACGGAAAGAAAACCCTAGTTGGATTATTAGTGTCGGAGCGTTAATCGGGGAATAATAAGCAACAACAAGGCACAAGAGGTAAGTTAAGTGTAACCCGACCATTTTCCGAAACCCTACAACCCCCGTCGTCTTGGTGCGTTGAACGATTTAGACGGTTTCATTTTGCCCATCCTATACGAGAGATGATCGTAATTCCTTACATGTCTTTCCCCGTGGCGAGTTGAGCGAGATGTCCTCTACTTATACGTCCATTTCATATTAATAATTAATAAATAAATGTAATTCCTAATCCACGCGATCGTCGGTATTATTTATTCATGTATCAAATCTTGTCACATCGAACCGAATCGAAAGGTCGATACGTAGATTGTAAATATATTTTATTAACGAAATTAACGAGTAATTTAGGCTAATTATCTTGTGTAGGCTAAAAGTGAACCTTGTGTTCGACTGTATTTTGTTGCCCGAAAGCATCGCATTGAACTAGAGCATTACATTGGTACCCGAGCATTTATTTTAAAAGGATTTAAGACATTTAAACGGACTGAACAAATATATTATAGATATGACGGAATCAGAAGGTGCGATAGGCTTAGAAATAGCAGATGAGACGGTAGGCTGGGTATATAAATTAAAGAAACAGGATTTAAGTAATGTTATGGCAGAATTTAACTTATGTAGATACCACAGGTAAATTAGACGATCTTTGATCAAGGATGGTCTTACACTTACGCTCAAAAAAGACTGACACAGTTACCAATATCGGAACTGAGGATCCGGAAACATACGATACACAAACGGAAAATTAACATAGTCAAATAATGGACACAGTTAGAAAATGGGGCTTACATTTTATATGTATTATCTTCACAGTGCTGACGGGCGCTTCTAATTTTTTATATGTGAAAACTACCCCTTATTGCCAAAATCTATAAAATAGAGTGAAATTTGTTAAGATGAATTAAATAATGATTGTCTGATACTCTAGTTATAATAAATTATTCTATTTCAATCCTTCAAAAGTTTACTTTTAACGGCAGAGCCGTGCGGTACATCTTTTCAATATGATGCAAGTCTTCGAAATGCCGCCCCTTAAGTATTATTGACACTTGACTTTTATTTTTATTAAATGAACCTACACGAAATGAAGGACAACTTTTATTTTAAAAACAAAACATACATTAAATTAAATGAAATATGTATTAACATTAAATAACATTTACAAACATTACAATTTTGTCTTTCTTACTGGTTTTAATTTTGGTGAACTCGTCAATCAGATTGGTTAAAGTAGCAGCTAGTGAGGACTCTATTGAAATGACTATATTTTTTAGTTTTGTTTATCTTATGGAGTTTAGTAAATAGTTTTTAATAATTTTTAATTTTGAAAAACTTCTTTACCCACTAGCTACCTAGACAGCAAGTGTTAATAATATTCTTAACGGAACAACTATATTTGGGTATAAATAAATTAGATTATTTTAGCACAAACAGTTCAAAATATCAAAACCCTTAAAAGAAGGTTTCATGGAGTATAGTATCATTTGAAATATATCACGCAATTTTTCTAGAAGATCATTTGGCTCCATATCCTATTCTTATTCTTTTGCTATTGAATGAATTAATTAAATGCAGATTCATACAATATTTTTCTAGTGATTTATCATATGTTTTCCTCCATTAAAAATATCATATAAGAATTTAAAATTTTTATTATGAGTTTCTAGAAGCGAAAATCGGCCAATCAAAAAATGAATGGCAATGTCTAAAATAAAAATGAAACATTATTTATTTTAAATTTATCTTCCTCTGTTAAGAACTCATCCACAGATTTTTCATAATAAAATTGGCGATATTTTTCTCCTGGCTCCAATTTCATTTTCAGCTTGAAATTCGGAACATATATCAAGATTTTCTGCAATTTCATTAACAATAATTTTCATTTGTTCTTAGCCAGATTGTCTGTAACTTTTCATTTTTTCTATAGTTTCTGACAACATTTTTACACAATCTGACAAATTTATAGTTACATGTTACAACATCTTCGAGACTGAAATTGTATAAAATACAATATCATGCCAAAGAACTACGTCGCATATAAATTTATAATTTTTAATATATTTTGCTAATCCTCGTGCTTTGACTTTAGTTTCTGGATCTTTGTTGATGTCTTCTATTGTTTCGAATAAGGCATCATATATTTCACAAAATTGAAATCCTAAAGATTTCAATGCATCTATTCGACTTGACCATCTAGTATAGCACTCAACGGTTTTAGAGTTAGTTGTGAAACATGTTATTTTCAGAACTTCTCAACGCTTTGTAGAACCAGAAAAAAAGTGTACAGTTCTTGTATACATTACAAAAAAGGTTGTTGTTTCTGTAGAAGGAAACGCTGCGTCATTTATGGCTAATTTTAAAGAGTGGCAAGCGCTCTCGGATATTTTTCAAGTAGGTATTAACCTTCTCCTCTAAGCCATTTTAACTCAAGACCTAACTTTTCCCAATTTGTCAAAAAAGTTCTGTTAAACCTTCAGTGGTTGAATCACTAGATTCAAAAAAACAATAAAAAATTCTTCGATATTATTATTTTTTGTTCTGACAAGAATTAAAAGCGACAACTCTTATCGTCAATGCGAGCTGTTCAATATGACTTACGTCTGAGGTACAATCGGCGATTATCGAAAAATATTTGGCGATTTTTGCTATTTCGACAATTTTGTTTAAAATAATATTACCCATTAAACTTATCAATTCATCTTGCTTACTGTTGCTTAAATAAGTCACAAACCATGTATCAGACTCTCTTTGAACAATCCTATGTTCTTCCATTACTGGATCAAACTCAGAAAGCAATTGTACTAACTTAAAAAAGTTTTCGTTATTAGGTTGAAACAAATGATCAGTTGTTACACGAAAAACTAAACATTGTAGGGCCGAAAGTCTAATTCTTTGCAAAACTTCTCTCCAATAATATTGAAGTAGGCATTATTATATTAGATTTTACTCATTATGCCGCCCCCTTGTGATGCCGCCTGATGCGGCTGCCTCACCGCATCATAGCACAGCACGGCCCTGTTTAACGGTAAACATTAACCCTAATTGCGCAAATTTATAAAAAAGAGCTCAGAGGATAAGGTTTGGATCGGAGGTAATAATGATTTGGTATTCTTAATATAATTTGTGAGTGTTTCAACCCTTAAAAAATTATTCTTTAAGGGTGAAAACTACCCTGCATTCCGAACTCTTCACAAAATTTATAAACAGTGAAATTTGGTTATGATCAATTGAATAATGGTTTTTTGGTGTTCTAAGTATAATTTTTAAATATTTGAACGCTTTGAAAATTCATTTTATAAGAGTTAACAGAAGCCCCCCATTGTCAAACTTTATAAAAAATCTTAAAATTACAAAATTTGGTGTAAGCTAAATAATGATAATCAAAACATAAAATTAATACAAAGCTCTAATATATAAATATATTTACAATTATAATAATACAATTACACATACAAATATTTGCAAATCATATATTTTTATAAATCGAATTTCACATATATTATATTATATAATATGACGTTTCATTCGTCATTCGTATCGCTTCTTTCACCATCTTCTATTATTGAAGTACTATTACTGCAGTTAATATCAGAACAAAGAACAACGAGAGTAAGTTGGGTTACAAAATAACCCCAGTTTTATGTATGTACATGAGACACCGCATCCTTTCTTGCAGTGACAAAATATCATTTTTAAAAGTTTTCTGGAGCAAGCGACTCTTTTATTTTTAATGGATGCAACGATCCATTTTTTAAAAACTACCATCAGTCAGTTGGCTTAATATTGTAGTTTGCATGCCACTGCTGAACCTGAAGGTCAGTCCTTTTTGAGTGCTCATCTGAAGCATCTACATCTACGTATTCGTATGTGATGGATAGTTCCATGAGTCAAGTATGAATCGATGTATGCGTGTGTATGTTTCTAATGTACAGAGTACAAAAAACATCGCTAACTTACATTATTATGCTTCCAAATGAAATTCTCAATTTTTTTTTTCAAAAAAAAAATATATTCTTTTTTTAACCAAAATTTATTAGGGTGGTAAACAAAATTGGGGTGGTAATTAGGGGGTTGTTTCCTCTCATTTTCTCGCAGAATAAAAAATACTTTTTACTCGCAGACTTTATGTTCATTCATAAGTTACTCAATTTTTGAGATAGAGACTTTTTTCATTTTTAAACATTTAAAAACTCTAATTCAGTTTGTATATGTTATCCTCGAAAAATGTATAGTTTTCCTCTCTTTTGACTTTCAAACTCCAAAATTTAGCATTTGACGAAGAAGAGCTAACCTATAATAAAGTATAGATTGGTTACTGTTAGTCTTAATCAAAATTAAAAAAGTGTTGTATTTATTTTTTCAAAAAGTACATTTTTGTTAATTATAATTGTTTTGATAAAATTAATGAGTTATAAGCAGAAAACTGGTTAAAAACACTGATTTTTTCGATATACAACTAACATTTTCGATAGCGATTAAATCGAAAACTATTAATTTTATTAAAAAAATGTAAAGAAAATTTTTTCTTAGAATTCATTTTTTACGAATTTTTGCGGTCAAGTTATAATAAAAAGTTTCCACCCTCGAGATGGCATGGTGAAGCGCCTTTCGGCATCATATATATTCTGATCCTTGGACTATCCACCACTTACTACCCTCAAATTTTCAACCAATCTATCTATTCTGTAAAAATTGCGGGGTGAAAACCTTCGATTTCTGGACTAAAAAGCTATATCACACAAATATTAATGGCATCTGATTGGTATCTGTTATTACCAGATATTTCATCATATCCAGTAACCACCGCAAATATTTTTGGTAGTAATTACATTGTAAATATTATATGTACTATAATAAATAAATATCTGATATTATAATATAAGGTTTGCCTTACAGACTATAAAACTACTACTAAACCAAACTTACATACATTTAGCCTAATAGTAGCTGTCAAAATATAAAATAAAGCTATAATGCTATAAAATATGCTTAGAAAATACCTAGTTTATAATTGATCAAGCAGTTTTATCTATGTACATTCGATAAAAAGATACTGCATGCTACAAACAAATATTTTTTTGAAGCGAAGCTTTTATACTAGCGTTGTACTTATTACTTTTTCTCTATAAAAAATACTGAGGCTACCGTCACGAAACTAGCGTCACGAAATATATAAGAGTTTATTTACACGATGAAGGGAGTCGGTTATACAACATGTAAACTTTTTCAATTTTTTTAAAACGTTTAACAAAGATCTTAACTACTAACACCTGTTATATAAAATATGTATTTTCGAAAATAAATAAATAAACTTCGATGATTGTTAGAAAATTGCAAAATAAGAAAATAACAAATAAATAATAAAATTACTTTAATACTACTATAAAACTACTTATTTAAAAATACGTATTATTTAAAATTTAAAAATTCAGAAAAAATAGGATGAAGATTCGCGCTAGTCTGCAATAATTCCGCCTACGGTACCACTTTTTTTATAATATTCGTAATATTTCGAGTTTTGCAATATCTACAAAAAGCACAACGCCACCTCTTATTTGGAGATTCCACATTTACTTCTATTTGTACAAAGCTACTTAGTTTAGTAGCAGTCTATCTTACGGCTCGTGGCAAATGAGAAGATTAGCTAGTGGCAAATGAGAACACTCATTCTTCTTCTGTTTGTATAGACATCACTCTTTGTTTTTAATGTGCCTCCAGTAAATCGTCATTCCATCGTTTTCTTGGTCTTTCCACTGATCATCCTATTGGAGAACCGTCTCTCGCCATTTATATTTCTTCTTCTCATCATCATCAAGTTTTTTCTTAAGACGATCGTTACTATTTTTGTAAGGAGTGTGTATAGGTGATTAAGAAGGCTTATAGGTCTGTAGTTTTCTAATTAATGGAAATCTCCTTTTTGTACATTAGAATTACCTCAGCATTGTGCCATTTGTCGGGTATATTACTGTCCAAAAGGCGCATGTTAAAAACGATTGTATTTTCTTAACCTTTAACTACCCGCGCATCAAGTTATAACATAACTACACGCGTGGCGTACTTTATACGCCACAAGAAAATACACTTAAAAACAGAATTTTTGTTTATTTTTTTTTGAAAAAATACATTTAGTTTGTTATAAACCTTATTCAGCATCAGTGAATACTTGGAGTTCCTTCTCAGTAAGCCTATTGGGATTTATAACTGGAATCATGGAATAACTGGATTCCATGATAAATAAAATTACTAATAAAAAATTTTTTTAAATGTGGTTTTTTACAGGAGAAAAAGTATTGTTTATAAAGAAAAATATATTTTGTGCCATAATGACTACAAAACAATTGAAATATGAACTTATATTACTACTTATATTAATATAATCATGGCGTATATTGTCCACCACCGGAAACAACAAATACTAAACTGTAAATTGCGATCTTCCCAGAACGAAGATTATAACGAAACTAAAACCAAATTATAAAGCATATTCCAGTGATAGGTTAGAGAGATAAACAAGGTCAAAAATTAAATTTTTAAATATATTTGCAGTAGAATTCTTATATCTGGCGTACAAAATACGCCAGCGCGTGTAGTTAAAGGTTAAGTAAGCAAGTGCCTCCGATATTGATTGCATCAGTAACTACTCAATCCTTGCCTGGAGATTTGTTATTCTTAGCTTTTGTTAGAGCTAATTTTATTTAGTCTATTGTGTTTTCGGGTAGTAGTTCTGATCCTTGGTTGACAATGCCCCTTTTCCTTGTTAATATTTCTGGTACTTGATCTTCTATTTTATTTTCTGTGTGTTGGCAATTTGTAGAAGCCACAACTATTTTAAGGGTTTCCTCTCTGTTGGTTGTAAGAAGACCATCTCTATCTTTAAGCTTTATTATCTACTTTGTCCCTGTTCTTAGTCTTCTTCTCAATATTTTCATACTTTTATTGTTTTCAATGGTGTGCTCAATGATTGACTAGTTTTACTATTTCTTTTCAGTTATCTCTCTCCTGTGCGTGTTATTTTGCTTCGGAGAATGAGTAAACAGTCATGTCCTTTTTTTGTCCGACCATCGTAGTTGAGATATTCTCTGGATCTTTTCCTTGCTATGTTGCCTTCAACTCTTATTCGTTCCATGCATTCTCTTCTTCTAGTTATATGTCCAAAATATCTCTGTATAATTTGGTTGATACTTATGGCAAGTCTAGTATTTATGTTTAAGTTCAGCCAGTATTAGCCCAGTCGGGATAGCATTTGACCTTGCATTAGGAGCTGTCCCAAATTTTATTTATCTAATCTTTAGGGAGGGTCAATATTAGTAAAAATTTAAAATCTCGACTGAATTTCACGGTTGCGTTAGCCGCCATCTTGATTTTAAACGAGAACCGTTTTTGCTCAATATCTCCGCCATTTTCAATTTTTTGACAAAAAGTATAGAAACTGAAATTGTTGAAAATTCGATTTTCTATAATTTTATTTATTATAATTTTTTTCGTGCGGTCGATATTTTCCGAGTTATGAGGGGAAAATAGTGACAGTTGTAGCATAATTATTGAATTATTGAATTATCTCGTTTATTATTAGTTTTACAACAAATATTTACCCATACAAAAATGAAGAGAATTAAATTTTGTACAATTTTGGTGCCGTTCATTTTTTTGATAAAATCAATATTTAAGGTAGTACGTATGTGGTAAAGGTGCGAGCGTAAGACCTGATTGATTTTGTAGCAATTGTTTTTGTTCAATATCTCCGCCATTTTCAACTTTTCGACAAAAAGTGTAAGAACTGAAATTGTTGCAATTACGATTTACTACAATTTTTCGAGAGAACCAGTGGCGGGTCTACAAGGGGGGGAAATGGGAAAATTCCCCACAACAGGGTCCAAAATTTAAAAAAAATTATTGGAACATCACGATATATTAGCTGACATAAAACTTAAAATATCGACAGACAAATTCAACCAATAAAACCCGCTAGTTAATAAAATTAAGTGAACTTAATGTATATAATGTCTTTTTATGTCTTTTATATACTTAGTTTGGTTGATGTTTCATTGGAAGTTTCAAAAATTGTATAAAATATAATTCTCTTTATTTTTGTTTATGTACAGTTATGTCGTAAAATTAATAATAAATGAGACAATTCAATAATTATGCTTCCCCTCCGCTTCCATTATTTTCCCCCTTAACTCGGAGAATATTGATCGTATAAAAAAAATTGTGCCAAAGAAATTGTAGGAAATTGCATTTCCAACAATTTTCCTTCCCACCACTTATGTCGAAAAGTTGAAAATGGCGGAGATATTAAGCAACAACAGTTCTCATTTAAAATCAATATGGCGGCTAATGCAACCGCGGAATTCAGTCGAGATTTTAAATTTACACTACTATTGATCTATCCTAAAGGATATAATTATAAAATTTGGGGCAGCTCGGATACAAAATTCAATTCAATAATTATGCGCCCCCCACCACTTTTTAATATTTTCCCATGTAACTCGGAAAATATCAACCGCATGAAAAAAATTGTTAAAAATAAATTGTAGGAAATTATATTTTGAACAATTTTAGTTAAAAATGGCGTAGATATTGAACAAAAACCATTGCTATAAAATCAATCCGGTCTTACGCTCGCGCCATTACCGCATACGTACTACCTTAAATATTAATTTTAGCAAAAAAATGAATGAGATCAAAATTGTGTAGAATTTAATACTCTTCATTTTTGTGCAGGTACATATTTGTTGTAAAACTAATAATAAACGAGATAATTCAATAAATCAATAATTATGCTCCGACTGTCACTATTTGCCCCTCATAACTCGGAAAATATCGACCGCACGAAAAAAATTATAATAAATGAAATTATAGAAAATCGTATTCTCAACAATTTCAGTTTATACACTTTTTGTCAAAAAATTGAAAATGACCGAGATATTGAGCAAAAACGGTTCTCGTTTAAAATCAAGATGGAAGCTAACGCAACGGTGGAATTCAGTCGAGATTTTAAATTTTTACTAATATTGACCCCCCCTAAAGATTAGAAAAATAAAATTTGGGGCAGCTCCTAATGCAAGGTTAGGCCTGTTATTCGTCTAACCCGACTGGACTTTATTTAATTATTTGTGCGATGTGCGCACTTGACAATTCTGTATATATAGGAGCGGTCTGAATTTCATAAAAGCTTGTCTTGCCTTTTGTATTCGGGTTTTTATTTCATGTTGTGAATCCCATTTTTCATTGGTTGTGGTGCCAAGGTATTTTAAAGTTTTCACGCATTATACGATCGTCACCTATGCATATTATCGGGTCTTCTGGAGAGTTTCTGCTAATGACCATATATTTCATTTTCACAATGTTGATCTTGAGGCCATAGTTTTACCTGTGTTATTCACCCTATTTAATAATAACTGCTGATCTTCCAAATTGTCAGTTATAATCACTGTGTCGTCCGTATACCGTAGGTTGCTAGTTGGTATGCCGTTCACCTTAATGCCTAATTCCGTGCCTTCTAATACTTCCAGCCTACTCGAGAGAGTAACAGCCATGGCGGACACTCTTCCGGATTTCAAATTTATCCGTACATTGGTCTTGGTCAATTCTCATCTTTGCCACTTGGTTCCAGTATAGATTTTAAATAATTCCGATCTCCTTCTGGCGATGTTGGCCTTATGTAGTAGTTTCGTTGTGATTACATGCTTAACATTGTCAAATGCCTTCTCATAGTCTATGAAGGTAAGGTAGATATCTTCTCGTTGATCTAAGCAGTTTTGTATTGAGGTGTTCAAACATAAAATTGTCTCTATTGTTCCTAGTCATCCCTTAAAACCAAATTGTGTTGTCCCGCTTAGTATCTTGGACATTCTTGAGTGTAATATCCTAATAAAGAGTTTCATTAAGTGGCTCATTAAACTGATTAAGCGGTTTTTATTACATTTTGTGTCATTAGCTGTTTTTGGGACCATTATGAAGGATGACTGCAGCCATTCTCGCGGAATGTAACCAGTGTCATAAATTTTGATATTGTCCTCTTCTAGTAGTTTTATTGCTTCTATATTACTTTCATCTGGTCCTGTTGCTTTATGCATCTTTGGGGTTCTAACTGCATATTCTAATTCACACTTCGCATTGTTGATGTTTCTAAATTTTCGGAAGGATGTCTTTGGTCATTAAAAAGTCTTTCTGCGTATTCGTTCCATTGCTATCTCCTCTTCTGACTCTATGTATTTGTTTCTGTCATTGCGTATTCTTGTTCTGTGGCTTTTGTGTATATTCGATATTTTTTTGATCTTCTTAAGTAGTCCGAAACTATCTCCTTTATCCTACAATTGTTTTATTTCGTTGCACCTTTCCTCCATCCAACGCTCTTTTGCTTTCTTAATTTTCTGGCAAATATCTTTATGTATCTGTTTGTATTTGTGTTGATTACGTTTTTGTTTATGTTGCCTTCGCTGTTCCATTAGTTACATAATTTCATCCGTCATCTATTCGTTCTTCTTTCTCTTTCTGATCTGTGTTTTAACTTTACTGTTTACTGCCAGAATCGTCCTATAATATCATTGACCATCTCTCGATATCATCATTTTGTTTTATCACTCGCATTATTTCATTAATATAGTTCGCATAACTCTTTTTCAGATTTTCGTCTCTCATTAGTTCTCTTGTATTTATAGGCGTGTTTGTTATTGTATTTATGCTCTTAATGTTTGCCAGTTTTCATCTCACATCTTCTATTAGCGGATTATGATCCTATGCAATATCAGCACCTGGATATACTACGATTCTTTTGATAGCGTTACTGAATCTTCTGTTTATTGAAACGTGGTCGATTTGGTTTCTAATGTCTCTCTATATCTTTTTTTGTCTTTCTCTTGTTATGGGCAGCGATTATACAATAATATTTCTGTCATAAATAACTTTTTAATATTTGGCAATGTGTTGATTTTCCAACTGCAAACTAATCATCATGACTACTAATATAATTATTTCTGATCGTTATTATAGCCATTTATTTTGTAATTTATTATAATTCACCCGAGTATTGCACAAAACAAATGTCTACATTAATGCATTTAGTTATACAGCACGCTTATTATAATTAAATAAACATTAATACTGCTATGTTCACCACTGTCAGCCGCAATGAAATAATTTAACTGTAATAAATGCTATGAGACTTGTATAATTTAGATTTGGCAAATGTACTTTATCTAATAGTCCATTCTTTCACGGTTTTTGCTCTAAATTTTAAAGAACCGCTTGGATTGACATGAAATTTGGCATACGTATAGCTTACATGTCAAAGAAAAAAAGTGATATAGTGCCGACGTGTGCTTTTCCCCTGGGGGTGACTTTCACCCCCTCTTTGGGGTGAAAAAATATATGTCCAAAATAAGTCCGCAAATGGGTAAACTGACTAATTTTAAGTAAGTTTTGTTCTATAGAGCATTTTCGCCAAGTCAACACTTTTCGAGTTATTTGCGAGTGAATATGTTCATTTTTCAACAAAATAACCACATTTTTAGACGGTTTTTCGCAAATAACACAAAAAGGTAAGTATTTTGTCGAAAAAAACGTTCTTAGCAAAAATATAGCCTATAAAAAAATAAAAAAAAATTATATACGCGTTAGGTCTCTGGATCTCGTAGAACCAGAGTTATAGCCAATGAAAAATAGATTCATATTCACCAAATTTCAAATAGAATATCTCGACGTGAAATATCCAAAAAATTAAGCACTTTTTGGGGAAAACCCATTATAACTTTTTAAAAGTGTTTAAAAAAAGCTTTATTCCTGTTTTTACAAAAAGTCTCATTAAATTTAAGCAACTAACATTAAATTTAAGCAAGTTACGCTCAAAATAAAGTTGGTCCCTTTTGTTTTTGCAAAAAAAAATCGGGAAGACCACCCCCTAATTAGCAACTTAAATGAAATTAATCGTTACCGCTCCACAAATTTTTTTACTTATGTTGTGTTTATATGATCTGTAAGTTTCATCGATTCCAAGTGCTTATTTTTGAAAAAAATTGGTTTCAAAATAAAATTTTTAAAAATTTAAATTTTGAAAAATGTGTTTGTTTCAAAATAACTTAAAAATTGTTAGAGATACCAAAAATCTCGAAAAACAAAAATAGTCAGATTTGCTTTTCTGAATATCATATATTTTTGTTTTTCTGTTAGACAAAAATTAATTAAGATTTGGTGTTTCTAAATTTGCATACATTCCTGATCAGTGACTCTTTCAACCCCTTTTAACTACAGCCCTTTCAATAATAAGGACTGTGAACCGATGAAACTTACATATCATATAAACAATATATACAATAGTCAAGAAACTTGTGAAGTCGTTACGATTAAGTTCATTTAAGATACTAATTAGGGGGTGATTTTCTCAATTTTTTTACCAAAACCAAAAGGGACTAACTTTATTTTGAGCGTAACTTGTTTAATTTTGATGCTAGAATTTTTTTTTATAAAACAAAAATTAAGTTTTTTTAAACACTTTAAATAAGTTGTAATGAGTTTTCCCCGAAATGTGCTTCATTTTTGGTTATTTCACGTTAAAATATTCCATTTGGAATTTGACGAATATGAACCTATTTTTCATTAGCTATAACTCTGCTTCTACTAAGTGTAGAGACGTGATATATACAAACCATTTTTTTAATTTTTTTACAGGCTATATTTTTGCTAGGAATGTTTTTTCGACAAAATACTTACTATTTGAGTTATTTGCGAAAAACCGTCTAAAAGCGTGGTTATTTTGTTAAAAAATTGAACATATTCACTGCCAAATAACTCGAAAAGTATTGACTTAAAAAATTCTATAGAACAAAAATTACTTAAAATTAGCCAGTTTATCCATTTCCTGACTTTCTTTGGACAAATATTTTTTCACCCCCACGAGGGGGTGAAACCCACCCCTAGGGCAAAAGCACATATCGGCACAATATCACTTTTTTTCTTTGACTTGTTAGCTATGTGTATGCCAAATTTCATGTCAATCCAAGCGGTTCTTTAAAATTTAGAGGCTTTGCGATATTTTACCGTTAAAGAACGGACTATAAGTTTTTGTCTACGACTGTTTTATAAAATAAATCCAGCTTTTATTTATGTTTCCAGTTAAAAAGATCTAACATGCAGTATTAGCAGCAAATAATCAATATTCACTACTTTTTATAACTACTCTTCCCATATGGAAAGCATTGTCGAGTCTAACTATTGCAATTTTCACCCATTTTATTAGTAAGCAGAGGCCATCATCTGAAAGTCAAATTAAATACTTTAACCATAATCTCTGTATAACTTGATAACTTGTATTCCTTATGTGTCTGGCAGTATGACGGTAAGTCTAAGCCAAAATAAAAAAAAAAAAAAAAAAAAAACCATAATCTCAAAATTTAACAAGGTTCTGAAACTATTCATGAAAGAATTAGACTTGAAAAAGAGAAAATTCAAAGAAGCAGCATCCTACTAAACGAGGAAAAATTTGTAGCAAACCCATCAGCAGAATGCATTAGGCTTTGGTTGCCAATACTACAAGAACTCAAAAACAAGAACATACCAACAAAAGCGGAATAAAAGGAAGTTGAAGCACAAACCATCGAATATCTCATACACAATACATATGCAACACATAACACAATCAAGAACAAAAATTAAATTTTTATTTAATTAACAGCTAAACTAGGTAATTTAAAGATTACTTTTAATTTGAAAATTTGATAACGGAATTTAATTTAATTTAATATTTTTTCAAAAATCATATTTTTGTAATACAGTTTACTTTAATTTTAATTTAATACTGCTAGGGCCATAACATTTGAAACAATCTTTTTTAACCATAGATTGCTGGAGTCCATAAGATCGAGACCAAAATTTTACTTGTTTAAAAAGATATCTTCTTCTTTGTGTGTCGCTTTCAAGTGTTGGCTATCTTCGTATTTAACGATCTGATAAAATGTTTCTCGGTCGGCAACTATATGAAAAAATTCCTCGACCGTTCGACCTCTCCGTTGTATAAGGCAAGGCGCTCACCAATATGGCAACCGAATGGCATGGCAATGGCGATGAAGTGGTGTGGTGAACCAGGGCAGTTTTAATAGGGAACTTGCACTAAAAAATTTTTTTTGCATAAAATTGTTAATTTATGTTTTAAAATGTTATATTCAAAATATTACGTCTTAACAATGAATAGTGTATGTACAACTACTGATCAAATTTCCGCGCCTAAAATGTCCGTTCAAACAACTTCAAAAGCGAGAGCTGGGGTCTGACTTTATAGGCCACTCGTGTCGTTTGCCCGCTCGGTGGGCTATTGCATTTAATGTAGTTTGCCCATAGATAAATAATATAGTTGAACTATCTTGTTTTACCCTGTGGCAAAAATGATTTTTTCTGTGACAGGCAAAATATTAACATTTTATCTCTGTTGAAATGTATCAAAAAGTTCTTTTTTATTAAATTACTTTTGTCGTTTCTTGTGTTGAAGAACAAAGAAGAAACAAGTAACTTAAAAATAAACAAAGCTTTTAGTAATAAAAGTAAGAGTAACTAAAAAGTATTGGTGCTACTATAGTATGCGGTCTACAGTCGGGTTTCTACTATAGCTTGCAGTCTACCGAGGGACGCGGTGTAGGTATAAGCTGAGATGATAAAGATATTAACTTATAAAATTACAATAATGATTCTTCTTATTTATGCGTATTATTAATTTTGTAAAGAAGGATTTTGTTGGCTATGTACACGCTCTATCGGTACTACGTCTGCTATTCACCATAATCTTTTCTCGGAAGGCTTTGAACACAATAATGAAAGGCTCCAGTAGGTACTAATAAACATTACAATAAAATATAATCTTTATTATAATGCAAATTACACCGTAATATTTTCCAGGATATACGAAATCCTTCAGAGGTAGGTAGATCAAACCCACGGGGTAAACTGTACATATACTATAATATAATGGTACCAAACTATTGTTATAAACGGTTTAAATATGCTTATTAATAACTCTTACTTATTTGCCTTGACACCTCGCATTTCTCCAATAGAATAGCTTTCACTACTTTTTATAAAAGTTGCCACCATGAAGACATCGACGGTAGGTAAGTTGTCAGACTTACCCTCGTCCGTCATATTATGCGTTTTAAACTCTTTACCAAGTAGCACTCAACTTTATCAATTTCAGTTTAAAACTAAGCTGATTGGGGAACTACTTATTATAATATATAAGATGAACATAAATAATACCTAGGAATTTTCTATTAAAGACGATTAAAATGTAATATACCCGTGATACCTACCCTAATCGCGTTGTTTCCGACTGCTAAGCCTGGTTGACCGTGGCCCGTGACGTCGGACCAATAGAAGGACGTTCAAGAGCCTCCTAAGATATTTGAATTTTATAGCATTTTCAAAGCGTCGTAATTAGCGTACGGGTTAAAAATATTTGTTTTTTTCGCATGCAAGCGTTTTAAGATCATGTTACCTTATGTTTTTTAATATCATTTTAATATTTAAAAATTTATGCAAGTTCCCTATTGCTAAATCTGTAACATAATAATGTAGTCTCACATATCGAGTGCGGCTACATATTTTATACAGGTTTAGCAATTCTACTTGCCCTGGTTCACCACACCACTTCAACGCAATTGCCACGCCATTTAGACGTTGGTGAGCGCCTTGCCTTAGAAAACGGATAGGTAAAAAACTCAGATGAGTTAAGAGGCTACAGTGGCGCGTCATCAAAACGAAAAACGCGGTTCAAGATTGCGGCTTTAATTTTGAATATTTGTCGAAATATTTGGCACACATATTCGTAATATAGTACAGAATGGCGGTACAGATCTCAATTTAAGAAATATGATAGAATGTGGAAATTGCTCTATAATTAAATACAATATTAAGAAAACGAGCCTGTACCGCCATTAAGAAGAACAAAAAAGTACACTTTCTTTAAATAAACTTTTTATCCCATGCCTAGATTTTGTGTCACATTGAAACTACTAAAAATTTTTATCTCTAACAAGAAATCGAACATATTATAACTAATAATAACTAATTAGGCAATATACATACAGTAATAGTCACTGTCATTCTGATAAACCGGCCTCAGATTTATGTTCTGGTATCTGTTCTATTATCTGTGTCGATATATGTTCAGTGCAGTAGTGTATTATTTTAAGAATTCGTTAGTGTTTATATACAGGGTGTCCCGAAAAAATTGGTCATAAATTAAACCACATATGCTGGGGCCAAAAATAGTTTGTTTGAACCTAACTTACCTTAGTACAAATGTGCTCACAAAAAAAAGTTACAGCCCTTTGAAGTTACAAAATGGAAATCGATTTTTTTCAATATATCGAAAACTATTAGAGATTTTTTATTGAAAATGGACATATATCATTCTTATGGCAGGAACATCTTAAAACAAAATTATAGTGAAATTTGTCCACCCCATAAAAATTTTATGGGGGTTTGGTTCCCTTAAACTCCCCCAAACTTTTGTGTACGTTCCAATTAATTCATCATTGTGGTACCATTAGTTAATCACAACGTATTTAAAACTTTTTTGCCTCTTAGTATTTTTTCGATAAGCCAGTTTTTATCGAGATGCGGCTTATTTTTTAATATATTTACATATTTACATAAAAGTTTTATGAGGCTTTTGTTCCTTTAACCTTCCGATGACCAACCTTTTTTTGTTACACGGATGAACAAGGGGGGGGGGGAATGTCCCCAGGTCAAAAATGTCAAAAATGACAATTAACAAAAAAATTAAGTTTTTTTTTTGTTTTTTTTTATGGCATGCACTTTATGTCATTCAGCCAGTCACAACATGTGTATTAGTGTCATGTGTAGTGTGTATGTTGAGTAAGTGTCTTGTTACTTTGCAAAGTCGACGTCATTAGCGTAAAACGACTTGGAATTACACATAATAGACGGTATTTTACTAAACATCAACTTCAGAATATATTTTTTATTCGTAAAATATAGGGAATTTTTTTTATTTCAAAATATGAGGATATCTAGAATGATATTAAAGTCAAATAAAAAAATAATGAGTTAAAAATTGAAAATACTTTTGAATATATTCATGAAAACGATACGCTGGGGTCACAATTTCCCCCGCTTGGTCATCCGAAGGTTAAACCCCCCAAATGTTTGTATACGTTCCAATTAAACTATTATTTTGGTACCATTAGTTAAACACAGTGTTTTTAAAATTTTTTTGCCTCGTAGTCTTTTTTTGATAAGTTACATTTTATCGAGATGTGGCTTCTTTTTCAAAATATACCTAAAAATGTAAATTGTAAATAAATTTTCAGATTATTAACAGGTCTCTATAATCGTACTTAACCATATACAAATATGTGGTGGATTCGAAAACTATTCAAAATATCTCGATAAACAGTGGCTTATCGAAAAAGTACTAGGAGGCAAAAAAGCTTTAAAAACATTGTGTTTCACTAATGGTGCCACAATAATAATTTAATTGGAACGTACACAAAGCTTTGGGGGGGTTTAAGGGAACAAAACCCTATAAAATTTTTATGGGGTGCACAAATTTCACTTTAATTATTATTTAAGATGTTGCTGCAATAAGAATGCCACATGTCCATTTTTAATTAAAAATAGTTTTCGATATATGAAAAAAAAATCGATTTTTATTTTGTAACTTCAAAGGGCTGTAACTTTTTTTGTGTGCACTATTGTATATAGGTAAGTGAGGTTCAATCAACCTATTTTTGAATCCAGAATCTGTGGTATGATTTATGACCAATCTTTTCGGGACACCCTGTATAATTACTTTATTATATTTTTTTGTAATAGAACTAAGTTGTTGGACTATTTGAAAAAGTAAATTATTGTTAATTGTTATTTTTACTTAAAGGTAAATATATTTTACGTAAAAATTTTTCGAATTCTTATGCGAGTAGATATATAAAGCTTTAGGAGAATTTTTAGTCTAGAAATATCATCAATAGTTTTAAAGTTAAATTTTAAATTTAAATAAAAAATCCTAAATACCCGCTTTTAATAAATTTTTCACCTATTTTGGTTTATTTTTATAAATATTTATTTACTTATAATAAAATTGTTTTCTATTACTTCCATTTAGCGCGCCTATGAGTTAATGTCACAATATTCAAGTTATGTCAAATAATCCCGACGCACTGTTGCCAAAGTTGTGCAGAACTTTGGAAAATTGTGCTACTATCTCCCGAAGTTATATTGATGACGCGGTACTGTTGGCTCTTAAGCTCAGTATCGTCCTTATTATTTTGAACTGAAAGTTTTATTGCAGTCTCAGTCATTAAATTTATATGTTGAACATATTGAAAATATAATGTAATAATATAATATGCCATTAAAAATGAAATGCTCCCAGGTGTATACAAGAGAGAATATATTAAAAATCCCAGATGACGTAGATTTAACAAGAAAATATAATTTTAAATAGTGTATGTGAAATCAATTTTCTGTTTAGACGTTTTTATTTACTTGTTTCTCTCAACATCAAACAAACAATAGCAGATATTTTTGTTTCTTTAATAAAACGACAAATGAGAGACAGTAAAATTGCAAAAATATCTAATATGGATTTTTTTTTCAATTTGGTTGATTATAAAAACAAACAAATAATACACTTAAATAAAAGAATTTTAATTATTTATCTCTATAAAAAAATAAATAAAAAAATCATAGATAATTTTTTAGGATTGTCTTGTAGAATCATTTTGTAGTTTAAATATTTATTTAAATGGATTTTTTAATAGTACAGAGCACCGATTTTTTAACTCCGAATTCCATCAACAAGTATAGATCTTCTTGAAATTTTAACAGTAATTAGAAAATACCTTAACAAGCAAAATCTACCCTATACCAAAGTATGCTACACCTTCGAAGTAGAATGCACTACCACTAGAAGTGGGGGTTGGACATTTATATTAAACATAACCCCAACAATCGGTACAAAAATATATTATAAGCAGAAATTTTAGAAACTCCACATTCAATAATAGGGCGATGTGTTTTACTGAATATATATTTGTACTACATTTTTAAAATAATAACTACCTGACCCGGCGAAATTCTTATTTTTTTATTAGAAATAAATAATTTTTTAATAAATTTTTTAATAAATAATTAGCCTTAGAAATAAATAATTTTTCAAAGATCAAAAAATAAAAACTGTGCTGAAAACGAAAATGAAGTTTATTTTGAATTTTATATGGGGGAACATTGTCAAAATCGCAATTTTAACCTAAAAATAGAAAAAATTAAATCACGTTTTTTGCGTTTACCTCGCTACAACTCTGTTCCATTTAAATATTTTTCTCTGAAGAAATTTTTACAGTATATAGCTCTAACATTTCTGAAGACAACGGTATCTGTTTCAAGCTTTTCTTCTTATCCTAATAAAGGTTATGAATTTTTCAAAGGAAAAGGTGCGGATTTCTGCATTGCAAAGTTTAATCGCAAAAGTTGTGTGACGAAGTTAAAATTTAGCTTCCTAATCACGTTTATGTTAAAGTAGAGAGTAGAAAGAAGTTTTTTGGTAAGTTTTAGATCAAAACGTTTTATAGAAAAACATTAGTGCAACTTTTAATGTCGACGTTAGAAATCCCTAATACAGGGTGTCTGCGTAACTTTGCACCATATGGGAAACTTTTTTAATATCAATTTCACGAAAAAAAGTCATTCTTTATAAAGTGCTCTGCATAGTCTAAAACCTAAGATGCAATCATCAGATATCAAATTTTGTCAACAGTATACGAGGTATGTCAAAAAATATTAATTTCGCTCAAGAGCAAACTACCTTTATACTTCAAAATATCAAAAAATTTTATTATGAAAAGTTATTTGTAATTAAAAACCATATTCAAATATGCAATAACAGCCTTCTACGTGAAAAAAAAATTTCTGAGATTTTCCTAAATTACCGATTCCGAACATCATTTTTATTTATTAGACATGTAATAACTCTTTTATTAATAATTTTAGGAAAAAAACTTATTCTTCATAAAAAACTGTGCATGGTCTAAACTTCAAGATAAAATCATCAGTTTTCCAAGTTTGTTAATTTTATACGAGGTGTGTCAAATAATATAAATTTAGAAAGAATATAAAAAGAATTCTTTCTAAATTCATATTATTTGATACACCTCGTATAAAATTAACAAACTTGGATAACTGATGGCTGCATCTTGACGTTTAGACCATGCACAGATTTTTATGAAGAATACCTTTTTTTCCTAAAATTATTAATAAAAGAGTTATTACAGGTCTAATAAATAAATGATGTTCGGAATCAGTAATTTAGGAATATCTCAGAAATTTTGTTTCTCGTAGATGGCTGTTACTGCATATTTGAATATGGTTTTTAATTACAAATAACTTTTCCTAATAAATTTTTTTGTTATTTTGAAATATAAAGGTAGTTTGCTCTTGAGCGAAATTAATATTTTTTGACATACCTCGTATACTGTTGACAAAATTTGATATCTGATGATTGCACCTTAGGTTTTAGTCTATTCAGAGCACTTTAAAAAGAATGACTTTTTTTCGTAAAATTGATATTAAAAAAGTTTCCCATATGGTGCAAAGTTACGCAGACACCCTGTAAAACGCTTATTTTTCGAGATACTGACCATGGGTGGTGAATGGCTAATTTTGGTCTTAGATTATGTTTTTGACCGTGACAAAAACGAAAATGAAATTTATTTTAAATTTTAAGTGGGGGAATATTGTCAAAATTGCAATTGTACTCTAAAAATAAAAAAAATGAAATCACGTTTTTTTGCGTTTAGTTCGTTACAACTCTGGTCTGTTTTAATATTGTTTTCTAAACTTTGTACACTATATTTATATCGCTTACATTTCTGAAAACAATGGTTTCTGCTTTAAGCTTTTAGTCTTATTCTAGTAAAAGTTATAAATATTTTAAAGTACAAGGTGCAGATTGGTGAATTGCAAAGTTTAATCGCAAAATTTGACTGACAAAATTTTAAATATAGATTTTAAATCAAATTCAAAAATAAAACATGAGTACAAAGAAGTTTTCTGGAAAGTTTTGGATCAAAATGTTTTATAGAAAATAAATGGTGCAGCGTTTAACATTTACGTTATAAATCCCCAAAATAACGCAAATTTTTCGAGATACTGATCATTGGTGGTGAATGGCTAATTTTGGTCTTACTTTATGCTTTTGATGGTGCTGAAAACGAAAATCAAGTTTATTTTGAATTTTAGGTGGGAGAACATTGTCAAAATCGCAATTTTGCTCTAGAAATAAAAAAAAGTTAAACCACGTTTTTCTTAAAATTAAAAGATCCAGCATATTTTTTCTATAACACATAGACCTAAAACTCTCCATAAAACTTCTTTGAACTCTATGGTGTAACATGAACAAAATCAAATAGATAAATTTTAAATTTGGTCACTTAATTTTTGCGATTTAACTCTGCAACTCACGAATCTGTACCTTTTATTTTTAAAAATTCATAACTTTTATAAAAAAAGACTGAAAGGCTACAGTTACTTTAATAGCCTTTACAAAGGTGAAAAATATATGCTGTAGAAATTTTAGAAAAAAATATTAAAATGGAACAGAGTTGTAGTGAGTTAAACGTAAAAATTCGTGACTCCACTTTTTTTTCATTTTTAGGTTAAAATTGCGACTCACATAAAATTTAAAGTAAACCACTTTTTCATTGTCAGCACAATCGAAAACATGAAATAAGACCAAAATTAGCCATTTACCTCCCATGGTCAGTATCACGAAAAATAAGTGTTATTTTGGGAATGTATAACGTCTATATTAAAAGTTACGCCATTTTTTTTCTGATAAACATTTGTAACTAGAACTTTCCAGAAAACTTCTTTGTACTCTATGTTTTAACATAAATGTACCTAATTAATAAGATAAATTTTTAATTTTGCCTCTCAACTTTTGCAATGAAACTTTGCAATTCACGAATCTGCACCTTGTACTTTAAAAAATTCATAACCTTTACTAGAATAAGACTAAAATTATAAAACAGATACCGTGTTCTTCAAAAAAGTGAGCAACATAATATATAGTGTACAAACTTTAGAAAAAAGTATTAAAATCGACCCGAGTTGTAGCGAGTTAAACGCAAAAAATCGTGATTTTACTTTTTTATATTTTTATGCTAAAATTGCGATTTTGACAATATTCCCCCACCTAAAATTTAAAATAAATTTCATTTTTGTTTTCAGCGCTGTCAGAAACATAATCTAAGACCACAATTAGCCATTCACCACACATGGTCAGTATCTCGAAAAATAACCATTATAAAGGTCACTACTACGCTCGATACATAAACAAATATACATATTGCTGTTTACTGAGTAGTGACACCGGTAGACACCTAGAGAGGATAACTGGTCTAGACGATAATTGGTTGGTTATCGAACACGGTTAAAAATTATTCAATTATTAATATGGCTATTAAAAAATAGGGGTAGGTGATAAAAGTATAAAAATAAGTGGTTTATGTATTTTTTATATTAGAATTTATATTACAACCAAAGTGCCAATATAAAAGTAGATGACCAATTGACAGAGGCAGTCTCCATAGATAGAGGAGTAAGGTAAGGATGCATTCTGCCCCCGGTGTTAATATATACTCTGGACATATATTCGAGCAAGCGCTAGGAGCACTACAAGAAGGCGTATTAGTCAACGGAGTGCGTCTAGACAACATTAGATATGCCGACGACGCAGTAGTTTTTGCAGATCAGATAGTCTGGACGGTTTGCAAATAATAATGTCGCGCATATCAGATATAAGTAGAGAACACATAATTGATCTCAATACGAAAAAAGCAAAGTATATGGTAGTCAGTAAGCTCGAACTTGTGCATACACAACTTTTGGTTGACCAACAACCAATTGACAAAGTTGACAGCTACACATACCTTGGTACCAACATAAATAGTCAATGGGACTACTCAAGTGAAATAAAAAACCGCATAGTAAAAGCAAGATCAGCGTTCATAATGATGAAGTCTCTTTTCAGAAGTCACGATTTACCATTTGCTACCAAAATCTCTATCATCAGATGCTATGTATTTTCTACGTTGTTATATGGAGTAGAGGCCGGAACACTTTTCGAAGCTTCTTTTAAAAAAGTCGAGGCATTCGAGATTTGGTGTTACAAACGCATTTTAAGAATTTCGTTCCTAGGCGTTCCTTTATTTCGTCTTCCCGTCGGCATATATTCTAATATTTTCGTTAATGTTTTTGTATCTTCTTGTTTCTGGATATGTCCCAGCCATGTCATACCCTTCATTAAATTATTTAATTTCATTATATTTTTGACAATCCGCAAAGACCAAATTCACCGAAACAACCTTCCCGAGTTCATGCACAACAACTTTGCTTGATCATCGCATAATCAAATGCATAGTTTACGATTCCATAAAGGACATACACACAAACATTCATTGTTATTTATATACATTAAAAAAACTTAAATAGGTCTGTGCAACTCTCTAGCATAAGAAAGAACGAATTAGTGATAAAAGTTGGTCTATATCTATTTTTTTTCATGAGAAAAAACAACTATGCTACTCTTTTTATTTTTACCTTAACTGCAATTCAACATGCTAGCAATGATAGCAATGTTTTAGAGGCTATAACTTCGTTTTTCAATACCATTTATACCAGCGAAAAACTACCTAATGGTTGATATAATTCACTGTTTATAACCCTATACAGCAACAGATGCAACAGAAGCAACAGATAAAACATGTGCTGATTATAGAACCATAAGTTTATTAAACCATTTATGGAAAACTTTTTTGAAGGTAATACATGGTCGTACCTACAATAAATGCGAGGAATAGCTGGATGACACACAGTTTGGTTTTTATAACGGGTTTGGAACGAGAGAGGCACTGTTTGGAATGAACGTACTTGCTCAAAGATGTCGAGATATATCTGCAGACATATACTGTTGTTTTATTGACTTCCAAAACTCATTTGATCATGTTAAGCACTCTATATTGATCGAAGCTCTAAAAGACATTGGCTTGGACGGCAGAGATGTTCGAATAATTGCAAATTTATATTGGAATCAAACAACAATTGTTTTAGTAGATCGTGTGGAATCACAAGCTCTTAATATTAAAAGAGGAGTACGGCAGGGATGCCTCTTGTCACCCCTGCTTTTCAACTTTAACTCCGAAAGAATTTTCAGAAAAGCACTTTCTGAAAAACAAGAAAGAATACTTGTGAACTGTGAAGTCATCAATAATTTGCGATATGCGGACGATAGAGTACTCCTAGCTTCTAGTCAAGAAGATCTGCAAATACTACTTGATAGTGTCGTTGAGAGTTGTAGGGAGACAGGTCTGGATCTGAACATACGGAAAACCAAAATACTCGTAATAAGTAAACAACAGCATATAAAACCGTCTATATAAGTAAATAATACCAAACTTGAGCTAGTTGATAAAATCGTTTACCTTGGACAGCCATTAAATTGTAACGCAGAAAGCCACGGCGAAATTACATCTAGGATAGAGCAGGCTAGAGCCGCTTTTAGAAGCATGTCCAAGGTGTTATGTAACAGAGACCTAAAATTGGCATTGAGGATCCGCCTACTTCGCTGCTACGTATTCTCGGTCTTACTTGATGGTGTCGTTCCTGGGCTGTGAATAAAATCGACCTCCTAAATCGCATTGAGGCTTTCGAAATGTGGTGCTATAGAAGAAATTTTAAAAGTTTCTTGAGAGGAGATAATTCGAAACTCCACAATACTAGAACGTCTCGGCAAGGCTACTGAGATCATAAAAAGCATCAAGCAGAGAAAGCTGGAGTATTTCGGACATGTAATGAGAGGTCCGTGTAAATGGAAAATCAACAGAAATATGCAAAATACAAAGAGGCGTCAGACAGGGTTGTATACTGTCCCCACTGTTGTTCAATTTGTATTCAGATAGAATATTTAAGGAAGCGCTGCATAATTTGGAATGGGGTGTGAAGGTTAATGGAATTCTGATAAATACAATCAGAGATGCAGACGATACAGTTATTTTAAGTGATGATATGAATGGATTACAACACCTTTTAAATGCCATTGACAGAGTGGGAAGAGAGTTTGGCCTAAATATAAACTGTTCAAAAACAAAGTACATGGTATTTAGCCGTTTGGCCCATCAAGATTCACGGTTATATGTTGATGGTCATATGATTCAAAGAGTACCCAGTTTTAAATATCTTGGTTGCCATATTACTGAACAACTAGATCCAGATAAAGAAACAAAATGTAGAATCGAGATAGCCCGCACGACATTTTTAAAAATGAGGTCATTCTTCTGTAATGATACCTTGCAACTTCAACTTCGAAAGCGCATGATTAAATGCTACATTTGGTCAGTCCTCTTGTATGGTGTCGAAGCATGGACATTAAAAATATCCACCATTAACCGTTTGTAGGCCTTTGAAATGTGGCTGCACAGACGTATTCTAAAAATACCATGGACGGCTATGCTGACAAATGTGGCAGTCCTTAAGAGAGCAAATGCTACCCGTGAGCTGCTTGATAACATCAAATATAGAAAGATGGCCTATTTTGGACACGTAGTAAGGGGAGACCGGTATAATATTCTTCAACTTATTATGATGGGTAAAATCGAAGGACGCAGAGGAATTGGTAGAAAGCAGGCCTCTTGGTTGAAGAATATCCGGGAGTGGACAGGAATAAAGAAAGCAGAACACCTATTTAGAATAGCTCGAGACAGAGACAGTTTCGCCATGTTAATCGCCAACGTCAAGGGGACTTGATAGGGCACGTTAAGAAGAAGAATGAGAGGTCACAAATATAGGTTGCTGCAAAATATTATGCAAGAAAAAATAACAGGCAAACGCAGTCCAGAACGAAGAATAACCTCATTGTTGAAGAACTTGCGAGATTGGTATGGTGTTGATACAAGCATGCTATTTAGGGTGGCAGTGAATAAAATTAAGATAGTCATGATGGTAACCAACGTTCTGAAAGGACATAGTACATGAAGAAGAAGAAGAAGAATTCAACATTACTCATTTTAAATTAATTAAGTTTATTTAGGCATCGGTAGGATACAAAATTTTGAACAATTGAAAGATGAGAATGAAAGAAACAAAAGAAAAAATTGTAATTTTTTTATAAAGAAATTTAAATTTTTAAGTACCTTTATTTATATTTATTTGAAAAAAATGTCTAAAATGTTTGTTTCACTCTAAACATAGTTTTTCACAATAATTATTTATTTTAAATCAAAGTTTTGAGTCTCATTATTGACGCATAAATTAAGTAAATTTAAAATGAATCAAATTTACAAAAGGGTATTATTGCTGTTTTTTTTTCACAAAAAAATTTAATCGAGCTTTTCATCATAACTTCCTTAGTAAATACTCCAGAGAATTATACAAAGTCTTATTTCATTGCTTTAAGTCTTTTATGTTGAGTTTTTTTAAATTTCCCATTAAATACGAAATGGTGTATTTTAAGCTTATAGTAAAAATAAAGAATCTAACTCTTTGATATTTTATAAGCTATATTTTACTCATTAACAATTTTCTTGATAAAATGTAAAGATTTGCGTTACTCGTGAAAACTGGATTTAAAACCTAAGAAAAATTAAAATCTTACATCACAAATAAGTACTTATGATAATATCGATTTGTCAAAAACACATTTTCTAATTTTCTTTCGCTAACATGTTCTGGGGACCTCAATAAAATGGCCACTTCCTTTGCACCTTTACGCACTATTTAGTCAGTTTTGGTGGACCACTTGGTTCTACCCCTGGACCACGTCCGTTCACGACGGTACCTGCACTAGCTGTCGCTTGGCAGAGCGCCGCTCGCGTCGCTCTCCTCGGTGCCAACGACAGCTAGTACAGGTACCGAAAAGAACAACGGGCGTGGGTGAGCAATGAAAGGTGGCATGTCCAGAGGTAACACAGACGGGGCGGCGTACGTCGACTGAACCCCCGTTAAGATGTCGAAAGCGACGCATCCCTTACTATACTTTGATGTAATAACACACACCAGACGCTCTTAAAATTTTCGGTGCAGCGACTTTCTGGCGACATATTCTGGAACCCATCCACCGCCAATCGGTTTTACGACTTCAACGGTATATCATAAATGCGTGTATCATGGTATATCACAGACGTTTGAGCTGTTTTCTAGCGAATTCTGTGATGATTGTTGTCAGATCGTGTTTTTGTGATGGAAAATACAGATGTAGAAAAATTAATTAATGAAATTCAGATGAGACCAGCTATTTGGGATATGCGTATTTATGAATATTCAAACAGAATAATAAAAAAACAGGCCTTATTTATTATTTTATTTATTATGCTCTACAGGTCTTGTATATAAAATTTTAGATAATACAGTTTATGCTAATAATTTATATATAATTTTATTTGATGTCTGTGTAAAAATTGCTGAACTACGGTTCTCCACTATATCCTATTTTTCACCTCCTCTTTCCAGTGTGTAATTTCCATCGATACTATACCTTCCTGAAACTTTCTTGCCACCTTTTTCTTGGTCTACCTCGTCTCCTAGTCCCAACTGGTCTTCTTTGCAGTACCATCTTTGGCATTCTTTCCTTATCCATCCCCTCGACATGACATGCCCACCTGATTCTTTAGGACTTTGTGTATCTTGTTACACTTGGTTCCTTGTAAAGCATCCTTAATGCTTGATTGGTGCTTCTATGCCAGCCGTCTTCTGTATCTGTATTCTTTCCCCTGAAAATAGCTCTTAGTACGTTCCGTTTTCCGTTCTCAACTCTATATCATTTTTTCTTCTGTTTTTCGTAGATGACTGTTGCTCTTATTACGGTTTTGTATATTCTAGTTTTCGTCTTTCTCGATACGTACTTTGACTTTAATTTGAATATTTTTTTTGTTAATAGTAATTTGTGAAACATCACTATTTCCCAATTAATGGGGTATAATAGATGTGCATCAATTTAACACCTGTATTTGCTCAGTGGCGTACCATAGAATGGACAGCCCCTTAGCGTTATAAATAGCTTTTCTTAGGTGATAGGCTTTCCCTCATAACGGTGTTATCTCTTGAACATGGGTCTTTAGTACTTACTAATAACTCCTGAAAAGATTTTTTAGATATTATTGTAAAATTAAACAACTTCTCTGGTCTTTATTATATTAATTTCGTTATATAATGTGTAAAAAAATCCCTTATACATACTTTCGTTTCTTTATAATGGGATGTATCCAATATCTGCGTTTCTTTTTTTCTTTAATCTAAGATAAAGTAAACTTGCATTTATTACAAAATACAAATCGTCATAACTTCCAGACATCGTATCGTATAGCAGCCAACACGCGACTAAATTTGGCAACAACGAAATATAAATACTATAAATCGCAGCATAGCTGCCGCTGTTACACCGCTCCATGTGTTTTAAGCTGCCTGGACGTCGACTCGACGCGCGCCGCCTGGTGTGTCCTTGCTCTAAGTGACTTTTGTAAATGGCGACACGATTAGGTCTGGATCCCGCGTATGAAAAAAAAGTTGATTAATAGCAAGCTGAAAATTTTTTAATAGCTTAAGGGTGTCTAGTCGGACAAACTTTGATGTATGGGAACACTGGAACAGGGAAGTTTTAATTGTGGAACAGGTTAAAAATTGGGAACGTCAGACTACGAAAACGTCCCATGTATTTTGCCGGACAGAATTTTTAATTAATTTGTTACCCTTCCATTAAACTGTCCTGCAACAATCCGACTGCTATTTATCACCAACTGGGCATTTTAATGAGTGGAACACGTAGAACATGTCAAAAGACAGGAATTATGACAGGTAACAAATAGCAGTCTGATTTTTGCATGAGAGTTTAACGAAAGGGTAACAAATCAATTGGAAGTTCTGTCCGACAAAATATATGGGACGTTTTCGTAGTCCGACGTTCCTAATTTTTAACCTGTTCCACAACTAAAACTTCCCCTGTTCCAGTGTTCCCATACATCAAAGTTTGTCCGACTAGACACCCTTAAGCTATTAACAAATTTTCAGCTTGCTATTAATCAAGTTTTATTTCATACGCGGGATCCAGACCTAAATATGATCAAAGTCCTTTGAAGTGCTTGGATGTGGTTCTGTATTTTCGATGTTTTATTGATTTTCATTATTAGAACTTGTTTATCTTACCATATCTTCCAAGTGACATTATTATTGGCTACAAAGAAGGCGTCGTCAGGGATCGCATTAAGATTGAAAACATAAATTCCTGTAGCTTTAAATACTTCGATACCGTATTTAGGGGTATTAGATTGTCCCCAGCATAACTGCAAAAGTTTACCAACCTGGTAACGAGTGATACGCCGTCCAGGACAAGCTTTCATCCAAAGTTGGCAGGTAGCATATAAGTTGTTTTTCACAGACCAGCCCTATTAAGCGGCTGGAGATAGTGAGTTGTGCGGCTCCGAAGGCACAGCAAAATACTTTCATGTTCATTCGCCGATTCAAGCAGTTCAATATAATTTGATTGAGAAAAGTAGCCGTTCCATATTAAAATAACTTTATCATCAGGTTTCCTTGGCAGAAAATGATCTTTTACGGCTCCAGAAAAATAATATTATTTACGTATGCTAATCTTGTTTTGACACATAGAGCGCATAGGGGGCATAGGGGGCATATTGTCGCAATGCTAATCTTCGTTAATTTTGTCCATAATTATACAGGCTGGTGGCACAAAATTCCTTCCACATTGCAACAAGCTATGAGTTTAATAGTATCACCCCTTTTCAGCCAGGTAATGTTGGATAAATTTTTTTAACCATTAGTTGTTAATACAATCTCTGATCGGGTATTTATAAGCAGTTTTATGAGTTTATATGGATAGGACGAGTGTATAAGTAATTTGGTTGTAGCCCTGATTCACCCATAATGAAAATGTGCCAGGGCTTGTTATTAAGTTCATAACCTTCTTAACATCGTTCTAACAATTCGTTATAATTTTTAACTTAGCTTCATTTCGATGAATAGGAACGCCTTCTGGGGTTCTCAGTGAAAATCAGTATTTCTGAATAAGAATAATTTTAGCCAATCGTACCCAGCCTTTTGCTTTCTTTAGTTGAAAGAGTATTTAATTCTAAATTGATGACAATGTGGTAAACTATAGAGCGAACGTGGTTATATGGTAATGGAAAACCGCGATTTTGCATATCTTTTACATGATAAACAAGCCTACGTTCGTTTTTGTTCCTATACCATCAGTTGGGACCCATATTACCTTAGACAAGATTTTCAGTTTTCAAACATCTTCCTATGGTTTTCTCGAAGTCTCATCATAAGTTATAGCTCCATTTCTTATAGAAGAACCATTTTCAACAGCTTGGACTGTACATAGGTTTTTCTTGAGTCCATAAAGCTCGAGGTACCTCAGGTTTTCTTATGTATACATTTGGCAACTAAAAAAAATACAGGTTCGATACTTATTATAGCCAACTTTACCAAAATTTAGAATGGCCATTTCACCCGATTTACATAATGAGCCATATTGAGGTTAAAAATCTTAAAATAAATAATGCATAAACATTTTCAATTTCTTTGCAACACGAAAATGCAGCAGCTGCATATGACTCTGGTTTAATCGGAGAGTGCGGAAGAGTCTATACCGGTTTCGGAGGTTTTTTCCTCCTTATCAGTAGTCCCATATCCTCTTCTCTCCGATTTCCATAGGCATCATACTTTGGGCCTTTTCAAATTGCAAAGAACGAAATGTCACGGATGTAGTAGAGCCACCTACCGAAAAACAAAGTAAGTCATCAATCGAAGTAGTACAGAAAACGACAATTAATATCGTTCTTATACCATCAGATTGACAACAGGTGGAATACTTTCTTTGGTTACAACCTCCCCAGACTTTCAAAATTTATAATTCATACAGGATGCCAGGGTAAATAAGACGAGAGGATTTTAAATAATTCACAACCTCATTTAAAATTCTCCCATCTTAATTTCCTCGGCATCCTGTATGATTTATAATTTTTGAAAATCTCGGAAGGTTGTAACCAAAGAAAGTACCTATTCCACCTGTTGTCAATCTGATGGTATAAGAACGATTAATTGTCGTTTTCTGTGCTATTTTGATTCATGACTTACTTTGTTTTTCGGTAGATGGCTCTAGTGCATCCGTGACATTTCGTTCTTTGCAATTCGGAAAGGCCCAAAGTATTGTGACGAATTTCTAACTGAGGCCGGCCCTGCACCTAGCAGTCAACAAACAACGGCGCCACGTCTGGCTGCGCTTAGCCAGAATATTTTCGAAGCAGAGCCGTATCTATATAAGCGGATGATTTTTAAGCAGCAGCTCAGTTAATATTTTATCATCGCGTGAATTAATTTTGTAAATAATATAACGTCGCGATAGGGTTATTGAAATGTATTATGTGTATTTAAAGTAGATAACTAATATTTGTAAATAAATTAGACAGTTTGAAATAAATTAGATATTGTTGTAAATTAAGTGTTAAATTGTAAGTGTTATAAATTAAACAATTTCAAATAAGTCTTTTATTTATTTAATAATAATTAAAGTAAATTCGCGTAACAGTATGATGCCTGGGGAAATCGGAGAGAAGAGGATATGGGACTACTGATGAGGAGGAAAAACCTCTGAAACCGGTATAGTCTTTTCCTGCACTCTCCGATTTAACCAGGGTACTATGCAGCTGCTGCATTTTCGTGTTGCAAAGAAATTGAAAATGTTTATACATTTTAATTCATTTACTCTTTTGTTGAGTACTAAGAAATCTTTATTGTTGGAACTTTTACCAGGCTGAGCAGATGGGTTGTGAATTATTTAAAATTCTCTGATCTTAATTTCCTCGGCATCCTGTATGATTTATAATTTTTGAAAATCTCGGGAGGTTGTAACCAAAGAAAGTATTCCACCTGTTGTCAATCTGGTGGTATGGGAACGATATTTATTGTCGTTTTCTGTGCTACTTCGATTGATGACTTACTTTAAATTTTTTATGCCTGGTTGCACCAAAAAATCTTAAGCCCAAGCTTAACCAAGCTCAGCTTATAGGTAGGGCCGCTATACGCCGAGATGTCTCACTTACGTTTCGATTCTTTTCTATGCAATCCACGCGACAATCTATTGTGGCAATCTAAAAATTAATCCAAGACTTAATGGTGCAACGCTCATGTTCTGTAAGCTGAGGTTAAGTCACTTCTCAAGCTTAAAATCTGTTAGTGTTGGTTCTATCACTCTTTTATCTCATCATATTAATAAAACAATTTAAAGCAATATGGTGTCACTTTGCAGTTTGGATATATAAACAGAATCTTCTCTGTACACATGCAGACATAATGTTGTCAAATGTAAGAAATATTAATTATGGCCATCTCATAGTATGTCCATTTATCCCGAACTTACCCTAGTATATATCTTTATAATTTTTTAATCTCAGTCTGTGACGTTCTACTGCCCTATTCACAAATATATAAAAATTTAAAACTTCATATCCCTTTTGTACCTATTTCATATATTAAATTTTTTCACGCGTATCCTAATCTAACGTCAGTAGTATCTCGGCGATTTCTCCGTAACACATTTTTCACCATTCGAGCCGAGATAAAAGCGCCACTTTAATTTGAAATTCTGGAATGCCGGGTGATTTCGTCACAATAAAATCATCAAATCCAAAAGTAGGCTTAATTTGATTTTATGTTCATTGGCCGGATAAAATAAATTACGGACTATAATTGAAAATTAGCATATTAATTTGAGTTTATTACCGTTCCTGATCATAAAGGGAGCTTTATCTTTTTTTAACTTTTTTTTTATTTTGCCTTAATGCCTTATATCCTACGAAGTAGTTTGTTACTTTCCATCTATCCGTTGAAACCGTTTCCATTGTATCCTATTTTACCTTTATCAAAAGAGAAAATACCAATACTTTCCTTTTTTATTGTTGTTGAGTATCAGCTCATGTATTGGCTCAATTTACTGGTGACTTGGGGGTATTAGACCCATAGAGTAATCGAACAAATCAGAATTAGGGAATGCTATGTAATAAACACAATAAAAATAAGAAAATAAGAAAGTTACAATATCTGGGACGCGTAATGAGGGGACCGCGATATGAAATGCTAAGACTGATAATACAGGGAAAGATAAGAGGTGGAAGGAGTATTGAAAGAAGGAGAGTGTCATGGTTAAAGAATTTAAGGGACTGGTTTAGATGTAGTTCTATAGAACTCTTTAGAGCAGCGGTGGATAGAGTAAAGATAGTGATGATAATATCCAACCTCCGATTAGGAGACGGCACTTAAAGAAGAAGAAGATGTAATAAAAGTTCCTTCGGTCAAAAGCTTAGTCGATTTTTCACAGGAGAGTACACAATTAATAGCGTAGACGCAAAATTTCGCGCCAATGTGTTTTAAATGAATTAATTTTTTCCAATCCTGAGCAAACTAGTCAGTAGATTACATTATTACCGAGGGCTGAAAGTCCCTGAAAACTTCTATAATGTTTATATTACTAAGTTACAGGGGTGAAAAAAAGAAGAGAAAATTTAGTGTGATTTTTAATTTTAAATATCGCATTCAAAACAAACTTTTCGGTTATTTTAAGAAATTTTCGGCCCTCTGTAATAATGTAATATTTCATTCTGCGTTTAAATTTTTCAAAAATATTTATTGGTTTTCCCAGGATTCGAAATAAATGAATGTTTAAAACACATTGGCGCGAAAATTTGACACGGTGGAAGTTCTGATGGGTATACGTATTCGGTGTTCAGGTGAACTTGATCGACATTTTTGGCTGGATATAGCTAAAGGTTATGAGCTCCTTGATTTACTTCATATTCTAAGAAAGTATAGATTATGAGCGGGGAATGATATGGTATCTTCTATCTCAGAATCATTTTCAATTTTACTTAATTTGTTTTTTGTTTCATAAAAATGTTACAGAATGGCAACAAAATTGGTAAAGACTTTGAAGCAAGGTGGAAATCTCTGAATTGTGGAGGTGCCATTGACGGTAAGCACGTTAAAATAGTAAAACATCCAAACAGTGGATC
Source organism: Diabrotica virgifera virgifera (assembly GCF_917563875.1). NCBI lineage: Eukaryota > Metazoa > Arthropoda > Insecta > Coleoptera > Chrysomelidae > Diabrotica > Diabrotica virgifera. The sequence continues at coordinate 71,455,935 of NC_065443.1, forward strand.
ATACTATTTTGTCTACAAGGAATATTTTCAAAAATTTCACCAAACAAATGAGGAGGGATACGCAGATTGCCTGTGTAAAGAATCTTTATACAGAGGAACCAGAACCGGCAGAAAAACTGTAAACCAAAAATTTAATATAAATACGCAGATAGTTTAAACACTTGAAGACTTGAAAATTGAAGAACAAAAAATATGATGGAAAAGATGAGATACCCGATTAATTTCTAAAATATTGCGTAGCGAAATTGGCAGAAAAACTGGCAACATTAACTAAAAAAATTATAAAACACAGTAACTATTAATTTACTAAACTTACGTGCATAGAAATCGGCTCCCTTAAAAATTTGGTCATTTTTTATGTCTCATATTTCCTATACCTGTTGGCCGATTTAAGTGATCTTTTAAACGTGTTATAGCCTGATCCTTTAACAATACTACTGTAATAATATTGTTGCTAAAAAGGTAAATTTTCATTATATACATACCGGGTGTACCAATGAAACTGTGTTTTTTTCTCAAAGTTCGCATCACCCTGTGGAATATTCTAGCATTTATAAGATACTGAACGTAAAACCCAACTATAGTTTCAAGTTTTCTTAATATTCCGTTTTTTGATTTATTCGGTTATGTTGATAATGAAAAAGTTAGTTACTTTAACAACTAGACATGTTCTTCATTAATACACGGTGTTTCTAAATAAGTGCGACAAACTTTAAGGGGTAATTCTGCATGAAAAAAGAATGACAGTTGGCTTGTTAAACGTATGTCCGCAAATTATTCATTTCCGAGATACGGGTTGTTGAATTTTTTCTTACAAACTGGCGATTAATTTTATTACTTTAAAACCAGTTGAGTTATGCCAATGAAATTTGGTGGGTTTTAAGACGTAGTTATAGCACATTTTTTGACATACAATTAAGAATTTTATATTCACCATTAGCGCGCATACGTGTAATATGATCGGTAAATCTAAAAGAAAAAAGGTCAATAAGTTTGGCAAAAACAACCATAGTTTGTTCAAAATGTAAGTATGTATACGATAAATACAGCAAGAAGTAAAAATTGTTTCTGTATCCTACGATGATACCAATTTCACTGAAGCCGAAGACTCCGGATAAATTATAAATTCGTATCTTTTAACTGTTCCATTAACGTCTAGGAATAATATAAAAGTATTACTTTTAAATTAGTTTAAATAAAGAATATTACGTTCTTTCGCGGTAAAATAATGCAAAACCTCTAAATTTTAAAGAACCGCTTGAATTGACATGGAATTTGGCATACACATAGCTAATAAGTCAAAGAAAAAAAGTGATATTGTGAGGATGTATGCTTTTGCCCTGGGGGTAAGTCTCACCCCTTATCGGAGGTGAAAAAATATATGTCCAAAATAAATTCGGAATTCGATAAACTGACTAATTCTAAGCAACTTCTGTTCTATAGGGTTTTTTCACCAAGTCAATACTATTCGAGTTATTTCGGAGTGAATTTGTTCATTTTTAAACAAAATAGTTTTTCGCAAATAATTCAAAAAGTAAGTATTTTGTCGAAAAAAATATTCTTAATAAAAATATAGCTTATAAAAAAAATTAAAAAAATTTGCATATATTAAGTTTGTGGACCCAGTACAAGCAAAGTTGTTGCTAATGAAAATAGGTTCTTATTCGTCAAATTCCAAATCTAATATTTCATCGAGAAATTACCAAAAAACGGAACACTTTTCGCGGAACACTCATTTCAACTTTTTTAAAATGTTAAAGAGGATTATTTTGTTTTTTAAAAAACTTCTAACCTTAAAAGTAAGTGAGTTATGCTCGAAATATTGTTGGTACCTTTTATTTTTTGGTAAAAAGAATCGCGAAAAGCACCCCCTAATTAGCATATCAAATAAAATTAATCGTTACCGCTTCCCAAGTTACTTTTCTTACTTATTCTTTATACGATCTGTAAGTCACAGCGGTCCAAAGTGCTTATTTTTGAAAAGGCTGTAGTTAAAATGGCTTGAAAGAGTCACTAATCCCGAGTGTATGCAAAATTTTGAACAGCCATAGCATAACCGATTTTTGTTTAACAGGAAAAAAAGTCCAAAATATTCAGAAAAGAAAAACGTACATTTTATTACTTCTTGAGATTTTTGGTATTACTAATAATTTTTAAATTATTCTGGAAAGAGCATTTTTTTCAAGATTAAAAATTTAAAAACTTTACTGTAAAACCACTTTTTTTTCCAAAAATAAGTATGTTGAATCGATGAAACTTACAGATCATATAGACACAACATAAATAAAGCAACACGTGAAGCAGTAATGACTAATTCTATTTAAGTTTAAGTTGGTAATTAGGGGGCGATTTTCCCGATTTTTTTATACCTAATCAAAACGGACCAACGGTATTTTGAGCGTAACTTGCTCACATTTGATGCTAGAATATTTTTTTATAAAAATAAACATAAAGCTTTTTAAAAAAGCTTTTAAAAGCTTTTAAAAAAGTGCTTATTTTTTTGTTATTTCACGTTGAAATTTATTTATTTGAAGTTTGGCGAATATGAACCTAATTTTTTTGAGCTATAACTGTGCTTCTACTAGGTCTGGAGACTTCATGTATACGCCATTTTTTTCACTTTTTTACAGGCTATACTTTTGCTGGCAGTGGTTTTTTCGATAAAATACTTACTTTTTAAATTATTTGCGAAAAATTGTCTAAAAACGTGTTTGTTTTGTTGAAAAATGAACCTATTCACTCGCAAATAACTCGAAAAGTATTGACTTAGAGAAAAAACTGTATAGAATAAAAGTTGCTTAGAATTAGGCATTTTATCGAATATCGGACTTATTTTTAACATATGTTTTTCACCCCGAGAAGGGGTGAGACTCACCCCCAGGGAAAAAGCACACATCGGCACAATATCAATTTTTTTCTTTGACATGTTGGCTATGCGTATGCAAAAGTTTATGTCAATCCAAACGGTTCCTTAAAATTTACAGCAAAAACCGTCAAATAATGTACTAGAAGCACGTTTTTGATTAATTTATGTGTGGACATTTATTGACCCTCCTTGGTCCTCGCTGTTTCTACTAAAAGGTTGGTCCTGCGAGGGTTAAGAATGTTTACATAAATGTCATTTGATCGAATATGACGAATCTTCCAATTCGAATGTTTTATATTTAAAAACTTGACCAATTACGATTTTTGACATTTACTGCAATAAAAATATAAAATTTTTTATAATTGATGGATTCGACCGTTACTTGATGGAAGTTTATTTTATCTCACAATAAAACACTCATAATTAATTCACTTCATAGTAATATTGAGTTCACAATAGAAACAGAACAGAATAATTCCATAAACTTTCTAGATGTAACGATTACCAGACTACACAACAAACATGAGTTCTCCGTATATCATAAACCTACCCATACTGACACAACTATACACAATTCATCATCCCATCCTACACAACACAAATTAGCAGCCTACCATAGTATGATACATAGACTGACAGAAATTCCTATGACAAAAAATAACTTCGAGACAGAACTAAATATCATTAGACAAATAGCAGTAAACAATGGCTATAACGAACAAACAGTTAACAACATTTTAAACCAAAAACTCCATTAGAAAGTCTTGAAATTAGTGTATCCACCACCACAGAAAGAACCCAGTACCTTCTGCTCTCTCACATATACTGGCAAAATAACAACAAAAATAGCCAGATACATAAAAAAAAAGGAATAACACCAGCTTTCAGAACTAACAACAACTTAAGCAAACATATTAAAAACAATAAAAGCCGAAAGAGAAAGCAATTACAGAGTGGTGTGTACAAACTAACTTGTGGTGACTGTCCGAAAACTTACATCGGTCAAACTGGCAGAACTTTTGACAAACGGATAGCAGAACACAAAAGGGCTTTCAACAATAGAAAAACAGACACTTCTGCATACGCACTTCACCTTCTAGATCATAATCATTCTTTCAATGAAGAGTTTCATATTCTACATATTCAAAATAAAGGCCTTAAGCTATCACTTTTAGAATCAAGGGAAATTAATATATTGAAAAATACAGATATAATTCTGAATGACCAACTCGAGACAAACAGCTCCCCACTCCTCAACCTCTTCAGTTAAATAGAAAATAGAAAAAGACTGTTTGACTTGTACACACTTCTATATAAATCTAAACGGGAACTGGTGTATGTTTTCAAAAGACTGATAGTGTGTAAATAAATTTATTAAATCAGCTAAGTACTTTCAGCATATTATGCCATCATCAGAGCTATCGTCTTATAGGTGTAAAAACCTCAAAAGAAGAGAAAACTTCGAACAAACACATTCTTTAGTTTAAAATAAACCCAGGGATATAACCACTGGTTAGGGTAAAAACCCTTAAATGTTTAAAAAATCACATTTAATGTGTTTTTTATAAAATGGCTCCCATTCTTACAAACAGCTTACCATTCTTACATTGTCAGTAACAGCTGTTTGTAAGAATGGTAGCCATTTTATAAAAAACACATTAAATGTGATTTTTTAAACATTTAAGGGTTTTTACCCTAACCAGTGGTTATATCCCTGGGTTTATTTTAAACTAAAGAATGTGTTTGTTCGAAGTTTTCTCTTCTTTTGAGGTTTTTACACCTATAAGACGATAGCTCTGATGATGGCATAATATGCTGAAAGTACTTAGCTGATTTAATAAATTTATTTACACACTATCAGTCTTTTGAAAACATACACCAGTTCCCGTTTAGATTCTTCAGTTAAAGACTTAAAAAGGCAAACACATTGTAAAATATATCACTTGAGAAAGGCACTTTGCCGAAACAGCTGTAGTAATAACATAGTTGTAATAAATTTTGTGGAAGTATAGAAAACAAACGTTTTTCAGTGTTTTATTGTGAGATAAAATTTTTTACGTAATTTAAAAACGATATACTGGTGTCACCTGTATATCATTCTAAAACTTTTGATTTATCATTGTTGATATACTCCAATTTACAGTTTTCTTTTTTCTTTGTCGACTGACGTTTTCTCAAACAAAGAAAGAATATATATTATTCATGGTTCGTAAGACGGTTCAAAAGGCCAAGCTCAAAAAGGCACTAAGGAAATTGATTTTTCATTGTATATTTCCTCTTTTTGTACATTATAGCACCTAGGAGTGACAATTCCCCGAGGGTGAATTCGGGTTAACCAGAGTTATGTTTTCAGAAACGTTTCTGCGAGTCCCCTACGACCCTCTGAAAATTTTTTAAGCGTTTCTGTTAAAGAGAAATTATAAAATGTAAAAAATATGCAAAATTTTGGGGCGAGAAATTTTTGTGTTGTTACAAACACAATGCTGCTGAGATTACGTGAAATAAAATTAAAGAGTGGTAAATTTACGTCCTTTGCATTGCAAAACGCAAAAACAGAGTTTTCATGTAATAATAATTTATTAACAAAAGAACTTTTGACTTTCTTAATTTAAAATGTGGGTAACGCAATTTTTGTAAGTAAATTTTATGTCGGGATTTTTTTTAATTTATCCTAAGTGGAAGTTTTAATAGTCCAGGAACTTTTTCGAGCTTTTCACCTCGAAATTTTTACAGAATGGATCGATTTGCTTGGAAATTTGAGAATAAGTAGTGGATAGTCCAACGATCAAAATCTATATGATGCCGAAAGGCGCTTTTATCATAGAGGTGGTTGCCACCCCATCTCGGGGGTGGAAATTTTTTATTATATTTTGACTGCTAAAGTTGCTAAAGAAGGTTGCTTCAGGGATTGACATTCTTTTCATTAAAAGTCACTTAATTTTTGAGCTAGAGACTTTTTTGTATTTCTGAAGATAGATATTTTTAAATACTTTAAATTTGTTTGAACAAGTTATCCTCGAAAAATGCATAGTTTTCCCGTATTTTGACTTTGAAACTACAATATTTAGCATTTGACGAAGAAGGGCACATGAAATATGGTATAGCTCGATTACTATTGGTCTTAAAGAAAATAGAAAAAAATAGTTTTGTTGATTTTTTTAAAAGGTACATACATTTTTGTTAAATAAAATTGATTTGATAAAACGAAAACTTTTGGAGTTACTAGCAAAAATATGATTAAAAACATTGATTTTTTCGATATAAAACTAACACTTTCGATAGCAAAACTATCGAAAACTATTAATTTTATCAAAAAAATGTATAGAATGTTTTTTGCTTAGAATGAATGTTTTTACCAACTTTTGCGATCAAAATAGAATAAAAAACTTCCTCTCCCGCGATGGGGTGGCAACCACCCCCACGGTAATAGCGCCTGTCGGCATCATATATTTTGATCCTTGGACTATCCACTACTTATTTTCAAATTTTTAAGCGAATTGATCCATTCTGTAAAAATTGCGAGGTTTTGTCCTATTTTGAGCTTCATTACTTGGACTATAATAGAAGTTTGGAATTTTTATTTACTACATATATATTCCACTTTCACTTTATATTATTAATATAACTGTCGTTGTATTTACTTCATGATATTACGAACAGGAAAATGTTTTTTTGGAATTATAAATAATAAATAGTGCAAACAAAATAAGGCAAACAAGAAATAAGTGCTGTACTTAAATAACAATACACATCAAAATTCTAAGGATTAATATTTTCAAGAAACTTATAATCAAGGCTTTTTATTCCCGATGGAATAATTGGCGCTCTTACTTACATAGACCTCTCTGGTTCTCTTATTGGGATGAATCATTCCGCATTCTTCTTCTGTATTTTCAAAAGTTGTTGTATAACTTGGCTTTCGTTACAATTTTCTTTCACTTTTTTTGATATGTACATAGTTCCTCCAGTTTTATACTTTCAAAATTTTGATGATCCTCATGACCTGGTCCACCCATCTCTCTTTGGGTCTTTCAGTTTCTAGCTTCCATCTGGTGACATTCTTAATCAGTAGGTCAATTTTTTCTTCTCTCTATATGTCCTAATAAATCTAACTATTTCCTTTCTTCATTATGTCTCTCAGTTCATGGTTAATTCTTCTTCTCATTTCTCCGTTTTCTATTCTATTATAATAGAAATATTCTTACTGACTGACGGTTTGTACAGGATTTATATTAGCATTCAAAAAATAAGTGTAACCCATATCGATTTAATTTTTAAAAGTCTCAAGCAAATATTATTTACATGCATTGTTTTGATTTCGTAAATTAGGTGACGTTGCTTCTGCAATGTAGGCCACTCGTTTTGAAAAACAACGAAGTCAGCAATTTTGATTTTTCATCCTTTCGAATATTTTTAATTTTCTTTATCTTTATCTGTGTGACACATTTCATCAACTGCGTATGTAACCACTTGTCTGATTGCAGCTCTGTTTCTCAGTTTAAAGAATTGTTGTGGCTGTAGGTTGAAGAATTCTTTAGAGACATTTTGTATTTCTTCGTCCATCTGAAAACGATTACCTTTAACACCACGTTCAGTGGCTCGAAGATGTGAAAGAGCAATAGAGTTCATAGAGCAATAAATCGGAACTATAGTGTGGGCACTCTAATATCCTCTATTTTTTTTGTTGTAGATTTTTTCACTTCTTCGGCGACATAAGGCCGAGCATTGTCGTGCAAAATAATGACAAGCTTTTCTGGACGTTTTGGTCATAATTCTTGATAAACCTTGTTCAAAGTTTCGTCATACAAGTTTCCGTTAATATAAACTATAGGTTCCGAAAACTCCATAAGCAAGGGCCCTGGTCCTTTATGATTAAAAAAACATGTTAACATGACCTTGTGCCCATAAGATTGAAATTGGCATGGCTGCACGCTGATATATTTGGCCGGATTGTTAACAACAAACGCTATTTTGAAGTCAATATACTTAAAATAGTAGTAGCCAAATACAAATGGTAGGAACTGATCAATGTGACGTACACAAAACATAACTAACATTTCAGAACGTCAGTTGAGTGATTACAATTGTTTCCACGGCTAACCTGACCAAAGATATGCTTCAATTAAACCAACTTATACGGTATGCGGCAAAATAAGTACTGAAATTCGTATGTCTTAAATTTGTATGTCTCAAATTCGCCGAAACGTACTGAGTGGTTTCCGAACTTCGTTATAACGTATGTGAATGTCGCGATAATATTAGATGCTTCAGAATGGTTCTCAGTTTTGCAGAAAAAATTTTTATGGTGAAGTACTATTTTCGGTCATACGGAAAGGTCACGAAAGTTCTAAGCTTAAAATCAACAATGGTTTCAGCAGGACGAGACAACCTGTCACACTGTCAGGGAGTCTCTTCGAATGCTGCGAGATCATTTTGGGAGTTACCACTCAGCAGAACTAACGCCACCCGATGCATACATATGGGGAATGCTGAAAGAGTCAGACATATTCACCGTCTGCCATTTCGGAATTGCGAACTAGAATTAAAGATTTTTTCGTACCAGAGGCAGTGGCGGATCTATAAATTTTCCTTGGCAGAGCTTAGGGGGGAACTTACAATGAAATGGGAACCAAAAGACATAAAAAAAACTTAGATTATATAAAAGACAATATACCTATAATAACTAATAGGCATTAACTTCCCTTAATTTTCCTAACTAGCGTGTTTATTTGGTTGAATTTGTCTTTCTGTGGTTTCGATGTTCAAATATTTTTTTCTTTAATTTTGGACCTTTTTATGGGGGAAATTTCCTCATTTTTCCTCTCCGTAGATCCGCCACTGGCCAGAAGGCATCTTTAACATATGTTTTAGTCGGAACGTCGGTCGTCGTGAATAATGTTTGCAAAGCTATATCATGTATATTAAATATATAAATAAGCATAAACAAAGTAATTTATCAATCGAAGTAGCACAGAAAGCGACAATAAATATCGTTCCCATACCACTAGATTGACAACAGGTGGAATACTTTCTTTGGTTACACCTCCTGAGATTTTCAAAGTTTATAAATCATACAGGATGCCGAGGAAATTAAGATGAGAGAATTTTAAATAATTCACAACTCATCTGCTCAGCGTGGTAAAGTTTCAACAAGAAAAATTCCTTAATACTCCTACAAACGAGTAAGTCGATTAAAAATATATAAACATTTACAATTTCTTTGCAAAACGAAAATGCAGTAGCAGGCATAATACTCTGGTTAAATCGGAGGGTGCAGGAAGAGTGTATACCGGTTTCAAAGGTCTTTACCCCCTCATCAGTCGTTCCATATCCTCTTCTCTCCGATTTCTCCAGGTATCACACTTTGGTCCCTTCCGAATTGCAAAGAAAGAAATGTCACGGATGAACTAGAGCCATCTACAGATGTCTCTAGATGGCTTTAGTTCATCCGTGACATTTCTTTCTTTGCAACTCGGCCCAAAGTGTGATACCTGGAGAAATCGCAGAGAAGAGGATATGAGACTACTGATGAGGGGTAAAAGACCTCCGAAACCGGTATAGACTCTTCCTGCACTCTCCGATTTACCCAGAGTATTATGCAGCTGCTGCATTTTCGTGTTGCAAAGAAATTGAAAATCAAAAACATTTCAATATTCATTTCAGTACTGGTTATTTTGCTGTATATTGTACTTGACGATTTTAGAATAATCTCTTTTAAGAACTATGGAACTACCCTAATTTATGGAACGCTATTTGAATTACTCTAATTTACGGAACAAAGTTTAACATCACAGAATGGCGCAGGTTGCCATACCTAATATGGAAAAATAGTTTAAAATGGATTGAAGACCATGATATACCACCTCTTAAATGGGGTTCTAACACTCCTTACTTGTCCCCATAAGAAACTTTCTGGCGCTGAATAAAACAATCCTTGAGAAAATGTCCTATATATTATTATATATATGATAATCTAAATGTTAAGTCCTTTGAGACAAATTAGAAAGGAAATATTACCAATCCTAAGAAAGGTTTAAAACGAAACAAGCAATTCAATTTGAAGTAAACCACGACAAAAAAGTTAATTCAAGCCACATATGAGAACTTCCTCTTAATGAACCCTATGAGCGGACTTGAAGCGAAATTAGTGTTGACAAAGGGGAAAAATTATAAGCATTTTTGTGAGAATAGTTTTAAGAAGACTTGTCAGAAATCCAGTCGTGAATATACTTCAGCAGCAGCGGCTTTTTAAATATGTGCCCTAGTAGTAAGCCCTACAAAGGACTCCACCATCATAATTACGAGAACAAAAGTTCCATTTATAATGCACGTAGTGAGCGGGGCGGCTGTTTTCACTTCCTACGCTTTTTCACAGGCATGGATTTAGCCCTTTAGAAACTGAGCTACAAAATGATACATGCATATCAGCAATAAAATAACTTGTTTACCCTAATTTGTTATTTGGGGCTTCGTTCCTTTAAATATCCCAAATGTTTGTGTATATTCCAATTAAACTATTATTGCGGTATCATTAGTTAAACACAATGTTTTTAAAACTTTTTTTACCTCTTATTATTTTTTCGATAAGGCACCTACTATCGAGATATGTCTTCTTGTTTAATATGGTTCAAACAACACCTAAAAATTTAAATTATAAATGAATTTTCATATTATGATTACTTACCAGGTCTCTACAATCACAATCGTACTTAACCATATACAAATATGTGGTGCATTTGATAAATTATTATTCAAAATATCTCGATAAAAACTGGCTTTTCGAGAAAGTACTAAAAGGCAAAAAAGTTTTAAAAGCATTGTGTTTAACTACTAGTAGTGCAATCATAATTTAATAGTAACATACACAAACGTTTAGGGGGGTTTAAGGAAACAAAGTCCCAATAAAATTTTTATGGGGTGCACAATGATTTCACTGTTTTTTTAAGATTTTCCTGCCGTAAGAGTGGCACATGTCCATTTTCAATAAAAAATATCAAATATTTTTGGTATATTGGAAAAAATTGATTTTCATTTTGCAAATTCAAAGGGTTGTAACTTTTTTTACGTTCACATTTGCACTAAGGTAAGTTAGGTTCAATCAACCTATTTTTGACCCCAGAATCTGTGGTATAATTATTTATTACCAATCTTTTCGGGACACCCTGTATATTATACTTATTTTTTCAGGCATAGTTTTAATTTAGTTTTATAATATACTAAAAAAATATGGTTGAATCCAAGATGTTCTGTCGTTTTTCTTATAAAATGCCAGGCTGTTCCTTTTTCCTTTTGTCAATACGATTAGAAAGATTAGCGAAATTTTTTGACGCCCTTTACATCACATATAGCACATCAAAGTTTGCATTTCCTCGCCAAACTTCGTCAAATTCAGATTCAGTATTTTCAGATTTCGCGAGTTCTGTATTTGAACAGACTATTTTGCTCCTTGAATAGAACGTAGCACATTCAAAAGCGAGAGATCGGCCGTATTTACCCACTTCCTGTGCCATATTCAATCAAAGTCCTCGTTTAATTCCTACGAATGCTTGTCTAATGGATCCGTACCTATTCCGGAACTCCTGATACAATTTCACTGAAAAAGAAATTTGGATTTTTCGGAAGGTTTTTAGGTAAGAAATCGGAAAGTTATCCATCCGTATCTGTGCAATTAAGTGCACTGGCGGCTTTCACCCTTATATTCTAGAAATAATACACAAATAATGCGCTAGATTGGATTTTCATACACGAATTATGGGAATCGGTACATAGTTTCGGCTCCAATGCTATTTAAATGGAATTCATTTTTTTGAAATCTTGAGAAAACTATTAAGAATTTTTGAAAAAATTTAAACGCAGCATGAAAGATTACGTCCTTACCAAGAGCCTAAATTTCCTGAAAACTTCTAAAATGTTTATTTTAATAAATTACATGGGTAAAAACTAAAAGAAAATGTAGTGTGATTTTAAATTTTAAATATCTCATTAAAAAAAACTTATTATTTTCTAAGGGACTTTCGGCCCTCGATAATAATTTAGTTTTCTTTCTGCGTTTAAATTTTTTAAAAATATTTATTAGTTTTTTCAGGATTTGAAAAAAATTGACACCCTGTCCGTGGTGATATTTTCCAAATCGAATATTCGCTATCTTTGTCATACAACGCACTGAGTCGAATATAATATGGTGACAAAACGGTGACAATTTTAAATATTTGACATGGCATATCTAATATTTTGAGTTGTTGATTAAATAATATTGATAGTGTATTTGATAAATGATTGATTTAAGATGTGAATTTAATAAATAGTTATTTATGTAAAAAGTCAGTAAAGCGACTCTTTATCGAACGAGTCTGATATTATGAGAAGAGCGAGCGTAGCGAGCGAGGCGAGTTACAGACGAGTTCGATAATTAGTCTTTACTGACGTGGTGCAAACAAAATTTTATCGCCAACATATATTTTTTAAATTTAATATCGTCCGAACTACTGGGGTTATAAACGACAACAATGGAATATGCATATTAAAAATAAAAAGAGATGGTAATATTAAGTAAATACATATTTATGTACTAACAAAAAGTATACCTGAAAATGTTGTGATACAATTAAATGTTTTTATTCCTATTTCCGTTAAAAACTGTATGATATTGTTGATATTTGTATTGTCTCTAAGAAGCTCAGATATGTCCCTGGGAAGGTTGAGTTTACTTCTCGTTTGCTGGTATATTTGACAAATCGGTTAAGATATATTTTATTGATATAAAATAATATTTGCCAACATAATTTGATATTGGTTTTACCACTTACTTTCAATTTACAATTTAAGAACTTTTTAAATTTTAGACGTCGTAATAAATTCATGACAGTGATGACAGATCACTTGCAAGATGGCCGCTTTCGATTTTTAATCGATAGCTATAAATATTGAATAATTACTAAATCGGTAAAGTTTTAATTTATTTTATATGAATATAATTACAAAATACTATAGAATTTCACTTCTTGACATAAATTTAATTGATAATATCGCAAATTGCGTACAATATTTTTAAGAATTAAAGTAAATAAATTGTAAGTCCACTCAAATACTCGCCATTTGGTTACTGCCATCGACCACTTACATTCAATCTCGGTTAATTTGAATAATCGCGGCAGGTAAAATAAAATTCTTCTTTTAGTACAATAAAGTGTTACTTTACTGCTGCAAATGAGGGAAAATGAGTACAATAATGAATGGCTTTAGTGACGGTTTGCGATGAAAGTTATTTATTGTTTATTATTTATGGAAGATTCAAGCAGAGAATACACCAGGATATATTCTGTGATCCAAGTATTTTGTTGTTAAAGATGTTCAAAATTTTAAGCGTTCCATAGTAACAATATATTATTAAAAAATCACTTTATCAATTTTCTTCTTTTCTCGATTGAGTGTTAGTTTTTGTTGTACAGTACATAAATTATTACAATCACTGAATACATAGTTAGTAAAAAAAATATCATATTAACAAAAATTATTATATTAATTACCCGAATTAATAATTTAAGATTTAATCATGGCATTGTCAAGTAATGTTTACATATCCACACCAGTGAGAATTTTACTAGGTACACGTAATTTGCCGTGTAAAAACCAAAAAGCAGGGATAAACGTAAAATATTTGCGCCTTTACTTTTACATGCTTTTACATTTTTTTTGTCTGTGAGGCTGAAAATCTTCTACAGACCGTACCAGGTACCTGACGTGTGTTGGATTCGGAGTAAATGGAGTACATCAGAAAGAATTTTCCCCTCTTGAGGTCTTGCCTCCACAGGTATCTGTGTTACAATGCCTACCAACTAAAACCATTCTCGGCTTACGCGCGTGGCACGTCTTTCCAGACCGTTCTCTCGCGAGCGGAGCCTCTATTTCTCTACTCTTTTCTTTTTCTCTCTGTTGCCTATGTTGCTTACGTTTACCCCTGTTGCTTCTCTTTTTTATAATCTCTTTTCTTTTCTTTTCTATTAACTGGTGGACTGCTTGGTGATTGTTTGCTCTTCTCTTGTGAACCATAACCTCAGATTCAACAATTCGCTTGGCGTTATCAAATACATGGGACACTTAGTTATACTCCCAACTCTTTATAATAGGATACATCTCCCAACACACATCTATTGCAAACGACACAATCTGGGACACGAAATGAGGTCACAGATATGAAATCCTAAGTTACAGGAAAGAGGAGGAAGGAGTATAAGAAAAAGACTATCATGGTTGAAACATTTGAGGAACTGGTTTAAATTCAGTTCAATAGTACTCTTCAGAACAACGCTAGATAAAGTATAGCTTCATGATAATATCCATCATTCGACTGAGACACGATAGATAAAGAAGAAGAATATAATTAAGATGTAGAATCTCGATGTCAATTATCTTTGGGTTTTTTTTTCATTCGAAAATCTCAAATTCTTGTATAACAAAACTAGGGATGGCGGTTTTTGAGAAAACACCGGTTTTCGGTTATACCGGTTTTTTTTTGCTTACGGTTTAACCTGGCGGTTATAACCAGCCAAAAAACCGGTTTTCCAAAAACCGGTATTCGGTTTTTTTAATCCAATAGGTTATAATGTAACATTTACACTGCACTTTAGTTTGCGATACTACACTCGACTCGATATCAATATGATCAAAATTATTACTATCGAAAGAATATCAATATCCATATAAATAAAACACAATTTTTAATAAAACCATTTTATTCTATTAATTATTATATTTCTTTATTATTTAGGCACTCCTAAAGTATAACTGGTCGTCATGGGAATTACTTGATTACTTGGATCGAAATAAAATTTGATTTGAGTGAATCCCAAAGATTTGTGAATTTCAGTAGTCAGATGTAGAGAACAGTAAACCAAAATTATTATACTACTGCTCAACAGAGAGCGCTGAAATAATTCATGTTCTATCGTCATTGAATTTATTATGAGAGTAGAATATAATATGCAATTATTGTATTCAATTAATGATGCAAATTTAATTTAAGGTTTAAAAATATAATCCTCTAAAATACCCACCAATTTTCCGCTTCTCCCAAACCCAAAAAATACCGCAACCATTTCAACTTATAAAAAATTTCCCAGACTCTTTCAAATGGGATATAAAAAAATAATATCAACATAAATATTTTACTTAAAAATAAATTGGATAATGCAATTTATCTTTTATTTTTACTACCATCAAAAAAAATTATCATGTATTACTTTTAACACGTTTGTATATTTGTATAATAGCTGCATTTCAACTCATTTAATACTTCCTGTATGGGTGTATCGTTTTGAAAACGTAGGGAAATCCTTGGAGATTCCTATTCGTAATCGGTAATTCGATATTCATCGTCAGAACACTATTTTTGGTAATCAGAAAAAGTCATTCACCCAATTTCAATGTCAAGAGTCATGTGTGAAAAATAGATGATGTTTGCGCCTACTTCAACCAGATCATTTCTTATGTAAATATTATGATTAGAAATAACTTTTCAACGAAATATTATAATAAAACTTAATTATTTCTGGCTGATGTAAGTTTACACTTTCAGTTTGCTTCTGTATTTATAAAACAAAATTTGAATTATGGTTTTGTTTGGAATAATAGCTTGAGAATAATAATTATGAGTGAGATCCAAAATAATACCTAACCTAATTCTAGTCAGCGTAAAAACCTAATAACCGGTTTTTACTTTAAAAATAAAAAACTGGTTATAACCGGAACAAAAAAAACAACCGGTAAAACCGGTTATTGCTAAGTAAAAAAACGGTTTTACGTTAAAACCGGTAGATTTTCCCATCCCTAAACAAAACTCACAATTTCATTACACTCGTATGCCTGTTTAAGCCATTTCTGCAGAAGCTGGTTTCAGGAAACAGTGTTTGTGTATTTTTATGTATTTAAAAACTTTGTAAACATACTTTTCCTGATACCAATGCTCTCTTAAATCCGTCTAAACCACGTTTACCCTCCATTTCACGCATAAAAAAAATAACCGCACGGTTAGTAGGTAAAATAAAGTATTAAAATACGCGCAATACTAAGAAGAGAGGACAAAAATTTCGCCACTAAGCGACAAGACCGTCTGCAGACGGCTTTCATTAAATGCACGGTATTTCAACTCCACTGCTTATTTTCTCTACACAAAGTAGTAAATCAATAAATATACATAATACCTACTCACCACAAAATTTTTCGTATTTATTTCTCAACTAGAAAGTAATTTTTTAAGAATTTTTGTTCTTGTCCACAACACAAATAGTTTTAGCGTCTGAATCATAGGACTGTTTCAACATAAATGATAGTACTGCTTGTTTCGTATTTTCAGTACCTACAAATGGCTTCGTAGTTCAGCTCAATCACACATGTGATTGAAAAAATACTTAGATTAGAGTAAAAACCATCTCAAAACGATAAAGACCGTCTCGATTAAAGGGTTACGACTGATTTATGGGTTGCATTACAGAATATGTAATTAAATTTAGTATACTAAAAAATATTCAACTAATAGCAATACCTAGTAATAAAAATGAACAACACCTATTATACAAATACATCGAATATATTGAATTACACATAATATTCTACCGAGATTTAAATAGAACAGTAACTATTGATCACATTTTCAATCAGAGTGATTGAGTATTAGTAAAGTTAAAATTGAAAATTACATAACAGTAGGAATTTGGAATTTTAATTATTTCCCTACTCAATTGATTAATTACAAATTTCATGACTACGCAGTCGAATGATATGTGAATTAACACTGAATTACATTTAAAGGTTAGTTTAAAATTGAAATATTTACAAAAATATAATTAGAACCAATGAATAGCACTGTTTTAAAAGCTACATTAACGTTGCATTAACAAGTGGTGCACAAAACAAATACAAAATGAAAATAAATTTAGGCCATTATATGTTGGAAATAAATAATAAATTTATTTTATTAATATACAGGGTGAGTTTTTAGTGCGGGATCGGTCGATAATTCCATTATGGTATAGAATATCGAAAAAAGTTATTTAGAAAAAATGTAGGCAATGATATTCTCTAGGCTTAGAAAATATGTCCATTTCTACAGGGTGATCAATAACTGAGTGGTATATCAAACATATAATTTTTTAAATGGGACACCCTATATATTTTTTCATATTTATGTTCCTCTCATAATTTTTGTCTATATAATATAGAGTTTTGCATTACTACACAAAGTATTTAACAAGTTATGACCATTTTTATTCCGAAATCGCTATGAGATTAACACCATGTATATAAAGAAGTAATTCGTAAACAATAATTTGTTTTACATAATAAGATAAACAATATACTGTAGTTTTTAAGTTAAGTTTAATTGAAATCATTGACGAATATTTTTATACAGGGTGAACTACAACACCAAATTACGATTTTCTCAATTTTTTTAAATGGATCACCCTATATTTTATTTTTTCAAAATTATGTATTTATGATACTCTTTCATTTTTATATAGCATTCCCTATACCTAAACTCATTACTTTCTGAGATATTTTAAGTTGTCTTCAAATTTCGGGAATACATTCAATTTTTCTAGTAGAAATAAGTTAGTATTGAGTGATTATTAAACAAAATTATTTTTATTCAATAAATAACTAACACAAAATATAAACCATAACAATATGCAGTGAATGTACCAATAAGTGTGATATTAAGAAATTATCATATTTCCCTAATATACAAGAATCGTATAGTTCCTACAAAAAAAAATTTGTCTTGTATATAATAATATAACAAGATTATTTTTATTCAATAAATAACTCACATAAAACATAAATCAAAACAATATACAACTGATGTAACAGTTTTTAGATTGTTATATCAACAGTATTCTAAGCCAAGAAGTTTTTAGTAAAACATTCAATGTTATAAGCACTTTTAAACTACAAAACAAAATTACGATTTTCTCAATTTTTTAAATAAATCACCCTATATTTTATTTTTTAGGAATGTTGTATTTACGACACTCTTTCATTTTAATATAGCACCTATTATACCTAAACTTCTTAGTTTCTGAGATATTTTTAGTTTTCTTCATTTGCCGGAAATACATTCAATTTTTAATAAGTAGAAATAACTTAACAAATAAGTATTGTGTAATAATATAACAAATATTTGCATTCCATGAATTTCTAACAAAATATATAAATCATAACAATATTTAATGAATGTACCAATTAATGTGATGTTAAGGATATAATATAAGTCCTAAGCAAATGTTGAAAATGTCCACGCTCAACGTCTATGCAATTTTGTAACCGATATTCAAATGACCGAGCCACATTTCTTAACATTTTTGTAAGTTAATATTATTAAAAGCTCCTCTTATTCTATTTTTCATATCATCAGACGTTGTTGGGTGCTTCTGGTATACAAGGTGTTTTATATAGCCCCACATGAAAAAATCAGTTTTGGAAGAACTGAAGCACCGTCGTGTAAAAACCTCAACCGTCAAAAAAAATGTGGGAAAATAAAATGTTCGCAAACAATAGCACCTTTAACAATTATAGATCACCTAGTTTGACTACAAGTGTTAACAAAGTAGGGATTTCTTGATGCATATTAATGAAAATTGGTATGAAAATTATAATATTAATAACTGCGCGTCACAATCTGCAATTAGGAATGTGTTACCTACTAAAAACTTCTAGGCTTACTATACGGTTGATATAACAACCTAAAAACTGTTACATCAGTTGTATATTGTTTTGATTTATGTTTTGTGTGAGGTGTTTATTAAATAAAAATAATCTTGTTATATTACTCCACACAAGACATATTTTTTTGTAAGAATTTTACGATTCTTGTATATTATGGAAATATGATAATTCCTTAATATCAAAATTATTGATAAATTTATTGCATATTGTTATGTTTTATATTTTGTGTTAGGTATTTCCTGAACTAAAATAATTTTTTTATATTATCACTATCACTCAATACTATCTTATGTATTTTTAGTAGAAAAATTGAATGTATTCCCGAAATTTGAAGTAAACTGAAAATATCTCGAAAATTGATGAGTTTAGATATAGGGAATGCTATATAAAAATGAAAGAATATCATAAGTACAATATTTCTGAAAAATAAAATATAGGGTGATCCATTTAAAAAAATTGAGAAAATCGTAATTTGGTTTTGTAGTTCACCCTGTATACAAATATTCGTCAATGATTTCAGTTAAACTTAATTTAAAAACTATAGAACATTGTTTATCTTAGTATATAAAACAAATTATTGTTTATGAATTACTTCTTTATATACATGGTGTTAATCTCATAGGGATTTCGAAATAAAAATGGTCATAACTTATTAAATACTCTGTATAGTAATGCAAAACCATATCATATGAACAGGAATTATGAGAGGAATATAAATATGAAAAAATATATAGGGTGTTCCATTTAAAAAATTGTAAGTTTGATATACCATGCAGTTATTGATCACCCTGTAGAAATGGACATATTTTCCAAGCCTAGAGAATATCATTGCCTACATTTTTTCTAAATAACTTTTTTCGATATTCTATACCATAATGGAATTATCGACCGATCCCGCACTAAAAACTCACCCTGTATGTTTTTTGTTATTTTTCGAAAAAGTTATTAGTTTTAGAGTTATAAGTGAATTAAAATTCGAAAATCGCAGCTTCGGATTTTGAATCGCTTACATCTTTAAAACTATTAACTTTTGAGAAAAATCTCAAGAAACCTCTTTTATTTAGAATGTCCCAAAGAATCTAAATAATATATTTTTCGGAGGAAAATAGGAGATTTTTTAAATAGAGCGCCCCGCACCGGCAAAAAAATCGGATGGACAAGCATAATTAACAATTAAATAACAACAGTGTAAATTGAAGTTAGACCCGATCAGTCTTCAGAATCTTAAAAACCGATGTTTATACTAGAATTTAAGTACTTGGCAACCTCAAAAATACTAATTTAAATTTAGTTTTTAAGCCTTGAAAATTTCGCATTTTTCAGATTTTAAATCGCCTATAACTCGAAAACTATCAATTTTTGAGAAAAATTAAAAGATACTTTTAGTATTTATAATAACCCAAAAAAACCTCTTTCGGCTCAAAAAAGGTGATATTTTGTATTTGTTTAAAAAAATTCTGCCCAAATATTTCGGCCGGCACCCTTCATATTTGTTTAAATGGAACATTTTTGAATAGGAATCCGCAAAGAAACCGAATTATAAATTGCTTCAGACGGGACCGGTCTCACCACATGGACTATGGCACATATTGACCTTGAGCAAATATATGTTATCGAAAACATCTTTGTTTAGCGGTCAATAATAAGAATGAGCTGAATATGTGAAGTAGTCCAGGGTGCATCTGTTTTGAGATGGACGTTGAGAGGTGACATATTTTTTTGCAAAAATTGCTTGGAATTAAGTCATATAATAATAGTCCGGAACATTGTTTGAATAATCAAAATGTCAAAAAATAAAGAAAAAATTCGATTTTTTTCTTGGTTTTTTGATTATAACTTTAAAAATATTCACTTCCGAGAAAAGTTGCACTGACATCATAGTTGGAGAATTAAATTTCCTACAATATAGGAATGGTTAAAAAATTGTCATCCTTGTTGCAAAATAGCAATAATTCCGAAAAAAAAACATAAAAAAACAGGTATTCGCATTTTACGTTTTGCAACAATTTCTGCTACACGTAGGACCTTCATATTTTACCAAAAAATACTATATAATATAGTAAAATAATACGGTAAATTTTATTAACATCGGTTTAATAGATTTTGCAAAATAAATTTTGCAATCCAGCTTTAGCAAAAAAAATCCTTTTTTCAAAATGTTGCACGACTGAAAATAAAGCAGATAGCAAGTTGAATTTTTGAATTTTTACACATATAGAAGAATAGTGTACCTTTCAAGTGCAATTTGTAAAATTAAAATAGGTTAACTAATACGGCGTCAGGAATTTCTTTAAATAAACATTTTTTTTTAGTGCTACGCACAGGACAGCGTTGTTCGATCCAAACAAGTTGATTTCCACCAAAATTTCTTCCAATCTTTATCTAATGTATTATTTTCTTACTCTATATTATGTTGTATTTTAATATTTTAATTCCACAAAAATAAAAGTAATTAGACTATTGTTTGTGATATATTGTTTAAGCAAGATAATAAAATTTTATTCTCCAAGCTAGAATATATGAACAAAGACAGTTTTTGCCAAAAAAAGTGTTATTTCAAAGGACAGAGTATGTGTTTTTATTTTGCAATAAACAAATTTATTTATTTACATCGAAAAGTACTAAAAACTAAAATTTATCAATCATTATCAAAGGTCATTGGAATGCCCAATCAAATCAAACCTCCTGCGCGTAGCACCAAAAACTAATGTTTATTTAAAAAAATTTCTGACGCCGTGGTAATTAACAAATTTTAATATTGCAACTTGCAAATAAAAGGAACAGTATTCTTCTATACGTAAATAAAAGCGTTTAAAAAAATTCAACTTACCATCTGCTTTATTTTCAATCCTGCAACATTTTGAAAAGAATAATTTTTTTTGCGAAAGCTGGATTGCAAAATTTATTTTGCAAAATCTATTAAACTGATCTTAATGAAATTAACACTGTCCTTTTACTATATCATATAGTTTTTCTGCATGAAATATTAAGGTTTTAAGTTTAGCACAAATGGTTGAAAAACGTAAAATGCGAATACTTGTTTTATTTTGTTTTTTTTTTTTCGAAATTATTGCTATTTTGCAACAAGCGTGGCAATTTTTAAAATTTTTAGCTGATTCTATATTGTAGGAAATTTAATTACACAACTTTTATGTTAGTACAACTTTTCTCGCAAATGAATACTTTTAAAGTTATAATCAAAAAACGAAGAAAAAAATCGAATTTTTCCTTCATTTTTTGACATTTTGATTATTTAAACAATGTTCCGGACTTTTTGAGTGGGAGGATAATTCAAATATTATTATATGAGTTATTTTCAAGTAATTTCTGCAAAAAAATATGAGTCACCTCTTAACATCCAAATGTACTAATATTTTTACAGATGAGCCTTGGTCTAAAGGTGGTGAAAGATAATATGTATAAGGTAGTAACTACTAATGTTAGGAAAGGTGTGAAAGAGAGACTGATTTTTTTAAGTAGGATTGAATTAAAGCTGAACACGAATTTTAATAAATTTAAATCAAATCATAAATGTCTAATCAGCTCAGATATCAAACCTGCACAAGTTTAAGCAGAATTACTAGTTATAAATAAAATTATACAGTGAGCACGTAAAGGTTGGAATAAATTTATTTTCTCGAGAATGGACGATTTTGGAAAAAAATCCCGAAACAGGTCAATTTTTATTTTTAAATTGCGACTTTTTGGCATATCTATCATACTAGTAACGTCACCCATCTGGACGTGATGACGTCATCTATAAATTTTTTAAATGCGAATAGGGATTGTGTGATAACTCATTTGAAAGGTAATTCAATTCTCTATTCAGTAATATAAACATTAACATATTTATTTATACAGAGTGTCAAAAAAAATTTTAATTAAATTTATTGACATAAGAAGAAGAATGTGTGGAATTTATTTAACTCAAAATACATTTTACTGCTATCAGAAAACAGGGAATAATGTTTATTTGACAAATAAATATTGTTTTTTGCTTAAATTCAATATTAAAGCCGCCACCCATCTTCCTCTTGACAGTTTGAACATTTAATTTAAGCGAAAAGCAATGAATATTTTTCAAATAAACATTTTTTTCTGTTTTCTGAGGGCAATAAAATGTATTTTGGACTAAATAAATTACATGCATTCTTCTTTTTATGTCAATAAATTTAATTTAAAAAAAAGACTTTTTGGACACCCTGTATAAATATTTATGTAAGTGTTTATATTACTGAATAGAGAATTGAATTATCTTTCAAATGAGCGGTCACACGACCCCTATTTCCATTTAAAAAAATCATCGATGACGTCATCACGCCTAGATGAGTGACGTCACTAGTATGATATATATGCCAAAAAGCCGTAATTTAAAAATAAAAATTGACCTGTTTTGGGATTTTTTTCCAAAATTGTCCATTCTCGAAAAAATGAATTTATTCCAAACTTTACGTGCTCACTGTATAATCTGTTATACCGGAGAGTCACAAATTCCCATTAAAATTACATATTATTTCATCTATTTTAATTGTGGTTCATAGTTGTTGCTGAAATTTAAAATCCACAAAGACATTAATTTTGGAGTGACGTATTGAAATAGAAGTAGGTTGAATGCTCGAATATATAGAATTTATAGAAATTAAAGGCAGGTTTCGAGCAACTAGTTTATTAAATCTGGGCCAAGAATATTTTCGCTAACTTAGCATCATCAGGGCATTTCGACAAATTAGGAAGATATCCCAGCAAAATGCAACATTGGCTATAATTTTAAAAATTTGAACTTTGTTCTTTTATTTTGACTTGCTAAGATGTAGCATAATTTTTAGTTAATTAATTTTGATCTGTTTGTCCTTTGTCCAGTGTATGTTATATGTACTTATTAGCTTCAAATTTTTAAAATTTTTTGCCAATGTTGCACTTTGCTGGGATATCTTCGTAATTTGACGAAATGCCCCTGATGATGCTATGTTAAGGAAAGTGTACTTGGGCCAGATTTAATAAACTAGATGCTCGAAACCTGTCTTTTATTCCTAGAGATTACTTATTAAAATGCCAAACAAACCAGCTGTATATGAAGATATACAATAAACAAAATTGGAAATTTCCTAGGTGTTATACATCAGAACAACTTATATAGGCAATCTGAGCATGGGACAGAAGTCTGAAGATGCACTAAACCATTCAACTCGAAGATCCTTCAAAGGATCCAATAAAAATCACTCAGAATTATACCTACTACCCGCTAGTACCTATGTACCTATTCTTCACAATGCGATGATAATCGAATACTAAGATTGATGTCTCATGTCCTGAAAACTTTTCTCAGAATAATCCATAAACAAATTTACAAGAAGTGTAGGTTCCAGATGAGTGATACTCAGTTCGGATTTCCAAACGGATTAGGAACACGAGAAGATATTTTTGCCTTAAATGTCAAACCTGCGAATTATCTCAGAACTATATTGGCATCAAACAGCATCAATTGAAATAGAGCACACAACATCCGAAGATATACAAATCCGACGAGGAGTGCGACAGGGTTACGTCTTTTCACCGCTATTATTTAATATATATTCGGAGTCTATATTCAGAGAAGCATTAGACGGGGAGTAAGGTGGAATCAAGATTAACATCAGGTACGCCGAAGATGCTGTCCTAATAGCAAGCAACGCACAAGAACTACAAAATATAATAAATGTGGTAGTTCGTCATAGTGAAATGTTTGGTTTACACTTAAACATTTGCAAAACTAAAATTTTAGTATTCTCAAAGACACCAATAAACGTATATTTTTATGCTAAGGGACAAATAATTTAGCACGTGTAACCCAAAACAAGAAATCTTTTCAAGAATCGAACAAGCGAGAGAAACACATATGAACAGGAAAACATTTTTTACAAGATCAGACTTTAGTCTGGAGCTCAGAATCCGAATGATCAGATGTTATGTGTTTTCTGTATATCTGTGTGGCTGTGAAAATTGGCTAATGGACTCTGAAACCGAAAAGAGAATACATGGATGCCTTTAACATGTATATGTTACCAGCCAAAAACGATTTCAGGACAAACTAGTTTGGCCTAGGTCAATGTAGTTTATCCTGATATAAATACACACACTTCAGGCCAAACTAGTTTATCCTGATATAAAGACGCACACTTCAGGCCAAACTAGTTTATCCTGAGGTGTATGTTTTTATATCAGGATAAACTAGTTTAGCCTAGTCTAAACCAATTTAATCTAGACGAAAGTAATTGATTACAGATTGGTTGCTGATTTAAACGTAATTTTAGACACTATTAAGAGTTGTAAGACTTTTATGTATTTAGGGGAAAATGATAAACCGAGATGGCACTTGTATGAAAGATATAGAAATGAAAATAGTACGGAGGAAACAAGCCACGAAAGCACTTCCTGGAGTGATATGGAAAAACACTCTAACTAAAGAAAATAAAAAAGGATTTTTCAGAGCATAGTGCTGATTATTACCCTACAAGAGCGGAATAATGGCCAGTGACAACAATAATACGAAATAAAATACGAACAGTTGAATTGGAGTTTATGAGAAAATGTCTACAAATTATATCTGGGTAGGATAGAATAAGAACAGAGGAAATATGAAACAGAATAGAAGTAGAATGATCAATTACAAAAAAGTTGTGGTAGTAAAGGAGCGGAAGACTTGCTGTGAGATGGAAAACTCACATACGAAATGCTATGATAGATAGACATCTCAGATATGTTATTTTAGAGGTTTATAATGATAATTTCCACCTCCACTAGTTTCATCTCGTTTTGTTTTACAATGTATTATGATTTCCATCTTTTGAGCTATTTGGCCGGTTATTAGCGCTCTCATCACTGTATATTATTCTGATATATTCTCTGCTTGGATCTTCCACAAATAAAACACAATAAATAACTTTTTATTAAGTTCACATCTTAAATCAATTATTTATCAAATACACTGTATTACATATATCAATATTATTTAATCAACAACTCAGATTATTTCCGACGCCATGTCAAATAATTAAAATTGTCAGTGATTATCACTGTCGGACTGCAATATGCTGACAATATTCTATTCGACTGAGTGGGTTGTAAAACAAAGATAGATTTGGAAAATATTACCACGGTTATTGTGTTCATTTTTTTCGAATCCTGAAAATATTTTAAAAATATTTTTGAAATATTTTTGAAAAATTTAAACGCAGAATGAAAGGGCAGAATGAAATATTACCGAGGGCCGAAAGTCCCTTAGAATAATTAAGAAGTTTATTTTTAATAAACATTTGAAATTAAAAATCACACTAAATTTTATCTTAATTTTTCATCCCAAGTTCTCAGGGACTTTCGGCCCTCGCTAATAACGTAATCTTTCATTCTGCGTTTAAATTTTTCAGAAATACTTATTACTTTTCTCAGGATTCGAAAAAAATGAATCCCCATTTGAATAGCATTGCAGCCTAAAATACGTACCCATTCCGTTAAAAAACGCACACTACAAATCATATACCTAACAAGAAAAACTGTCCAATCATCCACCATAAAGAAGATGGCCAGAAGCCAATTATAGATATGATAAATATAATTATTTTCTTATTATGTAGTATTTTAAACCCAAACATTTTTGCTTATTTATAACACATCAGTCGTTAGTGGAGGCTCACGCATATCACAATCAAAGCTCTCAATTTTCCCCGTTTTAGTTGGGCCTTTGACCGGTATAGCTTTTAGCGAGGTTTGTCGCTAGTTGACTGGACGATGTGGTTTTTCCACTTTACTACGCCCGACTGCACAATGAACTTCAAAGGTTTATTTTTTTTTTGGAGGGGTATAAACGAAGCAATGAAAATTACTTACTTTAATATCCTAAAACACTGCCTGGCTCATTCAAAAATAATTAAATGGTTTAGCGTGCTTTACCTCAACAGGGTAAAACAGAAGTATTCTTTGCGCTTATTCTTTTTCACCGTAAAAACCTCTTACGTTAAATTTAATGTAAAGTTAATTGCTTACATAATACATATAAAAAATACAATTTATCATAAAGTTTGATTTTTATAAAATTGTATTTTATTGTACATCAAAGTAGAGATAACCAGACCAATGAACTATTAACTAATAATATGTAGAATACTGTTGCCTTATGCGACTTGTTTTCAAATCAGCTCTTCCCATCTGCTTAAAGACAAAAGTCTTTGATCAATGTGTGGTGCCGGTTCTAAATTATGGTGCCGAATTGCTAACGTTCACTAAGACGTCAGCACACAAAATTTGAACAACACAGAGGGCAATGAAATAATCCATGTTCATGTTGGGATTAACCCTGAGAGACCCAAGAACTAACACAGAATTGCGCCGTAGATCGCGAGTAACCGACGTAATCAAAAAAATATCGACCTTAAAATGGAACTGGGCAAGGCACGTCGTGAGAATGATGGACGGCGGGAACAAGGGACGGCAGATGGACAAAACGTATTATCGAGTGGAGACCCAGACTAGGGATGGCGGTTGTTGACAAAACACCGGTTTTCGGTTATACCGGTTTTTTACCTATGGTTTAACCTGGCGGTTGTAACCGGTGAAAAAAGCCGGTTATTCCAAAAACTGGTGTTCGGATTTTTAGTCATAGCCAATACTTAATAGGCTACATTTACATTGCGCTTTAGTTTGCGATACTCCATTCGAATCGATATCAGTCCATATCAATCTAGAAATCAGTCATCAGTGTTGTGAAATCGGTTTCAGTCAGCTTAAAATTTCTCATTTACGCGCAGGAGACCAAAAATTTTCACATTTTTTCTCTGAATTCAGTATTTTTTCCACTTATCCGGTTTTCACCGGTTATTACTTTAAAAATAAAAAACCGGTTATAACCGGGACAAAAAAACAACCAAAAAAGCAACTATTGCCGAGGAAAGAAACCGGTTTTAGGTTATAACTGGTAGGTTTTTCCCATCCCTAACCCAGACAAGACGCCTTTCGAAATAGAGGACGACCACCAACACGATGGACAGATGACCTGGAACGGATATACCAAAATTGGATACACACGGCTCAGGACAAGGGTAAACTACGGGAGGCTAACGTTCAGCAATGGACAAGTATAGGCTGCATGACGATAATATGGCTCTTGCAGAAATAGCGTAACAAACGAATTGAGGCACAGACAGAAAAACGATATACCAAAATTGGATGTAAACGGCTCAGGATAGGGATTTGTGGGGTGGACTACGGGAGGTTTACGTTCAGCAGTGCATAAGTATGGTCTGAATGATGATAATAAGGTCCTTGCAGAAATAGCGTAACAAACGAATTGAGGCGCAGACAGAACAACGATATACCAAAATTGGATGTAAGCGGCTCAGGATAGGGATTTGTGGGGTGGACTACGGGAGGTTTACGTTCAGCAGTGGATAAGTATGGTCTGAATGATGATAATAAGGTCCTTGTAGAAATAGCGTGACAAACGAACTGAGGCGCAGACAGAACAACGAGGATGTAGGTAAAGGTATGTAGATAATGTGCTTTATATTATATGACTTTATGAATTATAATATTTGTTTAAAGTGCCTATATGGGTCCTTAATTAGGCGCTTTCTGTATTTCAATAAAACAGAGTGTGTAGATCCCCTCTGTGGCTCATTGTTAAGAGCGCTTACCTTTGGATCGAAAGGTCCGAATGGTCGTGAGTTCGAATCTCACCAGTGTCAAGAATTTTTCGTTTATTATAAATTAATAAATGAAAATAGTGTCTGTCCTTGTAGGATCGATACTCACCGGAGGGAGCGCAGACGTTCGGATACAATTAGCGTCTCTTTGCAAAGAAAATGACGTCGACTTTGCAAAGTAACAAGACATTTACTCAACACACACACTACACATGACACGAGGCACCTAACTGCAAAACTTCACCGTACCTACCATGCCAATGGCCATTAGTTGTCGAGGCATTAGCTAAATTTAAAAAAAGTGTGTGAGATATCATCGAAATATTTTATTAATTTTACATGACTCTGATGCATAAATTACGCTGAATTCGACTGGGGGTGTAATGGTATGGGGCGGGGCGTATTTGTACATACTTGCCACTTATGAAAACCCTAGTAGAAAAAGTCTAATGGGACTAAATCACACTAACTCGGTGGCCAGTTCACATTACCTTCACGTAAGCTAACCGTGGAAACATTTAATATTCTTTTTTAGAAAACAGTTATTAAACGGTTAACAAATATATTCCTGTCGCCAGGGGGGGTACAACGGCCTCGTTTGTTCAGA
This sequence comes from Diabrotica virgifera virgifera, assembly GCF_917563875.1. Lineage (NCBI taxonomy): Eukaryota > Metazoa > Arthropoda > Insecta > Coleoptera > Chrysomelidae > Diabrotica > Diabrotica virgifera. The sequence continues at coordinate 71,484,802 of NC_065443.1, forward strand.
TAGACTTACCCAAGTTTTTTATGTATTTTGACCCGTAGCACACGAATTTTTTGGATAACAGTTGATCCGGATGTCGATAAGTTTGCTATAAACAAAGAACTTAAAGAAATATATAACAGCATAATAGCGATTTTTGGCAAAACATAACATTTTTTTGTATTTTTTGGGTCATTCTAAACAAAAAATGTTCTTACCAGTTTTCTCGTAGGATGCACAGTTTTCGAGATAAAGGCGGTTGAACTTTCAGAAAATCGAAAAAATTGCAATTTTTGAACTCAAATAACTTTTGACTAAAAAATAAAATAGCAATTCTGCTTACCGCATTTGAAAGCACAACTCAAATTATACCGATTTTAATTATTTGTATTGCTAAAAATTAATTGTTTTATTGTCACACAAAGCTATAAACAAAAAATGTTTCCCGTGCCCAATGCATGCGTTTTAATGGAAACTACGTAGAAATTTCCTGTTTGTAGGCGCGCCTACTGGTTCGATTTTAAATGAGATCGAGCGCTATGTGTTTTTAGCTTTGTTTAACATTAAAAACTTACTTTTTAGCAACGCATATAATCAGAACCGATAGAATTTGACTTGAATTTCAATCATTTTATTTTTTAAACAAAAGGTATTTGGGTTCAAAAAATGCAATTTTTTGATTTTTTGAAAGTTCAACCGCGTTTATCTCGAAAAATATGCATCCTACGAAAATATTTGTACTAACATTTTTTGCTTAGAATGACCCCGAAAATACAAAAAAATATTTTGTTTTGCGAAAAATCGCTGTTTGTAATTCCTCAAGTTATTCGTTTATAACCATCTTATCGACATCCGGGATCAAATGTTACCCAAACGTTCGTGTTCTACAGGTCAAAATACAAAAAAAAATCGTTTTTTTTTTTAATTTGTATATGGACGTAAGTCCATCTGAATAAAGGAGGCCGTTGTATCCCCTGGCGACAGGACTAATAGGTTCCTTTTAGTTTACGGTAAACTTTTTATTCGCCATTAAATGTCTTAAATGCACAAAAAGAAAATCTAGCATAAACCGGATGTAGTTTACAAAAATGAATGTCTGTAAAAATTGAGAAACTTACCAAACCGACTGATTTATTATCGCCACAATCGAAAGTTTCCGTAATTTTAAAAACTATTTTCGAACCGTCTTTTGTCCCCGTAAACCGCCAATAGCGCCTTATGTAATTAATTGTCCTTTTTAGGGTCGTTGGAGCTCGATGAAAAATCGTCCGACTCGGGAAAACTTTGGTTAACCGTATTGAGAGGTTTTCCGTGGGAAAATTTAGATTTCAAAGGCGAAGTTAGCCATAAGATTTGATAAATCGAATATCGAACAGCGATATATAGGCGATCAGATCGGGTGTGGCTTGTCGGTTACAAATTGTTCTGGTCATATTTAAAAATAAGGTTTTTAATATATTTCTACATAGTATTTTTGCTGCCACTGACATACTCCATATATTATAAATGTTACCCTCGCGTTTTAACCCTATTTTTAAATTATTACTGCATATACAGGAAGTTATTTTAAGTTAATATAATTAAAACTAGGGAATTTAGCACTGAAAACACTGGAATAAATCGATTTTATAAATACAGCACTTAAAGACTTGCAACTTTTTGCCTTGTTTTCCTGTCGGGAAAAAAGTCTACTAGAGAAAAATGGGTCAATAAGACTGGGAAATATAATATGGGGAAATGGGAAATATATATAGGGTGAGGCAGATAACTGGACTATTAGAAATATATCGAGAACTACAGGCAACCGAATTATGAAAATTGGAGTGAAAGGGTTCTAAAGAGTGATCTATTTAATGAAAATATTTTCACCTATTTGCTACTTCCGGTCATAATACCGGAAGTTGCTTATAACTTCGTTTTTTTTTTAATGGGACATCCTGTATATTTTTATATTTTTTGGATTCTCTTCGATGTCTTCTTTCTTAAAATATTAGGTTTTTAATATTATAAAGGGTAGTTTAAAAAATAATTACGTTTTTTCTAAATTTCGTAGCAATATTCACACCCTGTAGAATTGTAGCAGTTTGACAACAAAAACTTTGTTTATGTTTAAATGGTTTTTATTATAGTCTATTATTGTTAAGAATTGTTAGTATAGCTATTTTTTTAATTTTACTAGGTATACAGTGCTGGTCGAAACTCGGAAAGAATATTCTCTGAGTTTTCTTAAATGGAATATATTTCTTATATTTTAATATTGTAATGCAATGATATTTTATGATACTTTTTTATTTATTAAGCATTTCGTATACCTAACTTCTTTTGTTTGTGCTTAATTGTTAATTGAACCAACAATTTTAATTACGTAATTATTTTGATAGCTCAACCATTATTGCTAATTTTAAGGATCAGTCTAGACTAATATGTATTAATTTCCGAAAAATTATTTGTGATTGAATATTATCACGGCCAACCTAATAAGATGTCATGTATTTTTTGTTACAATTAATATTTGGCTTGAATCACCCATGACTCACAATTTAAAGCAGTTAGGTATAGAGAATGCTTAATAAATAAAAAAGTGCCATAAAATATCATTCCCTTACAATACTAAAATACAGGGCGCTCCATTTAAGAAAACTCAGAAAATACTCATTCCGAGTTTCTACCAACCCTGTATACTAAAATTAAAAAATTAGCTATACTAACAATTAATAGCAATAATAGAGTATATTAGAAACCATTTGAACATAAATAGAGTTTTCGATGTAAAAACTAATACAATTCTACAGGGTGTGAATATTGCTAAGAAATTAAGAAAAGAAACATAATTATCTTTTAAACTACCCTGAATAATATTACAAAACCTAATATTTTAAGGAAGAAGACATCGAGGAGAATCCAAAAATATAAAAATATACAGGGGGTCCTATTTAAGAAAACGAAATTATAAGCAACTTCCGGTATAACCGGAAGTAGCAAATACATGAAATATTTTCATTGAATAGATCACTCTTCAAAACCCCTTTATTCCGATTTTCATAATCCTGTTTCCTTTAGTTCTCGAGATATTTTTAATATGACTTTTATCTGCCTCACCCTGTATATCTGGGTCAAATTATAAAACTTAACAAGGAAAACCAAACACCAGAGATCAAAAGACGAGTTAGACTGGCATGGGCGGCATTTGGCAAACTAAGCTACATCCTTAAAAACAAAAGATATCCATAACATCTTAAGACCAAGGTATGCAACCAATGCGTACTCCCTGCTCTCACTTATGGTTCCAAAAACATCGACGTTTATAAAAGCAAACGTGGAAAAATGCAAAGAGCACTGGAAAGGCAAATGTTGCTTATAAGACTAATAGATAAAAGGAAAAACGAGTGGATAAAAGAGAAAACCAAAATTAGTGATGTTAGACAAGAAGTTGCAAAATTGAAATGGAGATTTGCCAGATACAATATAAGACCCAAAAAAGAACTATGGAACAAAATTCTTATAAATTGGAGACCTTGAGAATATAAACGAAGCAGAGAAAGGCCCCAAATGAGATGAGCAAATGATATCAAGAAGCAAGTGGGCTCTAGGTGGATAACTGTAGCCGCAGACAGAGAAGAATGGAAAAGGATTAGGAAGGCCTATGTCCAAAGATGAAACAAAGAAGACCATCATTTCTGAACTTTAAATTTAAACTTCGTAAAATACCGCATTATACAAGTAGTTTGGAAAACAATTTATAAACTGCTGATGTAATTCACCACTTGCGACAGGTATCTTATGCCCTGGAGCTAACTATCCTCTACGTTTCTGCATCGATGGTAACGGACTTACGGGGTGGTAGAGACTGTAAAATTCAATTATATGCCCAATTCCTAAGACGGGAGAAAAACTCAGTTATAAAAACTACAGAGGCAAATGCTTACTCGTAATAAATGATTTCTGTAATCATCATCCAGCCTTCTGGATCCAAAGTTGAACATAGGCCTCCCCTAATTTCTTCCAGTTTTGTCGATCTTGGGCTTTCTGCAACCAATTCCTAGCAATCCTTTTGACGTCGTCTGTCCATCGTGTAGGTGTTCTACCTCTACTTCTTCTGTCTTCTCTTGGTCTCCACACTGTAATTTTTTGGGTCCACCTCCCGTCTTTCATTCTGGCTACATGGCCCGCCCAATTCCACTTCAGCCATGCTACTTGCTCTATGACATCTGTGATGCCTGTCCTTCTTCTTATTTCTTCGTTTCTGACCCTGTCTCTGAGAGTCAGTCCAAGTAGTGACCATTTCATTCTTCTTTGGGCCACTCTAAGTTTCGTTGCTGTGGCCTGGGTTAACGATAATGTTTCGGCGCCGTTAGTCATGACTGGAAGCACACATTGGTTGAACGTCTTCCTTTTCAAATAATTTGGGAAGTTGCTCTTGAAGATGTCTGATAGAGCTTCATATGCTGCCCATGCTAAGGTGATCCTTCTCTGTAATTCAGCAGTTTGATTGCCCCTGCCAATTTGTATTTCATGCCCTAAGTATTCATGTTTATGGACCAATGCTATTTCGTTGACGTCGACTTTCGGATTTTCGCTTGGTACCATGTTTGTCATGTATTGTGTCTTTCCAAAATTTATGTTTAAACCAACTTTTTTACAGGCGGCATCTAACTCAGTAAACATAGTTCTAATCTCTGTTAACTTGTCTGTTATAAGAACTATGTCGTCTGCGAATCGTAGGTGGGAGAGCCTTTAACTGTCGACATTTATTCCTTTGGCGTCCCACTCCAATTGTTTGAAAGCATGTTCAAGTACTGCCGTAAAGACTTTGGGAGATAACGTGTCTCCCTGTCTAATTCCTCTTTTGATTTTTATAGATTTGGTATCTTTGTGTAGTCGGACGGTCATGGTTGCATTATTGTATATGTTCGCTATCAGTTTGGAGTACCGATAATCTATATGACTTTCCTACAATGCTCTCATTATGCTGTTAATTTTTATCGTATCAAATGCTTTGCAAAAGTCTACGAAAGCCAGGACCAATGGTCGGTTGTATTCGATAGATTTCTCTATAATTCCTTTTATGCAGTGTAGGTGGTCGTTTGTGCCAAGGTTTTTCCTAAAACCCGTCTAAAGCTTTTTAGGATTTCTGTAATACCTTCAGTTATTATACTTGACCTTAGATGCATCAGATACTACTTATGAATACGCTTCAAACTCATGTTTAGTGATCGAAATCGGTTAAGCCGTTTAAAAGGTATTGAGCTCCAAAAGTATAAAATCTTTTAACCATTACCGCCAAAATAGTTTATGTAGTTGTAGTAGCTACGGCGCTAAATTTGATTGGGCAATCCGAGTTTATTTGTCGGACATCCCAATTTTTTTTTCTCATCTATTTCGAATAGAAAAAAATCTAGCGTACATTCGATGGACACAAAGAATTATATTGGAAAAAAAGTATTAGGATGGCATGGATATGAACTCGGATTTTTCTGTCACAAGTTTAGTGTAGTGACTACTAGATCATTTGGGAGATAATGCGACAAAGGCGACCATTTATAACGCTTAACGTGTAATAGAGAATCATTACATTCAACTTCATACATTTAATTGATAAAAAACTTTAAGAAACTCCTGATACAAGAATAAAAATCCCCTAAAGGCCGTAAACATGAGTGGCGCACACAATATTCCAGCTACAAAAGAGCTAATATGAATATTACGTGGCGCAAAAATGTATTTTTGTACGGCCGTGCTTAAACAGCCACTTTCTAGCAAGCATTTCGTTTCCGAAAGTTGCACTTTCCCGCATGGCGTGCGTGAAAGTTAATTTTCCCGCACGGCGTGCGGGAAAGTAGAATGCCTTCTAATATGGCATTATAATATACTATAATACATGCAATAAACTAATATTTAGATATTATTTACTAATTTATTTCAAATGTATCTTATTGTGTTCATGTTTTAATGAAATTAACGCAATAATTCGATAAAATAAAAATATTTTGACATAATATTTAAAAGTAAAATCAGTAGAAAATTACAATGGTTTTAAATCGTCGTCATGGAAACCAATATCGTCGTCGTGGTAACCCATTATATTGAAAGTTTAGTTTTGACAACCTTGTCAAAAAATTAATTTGTGTATTTTCACTCCTAAATAAAAATTGATATGACTCTATTTTTGTGGCGTTTTTCCAAACGTACGGCCCTAGAACAAATATTGTTCCTAACGCATGCGGAAAGTGTCTTCCCCGCACTCGACTGCTTGCCCGAACTCCGCTATCGCGTCGTTAGGGTCAACGGCAGTCCCGTGCGTGAAAGTATCACTTTCCGCACTAGTTAGGAAAATAACTACTTCATTTAGAGGGAAAATAAAACTATAGTTTTATTTTGAAATATTTTTAAATAAAATAATATTTGCTAAATTTGAAGTAAAACGCGCCACAAAAGAGCTTCAAAATGCAGACTGTATGCAAGTTACTCTTTTCAATGGAAATACATTTTTGTGCCACGTAATATTCATATCAGCTCTTTTGTAGCTGGAATATTGTGTGGGCCACCCATTTTTACAGCGTTTAGCGGTTTTTTATTCGTGTAGAATATACAATTAGTTTTAAAAGCAGTTTATAAACTGCTGATATAATTTACTAATTGCGACTGGCGTCTTATACCCTGGGGCAAAATATCTTCTACGCTTCTGCATCGATGGTAACGGATTCCTGCAAGTGTCCCAAGCGACAAGAATTCGCATTTGTCGATAAACCGATTTGCGAATATAAGGACTAAACAACCGCCTAAGGATATTATAAGATATTCCGTTGATAGGTTTTATCTCATATATTTTATATGTTTCACTTGGGTGATATATGATGGTCGAAAAAAGAGAACGTAATATGGTTCGCGCGTAGTTGTTGACAAAATATGGCCGTTAGTTTTAGTGAGAAACGTATACGGAGAACATATATTTGGGATAAAAACTGAGAGGTCTTTTAGATTGCTGTTTTTGCTCTATAAACGGACAAAATTAGGAGAAATCTAAACTAAAGTTAAAATATATAGTCGATATTTTTTCGTTTTTTTTTTGTTCTAATAAGAATTTTGTTTTAGTAACGTTAATAATTTTTAAAAACCATAATCGAGTTACATATTATACAATACTAAATAGTGATGAATTAGACCGTTATTTGATGTAATTTTATTTTATATAGAAATAAAACACTGAAAACTTTTGTTTTCGACGTTTTCACCAAATTTATTACCATTTATTTTTACTACAGCTGTCTCGTCAAAGTGCCTTTGTCAGTCGATGTATTTTTACTATGCATTTACACTGTATAGTCTTTAACACAATAAGTTGGTTTTGAATAAGGGAAAGCTGTTTGTCTCAAGTGGACCTTTCAAAATTATATCTGTATCTTTTAACAAGAATAAAAAAACGTTAAACACCGTAAAAATGAGAGGCGCATACAATATTCCAGCTACAAAAGAGCTGATATGAATATTACGTGGCCCAAAAATGTATTTTTGTTTTGATGGAAAATAAAATTCTAGTTTTATTTTAAAAGATGTTTCCATAATGTTTGCCAAATTTGAAGTAAAACGCGCCACAAAAGAGTAACTTTTATAGAGTTTGTATTTTGAAGCTCTTTTGTGGCGTCTTTTATTTCAAGTTTAGCAAATATTATAGAAACATCTTTTAAAATAAAACTGGAATTTTATTTTACATCAAAATAAAAATACATTTTTTATTTTATCCATATCCATATATCCAAATCCATAATCAAGTATATTCAAATGGGAAATAAGCCACAATTTTACCTAAAAACGATTTTATTAACGTCTATTATTTAGTCGTCTACTTTAAAATGTATAATACGTGTCTGAATTGCCGATATAAATGAGTCAGATTAAATAAATTATTAGAAGAATTTTTTACTAAGCAACAACATTTTTGTTCATCTAGTATTATTTTGTATTTTGACAACGACACCCGACTTGGGCGTCGAAATGTTAATAAAATCATTTTTAGGTAAAATTGTGGCTTATTTCCCATTTGAATATACTTGATTATAAAAATGCCACAAGAAAATGGCTTCAGAACAACATCCAAATCCATATTTTATCCATATCCATGTATCCAAATATCCATATCCATAACCAAAGAGTTAATCTTTTGTAACTGGAATATTGCGCGCGCCACTCATTTTTACGGCGCTTATTGGTTTTTTATTCTTATTAAATATTCTTGTAATACTTTTAATATCTTACCCTTTAATTCGACTTCTCCAACGAGCTTATTATTTAAAAAGATATCAAAACTTTAAGTTTCATTATCTCCTCAATTCTATTTACGACGTGAAATAATTTTCAACCTCTTTATCTTCCCTAATAGCAATAACGTTCCATGAATAAAATCATTTTGGTTACTCTTTTCCTCTAGAATCGTTATGGTTGTTATAGTACTTAGTTATAATTTTCAATATTTTCTTGTTATCTCTTATCTTTGAACAATAATTTGGAGTATTTGGAGGAAGACAAAGATATCTGCACTTGTTTTTATTTCGAGTATTTTTGGAAAATATTTCTAAACATACATATCGAAACTTATCTAAGCACGTAGTTTTTTTAGGGGCTCCATACATTACAAATTGAATAAGACGCATGAGTAAGATGAATTAATATAAGTTAATACTGTATCATATCAATTTACTATGTGTGTCGGGAATACGCCGTAAAATTGAAATAAAATTTTTTATTATTTTCGCGTTACATTCACTTTGTAAAGATTGTTTTGTTGGCACTGTAATATAATACAGCTTATACATTGCATCCCTCGGTAGACCGCAAGCTGTATAGTAGAAACATTATCATATTTATAATATCCTATATTATTATGTGTAATATAAGTTAGTTGAACGATAAAATATTATGTTTACTTGTATTACAGCTTCAGTGGTGTATATACGTGGTGTACTAATACATATTATGACGATTAGAACTCCTTCAACTCTTTGAATCGTTGTATCTCAAAACGGTGGCTCTTAGGAAAAAAGTATTAAGGTATTTTTTATAGATACTAATCTAATCTACGTTTCTTGTTAGGACTAATTTTGTTTCGAGAATACAAAAAAATGGGGCCTATACGTTTTTATGAAGAAAACCAAACATATGTGAATAGGACGACAAAAAAGTGAGTTACAACTATAGGATGATATGGTTATCGAGCCAAGCTCTGATTATGTATACCTTGGAACGAGAATCCAACAAAGTGGAAGGACAGAATTCGAAATAGGAACGAATTATGAAAGGAAAGCAGGTAATAGGAGCTTTGAACTCATTACTTTGGTCAAAAACCATATCAAAAGAAAAGAAAGCACAGCTATATAATAGCATCTTTAAAAGCGTGGTACTGTATGGATGTGAAACCTGGCAACTGAATAAGCGAACAGAACAGAAGTTGCTCGCACTGGAAATGGACTTCTGTCGAAGATCGGCCTGCATCTCTAGACTCTCACATATAACGAATGAACGGGTGCGAGATATTATGAATAGAAAAACAAACATAATTGAAGTCCAACAAACACAACTTTGTTGGTATGGTCATGTACAAATAATGGAGGAACATCGACTCCCAAAGCTAATAATGGAATGGCAACCCCCGGAAAGAAGGAAAAGGGCCAGACTGAAAACAGCCTGGATAAGTGGAATCCAGAAAGCCATGTCTGAGAGAGATCTCCGACCAGGAGATTGGACAGATCGACGCTTCTGGAGAATAGGAACCGGAAGTTGGAGGACGCTATAAACCGGTGTTATATATTTTATATATATACTAATTTTGTGGCAAAACTTACACTTTCGCTGAAAATCGCTAAAAATTATATTTGATGACCTTTGACTCTGCGTAAATTTTTTAGCTCGAGTCGGATTTATGAGGACTTTTTGATTCCATTTATGATGGTATTTTAAACAATCCTGCCAATTTTCAGCTTGATGGTAATTATCTTGATGGTAATTATTGTAACCTCACTCCAATTTTTGAGTCTAACTAGACGGGTCTAATTGGCAAATGACAAACTTGCCTTTAATTGCATAATGTAATCCTAAACCTGCATGAAACAAAAGAATATGTCACGACCAACAGAAGCCGTAAGATCCATAAATGCTGTTGATTATTATAATGATGTCCAATGCATAATACAAGCTGCTTGGCCACATTTTTGTTTGGCCAAATTCCTGATGATTTTAAGCTGAATCAACTAAAATTCTCAGTTGGCTAGCAACTTCTACTTCTTCTTCTTCGTCTAGCCATTTACGTCCACATCTGAACATAGGCCTCTTCAAGTCTTCCTTTCCATTTTTTTTTGTTGTACGCTACTTGTAGCCAATTTTTCCCGACAGTCCGTTTCAGATCATCTGTCCATCTCATAGGAGGTCTGCCTCTAGGCTTTTGTGTTGGTATGGTCTTCAGGTTAGAATTGTTCTGTGCCATTTGTTTAGATCGCTTCTATCTACATGTCCAGCGTATTCCCATTTCAATTTTAATGATTTTTGTACCACATCCGTGACTTTGGTTTTGTGACTTATTCATGTATTTGTTTTCCTGTCCTTAAATGATATGCCAAGCATTGCTCTTTCCATCGCATGTTGAGTGACATCGCAAGTATGTTCATATTCTTTTTTGTGATTGTCCATGTTTGTGCCCCATATGTTAATATCGGAATAATGCATGCATCAGAAATTTTAGATCTAAGATGTAGTTGAATTTGCTGATTCCTGAGTATATAGTTTAGTTTGCCGAATGCTGCCCATGCTAACGTTCTTCTTCTTTTTATGTCTTCCGTTTGAATTTCCCTATTTAGTATTATTTTTTGTCCTAAGTATATATATTCTTCAACTTTTTCTATAACTTTGTTGTTTATTATTGTCGCGGTTTCTTCAGACTGCTTGAATTTGGTTTTGTTTAAATTCATTTTCAGTCCTATTTTAGAAGATTCGAAGTGTAGTTCTGGAAGCATGGATTGCAGTTCTTGTAGGTCAGTAGCTATCAGGACTATGTCATCCGCAAATCGTAGATTACTGAGGTAGCGGCCATTGATGTTAATTCCCTTATATTTCCAATTTATGTTCTTAAAAACGTTGCAAAATAAGTATTTTTCGAAGCTTTATCAATCGTAACTCGGCTTCAACGCACGTAAATGAGTCTTTATTTTAAAGCTTAATTAATAGTCTTCCAAACAAAGTTTGTTAAATTACTGTTTCTTTATCTGTTTTAAAGTTATACTTGTTTGAAGTTATAATTGTATTTAAAAATTGTACAGTAATTTGTTTATAAGGGTTTCAATCTTTTATACTTTAATTAACAAAAGTGATAGTAGAACTTAAATAGACCAGTGCAAAGAGCAAAAAACAATAAAAAATTAATAGCAGGATGAGACCAATTCCAAATGAAAGTACACATATTAGATAACATGTGGAACATTTTTCACCAAATCTGGATGAGGGGAACATGGGTTGGGGGAGCCCTTTTAGGGGTGAAAACGGTTAATTACGATTTGCGGCAAAACGGCACATCCTATCGAAAAAAAAGTTAAATCGCAAAGTTGTAGGGTATAAGAAGATCTACAATTTTGTAAATAAGCATTTTTCACATAACCTCAAAATATCCGAGAAAATTGAAAAAATTCGATGTTTTTGATTTTGTTTTTTTTTTCTCACTGAAAAAAATTTTTTTTTACCAAATATGGTGGAAAGTTACCTCTTTATTTCCCAAACACGCTGTAATTTTTTTGTATAAAAATATTTTTTGAAACTCTTGTTTTTTATGTTTAAGGGAAAATGTAAGCATTTTTTCAATTGAAAAATCTCCCGAAACTTTTTAGCTTTTTAAAAAAGTTGGCATTTTTTTTGTTTATTGAAACCCCTATTTTCTGATGATATAAAAAAATATATACGTTACTGTGGAAAATTTTGTCACAAAAGGCAAAAATCGGAAATTTATTTTCAACCCCTCACCATTTTCAGATTCTCAGACGTAATGTAAGTTGCATAGCGAGTAGGTGCAGCCCAGCCAGACTTCGCGCCGCGCCGCGGCCATTATGTGTACCATGATGACACATACAGTGAATCAAACGTACGTGTTAAACATAATTTTGTGAAAAGAATTTAGTGACAAATTTATTTATTTTAAAGGAAATTGTGGAATCTACATAAAAAGGTAAATACTACCTGTGTCTTATTCTCAATTAATCAATAAAAAAGAATTTCATAAAAAGTTTAAAAAAATGCAGTTTATAGGTATGGACCATTCCACGAACATACGCCTGTTTTGGATTACTTCGACAACGAATATTTTACTGTGCAACATAAGAAGTACGAAAGTAAATGGCGCTAATAATTATTCCAATAAACAACAATGTAATTTGCAGTTTACTTTCGTTCTTCTTATTTTGCACAGTAAAATATTCGTTGTCGAAGTAATCCAAAACATGCGTATGTTCGTGGAATAGGGTATAAGTAGGCCGACTTTTTAAAAAAATATATATATAGTTTAAAAAAAAATAAAAAACACGCTTTTAAAGCACTAACAATTTAAAAATAACTTTTAACATTAAAGCTAGTAATATTTTATTTTTAAATTTTTAGTGCTTTAAAAGCGTGTTTTTTATTTTTTTTAGCTATAATTTATTCACAAAATTAAAAATCACAGACAACGCCATTAGTGTAGTAAATTTTTAACAGAGGTTTGTTGGTTCCTGCTCTCTATGCAACTTATATTACGTCTGAGAATCTGAAAATGGTGAGAGGTTGAAAATAAATTTCCGATTTTTGCCGTTTGTGACAAAATTTTCCACAGTAACGTATATATTTTTTTACACCATCAGAAAATAGAGGTTTCAGTAAATAAAAAAAATGCCAACTTCTTTAAAAAAGCTAAAAAAATTTCGGGAGATTTTTCAATTGAAAAAATGCTTACATTTTCCCTTAAACATAAAAAACAAGAGTTTTAAAAAATATTTTTATACAGAAAAATTACAGCGCATTTGGAATAGAAAGAGGTAAGTTTCCACCAATCTGGTAAAAAAAATATTTTTTTTTCAGTGAGAAAAAAAAAATAAAATCAAAAACAGCGAATTTTCCGATTTTCTCGGATATTTTGAGATTATGTGAAAAATGTTTTTTACAAAAGTTATAGATTTTTTTATTTCCTACAACTTTGCGGTTTAACTTTTTTCGATAGGATGTTCCGTTTTGCCGCAAATCGTAATTAACCGTTTTCACCCCTAAAAACGCTCCCCCAACCCATGTTCCCCTCATGCAGATTTGGTGGAAAATGTTCCACATGTTATCTAATATGTGTACTTTCATTTGGAATTGGTCTCATCCTGCTATTAATTTTTTATTTTTTTGGTCCATTTTAGAGCTATCTGCACTGGTCTAAAAAGGAATATAGATAAAGGAATTTAATAATTAGTTCTGATTCAGAGATCATTAACATCTCTCTATGGACCATTTCGATCTTTTGTTCTCCTCAGGAGAGAATGATGCTCTGCATCGAAATTAGACATATTTGCCAAGTATGCAAATTACAAGGAAACATTTAGACGCACTCGCGACCTCTATTAAAGAAACGACGAAACCCAAGTGACTTCATTTTCAAACAAATAAATACTTAAAAATAAAATCTTTGGATTTCTTAATTCGCAAAGAGATTCTCTCTTATATCTATTCCCCAACCTTCTAAAACTCGCAAGGAATAAAGGGTAATAAATGCAGAGATGTGGGGAGTCTATATAGTTGAACTCCACAACACATCAATTCAACGAATCAAAGATTAACAAATCTGTTTCCTAGTACTCAATACGTGAGTAAAAATGTAGGTAGGTAAAGGCATTTAATATTTAATTTCAATTCAGAGATCATTACCATCTCTCTAAGGACCATCCTAATTAAGAAATCCATAGATTTTATTTTTAAATATTTATTTGTTTAAAAATGGAGTCGCTTGGGTTTCGTCGTTTCTTTAATAGAGGTCGCGAGTGTGTCTAAATGTTAATTGTTTCCTTTTAATTACCATACTTGGCAAATATGTCTAATTTCGATTCAGAGCATCATTACAAGCTCTCCTGAGGAGAACAAAAGTTCGAAATAGTCCATAGAGAGATGGTACCCAAGTAGAAATTTGTCGACGCGACAACGTTGTCTACCGCGTGGCAACGTTTTGTTACAACGTTGTTATTGCCTAAAAGACGACCCTATTCTGCACTAATTTGGTGGACGATTTTTGAGTTGTCTTGACGTTACCTAGGCAACCTTAAGCGTTGCAGAAGACAACTGAAACGACCATAAAAAGTGCCTGCGTGCAATGGTTGCTCAAAGAGTCGGACTGGTTATGTTTTTTTACCTATATAAAAAGTAAACTATTTTGACATCATATCAGGTATTTAAATTTATATAAATACATAAATAAGGACTTAAACAAAATTACCTGATGTGAAATTTATAAACGCATCTCAGATTACCGTCAAATATGGATATTCCACCTTTAAAAAACACACGCGCTCAATTTTTATCACCTTTTTAACAAAAAATATGTAAATTTAAAAAATCTAATTTTAATATAAAAGCCAGAATTTATGTTAAAGATGTTTTGTATAAATTTAATGTATTGATGGTGCTTTTAAAGGTATTAGAAAATGCCTGCATTTTTTATATTTTGTGTTTTTATTTTCTTTACATCCCAAAAAAACCAAAATGGTGCATTAAACAACATTACCAATATTACTTAAAATATACCTTATTACCAACCATAGACGGATGAGACAACCGAGAAGTCCAATCGCCGACCAAACACGGCCTGGACCGACTATCCCAACCACTTTAGAACGCACCCTCTTATTGGGTGACAGAGGTCATGTGACCAGTGCAATGAAGTGCATCGAGTGCATCATTCTCCTTAACAGCGTTGCCACATTTAGTAGATATCTACTGTTTTGGTATATTTTTGATATTATTTAAAAAATTCTAGTAGGCAATGTCTTTTATTAGATGTTTGGTATATTTCAATATTTTGTTATCACTAAAATAAAATTTGCTTTTTAATAGTATTCACCCTATTTCTAAATTAATTTTCAGACATTTTGTTACAATTTCCCAATGTCATTACCGAAAATAAGATTCAGGACGTAGATGATGATAATAGATGGACAGAGAAATGAAACTGGTAAATACCAGATCTAAATAAGGAAATCTTCATATAATTGGTTTGGAGAATTTTCAAAATGATTGTAACGCTCGGTTTCATAATCAGTTTTTTAAATTTTAAGTAAGTTGGTACCTACCTTTATCACAATTCATATATGGGTAAATGTCAACTTTAAAGTGAAATGTTTACTTTAAGTTGATTATGAAACCGGGCGATTTTGACAGGTAACCGTTAACACAGATTTTACTGTATTTACAGGGCCTAAAAAGAATCTACTGATTTCTATTGATTTTTTTGAAAGCAAAACTACTATCCGCTGCAAGATAATTCGGATGGAATTCAGACAAAATATGTACAAAAAGTACATATTTTGTCGGAGTTTCAGCCAAATTATCTTGCAACGGATATAGTACTGAAAGAGTAAGAACTGGCCTGGCAACCCTGTCTAGCAAAGCTGATACAAAGATTTAAGCTTACCAAATCTACTGATAAAACAATGTACAATGGAGAAACCAGCTAATAACAAACAAATAAACAGGTTGTTAAATAAATCGAAAATTTCCAGCAAAATAAAATATAAAATAATAAGAAAAAAGTAAGGTTATAAAGTAAATTCTTTTTTTACTCCTGAAGTTGCCGTAAACGTGAAACACATCTATAGAACTATACGTAAAGGCCCTGGGGTCGTGAGAGACAACTACCTAGTCGGCCAGAAAACCCATGGACGTAAATTAGTTTAGCATTATAACGTTTTTAAGTAGTTGCGATTGTTGAAAAAACTTAACTGTGATATCTAGTTGTCACAATAGTAATAACTTAGTTGCCCATATAACTAAAGATATTACTTAACGTTGTAACATCGTAATGCCAGTCGGGTTAGGGGTCGTTGGCCGAAACAACTGAAAGTCCACTGTGGCAACGTTATATACAGTGCATTTGTTTGTACTGACAACCAATGCGTCGAAAAATTGCTACTTGGGTAATTATCTCTGAATCGAAATTATATATTAAATGCGTTTATCTACCTGAGTTTTACTCACGTATTGAGTACTAGGAAACAGATTTGTTGATATTTGTCTCGTTGAATTGATATGTTGTGGAGTGCAACTATATAGACTCCCCATGTATCTGCATTCATTCCTCTTTATTCTTTGCAAGTTTAAGAAGGATAGGTAATAGGTGGAAGAGACAATCTATTTCCGAATTAAGAAATCCAAAGATTTTATTTTTAAATATTTATTTGTTTGAAAATTGAGTCGCCTGGGTTTCGTCGTTTCCTCAAAAGGAATAATTTGAACTTATGGAAATGTTGGTAAGTTTATTTTTGGCCAATATATCGATATTTTAATGGCGCGCTATGGGGCGTAAGATTGGCTCACAGCGTAAAGGTTCAGTAAACCATTCCGATATGGAAATACGACATTGTGATGTTCACAATATGTTTGCAGGCTTCAAACAGGCATACTACTTAGTCAAAAGGAACAAACTATACTATGTATTGGCTGAATTGGCAATACCACACAAGCTAATAAGACTCATTAAAGCCACAATGGATGAAACTCAGACATGTGTACGAATACAAAATCACCGGATAGACTTTTTTAAAATTTCGCAGGGACTAAAGCAGGGAGATGGGCTGGCCCCAACATTGTTTAACCTGGCACTGGAGTATGCGGTTAGGCAAATGCAAACTGGACGAGGAAACCTACTGACCAACCGAACGGTTCAACTGGCCGCTTATGCCGATGATATTAATATTATGATTAGAACATCAACAGGAGCACAGGAAACATACGCAGAGTTAAAAACACAAACAGAAATGCTAGGTCTGGAAATTAACACAGAAAAAACAAAAATAGTGACTCAGACGAGAAAAAATATAGTCCGACCAAACATTATACATAAAGATGACATTGAAACGGTTGGAAAATTTACATACATGGAAGTAGAAATATATGCAGACGGATCAGGAGATGGAGAAATACGGAAGAGAATAACGCAGGCAAACAGAGCTTATTTTGCCCTCTCCCATACATTTCGGTCTAAAACTGTCCACCGAAATACAAAGAAGAGAATTTATAAAACTTTAACACGACCAATAACATGCTATGGCAGTAAAGCATGGGTCCTCAAAGAAACATCCAAAAACAAACTCGACACATTCGAAAGGAAATTACTGAGGAAAATACTAGGACCTGTGAGGGAAAACAGAATCTTCAGAATAGGCTACCAAAAAGAGCACTGAATGCTAGAAATCAGGTAAAGAGACCGGTAGGAAAGCCAAGAAAGCGCTGGGAAGATAAAATAAACAGCGACGCACAAGCAATTTTAGGAGTCCGTGTATGGAGAAGAGCAGCCACAGGCAGGCAAGGGTGGAGGCAAGAAATAAAGGAGGCCAAGGCAAAATTTGGGGTGTAGTGCCGTAGAAGAAGAAGAAGAAGAAGAAGAAGAAGCCGACGATCGACAAAGCGTAGAAAAATACTTACTTGACTGTGAGACGATCTTGCGCCTTACAGTTCGCCACTAAAATATCGATATCTTGACCAAAAATAAACTTACGAACATTTTCATAAGCTCAAATTGTCTCTTTTGAGTTCTTCTATCATTATTGTTAATTAAAGTATATATATCGCACATTTAATAAAAAAGCGAAATAACTCAAAATTCATGGTTTTCGAGATATAATCATAAAGTGAAATAACTAGACGAGAAGAACCTGTTCCGTTTAACAGCCAGGTTAAAATGATCAATATGAGAGAGACAAATGATTTTCCCGCTCTTTTTTACTAACGCCTTTGCACAAACCGGTACTCGTAAAGTGGTGGAATTCAGTTATACTCCGGCTGTGTTTGGAGGTAAGATATCCGGTGTTTTCAAAGAAAGTGATACAATTAATACGAAACAATTCTGTGTTTTACTAACGAGTAAGTATATTATTTGCTATCGCTTTTTAGAAAAGTGTGTTCTTTCAGATTTATTTCACTTTATTAGAAAACTAGTTGAAGATTTGTTAGTTCATTTATGAGTTAGTTCATTTTAGTAGAAATTATTTCTTATTATGTGCCGTATTATTTCAACTTTATGCAGTTTCTAATTAAAAATTTAAAAAATTACTAAAGTACAATAAGTATTATTTCAATATTCTACTATTATTTTATTAGATAGGTAGTTAGAAACCTTCATGTTTTTGACTTGTTTCACTTTATTATAAAATCAACTATAATTATTGTAATAGTAATACTTTTAATATGCAATGGTTTCATGTTTGCTTCGATACTTATGTACTTATTTTTTGGTAATCCAATTTAATTAGGTTCTTGTTGACTATCAGCTTCTTGTCTAACTAACCGGTATAATATTTATACTCTTGTTTTAGAGTGGCGTCTTCTAGTCTAGAGCACAAAAATACTTGGATTAGTAGCGAAAAATTCCTCATTGGATAATAATTCCATCAATGAAAAACCCGTTAATAATAAATGTGAAACTACGGAAGAAGTAAGTTTCAATTTGTGTTACTTTAATATATGTATAAATACACATTTTTTTTTATTATAAACTAAAGCTTTTACTTGTTTCTATCAAACAGTAATAGTATCTTACGTAATAATAGTAAACTTACGTATCTATGTCAAAAAATACAAAAAAAAAGCTATCCCCGCTCGTTGTCTGAAAGGGCCATGTACCGAAAAGTGCAGACTTAAGTGCTCCGATAATATCAATACAGCAAACAGATATGGTATTTTTTGCAAGTTTTGGGAATTGGTCAGTTTGCTAAAGCAAAGAGCATATATAAATTCTTGTATGGATGATATTCAACCTAAGTACAGGTACACAAATGCTGAGGATCCTAGGCGCTGTAACCAGGCTTTCCATTTTGTTATAAATGATGTCAAAATTAGAGTGTGCAAAACATTTTTTAAATCAACTTTAGATATTTCTGACCGCATGATTTTTACAATACAGACTAAGATTGATGCAAATGGTTCTGCACTGGATGATTTAAGAGGAAAACATGACAAGCACAGAAAAAATGATCCCAAACTGATAACCGACATCAAAGGGCATATTAATTCTATACCAAGGGTTGAATCTCACTGCCTACTCGTTTCTACTTCAAGAGAATATATAGAAGGCAGCAAAACCATTAAATATTTATACAATGATTTTAAATTAGAACAAGAGCGGAACAATAAAGAAATTCGTACATATATTACGTATTATAAAATATTTACTACTGAATTTAATATCGGTTTCTTCCAACCAAAAAAAAGATCAATGCGATCTGTTTAATACCTACAACAATTCCAATGTTAATGAAAATAAAGACCTGGAGCAAAAATATAAATCAAATTTAGAAGAAAAAAAAAACTGGAGTAGGGCTGAGAAATTAAATGACCGAAACAAAGTCAGCCAAAATGTAAGAGTAGCTAGCTGTGCTGCAATGTCATACAGGTCAGTCTTCTTCATTTTATTATAAATCAAAACTGAACTGTTACAATTTAACGGTGTCGGAACTGACAGAAAGAATCTAAGCAGGCATATAAAAATGTACACTGTTATTTTTGATCTAAATGTCATGCAAAACGAGGCTCCATAGAAATCGGTTCTTGCGTATGGGCCTATTTAAAAAATATAAGTGAAGAGGGCGATGGTGAAAAAGAAGTCATATTCTATTCAGACAATTGCTGTGGACCAAAACAAGAATAAGTATATAACGTCGCTGTATTTATTCGCTGTGCACACGTTAAAAATTAAGAGAATTGCACATAAATTTTTAATAAGGGGCCACAGTCAGAACGAAGCCGATAGTGTGCACAGTCTATGTAACTTTAACAAGGAATGCTAGAAAATCGAACCCACCTTTAATTGTGCACGAGATGAATTACCAATAATTTTATGATTTAAAAGGTTTGCAAGAAGAATTGGGGTATAACTTTACGATTAATACTGAGGGAGAAAATGTTAACTGAAACGAAATCAAAGCAATACAAGTGAACAAAGATAATCCTACATATTTTTTTATAAGACATCATACAAGGATGAGACTTATAAACAGGTAGATGTAAGGGACAAACGAAAAAAAATGGATCAATAACGGAAATAGCACTCAAACCCGCCTATACAGAAAAACAAAAATTGAGTACAAACAAACGGAAAGATTTGCAAGCACTGCTATCTAAAAGATTGATTCCTTCTTTTTACTCCAAATTTTATAATTCAATAATTTAATCGTTTTTTTTAATTCATAGTTCTAAGATAAACGTTGTGTCATATTTGAGAGTAGCCACACAAGTTTCTTGAAACAATCTATTTTATATTTTTGGTTTATTTTTAAAATGTAATAACATCTTTTCATTGTATTATTATAGTGTTACTGATGTTTTAGTTTAATTTTGTAATCAGGCAATTTTGTTAATAAAGATAAATAAACGAATAATCAGTATTTTATTATAAAGAAAACGAAAATTCATTTTGTGTTTAAGAAAATATAGAAACAACTAGGATTAATTCAGTGTCAATTCAAAGTTTTTACATCAAAACTGCAACAAACCTAATTGTTTATTTTACATGACAGTTCATTTAGCAATAAAAGAGCATCATGTAGAATTATTTCATCGGAGCAGAATATATGTTTAATCATAAAGTGAAATAACTATAAACTATCAAAAGAACAACACATTTGCACCCTTAACAATAGACGAGAGGATTAGCATTTACTAAAATCTAAGAGCTTACTAATTAGACTCTCCACACTAAGCTTTAGAATTCCTCTAACCCGTATGATTTTTGTGAAATTAATTTTTAACCTGTACTGTGCAAAACTTAAAAACTTTGACTGCAAATTCCCACAAACTGTGTTTTTTTTGAGTTATTTCTTTTTTTTTATTAAAGGTGCGATATGTTTATAGCTCAAATTTGCTTGAACCCCTTATAAACAAATTAATGTACAATTTTTTTAAGAAAATTATAACTTCAAACGGGTATCGCTTTAAAACAAATGAAGATAAAATAATTTAACAAAATTTGGTTGGAATCGTATTAATTAAGCCTATTAAAATGAGACCTTCCGTAGCTCATTTGCATGCGTAGAAGCCGAGTTACGATCGATAAAGCTTCCAAAAATACTTATTTTGGAATTTGCAACTTGCATTGTACACTTATTTTACAATATCTTGAGTTGTAATTGTTGGATTTAACTTTGGTAAACGTTCTTTTCTTCGCTTTTTATTAAGGAACAAATTTTATTTGAAACATTTTTTTATCTCTTTTGGTTTATGAGCCAGAGCCTTATAAACAATTAAATAGTTTACACCACTCGGATCGACTCGGACCACATATTTTTTGACCACTCGGATCGAAATTCACCCTCGAAATTCGTAATCAGCAGCCAAAAATCCATAAGAAACCGTTGAGTTTGTCCATCAGAATTGAAAAGGACACGGTGACCCCTCTGGCGCCTAGACTATTAAGTTATATTATCTCCTCAATTCTATTTACGACGTGAAATAATTTTCAACCTCTTTATCTTCCCTAATAGCAATAACGTTCCATGAATAAAATCATTTTGGTTGGTATTTTCCTCTAAAACCTCTTTACGAGCGAGCAATGAGTTTCCGCCAATTCCAAAGTAATTGGCAGTGTTGTCACGTCTTCGACCATCAATCTGAAATGATAAATGTTATTTTTAACCACCTGTTAGACAATTAATGCCGGAAATGCTGCCGTCCAGCCATTTACTAAATGAATTTTGGCGAGCAATCAAATATTCAGTGAAATGGCTCAGCTCAGCACGTGAAAATGGGGACGTTGAATCTCAGTCTAGTATTTTCGCATACCAGGAACTACATCATTAGGATAATGTGCTGGAATGATTAATATGTTTGTCGTTAAAAAATTAAATTTGTGTTATCGAATAAATGTCCCCTGAAAAATATTTTATTATCATGATAAATTATGTATTTTTGATATAATAAAATTGACTAAGATTAGTTTTTGTGTATACTAAAACAAGTCTTAAAAAATATGTTAAATGCCGACATACAAATTTGATGCCAAAGCATTATACAATATGATGCAAATGTATGGAATATAGTAATTATTTCAGAAACAAACGGCTTTAAAAAGATCTTAAAACATTTCACTTTTCTTTTTAATTGCCATCAATTATTGCTATACAGTTGATCCGCTAGATCTTTGCACAATTATGACATTATTCACGAATTATATTTTATATTACGTCTCTTTCCTACTCACAGAAACTAAAACAATTAACTTAAGCCGCCTCTCCATACACAACAAAATGCATTGAACAAATACAGCCAGAGAACTTACTTACTTACTTTCCGTGTCCGGAACACCAACAACTTTAAATTCTGTATTTCCAATGGTTGGCCACATAGATGGCCCTGTCATTTGCTATAATTAAGTCTTGTTCTGTGCAGGTCTCTCTCATCTCTGTGCATGATAGTAGATGCCGGCTGGTCTGAACCGCGCCACAGTCGCAGGTATCGTCCTCCTGGTATCCCCATTTTTTCAGGTTACTAGCACAACGTGAAACGCCGGTTCTTAGTCTGTTTAGCGCTTTTCAAGTCGGATACGGTAAATTGTGTCCAGCAGTCATTTCCTCCGAGGGAGGAAAATGTGTCGCGGTAGTTGACGCTTGCCATAGGTGTATTCGGCGCGTCTCTGGCCCTTCGGGGATGGACCTTGATGTTTTCAGGAAGCTTTTCCGAGATCTTAGACTGCTTGGCTGAGTTTGGTGGTCATATAAGGGGTGTCTTCGGTCCGTCTCCTGCTTTTTCCGTTCTACCTCTGACGTGACCTTCCTCCTGATTGGTGGTGGAGCAATCCCAGCTATGGGGTATACCTCTTCGATAGGTGTCGGTTTCAGGCAACCCGATATTATACGGACCGTTTCATTTAGAGCCACGTCGACGTTCTTTGCGTGAGCAGAGTTTGCCCATACTGGTGCTCCAAACTCCGCGGCCGAAAAACATAATGCCAAGGCAGAAGTGCGGAGAGTGTGTGGTTGTGCTCCCCATTTTGAATTAGTTAGCTTGCGGATGATATTATTTCTGGCACTTACTTTCTTCTTGACATCTTGACAGTGGTATCGGTAAGACAGAGTTCTATCCAGACGGGCGCCAAGGTATTTTGGCGTCTTGTTGTGTTCCAGCATCTGACCACGCCATTTCACCTCCAGCGACCTTCGGGTATGCTTGTTTCTCAGGTGGAAAGCACATACCTGGGTTTTTGTGGGATTGGGTTTCAGATGGTTTTTATCATAGTATAGAGCTAAGTCTCCCAGGGCATCTGTTAGTTTCACTTCGACTTCACTGAAGGTTCTTCCCTGAGCTGCCACCGCTGTATCATCAGCGTAAATAAATTGCCTTGTTTGTTGGTGTATGGGTTGGTCGTTGGTGTATATGTTGTATAGAATCGGCGCGAGGACACTTCCCTGTGGTAGCCCATTTTTTGGTCCCTCCACCGACTGTTCTTGGACTGGAGCGTTACGTAGAAGCGTCTATTCTGGAGGAGATATTTCACTAACCTTGTTAGTCGGAAATCCTTTGTAGTTTAGTAGAGTTTTGCGAGTAGCCGTTGATGGTTAACTGTATCATAGGCGGCAGTTAGGTCTATGAACGCTACTCCTGTTATTTCCTTCCGTTCAAAACCATCTTCAATATGTTGGGTGAGATTAAAAATTTGACTGCAACAGCACTTTCCGGGTCTGAATCCTGCTTGTTCTGGAATAATTTTAGTCTCCATATATTCTGCGATCCGGTTCAGTATCATTCTTTCAAAGGCCTTGAAAAGGTGGCACAAGAGAGATACAGGTCTAAAACTCTTTGTATCCGCCGGATCCTTCCCTGGTTTTAAGAGGGCTACCACTCTAGCTTTTCTCCAGATTTTGGGGATTTGTAATGTACGGATGCAGAAATTCATCATTTTTACGAGCCACTCTACGGTTTTTAGTCCAAAGTTCTTTATTTGCTCTGTTCGTATGTCGTCCAGGCCAGCCGCTTTATTATCTTTCATTTGATGGATCGCGCCTCTCATCTCCTCTAGACAAAAAGAGGTACCTAGAACATATCTTTCTTCGTCGATATCCCGTTGAGCTCTCACCTTGTTCTTTCTTGATGTCGTCTTACCGTTCATTAGAAGATGATGGGCTATCTGATCGGGTGTGACTTCTGTCATATTGACTGCCGGAGCAGCGGGATCGTTACCAAGATTCCGAATCAGCTTCCAGGCACGTCTGCTGTTTTGTTTCATGTCCAGACTCGTGACCAGCTTGCACCACTTTTCCGTTCTGTTGGCGGATATCGCATGTAACATTTCCTCCCCAGCCTGTATTGTCGCTTCCGAGAAAGGGTCTTCTTCATATAGCTGTTCGTATCTTTTAAGTCGGGGTTTAGATTCTTCATTGAGCCCCGCTATGTACTCAGTTCGACAACCTCTAGGGATAAATTTCCGTGATACTTGCTTTACGATTTCTACAAATTTATCGTATGAATCAGGGCAAGGTTCTAGCTGGGAAACTTCTTGATCCAATGTTTCAGAGAATTTTTCCCATTTTGCTTTAGTAAAGTTGAACCTTCTCTTGAAAGGAACAATTTCGTATCTGATTGCCGCGTTGGAAAGACAAATTATTGGTCTGTGCTGTGTCTTTGGGAGGGCGCTTCCAACGATTTTTGTCACCTGGTCTCCAATTCTGTCGCTGACAAATATATTCTATGGGTTGTAACCTCTGCGCCATCTTCCGCTGTTGAACGACGCAGGCTGCTTTGGATAGTGAATAAGTTTTAGGTTCATGCTTTCAGCCCATTTTTCTAGTTCTTCGCCATTGGAATCTGTTTCGTTGTAACCCCACGCGACACTGTGACAGTTGAAGTCATCCAGTACGAATTTGATTTGCTGTGATTGAAAGTTATTCGGTTCCTCAAAAGCAAAGTCAGCATTTGGTGGTTTGTAGATTGACGTTACTGTACAGGAGTTTATCTCCACTGTGAGGATCTCGATGTCATTTTGATCTGTTAGAGATGTGGATGCTACGTCGATATCTGGTCTGACGAAGACTGCGCTACCATATTGGTCGTGTGGTCTCTCCAGTATGAGCTTCATACCCCGAATCCTTGGTCTGCGGCTTGCAGTACCTCTATGGGTTTCTTGAACCAGTAGAACATCGACACCATGTTCTCTGCACATATTAGACAATAGGTCTTCTTTATCTGCTGATAGTCCTTCAATATTAATTGAGGTCGTCATCAAAAATGGCCTTGATAAAGACCGTTTTGATTTTGATTGCATCTGTGTTGTTGGTGCACCGGTGTTGAAAGGATTAGCCGACATTACTCGTTTCCAGGGGACGCCCGATTGTATTCACAAGTGATCACAATCTACGTGGAGGCTCCTTTCATGTCCCCTGAGCCAGAGAACGATGGTCGGTGATTGATTCATCTACTGACAATTGACAATAATTGTAAATTTTGTTTTAACAGAAAATTATTTTCATTTGATTTAAATATTCAATTGTTTTTCGTACTTTAAATATACATATTTTTACATTCGTGTTCGATTTATTAGGGTAAAAATTTATTTATTAGCTATTATCGAATAGTATATTTGATTTAAACTCAAAGTAACATTTAATTATTTAAATATGGCTAAAATCACGTCAACGGAATAATATGTAATATACAGTGTGTCCACGGTTGGGCTGCCCAAGAGGAAAAACTTTTTTATTTTCAATTTTAGCGAAAAATGTCATTCTTAATAAAAAGATTGCTTGTTCTAAAACCCCATGAAACGAAATAAAATTTAAGTTTTTCAACTCCTGCTTAATTTTGTAGCCAATTTTATGTAAATCCCTATAAATTTTGCACTAAGTTCGAAATCGCAACAATAATCTATTGTTGCCAAGCCACAATGTAGCTTAGTAACTGTCAACTCTGATAAATAATTTGCGAATTGTCATTTTTTTCAACAATGTTAAGCGTTCAATAAAGAATTTATCTTGTAATAAATTTCGTTATTAAAATTATTGGATTAATAATTATTTAATTAATAAATAATTTGATGATTCAAGGAAAACGACTGGTTTTTCTGGTTTCATAATCCAGAGAAGCGAAAGGTTTGTTCTCCCAAGTTATTATTGTTACAATTTCGAACTTGGTGCAAAAATTTATAGGGGTTTACATAAAATTGGCTATAAAATTAAGCAGGATTTGAAAAAGTTGAATTTTATTTCATTTTATGGGGTTTTAGAACAAGCAAAACTTTTTATCAAGAATGACATTTTTCGCTAAAATTGAAAATCAAAAAGTTTTTCGTCTTGGGCACCCCATTCGTGGACACACTGTATTTTAAAGTATTTCCGACAAAAAAAAATTGGTTGACATTAAACATTAAACCAATTATAATAGGCAAGTAATATGAGTATCTCCGATTCCGGTAGTAAAGAAATATATTAAATTTACGATTCTTATTTAATAATGCAATTTTTAATAAATAAATTGTTGAACATCTTTAATAACAAAATACGTGGAACACAGAGTATATTCTAGTGTATTCTTTACTTGAATCTTTCAAAAATAATAAACAATAAATAACTTTTTATTAATTCCATGTCTTAAATCAATTATTTATTAAATACACTATTAATATTTTCCTGAAGTCGTGTGAAATATTTCGTAACCTTGTTTGTCACTATCGTGACACCACATTCTTTTTGACTGACTGCGTTGTATGACAAAGATAGCGAATATTCGATTTGAAAAATATCACCACGGACATGGTGTTAATTTTTTTCGAATCCTGAAAATATCTAATAAATATTTTTGAAAAATTTAAACGCAGAATGAAGGTTTACATTATCACCGATGGTAGAAATCCCCTTAGAATAAACAATAAGTTTCTTTTGAATGAACCTCTGTAAGTTATTAAAATAAACATTATAGTTTATTTTCAGGAACTTTCAGGGATTTTCAGGGACTTTCTACCCTCGGTGATAACGTAATCGTTTATTCTGCGTTTAAATTTTTCAAAAATAATTATTAGTTTTCTCAGGATTCGAAAAAATGAATTCATTTAAATAGCATTGGACAATTATTTTACGTTTATCCCCTTAAAGGGTAATATTGTCAACCATATAGCCGGTATCAGATTTAAATACCATCAGGAATTCATATTACAATTTAAAACATCACAAATCGGGAAAGAAATCATATTCCCCTGACACCGCGATGGCTAAGGATTGCAGCACAAAAAATTTCTCTTCACATGATAATAATTTCAAAATATTCCATAGTTTTGTCCATGAATGTATATTATATTACTATTGGTTAAGTAAAAGAATCGATGTAGGTTGAATTACTATCCTGATAAAACTATTGTCAAAAACTATTTTCTTGGTAGAATTTACCCTAAACTAGAAAGTCCAAACTTTGGTAGGTCCTCCCCAAGGAAAATAGACGTGACGAGGTTTAATCACTCAAACAACTTCCAACTTCTTCGGGTTAAAGACATATAATTAATAGAATACATGCCCAGAAGTTATTTTTTTATCTTCCGTGTGGCTCCACATACTGATAATTAAGTTATATAACGTGTAACTAAATTGATAAAGAGATAAAAGTTTATTAACCTTTAAACCTAAATTGGATGATTGTTAATGATAATACTTATCTATATAAACTTTCTTACAATTTCCAAAATCCATATATAGACCATGGCGCATCTGTAAAAATATTAGTACATTTGGACGTTGAGAGGTGACTCAAATTTTATGCAGAAATTGTTTGAAAATAACTCTAATAATAATATTTGAGTTATACTCCCTCTCAAAAAGGTCCGGCACATTGTTTAAATAATCAAAATGTCAAAAAATTAAGGAAAAATTCGATTTTTGATTATAACTTTAAACGTATTCATTTCCGAGAAAAGTTTTACTGACATAAAAGTTGCGTAATTAAATTTCTTACAATAAAGAATTGGTTAAAAATTTAAATAATAGTCATCCTTGTTGCAAAATAGCCATAATTGCGAAAAAAACATACAAAAACAAGTATTTGCATTTTACGTTTTTCAACCATTGCTACACCTAGGACCTTCATATTTCACCCAGAAAAACTTTATGATACAGTAAAACAATACTGTAAATTTCATTAAGATCGGTTCAATAGATTTTTCAAAATAAATTTTGCAATCCAGCTTTTGCAAAAAAATCATATTTTTTTTAATATTACAGGACTGCAAATAAAGCAAGTAGCAAGTTTAATTTTTTTTCTTATAGAAATGTACTGTACCTTTAATTTGCAATTTGCAAAACTAAAATCGATTAACTAACACGGCGTCAGGAATTTTTTTAAATAAACATTAATTATTGGTGCTACGCGCAGGACAGCGGAGAGTTTGGTCTGATTGAATATATTTTGCAAAATTTTTTAAATCGATCTTAATGAAATTTACAGTATTGTTTTGTTATATCATAAAGGTTTTCTGGGTAAAATATTAAGGTCCTAAATCTAGCATAAATGGTTGAAAGACGTAAAATGCAAAAACTTGTTTTTGTATGTTTTTTTTTGCAATTATTGCTATTTTGAAACAAGGGTGACTATTTTTTAAATTTTTAACCAATTGTTTATTGTAGCAAATTTAATTACGCAACTTTTATGTCTAGAAAACTTTTGTTAGAAACGAACAGTTTTAAAGTTAAATTCAAAAAACCAATAAAAAAATCGAATTTTTTCTTCATATTTTGACATTTTGATTATTTAAACAATGTTCCGGACCATTTTGAGTCGGAGGATAACTCAAATGTTATTATTTGAATTATTTTCAAGCAATTCCTGCAAAACAATTTGAGTCACCTCTCAACGTCCATCTCAAAACAGATGCGCCCTGGACTAATAAGATGTACGAAGCGGTCAAAAAAGATTGTTCTCGGTTACAGAAATAAATTTAACTATTATGTTCGTATAGGATTAAGCCACAATAATTATTATTAATGTAATTAAAATTACATTTTTAATTCTCTAATGTTTGAGGTTTCG
Organism: Diabrotica virgifera virgifera; assembly: GCF_917563875.1. Classification (NCBI taxonomy): domain Eukaryota; kingdom Metazoa; phylum Arthropoda; class Insecta; order Coleoptera; family Chrysomelidae; genus Diabrotica; species Diabrotica virgifera. The sequence goes on from NC_065443.1 coordinate 71,514,019, forward strand.
AATTCCACTCCGTAACCGAAAAAAACTCTATGAAGATTGCATAACCTATATTTGTAATTAACCTTGATTTGATGAAATGAACATTAAAATAAAATCAAACAAACCAAATTTGTAGTGGTTAGTTCTTGCCTGCAAAGGTAAAACAGTATATGTGAAAAAATCGATTTTTGAATTTGCCGCCGAAACTGGGTTATTTTTTCCGCTCTTTCTTATGAAATTTTTAGTTTACTCATTTAGTTTTCAAAATGTGACACTGGTAAAACAGTATATGAGTACGTGTCCTTGCGTCTCTGCTATGGTAAAGCAGTATATTCGACTAACTCTACAAAGGCAGAATAGTATACGTCCTCTTACATTGCTTATCTCTGGTATTATGTTATATCTATTTTTTGAAACTCTACTGGTAAAACAGGATGTATGTGGTATATGCTGTTATACGGTAACATATTTCATAAAAACGGTGTCATAATTCCAATGGTAAAATAGTACACAATTTCATATACTCTTTTACCATAGTATGACCAATGGGAATGTTTATCTCCCCCGACGGTATATACGTATAAAGTCTTTTAAATATTCTTTGGGTATACTGGAAAAACGGTAAAACAGTATATATCACTTAAAAAGCTCATTTGAAAAAACTATACCTATCTGCTGTCGTAATAATTATTACAATAACATACTTTTTTATATTCCAAATTTCACTTGTCTAACTTTATAAATGACAAAACGGCACAGTAAAAGAACAAAAAGTCATTTATCTCAAAACTCATATTTTTCACATATACTATTTTACCTTTGAAGGCAAGAGTTGTGATCCACATCCCAATGCAAAGCTTCAATTAAACGAAGTCCAAGTTGAGAAAGTTGACAAAATGTCATATTTGGGAACTGTGATAAAGGACCAACTAGATCCAGTTATAGACATAAAAGGTAGAAGAGCAATGACTAAAACTACTTTTATGAAAATGAAGTCATTTCTTTGCAATAGTCATCTCCGTTTAGAACTAAGACAAAGACTGGTTAAATGCTATATTTGGTCCGTACTTTTGTATAGTGCAGAAGAGTGGATGCTAAAAGTATCGATCGTGAACAGAATTAAAGCACTGGAAATGTGGATTCATAGACGGATCCTGAAGATACCCTGGACAGCAAGAAAAATTAATGAAGAAGAACTAAGGAGGGTTATCAAAGATAGAGAACTGCTAAGGACTGTTGAACATCGAAAAATGTCTTATCTGGGACACATAATACGGGAAAGCCGATATAAAATATTACAACTGATCCTTAAAGGCAAAATAGAGGGCCGTAGAGGTATAGGAAGAAAATCAGTTTCTTGGTTAAAATCATTCGTGAATGGACTCATATCAAATGTAGGGCAATTATTCCATATTGCAGAAGATTGCAGAATCCTTCGCAATGGTGACCGCCAACGTCGGATAATTCTGATATTTCACGAGACGAAGAAGCTTGTTCTGTCCATGATTTGTCTTATTCTTTTATTTATTACTTGCTTCATGCTGGATATACCTGCTGATCTGCTTCCATTTGATCCCAAAATGCATATCAAGATGAAGAATTTTTTATTTCGTTTTCTTAGTTGTCAGATTACAAATTGAATATTTTAAATTTATTAAATCCGAAGCTTGATAGGGTAATGTAAAATATATATGATTAGTTTTGTAACTTTTGTCATTGTTAATATAATAACTATATTATGTAAATTAATTTGCTTAAGGTACTAGTACACTTTAAAAGACCAAAAATAAGCATTTTTTTAAGATTTTTTTTCTCAGAACCTTTATTAAAAATGAACATAAAACTTTTTACGTGTTAATATCTAACTCTTAGAGAATACAAAAAATATATCTTTCTTCATTTATGAACGTACACTAATACTGTGGAGGGCGCCAAAATGGAGGCCTCGAAAAAAAGTAGTTCCGATGGCGGACAGTTAATCTCAGGATTGGGATCTTTGAAAGAAAAAGATCGTATGGCATTTGAAAAAGGAAGGTCTCTTACGTGATAATTTACCACCCCTAGTGAAAAATTCCGCAAAAAAAAAGATTTTACGGGAATTTGAAAAATTTTTGTGAAAAAATCGCCCGTTTTTCTTCAGTTTTTCATTGTTAAAAAATATTATTTTTTTATTTTTTGTCCAAATTGTGATAAATAGTCACGTGAGAAACCTTCCTTTTTCAAATGCCGTACGATTTTTTTGTTTCAGATATCCCAATCCTGAGATTAACTGTCCGCCATCATTTTTCGAGTCGAGTTTTGCGCCCTCTACAATATTAGTGTGCGTGCATAAATGAAAAAAGATATATTTTTTGTACTCTCTAAGAGTTATACAGGTGTCCCGAAAAGGTTGGTCATAAATTATGCCACACATTCTGGGGTCAAAAATAGTTCGATTGAACCTAACTTACCTTAGCACAAATGTGCTCATAAAAAAAGTTACAGACCTTTGAAGTTACAAAATGAAAATCGATTTTTTCAATATATCGAAAACTTTTAGAGATTTTTTATTGAAAATGGACATGTATCATTCCTATGGCAGGAAAATCTTAAAACAGAAATTATAGTAAAATTTGTCCACCCCATAAAATTTTATGGAGGTTTTGTTCCCTTAAACCTCCCCAAACTTTTGTGTACCTTCCAATTAATTTATTATTGTGGTACCATTAGTTAAACACAACGTTTTTAAAACTTTTCCCCCTTAGTATCTTTTCGATAAGCCAGTTTTTATCAAAATGCGGCTTATTTTTTAATATGTTTAAATAAAACTTTTATGGGGGTTTTGTTCCTTTAAACCCCCCAAATGTTTGTGTACGTTCCAATTAAACTATTATTGTGGTAATATTAGTTAAACACAGTGTTTTTAAAACTTTTTTGCATCCTAGTATTTTTTTGATAAGTCACCTTTTATCGAGATGTGGCTTCTTTTTCAAAATATACCTAAAAATGTAAGTTATAAATAAAGTTTCAGGTTATTAACAATTGTCTATAATCATACATAACCAAATACAAATATGAGGTGGATTCGACAAATATTCAAAATATCTCAATAAACGCTGGCTTATCAAAAAAGTACTAAGAGGTAAAAAAGTTTTAAAAATATTGTGTTTAACTAATGGTGCCAGAATAATAATTTAATTGGAACGTACACAAAAGTTTGGGGGGGTTAAATGGAACAAAACCCCCATAAAATGTTTATGGGGTGCACAAATTTCACTTTAATTTTTTTTTTAATGTTGCTGCGATAAAAATTCCACATGTCCATTTTTAATAAAAAAGCTCTAAGAGTTTTCAATATATGAGAAAAAATCGATTTTCATTTTGTAATTTCAAAGGGTTGTAACTTTTTTTGTGTGCACTATTGTATATAGGTAAGTGACGTTTAATCAACCTATTTTTGGCCCCAGAATTTGTGGTATAATTTATGACCAATCTTTTCGGGACACCCTGTATATTAATATGTAAAAAGCTTTATGATAATTTTTAATAAAGGTTCTGAAAAAAATTCTTGAAAAAAATGATTATTTTTGGTCTTCTAAAGTGTACTAGTACCTTAAAAATATAACCTTCTAATTCGAATCGACAGTACCTACGTTGATGTGTTAAAAATATTAGGTGCGTATGATGATAATGCCACTGCTGCAGCTAGATCATTGCAGTAAAATTGCCCAATCGACGCACACCCTGACGCAAAATCTATGCGACAGGTTCAACAAAGATTACTGCAAGCAGGTAATTTAAATCCCAGATTAAATAACAAGAACGTCGTCCTTCACTCAACGTCGTCCAGAAAGGCAAATCCTTGATTTTTTTGAAGCGACTTTAAGTACATATAATATGAGATAAACTCAGTTTCAAAAATAAACAATTCACAGTTAATTAAGAAGAAATTGCTGATGTCAATTTAGACCCCATAAAGTTGAGTTTTAAATTAGGGAGAGAGGAAGCTTTGGATAAAGGAATACATTTTTTATTTATTACCTATCAGATATAACCAAAGACAAACATTTGGACATATATCGGTAAACATTTCGGCCGAATTTTTAAATAATCATGTAATTGGTCGAAACATTCTAACTAATGGACGTAATTTGGCATAGTATTTTCGTTTCTTAAATGGCAGTTTACAACTTTCATTACTCGGAAAAGTTCCATTAACAACTGGATTAAATTGTTAGTTTTAACATGATGGTGCTTGTACACATTGAGAACACCAACAAGTGAGAACTTTATTAAATCAAAAATTCCCGACTGTTGGATTGAAAGATGTGCATTCGTGCTATGGCAAATAGGAGGCGATTTGTTTGAACACGTTATAAAGTCCATTCACTAATGGTAAAATAAAAAAACCATAAAATCCTTTATAAAAGGTATATTTGTTAAAATCCCTATACAGGGCTACATTACAGAACAGAACTAGTTTTCAATCGGTTGACCGATCATCATCAGTGTTTGCCTGAAATGTGTGTAAGCTGATAAAATAATGCAAGTATTTAAAATTTTGACTACGATTTTAAAAGTTATAGGTTATACTCACTTGAATCTAACATGCTTACCACCAAAGTAAAAAGTATTTGGGTAAAAACCCTTTACAATTAATCCGTCATAGGAACATACAAATAAGGTGTGAATTTAAATATTGATGTTTAAAATATCCAATGTTTCATGCTCTAGGTACCATTGAGCATGAATTTGACTTATTCGCATCATGACTGTATGGTAGCAAGTGGCTCCGATAGCGGAAATTCTAAATGATGACATGACAGAAATGACAGTTCCACAGGAAGTTAAAATTTCCCTGTTAGTTTTGTGAAAATTGAAAGCCAACTGCGCATTGGCCATCCCTGGATACCATCCATGCAAGATATCTCGTATGTGTTTAAATTTATTTCGATAATTTTAATTTGTATTTTACATTATAGGAACCTTCCTATTTTTATAACACCATGTTCAACAAAGTATTCTAATCTAAATACAAAACAGCACGATACACTCTACTAACGACCTGCTTTCTAACTAAAACGCTTGTCTTAAAGGCTCAGTAACACAACGTTAGTAAGTCGTTTGAGTAACTAGCTCGACTATATGACGGACAAGCACCGTAGAGACCGGTTATACACGTCCAGTAGCTAATACCAGTGACTAATTGTGGTGATAAGAAGTTTCCTAAGCCGCGTCTACACGTGTATTATAGACGCCACTATCCCTATGGAACACTCTCCTTTAAACCTTGATTACTCGTAACGAGTATTGTAGCGAGACAGTGTTCTCGGCCGAGTGCTCGTTTAGTATAAACATATGAACGAGTACTTGGCCGAGCACTCGACCCAGTCATATGACGAGACAGTCACTCGGATCTTGTTCTATTTACTAGGCCGAGTCTTCGACCTTCCACTCTTCAATCGTATACTCGCCAATCCACTCGGTATGTGTAAACAACACTCGCTGTTTAACTACTGTGGTAAGTGGTACATTACCACTTTATCAGAGGAGACGACTTCTGTTAATTAATGTGATTTGTGATTCTCAAAAATAGGTAACAAATGGAACTCATATAGGAAAATAAAGTTTAGTTCAGTTGTATAAGTCACACCCGTACTTTTGAAATTTCAATTTTTTGGAGTATAAAAATAAACAAAAACGTGATGCAGCAAATGTATCGATTGTAGAAGAAGTAAATATTGTTGGTTTTAAAACTCAAGAAGTGAAATAAAATAAAAAAAATTAAAATCTACATATAGACAAGAAATAAAAAATCAATGAATCGAAGAAATCGGGAGCAGCGTGATTTGGTCTTCTTAAAATCCATTGCCTATAGTCTATAGTCCAAAGAAGCTTATCTCCTTCTCATATTATATCCGTCAATTCTTGTATAAGCAGTGGTATAAGTCGTTTGATATATTTTTAATGTTAGCTTTATGATCCATAAGTACACTACTCCTTGTTTTTGTGAATCGGAACTGAACCTGACTCGCCTTTAAATTCAAAAATTGCCAAATACATATAAACCATTTCTCGCCCTCACCACTGTCTCGGCCTAGTAACAGTTTGCTGTCTCACCACTGTACTCGTTACGTGTAATCAAGCCATTAGTACTTGCCCCAGTAACTCGCACGAGTTACTAGTGTCGTGTAAATGAGCCTACACTGAAACGGTATCCGGTCGATTTTAAATAAGAAAGGATGGAATGTCGCCGCCTTTAAAGCCTTCTACAATATAGGTATATTACCGCAACTGTAGCTAAAAATTTAAAATGTAAAATAATTAACTTTATTATACAGAAGTAAAAAACTTCATTTGTACAATGGTATAAAAAGTTTATTAAAAACTATTAAAAGTCATCCAAAAGGATCTGCAAAACGTTTTCGATCTAGATCAGATCATCTTCAGTGCCTAGAATGAAGTATTTCCACGTTAGAATGAATGCAAAAGGTTAAAATTGTGACTAGTTAAAGAAAAAATGTGGTAATACTCACGTTCTGCCTAGTACATGTAACTAGCAACCTTATGAAAATGGTGACATCGAGAAATATGGTTTACATTTTAAATCTATAATATTTATATATAAGTCGACTTGGAGTCGCTATAAATATTATAGATTTAAAATGTAAACCATATTTCTCGATGTCATCATTTTCATAAGGTTGCTAGTTACATGTACTAGGCAGAACGTGAGTATTACCACATTTTTTCTTTAACTAGTCACAATTTTAACCTTTTGCAATCATTCTAACGTGGAAATACTTCGTTCTAGGTACTGAAGATGATCTGATCTAGATCGAAAAGGTTTTGCATATCCTTTTGGATGACTTTTAATTGTTTTTAATAAACTTTTTATACCATTGTACAAATGAAGTTTTTTACTTCTGTATAATTTTTTAATTATGGTATATAGCCAGCTACTGGGTACTTTCCCATTGATTGTGAATTAACTTTGTGTTATTTAGTATGTTGTTTGTTTATAGATTTCCAATATTTACCAGGGGTCGTATTTTCGAATTCAATAGAATATTTTCGCATACGTGTTAACTCGAATGAAAAATTTCGTATACGAACGTGAATGTGTATTTTTGAACGTCCTTCGAAATGTTATACGTATACGAGCAGAATTTGCACCGGCAACACTGCAAATTCGAATAACATTGAACTTATTTGTCATCTGAAGAGTCACAATGTTGCCATATTTGTTTCGTCTATTTCTTGTATAACAAGAATGTCTTAACTGGGGTATAATGTATAAGAATAAGATTGTATAAGAACGTTTAATGTATAAATATAACGACTTATAGTCTGAACAAATTATAAAAAAGGGCTATTTTTGGGAGAAAAGTTGTTTAGAAGTTATTTTAAGTGTAATCGAATATTAAGATTGCATAGGTATATTAGTAATATCAATTTGCAAAGTCCGCAGAAAGTGTGCCATTTTGTTTAATATTATTTTTATATCCAGTATTTACACTGATTCTTTACTATTTACTTTTCAAAACTTTACTTCAAAGCGACTTTTTAAATGCACCTTTATGTAATGTGATAGTATGAAAAAATTGAGGATATGGCAACGGTGTCATATGTCAAGTTTGGAGCTTAGATCCAATGCTAAAATGCTTACATAAAGTTAGGTTAGGTATTTTCAAGGCATAATCGTACATGTCCTTTCTTTCTATTAAAGAATTATTTAAACCAGCCATTGAAAATAAATTTCAATGTAAAAATATTGTAGACAACAACACAATTAACACTATCAGCTAAAACTATCATGACAGCTGAAATGACCTTGAAATGAAACAATAATTCGTATACGAGCATCACGATTCGAATGGTTCATACCCATTCGAGTCGCCGTATACGAAAAAATTCGTACACGAAGTATTCGAAAAATACAAGACACCGTATTTCAAGCGAAATTCTTCTAATTTCGTATGCGAAATATGCTCGAATGAATTCGAAAATAGGACCCCAGACCATATTGTAAAAATCGCTCGATCATGTTATAAAAATGTAATTACAGCAAAACCTCGTAACTAAAACTCAAATAATTGCATGTTCCTGTTCACAGTAATTTACAAACGGTAAAATCGTGACCACAAATAATTTAGATAAAATCTCTTCAATTAGTCAAAACTCAAACGCATTTTAATGAATTCCATCGACGATTGTATTTATCAGAATGCGTACATGTTATCAACGGAGCTATTAAAAATTGATGCGATCGATTGTGTTATTAAAACAAAATCCAAAACGACAATTTAAATAAATTTAACAACACACTGCAAATAGTGCAGTCACTGAAGGTGGATATAAGCTATTACCTCCGATCTCGTTGAACCTCCATTGATGTGCATGAAAATTTGTGAGTGTTTAGAGGATACCTCAAGGAACAAATGTCACATGGTGCCAACTTGCACTTCTACCTTAGGCAAGGCGCCCACTGAGGTGGAATGGCCGTGGCCCGTGGCGTGGTATTGAGTAGAGGTGGCCGACTCGCTATTTTGATACAGCAGTTGCTTTTTTCAGCATTATTCAACGTATTCATGTTGATATAAGAAAAGCAAAATAATATTTGTTTGTTTTGTTTCAAAAAGCAGTTTTGTTGGCATTTAATGAGAACATATAAATAATATAAATTATATAAATAATTATAATTATTGTTAAAATAATACATCTAAGTACGGATATTTTTTGAACTGACAAAAACAATATAACAAAATACATGGTGGTTGTAACATTTATATGGTCGTACTGTTTATTTAAATTTACTTTTGTTTTCACCCAATTTTGAAAAAATGTGAAAACTTTGAATTACCCACGTCCGTCTGTCTGTCTGTCCGTCTGTAATCACAACTACTCCGTCAATATACCAGCTAGAATGACAAATGAAGTGTCAAATGAAAGCTTATAATCCAAGGATGGTACTAAAGGTGAGATATTTGACGTATCCTGTCTGTCCGTCGGTCCGTCCGACCGCGAATATAACTCCTCCGTCATTATACCAGGTAGAATTACAAATGAGGTATCAAATGAAAGCTTATATTCCAAGGATGGTACTAAAGGTGAGGTATTTTACGTAGGCTGTCTGTTCGTCGGTCCGTCCGACCGCGAATATAACACCTCCGTCATTATACCAGGTAGAATTACAAATGAGGTCTCAAATGAAAGCTTATAATCCAAGGATGGTACTAAAGGTGAGATATTTGACCGAGGCGGTCTGTCCGTCGGTCCGTACGACCGCAAATATAACTCCTCCGCCATTATACCAGGTAGAATGACAAATGAGATGTCACATGAAAGTTTATAATACAAGGATGGTACTAAAGGTGAGAAATTTGACCTAGGCTGTCTATCCGTCTTTCCGTCCGACTGCGAATATAACTCATCCGTCACTATACCAGATATAATAACAATTGAGGTGTCGAATGAAAGCTTATAATCCAAGGATGGTAATAAATGTGCGAAATTTTACCTAGGACTTCCGGTTTTAGAAATGCGACCAGAAGTACTGTTTTAAAGTCACCGGAATAGTACACGTGATATATTATTCGACGTTACTTTGCAAGAAGAGAATAAATAGATACTTTCGGTTCCATCACTGTCTGTTTATCTGTCTTTCCGTCCGCGAATACAACTCCTCCATTATTAATACAGATAGAATGACAAATGAAGTGCCGAATGAAGGCTTATAACCCAAGGATGGTATTAAAGATGAGACATTTGACATCGGACTTCCGGTTTTAGAGTTGCAACCGTATGAACTGTTCTAAAGTCACCGAAATAGTATAAGCGATATATCATTCGACGTGCCTTAGCAAAATGAGAAAAAAACTTGGTTTTGGTTTTTATATCATTTCCGCTTAAAAAGTTCTAACCAGAATTGCCGCTATAGTCGCAGAAATAGTATATGTAACACAACAATCGAAGCGTATTGAAAAGTTGACTTTTAATCTTTAGTTCCTGTTTTGAAGTCATTTATGTTTAAATAATGATGACGCAAAGTTTAGTCAAAATGACTCAAAATTAGTAAAATCGTATATCGATCGACGCAAAGTTACACGAAGCGTTCAAATATCGACTTTCAGTTCTACTTTCGATTAGTTTGGGTGAAAACCTAGGACTTACGAAGTCCAATTACTTGTTTTAACTGAGAATAAGCCAGAATATTGTTAGAAATTGAAGTGGAAAGATTTGAATTTGGAGGTAAAATTAAACTTCCACTACGGAAATTGCTCCAAATGAAATATATAGCAATGCCCTGCACATTCCTAATTAATAACATTAAGTAAAATAGTATTGAAAAGTACGTGAGTAGTGTAGAACATACAGTTTTCCAAAGTTTGTTTTCTCTTCAGGTGACAGCCACATCTTTGATTTTTTTTTAAATAGGAAAGTACATAATGTGACACCTCATTTAAAAGCCTTTGAAATACTGATTACAAAAATATATAATACTTTAATCCTTTTTGAGAGCGTAGGCGCAAAATTTCGTTTGAATTATTTTTAAATGCATTTATTTTTTTCGAATCCTGAGAAAACTAATAAGTGTTTTTGAAAAATTTAAACGCAGAATACAAAACTACAGTATTACCGAGGATCCAAAAGTCTCTGAGGAATTCTATAATGTTTATTTTAATAAAAAGTTGCAGGGGCGAAAAAAAAGAGAAAATTGAGTGTGATATTTAATTTTAAATATATCACTCTAAAGAAACTTTTTGTTTATTCAAAGGGACTTTTGTCCCTCGGTAATAATGTAATATTTCATTCTGTGTTTAAACTTTCAAAAGTACTTGTTAGTTTTCTCAGGATTCGAAAATATGATTGCATTTAAAAAGAATTCAACCGAAATTTTCTGCCTACGCTCTCAAAAAGGATTAAAGTATTATACATTATTGTAATCAGTGTTTTAAAGGCTTCTAAATGAGGTGTCACATAATGTACTCTCCCATTTAAAAAAAATCAAAGTTATGGCTGTCACCTGAAGAGGGATCGCGCAATAATTCTTAAAGTCATTTTAAATCAAGTATATCACATAATTTTTGCGGAAGTGGATTATACAACAAAACAAATTCATATTCAATGTAAATAAATAAAAACTTTAGAAATAGAAAGCAAGAAATAAGTTATAATCTTAAGTTAAAGTAAATAATATAAACAGTAAATATAATAAAAAAATATACTTATAATAAAGAATAAAAACAAATATGAAGTATCATCACCGCAACTGTCAAATAAATGTTACCAATTTATGCTAAAATGTCACATTCGTTCGATTACAGTTATAGTGTGTTCCGAACAAATGTGCTTCATAAAAACGCTTTATAGTCCATTTAGGTATACAAATGAAATGAAACATATTATTGTGTATTTCTTTAAGTTAACATTAATATAAATCTTCAAATATTATTTCTACGCGTATATAATAAAATATATCTAGTGGCTGTAATTCCCGTGTACTCGGAAAAATGATTCTAAAAAAGAACACACCTACTGCCAAAATATTTCGTGTTAGTATCATGTGACGTCACGGGCTATGACGCGGATCACGTGCAACGGTAAGTAGATTAGACGAAGTATAAGTAGGTGAGCACTGTATAGAAATTTGTAGAAAAGTAAAATAATTTTACCACCAGTAAATTTGTCGGCGAGTTTGTATTCATAACAGTTGTTATAAAGTATTTATTACCTGAGAAACCCTAATAATATAAAACAGCTATACAGGCCTTTGAGGCATTTGCAATAAAGCATAATACCCGATATAATTTAAATTTTTAGGATATTGTAGGTAAAAATTTATTCGTTTAGTTAAAAAGTATTATAAACAGCGGTATTATTTTATTAAAAGATATTTCAACAAACGGATAAATTTATTAAGGGGGTAGGCGCAAAATCTTGGCCCAATGCTTTTAAATGCATTTTTTTTCGAATTCTGAGAAAACTAATAAGTATTTTGAAAAATTTAAACTCATAATGAAAGATTACATTATTACTGAGGGCCGAAAGTCCCTGAAAACTTTTATAATGTTTATAATTATAATATACAGGCGTGAAAAAAAGAGAAAATTTATTGTGATTTTTAATTACAAGTATTTAATTCAAACTAAACTTTTTGTATATTTTAAGACAATTTCGGATCTCGGTAATGATGTAGTCTTTCATTCTGCGTTTAAAATTTTCAAAAATATTTATTGGTTTTTTCAGGATTCGAAAAAATGAAAAAAAAATGAATTTAAATAGCATTGGACCAAGATTTTGCGCCTACCCCCTTAAAAAGTAAATGGAAACGTTTCGGGACCTCTAATTTATATTCCATAAACAGGGATACTCCTATAACTGGTACTTACATTTTTACTTGTTGGATTTTTGAGATGCTAGATCCAATTCTTGATTTGACTCTCTGCTATAATGTGTCAATAGTCAAATAACAAAGCTAGCAATGTATAATAATTATTAATTAAAGTGCTTATTAAAAATGGCAAATAGCCGAAAAGGGTTTTACCGAAAAATCCAGCAATTAAAAAGTTTCTATATAAATAAATATTTAATATATTTATGTTAAATTGTTGATCGTCTTGTATGATTTTAAAATTTTTAAATACGTGCTCGTATATTGCAACACAAACTCAACGTGGTCACCATTCGAGTACCACTCGAAAATTAAACCTGCTGTCGATTAGTGGCAAGGGGACTGGCGCTACGGCGCGGCACTTCCAAAATACCACCCCTTCAAGTTCAAATCCTTTTTATAAACGTTAAAAATTGCAAATTTTTATTTTTTTTGCCAGATAGGGTGCACCCAATAATGATGTTTTCTCTTCTTTGGATTTTTAGCATTGAGGTTGGCAAACTAAAGAAATAAAAGTTAATCGGTACTACTATATAGTACTTAGTCTACCGCGCTGTATTATAATATTACAATGCTGACAAAAAAAATCTTTACAAAGTGAATAAATCGCATAAATCATAAGAATTATTCTAATTTCACAAATTATGTATTAATTAATTACAAATAATTGAACTTTCTAAGTCCTAGGTTTTCACCCATGGGGATCGAAAGTAGAACCGGAAGTCGATATTTGAACTCTTCGTGTAACTTTGCGTTGACGGATAAAATATTTCGCTAATTTTTAGTCATTTTTACTAAACTTTCGGTCATAATTGTTTAAACGGAAATAATTTCAAAACCGGAACCAAAGATTTAAACTCGACTTTTCAATACACTTCAATTAATGTCACATGTACCATTTCTGCGAATCTGATATGGTACTTCGGTTAAGAACTTTTTAACGGTAAAGGATATGAACCCAAAAAGCATCCGGTTCTTCTTCTTCTTGAAGTACCGTCTCCTATCGGAGGTTGGCTACCATCACAGCAATCTTAACTTTGTTGGCTGCAGCTCTGAACTATTGTATTTGTATAAATCCTCCTACGTCCCACATTTCTCTTTCCCGAGATATTTCCTTGGATTATGAGCCTTAGCGGGAAGTGCTTTTCCCGTCTTATTATGTGGCCTAACTTCCGGTTAGAACTTTTTAACCGGAAATGATATAAAAACCAAATTTATACATTTGTTCTCATCTTGCTAAGGCACGTCGAATAATATATCTTATACTATTTCCATTTGCCACCATTTCGGTGACTTTCCAACGGTATTTTCCTATTGCAGCTCTAAAGCCGCAACTCTGAGGTCAAATTTCCAATATATCACATGTACTATTTCTGTGTCTATAATATGACACTTCCGGTTAGAACTTTTTAACCGGAAATGATTTAAAAACCAAAAGTATACATTTGTTCTCGTCTTGCTAAGGTACGTCGAATAATACATAGCTTATACTACTCCGGCGACTTTAAAACAGTACTTCCAGTTTATTCTAAAACCGGAAGTCCTAGGTCAAATTTCTCACCTTTAGTACCCATAGTAACCATATAAATAATAAATATATAAATATTACAACCAAATATTCTTTCTCATCTTACTAACTCACGTCGAATAATATATCCTATACTATTTCAGTGACTTTCCAACGGTACTTCCTATTGCAACTCTACAACCGCAACTCCGAGGTCAAATTTCAAATATATCACATGTACTATTTTTGTGTCCATAATATGGCACTTCCGGTTAAAACTTTTTAACCGGAAATGATATAAAAACCAAAAATATACATTTGTTCCCATCTTGCTAAAGCACGTCGAATAATATATCGCTTATACTACTCCGGCTACTTTAAAAAAGCACTTCCGGTTTCATTTCTAGAACCGGAAATTTAAGGTCAGATTTTTCACGTTTAGTACCATCCTTGGATTATAAGCTTTCATTTGACACCTCATTTGACATTCTACCTGGTATAATGACGGAGGAGTTATATTCTCGGTCGGACGGACCGACGTACAGCAGCCTAGGTCAAATATCTCACCTTTAGTACCATCCTTGGATTATAAGCTTTCATTTGACACCTTATTTGTCATTCTACCTGGTATAATGACGGAGAAGTTATATTCGCGGACGGACAGACCGACGGACAGACAGCCTAGATCAAATTTATCACCTTAAATACCATCCTTGGATTATAATCTTTCATTTGACACATTATTTGTCATTCTACCTGGTATAATGACGGTAGAGTTATATTCGCGGTCGGATGGACCGACGTACAGCAGCCTAGGTCAAATATCTCACCTTTAGTACCATCCTTGGATTATAAGCTGTCATTTGACACCTCATTTGTCATTCTACTCATTTGTCATTCTACCTGGTATAATGACAGAGAAGTTATATTCGCGGTCGGACAGACCGAAGGACAAACAGCCTAGATCAAATTTATCACCTTTTGTACTGTCTTTGGATTATAAGCTTTCATTTGACACCTAATTTGTCATTCTACCTGGTATAATGACGGAGAAGTTATATTCGCGGTCGGACAGACCGACGGACAAACAGCCTAGATCAAATTTATCATCTTTAGTACTATCCTTGGATTAGAAGCTTTCATTTGACAACTCATTTGTCATTCTACCTGGTATAATGACAGAGAAGTTATATTCGCGGTCGGACAGACCGACGGACAAACAGCGTAGATCAAATTTATCACCTTTAGTACTATCCTTGGATCATAAGCTTTCATTTGACACCTCATTTGTCATTCTACCTGGTATAATGACGGAAAAGTTATATTCGCGGTCGGACAGACCGACGGACAAACAGCCTAGGTCAAATTTATCACCTTTAGTACTATCCTTGGATTATAAGCTTTCATTTGACACCTCATTTGTCATTCTACCTGGTATAATGACAGAAGTTATATTTGCGGTCGGACAGACCGACGGACAAACAGCTTAGATCAAATTTATCACCTTTAGTACTATCCTTGGATCATAAGCTTTCATTTGACACCTCATTTGTCATTCTACCTGGTTTAATGACGGAGAAGTTATATTCGCGGTCGGACAGACCGACGGACAAACAGCCTAGATCAAATTTATCACCTTTAGTACTATCCTTGGATTATAAGCTTTCATTTGACACCACATTTGTCATTCTAGCTGGTATATTGACGGAGGAGTTGTGATTACAGAGATGCAGACAGACAGACAGACAGACAGACGGACAGACGGACGTGGATAATTCAAAGTTTTCACATTTTTTCAAAATTGGGTGAAAACTACAGTAAATTTAAATAAATACTACGACCATATAAATATTACAACCACCATGTATTTTGTTAAATTTTTTTGTCATTTCAAAAAATGTTCGTACTTAGATGTATTATTTTAGTAACAATTATTATTTATATGTTCACATTAAATACCAACAACAATGCTTTTTCAAACAAAACAAACAAATATGATTTTGCTTTTCTCATATCATCTTGAAAATGTTGAATAATGAAAAATAAAAAAGCAACTGCTATATCAAAATAGCTGGCCGAACCATCTCTAATAGCCAATACCACGCCACGGGCCACGGCCATTCCACCTCAATGGGCGCCTCGCCTTAGGGGTGGAGACCACCCCTTCTCGGGGGTGAAAATTATTTTATCAAAAATAACCCAAAATTCGATAGAGGGACAAATTATAAGCAAAATTTGTTACATAAAGTTATCAATATGAATTAAAATTTTTGAGTTATTAAAGATCAAAAATTTTAATTTGTCGTGAGAAAATGCATGGTTTTAACCGATTCTTTAAAAGTATTTACAAAAAATTATAATTTTACCAAAATTGAAGTTAATAAAAATGAAATAAACTTTTTTCTAGAAAAACCTTTTAGTGTTAATTAAAAGTGAGTTATAGGTAATTGAATGTATATTTTTTTGGTGAGTACCCAAATCTAATTATTCAAGCTTAAATAACGGGAAATTATGCATTTTATAACATAAACTTATTTAACATTTTTCAAATTACGTAGAAATGTCTATAAAATTAACCCCGGAACAAGTTGATAGCATTAAAATTTATGCTCCAAAAAGTTTTCAAAATTTATCTTTTAAAACTTTTTTCAAAAAATGTTATGTTTTTAATAACTCCGTTAATTTTTACGACATCAGGTTCAACTAAAAACCATTTCAAAGTTAATTAAAAGGACTATGAAAGCGAAGACATAGAAGCCCAACACCAAGCGACCCATAGGAAGACCCAGAAAACGATGGTACGAGAGCTGCAGTTCCGGATCGCAGCAGAGACTGTAACACAAGAAACAGGACATAGTCCTATTACAAGAAAGAGAAGAAGAAGAAGAAGTTTTCTAAAAAGTTTATTTTTGTTTAGTTTTGTGATGAATGTTAAATTTAAGCGATATTGATTAGCAACAAGAAAAAAATTGTTGATTATATCTAGTGGTAGAGGACTACAAGCGGGGATTTTTGCAGTTGCTCGAGCGGTTCAGATTATTACATGGGGAGAAACCTTGTACCTTGAAAATTTACCTCTACCATATTGGATCTTAATGCAGGGGAGTTCGTTAAGGAAGCCGAAAAAAAATCTATCCTTAGAAAAACTCGAAATCGTTAGATTAAGATAAGGTAAGTTAAGTACATGCAAAACAGTGTATATTTAAAAAATCTGACGATTTGAGCGGGGCCGTAAGTAAATGGATGAGTTTCACAAGGAAAAAGCGAATATTTCGCGAAATTATTGACAGATCAAAAAACTAAAAAATAAGTGCTCAATATTTTTCAAAAATCTATCGAATGATACCAAACACGAATTTCAGCGGAGAGGGGTGGGGTGGTAAATTTAATATTTTAAATACGAATCCCGCGAAAATTCGCGAAATGAACATCAGATCGAAAAATTTAAAAATACACTTATTCAATATTTTTGAAAAATCTATCGAATGGCACCAAACACGACATTTTTTCGAATTATGGATAGATGGCGCTATAATCTAAAAAAACGATTGTTGGAAATGAGAATTTAAATAAAAAATGGACAAGTCAAATTTACTAAAATGGAAAACTTTACTTACTTTTTTTGGTTTTAGTACCTACTCTTCACAACCAATTAGGTCCCCAAAGCACTCGAGTGACTGCACATTTAGCATACTTTGCTCCCCTACCATAGTGAGTAATACATTACATAATGTATTGGTCATAGTGAGTGGCTTTTGTCGAAAAAAATTGATTTCATACCCATAATCTGAAACTTGCTTTAATCGATAGATTATGAGGCTAGTATGCTATAGTTAAAAGTTTACCGAAAATTGTCCATTGCAGCCTATTTGTTTATAACAATTTTTAAACAAATTCCGTATCATTCCAAAAATTCATGCGGTTGTCTTAAAGGCCCATTCAAGAGGCAACTTATCGATGTTTGCCCACTTAAAACATTGATAATTTTTGCTTATGCCTATGATAAGTGATTTATTCTTTTAATTATCCTCAACGGCATTACAGCCCTTCGTGAGGCGCTGCCGTCTTCCATGTTTATTGGTTCTGTGCCATTATTTTTCATTGGCCCACAGTAATCTCTGACTGCATATTTTCACCGTTTTCTAGACCACCCTACAGACCTTCGTCCATCTGATCCTTTCCAAAACACATTGTTCCTATTAGTCCTGTCGCCAGTGGGGGTACAACGGCCTCCTTAATTCAGATGGACTTACCCAAGTTTTTTTATGTATTTTGACCCGTAGAACACGAATTTTTTAGGTAACAGTCGATCCGGATGTCGATAAGATTGTTATAAACAAAGAACTTGAGGAATCACATAACAGCGATTTTTCGCAAAACAAAACATGGTTTTGTATTTTTTGGGTCATTCTAAGCAAAAAATGTTTTTACAAGTTTTTCCGTAGGATGCATAGTTTTCGATATAAACGCGGTTGAACTTTCAAAAAATCGAAAAATTGCAATTTTTGGACCCGAATAACTTTTGATTGAAAAATAAAATAGCAATTCCGCTTACCGCATTTGAAAGTTCAAGTCAAATTCTATCGGTTTTGATTACTTTCATTGCTAAAAATAAATTTTTTTATTGTTAAACAAAGCTCTAAACACATAGTGATTGAATGATGTTCGATCGAAAAATTGCAATTTTTGGACCCGAATAACTTTTGATTGAAAAATAAAATAGCAATTCTGCTTACCGCATTTGAAAGTTCAAGTCAAATTCTATCGGTTTTGATTACTTTCATTGCTAAAAATAAATTTTTTTATTGTTAAACAAAGCTCTAAACACATAGTGATTGAATGATGTTGTCAATGCATTTCCCATTTGAAATCGAACGAGTAGGCGCGCATACATACAATTTCTACATATATTACGTACATTGAAACGCATGCATTGGGCACGGGAAACACTATGTGTTTATGGCTTTGTTTAACAAATAAAAACTTAATTTTTAGCAATGCAAATAATCAAAACCCATATAATTTGACTTGAGCTTTCAAATGCAGTAAGCAGAATTGCTATTTTATTTTTTAATCAAAAGTTATACGGGTACAAAAATTGCACTTTTTCGATTTTTTGAAAGTTCAACCTCGTTTATCTCTAAAACTATGCATCCTACGAAAAAACTTGTAAAACCATTTTTTGCTGAGAATCACCCAAAAAATACAAAAAAATATTTTGTTTTGCGAAAAATCGCTGTTATGTAATTCCTCAAGTTCTTTGTTTATAACAAACTTATCAACATCCGGATCAACTGTTACCCAAAAAATTCGTATTCTACGGGTCAAAATACATAAAAAAAGTTGGGTAAGTCCATCTGAATTAAGGAAGCCGTTGTACCCCCGCTGGCGACAGGAATATATGCTTGTATCACATATCCTGCCCATCCTAGTCTATTAGCCTTTATATATCTCACTAGTACCACAGAATCAGTTAAAACATATCCCGGGGCGGACATCGGTTCTGACCACAATACTGTTGTCAGTAAAATCCCAATTAAAATGAAGAAAGTCAAACACAGAGAGAAGATAAAACCTAGTATCGGAAAACTTAAAGATCCAAGAATATAGACGGAGATAGAAAAAATACTCAATGATACACTCAAATAAAAATTCAATGAAGCACCTGCGGAAGCAGAAGAATGAGTAGCAAGTATTTAGCACACCTTCAAAACAACAATCACAACTATACAAACAGAACAACTACAATTTTAACTATTTAGAATGGGAAATAAGCCACAATATTATTAAAAAATGATTTTTATTAACGTTTCGACGCCCAAATCGAATGAACTATCTTTCAGTAAAGTCGTCCCAGGAACGCAACTCATAAATATTGGCAATATCATTTTAAAGTCTTCTACATTAAAATGTATCATATGTATCTGAATTGCCGATATAAATGAGTCAAATTAAATAAATTATTAGAAGAATTTTTTTACTAAGCAACAACATTTTTGTTTATATTAATAGTATTTTGTATTTTGAAAACGGCACCCGATTTGGGCGTCGAAACGTTAATAAAAATCATTTTTTAATAATATTGTGGCTTATTTCCCATTCTAAATAGTTAAAATTGTAAAAATGCCACAAGAAAATAGCTTCAGAACAACATTAAGAACAACTACAGCATAACATAAGAAAAACAAAGAATAGATGGATGACAGAAGATATCCTAGAATTGATGGATATAAGGAGATCTTACAAAATCGCAATGAAGTAAAGTATAAAGACACCCAGAGAACCATCCAAAACAAAATCAGAAAAGCCAAAGAATAATGGATTAACAGCAGGTGTGAGGAACTGATGAATTTACTTAAAAAACATGCCCACTTCAATACATACAAAAAGATTAAGGAAGTTTTCAGAACCAGCTTTCAGAACTAACAACAACTTAAGCAAATATATTAAGAACAATAAGAGCCGAAAGAAAAAACAACTACAGAGTGGTGTTTACAAACTAACTTGTGGTGACTGTCCGAAAACTTACATCGGTCAAACTGACAGAACCTTTGACAAACAGATAGCAGAACACAAAAGAGCTTTCAACAATAGAAAAACAGACACTTCTACATACGCACTTCACCTTCTAGACCATAATCATTCTTTTAATGAACAGTTTCAAATTCTGCATATTCATAATAAAGGCCTTAAACTACATATCTTTATTAGAATCTATGGAAATTAATAAATTGAGAAGTACAGATATAAATCTGAAAGACTATCTCGAGACAAACAGCTCCCCACTCCTCAACCTCTTCAGTTAAAGAATTTAAGAAGGCAAACCCATAGTAACCTAAATCACTTGAGAAAGACACTCTGCCGAAACAGCTGTAGTCTGATAGTTGTAATAAATTTTATGGAAGTATAGAAAACAAACGTTTTCAGTGTTTTATTGTTAGCTTAAGGAAGTCACAAATATGACAAAAAAATTAACTACAACAACTGTAGCAGATGATAACAACCAAATAGTATCTAGTCCAGAAAATGTAGGAATTATGTGAGAAAAATACATCGAAGATCTGTTTGATGACGAGAGAACAGAACCACAAATGAACATAGTACAAGAAATAATACTTGATATATTAACATCGTACATCGAATTAACATCGAATTCACATCAAATCCAGGAAATGAACAGTACGAATATTGTTTTTCACTGTATTAATTTTGCTTACATATAATATAGGCTATTGATTATATTCAAAATAAGATAGCTAAAAAGAACTACAACGTTAACGGGGTTTTATTATTTTATATGGTCAATGGACATCTATATATGAAAAAATCGCGGAGTGCTACCATTTAAAGGGGTGCGTTTTTGAGATATGGACAAAAATATATTCAAAAGAAAAAGCACAAAGGAACCCAAAAGAAAGAAATTTTGTTTTTTGTCCCATAACTTTTGTCCACGAGGATATAGGTATAGACATTGCTTCACAGAAAAATAACTTACATATCTTCTCTTTAAAATTGTGTTTAGTAGAGGTCATTAGGATTTACAGTTTTCGAAATATGATTTTTCAAAATTCGCCACTCACAGCAATTTTGGGCAATTTTCCTTGTTATTTCGCAAATATTGTTCTGTAACTTTTTCCTACGTAACTTTAGGTATATGCAATGGTACACGTAATAGGAGTAGAAATCAATTACCTTTAAAATGGTCTGCTGTATAACGTTGTACGACTTTTTTTAAAGAGATTATGGTTTTTCAAGCTTTTATACTTTTAACGATTTTTTTATATTATAATATAAAAATAAAATAAAATTATTATATAATATGTTATATATTATACAATACCTAATATAAAAAAATATTATTTTTCACATTGTTTGCGATTATTTTTGAAATTTCTCATTATACCTTTTCTTTTCTTGTACATGGATATACAATATACTATCTATATATTGCGCAACAAAGAGGGCTTACTTTCTGTTCTTTAAAATGGTATATAATCTCTATTTAAATACATAATGGAAACCGAGTGATTCTTTGATATTTTTTTACCTGTATTATTTAAAATTATTTCTTTTACAAAAGTTACATAAACATTAGTCTTAAAAAACATCACTTTAGTTAAAATTATTTAAACGTTGACATTTAAAAAATTTTTAAAATCAAAGTCCATCTCTTCGTTAGCTTTAGCTTCAATATCTTCCTCTGACACCTCAGTTATCTTAGAGTTCCCACAATTAGTACCAATTCACATGCACCCTTTGCAGAATATTGAACAACTAATTCCTATCTTCCTACAACCGCAGTTTTTTGTGCATCCTTTGGTACATTTACATGCTATTTTTTCAAGCAAAGCTTGTGGTGCAGGAGCTTTGACAGTAAATATTGGAATTAATCCATATTTTGAAGTTTGCCCGGCCGAGTCAAGTGGATCCAAAGTATTACCTATAAAAAATAAGATTCAATCATAACACACAATCACATAAAAAAGTTATAATGAGGAATTTAAAAAATAACCCTAAAATCAAAAATCGTTGCAAGTACTTATTACAATTTGAAAAAGCATATGTTATTCAAAAATAACCCTAGAATTTTTTATAATACACCATTTTAAAGTAAACAGAATAAGCTTTCTTTTTTATTATATAATATATTCCATATAGAAAAAAAAGTTATAATGGGAAATTTTAAAAATAATCTTAAAAAATATAAAAACTCGTTAAAACTATAAAGTCTTGAAAAAGATAACCTCTTTAAAAGAAGTCGTACAACGTTATACAGTAGACCATTTTAAAGGTAATTGATTTCTATTCATCTTACATGTACCATTGCATATACCTAAAGTTACGTAGAAAAAATTACAGAACAATATTTGCGAAATAACAAGGAAAATTGCCCAAAATTGCTGTGAGTGGCGAACTTTGAAAAATCATATTTCGAAAACTGTAAATCCTAATGACCTCTCCCGAACATCATTTTAAAGAGAAAATATGTAAGTTTTTTTCTGTGAAGCAATGTCTATACCTATATCCTCGTGGACAAAAGTTATGGGACAAAAAACAAAATTTCTTTCTTTTGGGTTTCTTTGTGCTTTTTCTCTTGAATATATTTTTGTAAAAAAAAGTATCTTTGACTTTAAGAAGTTATATTTAGATAGTAAATTTAATCAGGAACAATTTTTATGTAGACGTGTTTGTACCAAAAGTGCATAGAACTCACCCTAGTATAACCTGTGCCCAGGGACTAATTCACCCATTTCTCAAAAACGCACCCCTTTAAATGGTAGCACTCCGCGGTTTTTTCATATATAGAGATTCATTGACCATATCAAATAATAAAACCCCGTTAACGTTGTAGTTCCTTTCTATAGTACATAATCAATAGCCTAATAGTTGGATTAAGGCATACGATATTAAAAATCATTAAAAATGGATAAATTTTAAAAAACTGCCGTTAAATAATATAAGCCTAGATCTGGCGTACCAAAAAAAAAGTGTTAATAGCTAGCTGAAAATTTGTTAACAGCTTAACGGTGTCTAGGCGGACAAACTTTGATGTACGGGAACACCGGAACAGGGGAAGTTTTAATTGTGGAACTGGTTACAAGTTTCGAAGGTCAGACTACGAAAACGTCCCATGTATTTTTTCGGACAGAACTTTCAATTGATTTGTTACCCTTTCATTAAACTCTCACGCAAAAATCAGACTGCTATTTACCGCCAACAAAATTTCTGCCATTTGACATGTTCTACGTGTCGCACTTGTTAAAGTGCCGAACATATCTACAAACATTTTTTCATATATTATATAAAGTTTGCTATTGAATAAACTTAAAAGCAACCCGCTAATTTTTACAACCATAAACTTGTCAGGATGACACATTCCATAATTCAAATCACGTTCCACAATTCCCCTGTTCCAGTGTTCCCGTACATCAAAGTATGTCCGACTAGACACCGTTAAGGTATTAACAAATTTTCAGCTTGCTATTAGTAAACTTATTTTTGGTACGCGAGGTCCACGCCTAATACTGTTTAGGATTTAACATCCCAGCATTTATTTTTCAGATTTATTGTGTCGTCTTATTTTTGTATACTTCAGGATACATCGATTTTTTCCACGCTCCTTCAAAATCCTATAGGGACAGGTTTTCACAATAGATACAAATTATTGTAAAGCAGAAATTTCTCATTCATATCTACAAAATAACAACACCATTCTACTAAAAAATGACAAATGTTTGTTCCCCGTAATCCATCACAGGCTGGAAACAGCCATTACCGAATTCTTGAATAGACATAAACATCTATATTTTTTCCACTTTTTGTTTTTTATCCATGATTTTCGTACGTTTTCCACTCTCTGGCGTTTCTGTTTATTTCTTTTCCGCAACAAATCAGATCGTCTGCACTAAAATAAATATTTGCCGATCCGAAGGGAGTATATTTTTTGTGCACGAAATGTTAGGTGTCAACATCAACTATTAATAGTACAAATTTATACATAGATTACGACAATTATAAAAAATGTATGATTGCTAAGGCTATAGTCATTATACTAGAATCATGATATAATTTCTTTCAAATGCGTCTTTATAACATTTGATGACATCAGAGGTATTGAGTGGATACTATTAAGACCATGTTGTGAAATTCAGTAAGTTTATTGTACTGCTTTACTCCTATCTTCTCCTTAAGGTGCCGTTCATTTCTGCGTAGGCATTCAGCGTGCATTGTCTTTCTGTTTATTTGCTAATATTATTTAATCATATATAGAATTTTATACAAAATGGAAGTAGAATTCTACTTCAATCTTTTAACAATATAGAACCTTAGAGATACCCGGCACTCAAATTTTATCTGTTTGTCCTTTGTTAAGTGTATTCGTAGTTATATGTTAATTTAAGTTGCCACAAAACAATTTTTCAAAATAAATGATATTCGAGGATACCTTCATTTTATTGACGAAATGCCCCTGAAGATGCTCTAGATATCTAAAATATAATTGGGCAAAAATAAATAAGTTCAGTGCTCGATATCTGCCTTTAACTTTGTAAAATTCAAATATTCGAGCATTCAATGATAATCTCTAATGTCTGTCCAAAAATAACACACAGTCTTATAGAGACTGAGCTACAAAATATGGGCATTCATCAAATAAACTCCATTGGATTTTCTAAGAATAGGAACAACTAACTCTTTATTTAAGCATATCTTGAGTTTCCGTCGTTATACTTAATTTCTCCTAAAAATCTAGAAAAAATTCCTGAGTATATAGTAATTAATAATGTGAAGAAGCCAATTACCGAATTTATTTTCTCTTAAAAAAACAATCATTTGCCAACAAATTTGTCATCAAAAAACAATTTGCCAACAAGTTCATCTATCATCTCAGTGCTCAAATAATACAAACACACAAATATCTATCGAAAATTCACCGCCTACTTCTCAACCAAATTTTATCCAATATTGTCACCCCAATGTAACAGATACTCAACCAATTTTCCATGCTTCACAGTGTCCACAATCAACTTATTCACAATCGAAAGAAACAACCAATATTTCTTCATTACATTCAAATCCCACACAAACACCTATCCAATCAGAAAACGTTGAAATTAATAATATCAGTTAAAATCAACCTCCGTCATTGTCTGACACTCAATCGTCCAAACGAACTGCATCAGAAATAATGACTTCTCCGGCAACAGTAGACCAAATAAACCCATTTAAAAAACCTCTCCGAAAATCTAAGAAACCAAAAACTGTACCTAGAGAAAGAAAGAATTGATTAGAAGATGTTATGAATTGCAGTAGTTCTTTCTTTCAAGATAATACTGATAACGGATACTTAACCCAGAAAGAATTAATTTATTTGTTAGAGAATGCATACTTGCATACAGTTCTGCTGACCCTCTCAGCACTGTAAAAGCGTATATATGTAGAAGATATCGCGGAACTACTCAATTTTTTATCTGAAATGCATTTAACACTCGAAAATATCCTAAAAATCGCTGTACTAGATTAAAGACTAAAATTAATCAACAGTATGTTAACAACCTCCCTACTGAGCAGAGCAGCGACACCTCTAGTGACATTTAATAGAACAACAATCATGACAAATAGAAAATAAATTGGAATAATGCAAGCTCTACATTCAACCATCAAACAAAATGTATTGTCGTCGAAACTTCCTACCAAGAGAAGAGACCAAGTATTCTAATTCAGCCTGCGACTTGGACATACGAAGATCACAATGTTTTTATAAAAGAAGAAACCTCCTCCGATGTGTTATGTGTGTGATAGTGAACTTAACAGTGTGTAAGTGGAAATAATTCATCTACGACTTTTGATCTTGTACGTGCCATAGGACTGATCAACCAAACTTAATATTATCTTTGAAATTTGATAAGTACAGTTCAATGCTGTAACATGCCCCAAAAGAGGATGACATTTGTATAACATGAAAAGGGAACAGAATTTTGACAAGATGTTGATATGTCATATCAAGGGATGTTACACAATGCAGAACATGGCCTCAGTAGCTCAGAATCGGAAGAGATGTGGGGTGGATTTTTAAGGGATATTGTTAGTATACTCTTATTAGCTTAGAAATGAAAATAAAAATAGAAAAATCAAAATACGCATGTAAAATTAAAAAATAAAATATTGGGCTCCACTGGTTACCTTAAGGAAACCAAAAATTATACAAAAATAGAAATAATAAAGGAAAGAGAGATAGCTAAATCAAAATAAAACAAAAACATGGTCAAATAAAAAAATATACCATATACAAAATACTTATAGCGTAACTTACCTTATCTTAGTCTATACTATACTCAGCCAATTTTTTATTGTTCTTACGATACAAGAGAGAAGAAAAAGAGAAATAATAAGATTGTAATTAGCAAATTAAACATTATTTAGTAAAATAAAAAAAATGAATCTAAATTTGTGATCTCTTACGGTCTACAAAATATAGATCGTGATTACCAAAAGAAACAAAATAGAAAGTTTACAAAATATACCTTGTTTATCAGTCCAGATTTTCGTTGGTGATTGTTAAGTCCAAAGCGCGATTTCACTTCACAAAAGTCACTACATGATACAACAAAAGTACATCAGGTTACCCATAGTTCACAAAAAAATACTCCATATATCATCAAAAAACTTTTATAGAAAAATTCAGCATTGTCAAAATAAATTAGCACTTACTCGAACAAAAATATTTAAAATAAAGAATTTGTTAACTAGTTCATTAACGGAATCAAAAAATACTAGCAAACTTTAGGCTTTAACTGGGGTGTTGAACTAGTAGCCTCAAAAGGAAACTTCTTAACTTCTGCTTGCATGTAAAGAAATATGGTACCAATATTGGTACAAAAACATCTAATTCGCTTAAAAACAGCTGAACGCAGTGGACTGCATCTTGTTTAAGCCATACTGGCACAAAACACTAACTGAACACAAAAAATTCTGCAATAAAATTGCAAAAAAAACTTAACTGGAACTGCACTACTAATTTTGCCGGTAACCGCATATTGGCGGCCCGAGGCACCGGCAAGATCTTCTTGTCGATAGCTCTCACTCCTGAACTTGATGACCGCCTTACTGGAACTGACTTCACCGATCTCCTCAAAAACTAATCTCCACAATTCAACGCCCTCTCCAGAAATTATCCAATCTTCCTACCAACAACTCAACGACCAATTAACCGACTTGACACTCAATCAGTCAAATCTCAACCAATAATAAGTTGCAAATTATGCCTCGGGTTAAGCCCTCTAACGCATACCAAAACAGCTCGACCAATCACAAAAAAAAACAAACAAGCAGATGTCAACATTTCGTTCCACTTACTTTTCCCATCAAAAATGCTTACTTGGACGTATTCACAGCTAAGGCCCGTTCTCATGGAAAATGCTTAAGTCAGCTATAAGAACACTTGTTGGATTACATAAACACACTCAGAGCCTATGGAATTTATTTTATCAACGTTCTAGCTCCAACATAAATAAAACCCCGACTTTAAGATTACTTACCAAAAAATTATGACCAAAATTCCTTTGTCGGTTGTTGGATAAATTTAAAAAATAGAGATACGAACACGCATGAGAATCGAGGAAATAAGAATTTATCGATTCAATAGTGTGAGAAACAAACTACGTCATACCTACAAACTCCAAAGCGATAGATTTGCGAGATTCAACAATCTCTGAAAACAAATATGAATTCAACGATTATGACATATAGGGTGTACTATAAATGCAGTCTTAATACAAAAAAAATAAAGGGTGATATATCTATGACCATGGTATCGTTACAATGCTAATAACCCTTTGTGGTTGAAGCAAATTGCAAATAAAAGAAAATAATAAATTTCTCATCATATTATTTCTCTCATATTTAATGACTAAAACTGAATGTGTATCTTTTCATATCTTTTACTTTTTCATTTACAAATTTCCAACCCTTTCGATGAGTAAATATTTGCCTTATCGGCAGAGTTTATTTTTCTTATCTGCAACTACAAAGCAACATTTTCCTCTCTAGGAAAAGTCCTCAGAGATTTACATATACAAATTTTCTGCTTCCACCTGCTAGAAGTTTTGATTTTATAGCCACTTACTAAACATCAACATAAAGTGAAGTTGCCGAGAAGAGCAGCTTGTAGATGTTTCTACTGCGTTAGACAGGTAATCAGTCAGTCATAACTTCTAAATTACGGGTACGGTGGAAGGTTTGTTTGCACAATCTATCGACCTGATTGAAAATTTAGTTTGTTGGGTAGTTTTAGATTTTTTAAATTCGTAAATTGAGACTGATAAAAATAAGAAAACATCCAAACTTTAGAAAAACTAAACTTTGTACAATGTAATAGTAAAATTTAACTTAAGACATTACTTTCTGATATGTACCACGTATTATATAAAAGTTTAAGTTTTTTATATTTAATTAACACCAATAAGATTCTTAAGAACATTACAATCTGATCAGATAATACGATCAATAAGCAACTTATTTCTGGCCTAAATTACTATTAAAAACTTAAGACTAAGGACAAACTCGCTAGTACCCCTTAGGTTCGGTAAATTTATTGCACAAATATTAACCTCTAGCATCACTTGCACTGTGCTCTACTTTTCACTTAACTAACTCGAAGGGTTTCGTCCCCTTGAGTCTTCTAGGTAGATGCGTGTTGTCGAGGAGCTGAATGGCCTCAACATTGACGTGTTAATAACGTCGTTGTTCGTGACTTTTGGCAAATTTTTCGATGATCTTACTATCCTTACCTTAGCATTTTCCGATGAACAGTTTCCACTTCTAGGTCCCTACGGAGATCACTGTTCCTATAGTACCAAGCACCGTTAACAATGCCCCTTAGCAGTTTGTTTTGGGATCGCTGAATAATGTCTAAATTGCTGTTACTAGAGTGCAGACCAATAGCTGGATGCCATATTATGTCCATATAGGTTTTAGAACCTGTAAAGTAATAAGCGCTACCCAAACATGAATCTATAAGTCTGGTTAACTCACTTCTTTTAAATAAATCTATCACTCCTAATACCACTTCTTCTGTCATAAATATTCTCAAAATTTGTCTATCTCAAGATTACTTTGTTTTCAATAACAACTTTTACCAACAACCTGCTACCATCTAGCAATGGGTAATTGCTTATCCCCATTCTTAGCTGATGTTTTTATAGATCATTTAGAATCCAACTATATCACAAAAAATACTGAGATTTTACACTGGTTTCGTTATGTAGACGATTGTTTACTTCTTATCTCGGGCGATTCCAGTTTAGCACACAATTTACTTCATAAAATTAATCAAATCCATCCAAAAATCACTTTCACTGTGGAATTAGAAACTTATAACCCCATTAATTTCTTAGACCTTTCTATCACCAGACTAGATGACCATTTCAACTTTGGGATCTACCGTAAACCCACTCAGACAGATCATGTAATTCATTCATCATCATAGCATCCTCTTCCCACAAACTTTCTTCATTCCGTAGTTTTATCCACAGATTAAACTCTATTCCTCTTTCATCTACGGAATTTAACAAAGAATTAAACATCATTAAACAGATTGCTATAAACAATGTTTATGACCCAGATATGATCAATAAACTCCAACATAAAAGAGAGGTCAGATTACTTCAACAGTCCGCTTTTTCTTCTACTTCATCTACAATAACTCCGATTTATGCTTCATTACCTTTCCATAACCCCAATTTATCTGAAAGTGTTAAATATATTATTAGAAATTCCGGTGATAACATAAAAATTTCTTTTAAAGTTAATAACACCCTTAACAAGAGTTTGACCAATACTAAGGATCCAATCCACTACATGAACCGTAGTGGTGTATATAAACTCTCTTGCTCATATTGTGATGCTACCTACATCGGTAGAACTTGCAGATCTCTTACCACCAGGTCCCTAGAACATAGTAAGAGAAATACTACTTCCTCTTTTTCACATCACCTTAAAGTCAATAAACATGAACTTAAGATTCCTGAGGGTGTCCAGTTGTTGCACAATATACAGCAGAAAAACACACTCCGATTGAACTTGTATGAATATTTGGAGATTATCTGAAACTTGAGGTCCAGTCCCAATTGTGTGAATAGACAAACCTCCCTTAAGCGTAATTTTACTCCCATTCACCGTCAGCTATTTTCCTAAATTCCTTCTTTTTCAATTTATATTTTATACATACTTACTTTCCTTACTTTACCCATAAACCTGTAACTTAATCTTCCATTTCATACTTCACTCCCTTCTATTTGAAAAAATCCCTTACACACTAATCAGTCTTACTCTACAAACCCCCTGTAACATCCACATAACTAACTCACCCTTTGCCCCTTTTCTTACCCTACTTTTCCTTTATAAATCATTGACCTTATTTATTTGCATGATCGTCACTTGGGTCTTCAATTTATTATTTGTTCTTGTCCAAATTGTTTCACTTCTCTAGTAATTTAATTCTTTTTATACAGGTCTTCTTTTTTTTTCACTTCCTAGCCATCCAACCTTCCATGCCTTCCAGACATCCGACTTTCTAGCGACTCCAATATTGCTAACTTTACAACTTTATTCTTGTTTGACTACTTTTAACTTTTACTTATTTTCTAAATACAGTTTGCGTTTTGTGCATACGGCTGACACACTTCTTTTAATCTTTCGTTCATGTATATATTTTAGCAACTTCGATTAATTTCAAAAATTCAAATAATTCCATTTTCTTTTCTATGCAAAATTTTACAATACGTTCCTATATGTTTGACTATAACTAACAAATTTTCACATTCCGTTAATTATATTTTTTCACCTCACAATCTCATATAAGTTATCAATTTTCACCAATTTTTTCAAATAGTTATATTCATACAGAACCAATATCCTACTAGAATCCCCTCCGTGGCTCAGTGGTAAGAGCGCCTGCCTTTGGATCGAAAAAATCCGAAAGGTTGTGGGTTCGAATCTCACCAGGGTCAGAAATTTTTCATTTATTATAAATTAATAAATGAATATAGTTTCTGTCCTTGTGGGATCGGTACTCACCGGAGGGACCGCAGACGTTCGGATACAATTAGCGTCTCTTTGCAAAGACAATGACGTCGACTTTGCAAAGTAACAAGACACTTACTCAACACACACACTACACATGACACTAGGTAACTAACTGTTCAAAATTACCGTACCTACCATGCCAATGGCCATTAGTTGTCGAGGCATTAGCTAAATAAAAAAAAATATCCTACTAGACTTATAAAACCAATATTACAGTTTAACAAATTTATCTGGCTTTTCATAGATTGTCATTTGTTTCGAGCTTCTGTCATATGTTGTATATCTGTGTATAATATTAATATGCACGGAGTATACGACATTTGACAGAAGCTCGAAACAAATGACTGTGAATTAAAAAGCCCTATTCAACTACTCTTTTAATTCAAAGTTCTAACTCTCACCCCTAAGGTTATATACGTAAAAATTTTTACTTACTTATAATCACGAATTCAATCTTACATTTTGTTTTCATTACCATAGTACAGTAATTTCGATCAAATTTAATTTTATAGTAATTTTTGTAATATTTAAAAAAGTACATTTAAATTCTAACATTAAAAATTAAAATTTCAACACAGACAAAACTTAAATTTCTGTAATCACATTGGATCCTGACCTTGGTTAATACATTAAAAATTGCCCTTTCCTGGATGTCAATGTCACTGACATAATATTTGAAGTATTTCTACTTCCTTAAATCATTGACAGACTAAACGTTGTTCAATGAAGACCTAATCACTTAAAAAAATCTCTTAATGTGATACAGTAGAGCATTATGTTGCTGGTAGTAATCCATTGGCATCCAATCTAGGCCCAATTCTTTTGCAAATTTTAATATGTAGTTGGAATATACATCTTAACCAGTGTTTGGCATTGTGGCTATTTCGCAAGGACAGGGAGTAAGTAATCTTAACCACACTTTTCAATTTTTAAAATTCAAAATTTTACCCTTTTCAATTTTATTAAGTGGGATTACTTACTTTTAGGTTCACTGATGATGGACTGATAAGTCCGAAAACGTTCTGAACGTAATCCTTTTGGATTTTTAAAATGTTTTAAATTTTTATTAAATATACCAACTACACCAGGGAATCTTACTTCACGTTAAATTTTATTTAATAAGCATTATTTTACATATATGTAATGTTGATAATTTGCTTTTATTTTTCGTATTTTTTCTAAAAATAAATAAAGACTGCTACATTTATTAAAAAAAAATTAAAGAAATTTTAAAAATCAATTTTTTCGACCCGGGAAGACATTAAATTAGGTTCTTTTGATCACTGGAAACAAAAAATTAGTAACTCCGATTTAAAATGACAATAACCAGACAAAAATAAAACGACAGAATCCTTCCCGTTTAAAGCTGATCTCGATTATATTCCACGCCCTATAAAAAAACAGACGATTCCTCGTTTTTACTCATAAATAAATCTTGGTGTCAGCCATTGAAAAGAGGCCACAAGCTCGGGTGACGCCAAGCGACCGTTTTGTAACAACTTGATGTTTTTCTCCAGCTTCAGGCCAGGTTTCGTATCATCCACATGGTTTTCGTATTTTACCTTTTCGCAAATAACAGGGTGTACGATGCAAAGCTGACTCAAGTTGTGTCTTGTGTAAACCGAATATTTAATCGTATTTATGTATATTTATTCTCAAACAATACTTAATAAAATTTTAGGACGTTTTTCTGCTTTATTAGGATACTTGCAAAATATATGTTTGAAATTAACTATAAACTATAAAATAAATTTTACAAAAAATATCTGATTTCCTTTACAAACTGAAATTATTTAGCCTATTATAATCCTTCAACAAAAATATACATATAATCAACAAAAATATACATTCCAAAATACAAGAGGACACAGATCCGTTATTGATTATATATTGACAAACAGAAACATCCACCACTCTCAAGTACTAGACATACGATGTTTAAGTGCAGCTAATATTGGAAGCGATCACAACCTAGTACTTGGAAAAATCAGAATAGAGCTACAAAGAAACAGGAAAGAAGACCCTGTTGAATGTGAGACAAGAATAAAAGTAGAAGAGCTACGAGACTTGTCAACACGAGATCTATACCAGAGAAGATTGCAAAAAGTACTGAATGAAAACTACATTACACCGGATGAAGACATAGAAGAAAGTTGGAGGAAGATCAGAGATAATATCAAAATGGCAGCAACGGAAGCACTTGGAGAACGTAAGATAAGTAAACATATACGAAAGAAAAGGAGAACTCCATGGTTCTGTGAAGAAATAAAAATAAAATGCCAAGAAAAAAAGAAAATCTACCTAGAATATAAGTCCACAAGAACGAGACAAACATATCAAGAATATAAAAGAGTACGAAATGAATTAAACTCAATAGTAAGAAGGAAGAAAACAAAACATTGGGAAGCATTTTCAAAAGAGATGGAGCACGACTTTTATGGGATGCAAAGGGAAATGTGGAAAATGATAAGAGGTCAAAGAGCAGAGATGAAGGAATTGATAGAAGTAAAACATATTGATACAAATACATGGACAACTTACCTAAAAAACCTTTATCAAACAGCTAATCACAAAGAACTGGAAACACCACGATTAGAATCGGATGAGAAAACAGAAATTAAAGAGGAAGATATAAAGAACGCCTTAAGGAAGATGAAAAATCGAAAAGCTCCTGGGAAAGATGGAATAGCTAATGAACTTTTAAAGTACGGAGGAGATAGACTTCACAAAGAACTGAATATCCTTATAAGTAAAATAATAAATACAGGAAGAATTCCAGAAGAATGGAGAACCACTCAAATGATAGCGTTATTTAAGAAAGGTGATAGGGCAGACCCCAGTAACTATAGAGGGATAAATTTACTGAGCACTATACTGAAACTCACAACAAAAATACTTATGGAGAAAATAATGACGTGCATAAATATATCGGATGAACAACAAGGATCTAGAAGTGGAAGATCATGTAACGATGCAGGTTTTGTGGTAAGGCAAATAGCGGAGAAATCATTAGAATATAACAAACCAGCATTTTTCTGTTTCATAGACCTAGAGAAAGCGTTTGATAGAATCCAATTAAAAGATGTGATACACCTTCTATATGAGAAAAATTTACCACTGGATATCATAAAACTGATAGAAAACATATATGTAAGAAATAAAATAGAGATGAAAGTCAATGGAATAATAACAGAACCCATAGAAACAAACACAGGAATCCGGCAAGGAGATTCACTAAGCCCTCTACTGTTTAACATAATATTGGATGCAATAATAAAACAAGTGAAGAAAAAAAGAGGGTACAAAATGGGCAATAGAGAGATAAAAATACTCTGTTACGCTGATGACACCGTGTTAGTAGCAGAGTGCGAAGACGACCTACAAAGATTATTGCACGAGTTCAACATTAACGCAAAAGAAATGAATATGAAAATATCAGTCCAAAAAACAAAAAGCTTAGTAATTGCCAAAGAACCAATAAGATGCAAATTGGAATTAGACAATCAAATTATACAACAAGTAATGACTTTCAAATATCTGGGAACTAATCTATCAGCCGACAACAATATCGAAGAAGAGGTAAAAGACCAAATAATTAAAGCCAGTAGAACGGCCGGATGCCTAAACGACACAATTTGGAAAAACAAACACCTAGGATTGGAAACAAACGCCCGAATATATAAGTCAGTTATTAGGCCAGGTATGACTTACACGGCCGAAACAAGACCAGATACAAGCAAAACACGAAGACATCTGGAAACCAACGAAATGAAGATCTTAAGAAGGATTGCTGGAAAAGGACTACAGGATAGGGTAAGAAGTGAGGAAATCAGACGCATATGTGGAGTAGACAATATAAATACCTGGGTAGAGAACAGAAAAGAAGAGTGAAATGAGCACATAAGCAGGATGTCTGAATCAAGGATAGTAAGAATAGCCAGGGACAAGTCACCGTTAGGCAGGAGAAGTATAGGACGCCCAAGGAAAAGATGGAATGACAACTTAGGGGCAGAATGAAAGGCACCGTTGAAGAAAAACAGGCAGTACTGCCTATATAAAAGAAGAAGAAGAAGAAGATAATCCTGCAAAAGATCCTTTATGTATGTAATTTATTGTCAATAAACCTAAAAAAACCTTGTCGTATTATGAGGCAACCTTATTTATGAGTCATGAAGTAAAAGTCCTATTAAAAGTCGTACATAATCGAATCTATAGAAAGTACGAAACAATTATCGGAGACGATCAGTTTGGATTCAGAGCCCGTATAGGAACGAGAGAAGCCCTCTTCAATTTACTAGTTCTCGATCAAAAATGATACGACCAACAGAAAGATATTAGTATGCTCTGTATTTTCTCTCTGTTATGAAATTGATCAGCATGTCATTAATTTGATTAATTAACTTATTATTTTAATAGCTACTTATGAAAACAAACCAAAATTTAATAAAACTTTCCAATAAATAAAAATATTCTCAGAGCTGATTGATTTTAATGTATTTCCTTTAGTTTGTGGCTTCTAGTATTTCTCGTTGCTTACTTCATCCAGGGCAAAACGGGGAAAATAAATACACTCGATCACATAAATTGTATAACTATTATTTATTTTTATACTATTCGCGGTGTGCAAGTACTTGGAAGGGATACGAGAAACGATCGTGCGCGAATAGCAGAGAAATATTGCAACTTTCTTAAATAATACATATTGTCAATTGAAATTGTTAAATTGACGTACATTTCATACCTACTGTCATTGAAGAAGAAAAATTTTATATTGCTCCACAATATTTATATGGTATGCAATTATTATATAAAGGTAAATTTAATTAATTGAATTTTGCTTGCAGTGCTGCATTTTAATAACTAATTTTATTTACTACATACAATTGTTTACTTTTTAATAGCATAACCTGAATCTTACTTTATCTTCTTACTATTTTTTTGGACTATGGCCTTGAAAATTATCCAGTAACCAGGACTAATATAATTGGACAATATAATTAAAAGTGCAAAGAAAGTTGCTGAGCGTAGAAACCAGGTGTCGCTTTGCCGAACTTGCACGGTCCCAATACCATAAATATAAAATTCAAAATGTATGCTAAATTTTATTCTGCTGTAAAAATTTCTTATCTAATAAAAAAAACTTTAATTCTATTACTTCCCTTTTTCGAACAAAAATTCATTCAAATGATTCGGTAGACTCTCCTTATTATTAAAAAAAAAACAAAATTTAATGTTTACTTTTTAAATAGATCACTTAGATCTTCTATGAATTTATGAACGAATAAATTATGCTGTAAAACTCTTAAGTTGACAAAAAAACAAATATGGTATGTAATATAAAACAACTCTCTCTTTTCACAAATAATCTGACAAACCTTATCTATCTTCTTTACTTCTTCTCTTGGATTGTATTGTCTTCGGTTCTCCCATAACGTGCTCCTCTGCTACTGTCCTTCAAACTGTTTCACAAACAAAAACAGCACTCGCTCGTATTCTCTCCTCAATTAAATCTCTGACTCGATACAAACCATATTAATCTTTATAATTCCAAGATTTCTTCCCTCAGCTCGATATCTCGTGCAAGTTGATATAAACCGGCTACTAGTTCCAGACAGAAACTGTAATCTATTCGGACACAAGGAGTTTGTACTTCTGGACTTGATCACGATTTCGTCTCAAACACGGTCTGCTTCCACGGCCACCAAATTAACCACTTTACACAAAAATACTACTTTCGAACTGGACTGGTTGCTTCCGATCTTAATTAAACAGTGAATTCTTTTTCCCTCATCAATCCGAAACTTAACCACTCTATTCTTCCTCCAGCGGTCTCCTCGCCAATCACAAGCATTCTCCATTATTCATGTCCCTACTGTTTTTCTTAAGAACAAATAGTATTGCATACAAATTTTATGTCTTGTCAATGTCCAGGAGATATTATAATTAAATTTTACTTACATTCTAAAAAAAACCTCTTTCCTAAACAATTTTCTCAGCAAAAGTGTAGCTTATAAAAAATCTAAAAACATGGCGTACCAGTAAAGTCTGTAAACCGAGTAAAAGCAAAGTTGTAGCTCATACAAAATACGTTCTCTTATTCGTCTAATTCCAAATCAAATATTTCAACGTGAATTCACCGAAAAATTAAGCACTCTTCGGGAAAAATCCAGTTACACTTTTTTATCAAACCGGTCAAACTTTCAGATCATATAAAGAATATACATAAATTTAAAGTAAATGATAAAGCGGTAACGATTAGTTTTATTTAGGGTGCTAAAAAGAGGGAGATTTTCAAGATTTTTTTACCAAAAGAAAGGGCCATCTTATTTTTCAGCGCAACTCTATTATTTTTGATGCTAGAAACTACTGTAAAAAATAGAATTTAAAATAAAACTTTTTTGAACAACTTAAAAAATGTTAATCAGTTTTTCTCGAAAATTGCTTAATTTTTCGGTGAGTTTACTTTCGAATATTCGATTTGGACTTAGACGAATAAGAACGTATTTTTCATGAGCTGCAACTTTGCTCTTACTCGGTTTATAGACTTTACTGATACACCATTTTTTCAGGTCTTTTATAAGCTACACTTTTTCTAATAAAATTTTTTTCGATGAAATATTTTTTATTTAGATATTTGCGGAAAACCGTGTGAAAACGTAGCTTTTTTGTCGAAAAATAAACATTTTCAATCGCAAATATTTCGAAAAGTAATAACTTACATAAAAAACTCTATAAAACGAAAGTTGCTCATAATCAGTTTATTTATTCATTTTCGGGCTCATTTTGAACGTATGTTTTTCATCACCAAGAAGGGGTGACTGTCACCCCCAAGTAAAAGCAACTAACGGCACAAATTCAACTTTGGAGTGGAGGGTAAGTAGAAGCTAAATCCAAATTTTCAGGCAATTCGGAGTTGCCCCTGGAAATTACGCTCCAAAACGGCCACTTAGTGGGTTATTAATACAGAATATAACTCCCTAGCTATATTTGAATATTTTATTAGAAAGCGGCAAGTACAAGGTCTTATGGATATCCGTAAACTCTATCGATTTTTTCTCTTATGTTTTTGTTTATTTGTGTTTATTATATATTTTTATTTTTAATGTTGTTCTGAAGCTATTTTCTTGCGGCATTTTTATAATCAAGTATATTCAAATGGGAAATAAGCCACAATTTTACCTAAAAATGATTTTATTAACGTTTCGACGCCCAAGTCGGGTGTCGTTGTCAAAATACA
Source organism: Diabrotica virgifera virgifera (assembly GCF_917563875.1). Classification (NCBI taxonomy): domain Eukaryota; kingdom Metazoa; phylum Arthropoda; class Insecta; order Coleoptera; family Chrysomelidae; genus Diabrotica; species Diabrotica virgifera. The sequence continues at coordinate 71,552,698 of NC_065443.1, forward strand.
AAATAATACTAAATAAACAAAAATGTTGTTGCTTAGTAAAAAAATCTTCTAATAATTTATTTAATCTGACTCATTTATATCGGCAATTCAGACACGTATTATATATTTTAAAGTAGACGACTTTAAAATGATATTGTCAATATTGATGAGTTGCGTTCCTGGGACGACTTCACTAAAAGATAGTTCATTCTATTACATGAAATCAATCCCAACTCAAGAATATCCGCCACAAAAAAATCATAGCATGTGATCTGTCTTTAAAAAGACAATCAAATGCAACGGTGGCACTGAAATTCTCGCGTTAGAGATTCCATAGTAAATCACGAGGGAAAAACCAGGAAAAACCTCGTGATACTATCCCGACATGGTAAGTATTTGGGTTTACATTTAGTTTACTCTCAAAACTAATACCAAATTCTGACTTGATATTTTAAATTTTAAATAATACTAAAATACTAAATATGTACTAACTCGATATGTTACTGATTTACTAATTGTGGTATTTTGTTTCTATTGACTTCCTCCTTTAATATGGGTAACCACACCCTACTGCATTCTACCGAGGAATTTGCGACACAATTGGTTTCATTTAGCATAATTAGAGCCGCTTCTTTGATTTTTCTCTTTTTACTATCTGCTTCTTTTAGGACTATACTTGAATCTCTCCACTGAACTCTATGTTCATTATCCCATGCGTGTTGACATATTTGAGATCTATCAAATTCTCTATTTTTTATATAAGACTGATGTTCATTTACTCTAACGTCTAATGGTCTTGACGTTTCACCTATATAAAATTGTTCGCATTCACAAGGTATTTTATAAATACAATTCTTTGTTCTTTCTTGTTCACTGTTAGGTTTAGTTTTAGATAGAATAGATCTCAATGTGTTTGTTGTTTTGAATGTTGTTGATATGTTGAATTTATTTCCTATTGTTTTAAGTTTCTCGGATAGTCCTTTTACATATGGTATTGATATTTTCCTCGTATTATTTCTTGTGAATGTTGTAGGATCCCGTTCTAAGTTGTTCTGTTCCATTCGATCCAATCTTGACAATTCCTTATTTATAAACGATATGGGATAATCATTTTTTAATAAAACAGATGTTAACAATTGTTTTTCTTCTAAAAATGAATTTTCGTTAGAACAAGTAATTTTGGCTCTATCATATAAGGATTTAATGATTCCCTTTTTAACGTTGATGTTATGATTTGATGTGTAATTGAGATATCTGTTGGTGTGTGTTGGTTTTCTATACACTTGAGTCTCATATCCAGTATCCTTCTTTGAGACCAAAATATCGAGGAAAGGTAGGGTGTTATTATATTCCTTTTCCATTGTAAACTTTATTGTCTCTTCTTGATCGTTTATAATATTCAGGAACGTATCCAACAATTATAATATCGAGTTAGTACATATTTAGTATTTTAGTATTATTTAAAATTTAAAATATCAAGTCAGAATTTGGTATTAGTTTTGAGAGTAAACTAAAAGTAAACCCAAATACTTACGATGTCGGGATAGTATCACGAGGTTTTTCCTGGTTTTCCCTCGTGATTTACTATGGAATCTCTAACGCGAGAATTTCAGTGCCACCGTTGCATTTGATTGTCTTTTTAAAGACAGATCACATGCTATGATTTTTTTGTGGCGGATATTCTTGAGTTGGGATTGATTTCATGTAATCGAATGAACTATCTTTTAGTAAAGTCGTCCCAGGAACGCAACTCATCAATATTGGCAATATCATTTTAAAGTCGTCTACTTTAAAATGTATAATACGTGTCTGAATTGCCGATAAATGAGTCAGATTAAATAAATTATTAGAAGATTTTTTTACTAAGCAACAACATTTTTGTTTATTTAGTATTATTTTGTATTTTGACAACGACACCCGACTTGGGCGTCGAAACGTTAATAAAATCATTTTTAGGTAAAATTGTGGCTTATTTCCCATTTTATTATACTTGATTATTTTTATTTTCGTTTAATATTAGCAAATGAACATTAAATAATAAATATATCTTTTTTCCAAACAGTACTTAACTTTTGTTTGCCGCATTGCTTATGTTATTGCGTATTCGAGTATCGTTACCACAACACTATCATTACTACAGCGATAGAATTTGAAACTTCCTGAACATATTCACCTTGTTTCCCAAAACCACCCTGACATAAGCGCATCCCTAAGGCACGGTTCTAGCAAATCATCGAAAAATGATACACTTTGATCCATAAAGGTAAATTTATCGATGTGCATGCATACCTATATATCGAGGTACGTGACATAGATAAAATGATGAGATAAGCGATGAAATGTTAAAGTTTTATGTCAATGTATATCCGGTTAGGATGTATAATATTTTCCAGAAATGACTTTTGACTTTATAAAATGGTTGTTTGTACCTTTTATTATTTATTACTAAAATGTGTAAATCTGCAACTAAAATGGTATTTTGTTTACATTGGTGTTTGATACAGTTTTTAAAGAGTTATTAATATTAAATTGTGTTTGTGTTTACTATGGAAAATAAAATATAATAAACCAAGAAGGATCTGTTTTTAGATGGATGTGAGAGGTGACATTCGGATTTTTGCGGATAAATTTAGGTGATAATTTCGTTAATAATAATTGACTTATGCTCCTTCTCAAATATGCCCGGAACATTAATAAAAACAATAAAATATTTAATAATTTCAAAAAATTTCGTTTTTTTTTCTATTTCCTTTGCTTATAACTAGAGAGCGGAATATATGCAAAGTGCATATAGATGCATATATTGCATATTTTCAGACAACAAACACAACATTGCATATTTAAGCTAAACACGATTTATTTTGCATATTTTAAAAATAAATTATATAAAAGTTTAAAATTTTCCTCTCTTAGTTGGAATTTTATAACTTCGATATGAACGAGCTCGTTATTTATCTATCTATCGCTCATCTGGACTTTCCCATTACTACCTGAATTTAACAATTATGGGTGTTCCCAGAAAAATATTATTTTATTAGCGTAGCAAGTCGTAGGTACCTACCTGATTTTAAGGGTCTAATAATTATTTTGTCAGTTTCCGGCCAACATTTGTTTAAAGTAAACATTGTATCGTATTTAGTGTTTTTGAAGTGATTGGTATATATTAAATTTAAATATGTCTATCATTCAAAAAAGTGCTTGATAAAGTGTTTTCCCGAGTTAAAGCTACGTGGAGACAAAGTATTTTGCAAGGCCTGTTCCAAAATCGTAAGTTACATTCATTTTCACATTTCATTTTTTAAATGAGGATCTGACACACAAAACCATCATGTCCCACAAAATAAATTTTTCTGGAAAGAGTGTTTTTATTCGACAAATTCGCTTTTACTTCTATAAAGACGGACATAGAGAGAAGCATCAAAATACAAAAATCCATCAAATTGTAGACAATTCCGCTTTTGTTCTTCAGCCTAAGTAACGTACTTTGTTCTTTAAGTAACGTACAAATTGCTAAAGAACTTATGTTCATAAAAGTTAATTTTAGTTTTTTACCAGATCTAATAAAGTCATTAGAACAAAGGAATTTACAATTAAGTGATTCGGTTAATCTTGTTAACACTTTTTCTGCTCATTGTTAAAAAATTCCCGGAAATACAGGGATTACAATTAGAAATAAATTAAAAAATGTTTTAGAAAAAAATGAGGGCTTCGATTGATTGAGGAAAGTTGTACGTATTTTTGAAGGCAACTTTTCTGAAGATCTTACGACTATTGTTTTATTTTTGAGTATTTTTAATATGCATTTGCATATTTAGACAAATTTAGAAAAAATACCTGCATATTTTTAGTAAAAGTAATGCATATATATGCGCATATTTTGGTAATGTTGTGTTGCATATATTCCGCTCTCTACTTATAACTTTAAAACTATTCATTTTAAAACAAAGCCGTATAGGGATAAAACAAAGATAATTATACTTTCTATCACATACGATTGGTAAAAAATGTCTTAATTTATCACCGTTGCTGGAAAATAGCAATAAATATAAAATAAGGGGGCAAAACAAGCCTGTCTTTATTCAATGTTTTTCCATCACTTAGGTTACACTTGGAACCTTCCTAATTCGCTTAGAAAATTTCTGTAATATCTTAAAACCTTAGGTGATTCTAAGCAAAAAATGTTCTTACAAGTTTCTTCGTATGATGCATAGTTTTCGAGATAAACGCGGTGGAACTTTCAAAAAATTGAAAAATTGCAATTTTTGAACGCGAATAACTTTTGAATAAAAAATAAAATAGCAATTCTGTGGACAGCATTTGAAAGTTTAAGTCAAATTATACCGGTTTTGATTGTTTGCGTTGCTAAAAATTAATTTTTTTATTATTAAACAAAGCTTTTTGTTTATAAGCCAAGAAATTGTTTATAATTTTAAAACATTGCTGAGGCCCCTTAAATAATCCAATTTTATTCCTGTAAAGTGTATTAGATAGGTAGAGCACCTCTTTATATGTAAAAAAATCTAGCCAACTTCTAAATGGTCTACTTTTTGTTCATAAAGATTTTAAAAAATTTGAACTTTTTTAAAAACATTTAGATTGCAAATTTATTATGCACAATCTATTAGGTCGATGTTAATGAAATTTGGTAGACCGTTTAAGTAAGTTATAAGAATTTTCTAAGCGAATTACTAAGGTTCTAAGTGCCACCAAAGTGGTTAAGAATCATTGAATAACAACAGGCATATTTTGCCCTCTTATCTTGTATTTATTGCTATATTGCAGAAAAGGTAATACCTTAAGAAATTTTTGACCAGTCGTATGTCATACAAAATTCAATTATCTTTTTTTTATTTTTGACGACTTTGTTCCAAAATCAATCGTTTTAAAGTTATAAGCAAAGAAAACCGAAAAAAAAATCGATGTTTTTCGAAATTATTAAATATTTTAATTTGTTTATTAATGTTCCGGGCATATTTGAGTAGGAGCATAAGTCAATTATTATTACTGAAAGTGTCACCTAAGTTTATCTGCCAAAATCCAAATGCCACCTCTCACATCCAAAAATAGAGGTTTTTTACAGGTTAGTCCTGGTCTATAAGTAGTATTGTTTAGTACTTTAGTACTAGTTTTGAAGAAAAGGAAAATGTAACTTTTGGTATATTTTGGCAGATACACATTACAGCTGTACTCTTCGGTCATTTTAAAAAAACTGTCTTAACAAAAACACTCAAAATATTATGAAATATATAGTTCACAGCAACTATCTAAAGATTTATAAAATTGAAATATACCATAAAATGATTACAAGTAAAGGAATATCAAACGTAATGAATTAATGGCGCGGACTTTGAACGTGTTTAACTTTCTGACGTCACGACTAATGAGTGTGCATATTGGACTGGCTGATATATTTTGAATTGTTTCTCGATTTTAAACATTTTTAGGGGCCAGACAAAAGATAAACACAACTTTTTTTCTTTGATATATATTTTAAATTATGATCTGTTGTGATTTATAGCATTTTTTTCGAATTTAAAATGTTATGAAAGTTCCCTATTCACTCTCTGCGTTTTCATCTATTCTGCTACTCTCTTTTTTACTTATTCTTTAAGCTTTGTTCTTTCATATATGACTTTTTTTATTGACCTTATTTATTTTTGTGATGCTGAATATTTTTTGACTTTGAATTTCTTGATCAATTCAGCCACGATAGAGAATAATGTTATCTTACTTCTTAACACATTTAAGGGAACTCATTCAATTCACATTAAGTAGTTTTCCTGTTATTTTTTTTTTAATTCCTACGTAAGTTTTTTTGTTTTATAGTTTACTCAGGATAAGTATAAGAGAAAAGTTTGATTTTCTGGGGAATGTACTTGGTCTTGCGCCAGAGTTTGCACCCAATACTTAACTACATCATCATTATTTTTGCATTCAAAAAGGCAAGAATTATTAATAAAATCACCCTAACGACTGCAATCGTAACGTTCTGATTCAGATAGATATAATCTATCTATAGGGATATGTCTTGACAGTTGCATAATCAAAGAGACATCTAACAAACACTGAATAGATTTTTATATTGTGGTAAGTTCTGAGGGCAAACGGATCAGTAGGTAAAATCGGATGAATTTTGGTATAGAAATTGTTGCTTCGTTTGCAAGAAGCGTATCACTCAATGGCCCAATTTTGTTTTAGACTTTTTTTGCGTCTCTAGCTGTGGAGCATCGTTTATCTAACCTGAACATTAAGGATTCTTGCTAGTCTGGTATATATACAGCACAACCGATTACCAGACTTTATTTTGAGCCAACCGTGAAAATCATGCATAAATTATCAAGCTTGTCTATCTGATAGACTGGATATTGACTTTAGGATATATTGAAATAGGAGATATTGAAATTCGATTGAAAGAAAGATTGAAAGAAAGTTAATTCACCTGGATAATTTAAGTGCTGAGAAACGTTAAGATATGAAGGGTCGGAGGGAAAAAGAATGAATGTAAATTTTTGATCATTTTGAGATTTTTGCGCAATATGTTAGCTTAGAAAAATACTATCAACCTGCGAATAGCCAAGGGGAAATATCGATGAGAATTGCTTTAAAACATGTCAGAGGATTGGATGCAAGGGGAGACAATGATCAATATGTAACTTTGTTTTTCATTTTACCGAAAATGCTTCCAGACAGACATTCATCGTTCTTCCACCTGACCCTTCATATGTAGTGTAGGAAACAAAGGTTGAAGAACCTTGCAAAATGGACACAAGTCCGGTTTTATTTTTTTTCTGGTATATCAAAGGGTGCTTATTATAAGACTAACTTTTTCTGAAAAAATTTCGCCCCGGAACCCCCCTTTTCACCCCTTTAAATGGGGTAATTTGTGGATTTTGCGGAACGTAGCCCTTTCTGTACCTTTTAAAAAAATTTCTTTTATAGAAATATGAGGAGGACTATATTTTCTACGATTTATTTCGCGACAGCATCTGTCTATCATCCACCGTTTAGCGGGGGTGGCGCCCCAAAGTTGACAAGTTTTTAAAAAAAAAGTTTTAAAAAAAATTATTTTTCCCTAACTGTAACGGAAATTAAGAATAAATCTTGCAGAAATTATTCACAAATAATTGACTGATTTTTTGGTATAGGTTTCACTTAAGGGTAGTTGCCCTTTTTTTAATTACAGGGTTTTACATTTTAAAAAACCCCTTTTTATACCATCTGAACCGTTTATGCTAGAGTAAAAAGACTTTTAGTAATTACCCATGTACTGGTGCTATTTACAAATTTGTATAATGCACCCCCATTTTTTCCCCGGAACCACCCCAAAAAAAGAAGAATTAATAAATAAAGTTATTTTCTTGGAATCCTTCACACACAATGCCCTTTATTAATATGCTTCATATATCATTTTGTGCACGTTATTATTACCCATGCACGGACACCAAAAGAGATTTCCTCCCTGTAGCCAAAAATAAATAAAATGGGGAGTTCAAATTTTTTTTTTGTTTTTTACTTTTTGATCTATATGGGCATATGTTTCATCAATAGTGCTTTTCAAAAATATATATGGTTATTACAACATCCCAGTAGTAGTTGAGACACGATCGAAGCAACATCGAATCTCTTTAATAACCGAATCAACGTATTAATATTTGATATTTGTTGTGATTTCTTTTTACTAGTCTAAAAAGTGATTTGCAATTAGTGCTTTGGAACAGGTATATTAGAATTTTTAATTGCTTGCTAATTACAAGAATTCATAAAGTAAGGTAACACATTCCAGTCTATTTTTTTTCTTGTTGTTTTTTAAAGTATTTGGAGGAACATAAGCGTATTGTTAACTGTATTTTCGGAAATATGCCGTCAAATTTAATATGTTCTTGCTGCAGCAAATCATACAAACCAAATTTAATGTTAAAATGCTCTGTGTGTACTAAAGTATTTAGACATACCTGTGTTAACATTAGTGCAAATGAGCTTGAACTGATTAATGATGAAGAGAAGGGATGTGACTGGTCTTGCATAAATTGTAGACAAATTGGTAATCAGATTAAGGACTTAAAATCATTAATTCTCTCACTTCAGGCTGAAATACAAGCCCTAAAAAATGATAACCAGATTTTGAAATCTTCTTCGAACCCACTAGAAATGGAAGAAATAATACAAGAAATCAACGAACGAAATAAAAGAAAACGAAATGTTATTTTCTTTGGTGTGCCGGAACAGGATCAACAACTATCTGAGGATCATCGTAAGATTAGCGATAAGTCTGAAGTTCAAAAAATAATCTCAAGCGTAAGTCCTAATGTGAATACTGGCAACATTAAGCTCTTCAGACTTGGGCAAGTTAACCAAGGGCGAATTCGACCAACTAAGGTCATATTGGATGATGAAAATGATGTATTTGCTTTAATACGGCAAGCTAAATTTCTAAGAAATGGCAACTACAAAAATGTGTCAATGTCATTTGATCGAACTAGAAATCAAATTAATTATTACAACAATGTAAAGGTTGAACTAAACAACATGAATGCGAGTGGAAATGGATCTTTCAAAATCAAGTATATGAATGGTATACCCAAGGTAGTGCCTTTAAACCAATAGAGCCCGACAGTGTTGTAGGATGTGAACTTATATGTTATTACCAAAATGTACGTGGTCTTAACTCTAAAGTTTCAGAGTTTTATACTAGTGTAAGTGAGGGTGAATATGACATTATTGCTTTAAGTGAGACCTGGTTGAACAAGGATGTGTCCAGTCTAGAGTTGTTTCCTGATCAATACGATGTGTATAGAAAGGATCGAAAATTTGATGTTGTAGATAAAACCACTGGGGGAGGCGTCTTATTAGCGCTGAAGACGGAGATTAAATCGTCTGTTATCGATGTATCCACATACGATCTACAGTTTCCCCTAATCGATATGTTAGCTGTAAAATGTTGTGTTGGTTATAGAAAATTTTATGTTTTAGTTCTTTATATTATTGATAAGTTAAGTTCTGAAGACTTCGAATACTTTTTTGAATGTTTAGAACAACTGGATATATTTAATGAAACCATTGTTATATTAGGTGACTTCAATGTACCCAGGTTTGTAGATCAAAGCAGATTAGATAAAAAAACATCAACTGTATTAGATTTTTTAAGTTTATTTAATTTAGTTCAATACAATGATGTGCCTAATAACTTAGGTCGTTTGTTGGATTTAGTAATGTCATCAGAGAAATGTGATATTATTCATGATAATTCTTCACTGGTTAAAGAAGATGGTCATCATCCTGCACTTATGATAAGGATTAATAATTTGGGAAAAAAGGAAATTAGGTTTTTACCAAATTCTAATTCGAAAATGTATAATTTTCGGAAAGCAAATTTCACTTCTCTGTATTCTGAACTATTACAAACTAATTGGGACTTTTTAGATAATTACGATGATGTAAATATAGCATTAAAGCAATTTTATAATATATTGTATACAATAGTTGATAGATATGTTCCGGTATACAAAAAATTATAAACATAAGTATCCAAATTGGTATCACTCAGATATTATTAAAAATATTAAACTCAAAGCCAAAAACCGTCAAAAGTATAGAAAAACAGGAAACGAAATATATCACATAGAATTTAAAAGATTGCGCAAAGTTATTAAACAGCAAATTAAAACTGCATATAACAATTACATTGAAAACATTCAAGACAGTATTACCATTGAAACAAAATCATTTTGGTCTTATGTACATACTAAAAATAAGTCATCGCGAATTCCAGGTGAAATGTGCTATGAGGGAAATACTTTTGATAATCCCCAGGATATTGTCAACGCTTTTAAAACATTTTTTGAAAAAGTATATGTATCTACTGACAATAATGAACCAGAGGACATCAGCGTTCAGGGTTTTAATTTACCAACCATTAATTTTTTGAAATTTGAAGAAAATGAAATTCTGGAAGCTTTTAAAAGATTAAAAAATAAAATGACGACTGGTCCAGATAATATTCCAGCATTTCTAGTTAAAGATTGTACACGAATATTTGTCAAACCGCTTCAAAAACTGTTTAACTTGTCTTTGGAAACTGGAAAATATCCTGAAATATGGAAAGAGTCAAAAGTATGTCCTATATTTAAAAATGGAGTTAAATCTGATATATCTAATTACAGACCTGTCTCTCTGTTGTGTAACTTCTCAAAGATGTTCGAGATTGTTCTGTATAATCGTATATATCCGTGTGTTCGCGGCTATATTGCACCTTTTCAACACGGATTCATAGATAAACGATCTACCGTCACAAACCTGGTAGTGATGACACAATTTATTTCTGAAGTATTAGATGAACAAGGACAAATTGATGTCGTATATACAGATTTCTCGAAGGCATTTGATAAGGTGGTTCATCCGTATTTATTATCCAAGTTATCAAATTTAGGATTTTCTGTTAATTTAATTAAATTCTTTGGTAGTTATTTAATAGGAAGGAGACAGTATGTATTCTATAATGGCTTTAAGTCAGATTTAATTCTGTCTAAGTCTGGTGTTCCGCAAGGCTCCAATCTAGGACCGTTATTATTTTTACTTTATATTAATGATTTGTTTCAAGAAATTAACTGTAAAAAATTGTGTTTTGCGGACGACTTGAAAATTTTCTGTAAGATCGACACTATTGGCGATTGTTTAGAACTTCAGCGTAACTTAACTGCTATTGATACATGGTGTACTAATAACAAACTACTATTAAATTCTGCAAAATGTAAAGTAGTGAGTTTTTGCAGGAAATTGACGACAGTTAACTTTAACTATATAATTCAGAACTCTGTAGCCTCAAAGACTTAGGTGTCATTTTTGACTGCAAGTTAACTTTCAATTTGCATATTGAACAAAAAGTTTCTGAAGCTATGAGAATGTACGGTTTCATTATTAGGAATTGCAGAAACTTCACCAACATAACACCAATAAAATTATTATACTATTCTCTAGTACAAAATTAGAATATTGCAGTTTAGTTTGGTATCCTATATATAATTGTTATACAAAAGATATTGAAAAAGTACAGAGAAAACTTATAAAATATCTGATATTTAAAATTGATGGAATCTATCCTAACCGTGGATGTGATAATAATACATTATGTTGTAGAGTTGACATGGTTAGTTTAGAATTAAGTAGAGAAATTAGTTCATTAACATTTTTGTATAAATTATTACATAACAGTATTGACTGTAGTGATTTATTAGCACAAATTAATTTCAACGTTCCTCGAGTTAGATCTAGATCAAACGTTTTATTTAAGTGTCCAAGAGCAAGAACAAATATATTAGTTAAATCGCCTCTTTTTGTCATGTGTAAGAATTATAATAGTATTTGCAATCATTGTGATATTTTTTCGTGCTCACTTAATGATTTGTTAAAAATGGCTTCTCTTTACTTAGATTAGGTCTCTACTATTACTTTGTAGATGTTATACTAATGAATTATGTGATTTTTTTTTCTGTATTTGTCCTATAAATGGGAAACTGTTGGGCAATAAAGCTATTATTATTATTATTATTATTATTATTATTATCCCTGCGGAAACCACCCCTATCCTTGAAAATATACTGCAGAAACTACCCCTATCCCTTGGCGATCATATTGTTACGATTTTCTCATTACTTATGCATTATTTTTAAACAAAACTTATACAAGGTTGAAGATCACTATTTACTCTAAATATTAGGTTCTATTCATGTTTTTCGTATAAGCAACCGTTACGGCACAGTGGCGCCGTAAACCTCATATATGCTTTGGCGGGCTCCAATTTTTGTTTTTTTTTTCGTCATCTGTTCGTTTTATTGATAAAGTACTTATGTAAAATAAAACAACACAGTGTAACCTACAAATTATGACCTATGCACATTTTACATTCTTTGCGCCCCAAAGCCACAGTGGTGGCCCAAAATCAATTTTTGCATATTTTCGCCACCTGCAGGCATTTTATTGCATTAATGCTACCTTAATAGCACAATATTCACCCTTAAGTGGTCGCTAAGCAGTGGCGGATCCAGGGAGGGGTGATGGGGGCGATCACCCCCCTCTCAAACCAGGTGATATTATATTTAAAGATTATAAAAATATTCATTTATTTGTATAGAAATTTAGCCAATTGGCACCCCCTCTTAACTATGCTGGATCCGCCACTGTCGCTAAAGCATAAAAAGTACGCCATTTGTATAAAAATAATAATATAATATAAGTATTTCTATAAAAATTAATTAATATTTTTTAATCTTTAAATATAATATCACTTGGTTTGAGAGGGGCGGGGTGATCGCCCCCATCACACCTCCCTGGATCCTCCACTGCTTAGCGACCACTTAAGGGTGAATACTGTGCTATTAAGGTAGCATTAATGCAATAAAATGCCTGCAGGTGGCGAAAATATGCAAAAATTGATTTTGGGCCACCACTGTGGCTTTGGGGCGCAAAGAATGTAAAATGTGCATAGGCCGTAATTTGTAGGTTACACTGTGTTGTTTTATTTTACATAAGTACTTTATCAATAAAACGAACAGATGACGAAAAAAAAAAACAAAAATTGGAGCCCGCCAAAGAATATATGAGGTTTACGGCGCCACTGTGCCGTAACGGTTGCTTATACGAAAAAAATGAATAGGACCTAATTTTTAGAGTAAATAGTGGTATTTAACCTTTTATAAGTTTTGTTTAAAAAGAATGCATAGGTAATGAGAAAATCGTAAAAACATGCTCGCAAGGGTTAGGGGTAGTTTCTGCAGTATATTTTCAAGGATAGGGGTGGTTTCCGCAGGGATGTTGCAATAACCATATATATTTTTGAAAAGCACTATTGATGAAGCATATGCCCATATGAATCGAAAACCAAAAAACAAAAAAAAATTTCATCCCCCCATTTTATTTATTTTTTTTTTTGGCTACAGGGGTTGCACTAGGAAATCGCTTTTGGTGTCCATGCATGGGTAATAATAACGTGCAAAAAATGATATATGAAGCATATTAATAAAGGGCAATGTGTGTGAAGGATTCCAAGAAAATAACTTTATTTATTAATTCTTCTTTTTTGGGGTGGTTCCGGGGAAAAAATGGGGGTGCGTTATACAAATTTGTAAATAGCACCAGTACATGGGTAATTGCTGAAAGTCTTTTTACTCTAACATAAACGGTTCAGATGGTATAAAAAGGGGTTTTTTAAAATGTAACACCCTGTAATTAAAAATAGGGCAATTACCCTTAAGTGAAACCTATACCAAAAAACCAGTCACTTATTTGTGAATAATCGCCTCAGGACTTCTTAATTTCCGTTACAGTTAGGGAAAAATATATTTTTTTTAAAAACATCTTTTTTAAAAACTTTGCAATTTTGGGGCGCCACCCCCGCTAAACGGTGGATGATAGATATATGCTGTCGGGAAATAAATCGTTGAAAATATAGTCCTCTTCATATTTCTGTAAAAAATTTTTTATGTAAAAGGTACAGGAAGGGCTACGTTCCGCAAAAACCACAAATTACCCCCTTTAAAGGGGTGAAAAGGGGGTTCCAGGGCGAAACTTTTTTCAGAAAATGTAAGTCTCATAATAAGCACCCCTTGATATAACAGAAAAAAAAATAAAACCGGACTTGTGTCCATTTTGCAAGGTTCAACCTCTGTTTCCTACACTAATGCTAAAATAGGAGAATCTTTTTATGCCTCAATTTGTCGGCTAGATTATAAACAGAGATTTCACATTTTTTTGGAGTAGTCCAATTTGGTTTTAAGATTAAATAGTTCAACTAAAAATAGTCATCTTAAATGTATGTCGGGTTCTATGGATTTAGCCCAAAGACTATCTATAAGTGTAGATTTTAGCGCCGCTAGTGCTGAAATTTAATTTGACTTGGTAATAATCACTGGAAGCTTCTCTGCTCCTCTGTAATTCCTTACATCCTGCAGACTATTCAAATGTTTGCTTTTAACTCACACGTGAACAACTTAAACCTCTTTTTAACTCTGGGTAATGTTTACGTCACTTTATGGATATTTTTGTGTCTAAATAATGTTCCCTTATCTTTGTTGTCTTTTATTTGCAAATTCAATAAGCTTAAAACCATAACTTTTGAGACATCACGTTTACTGAATTTCCTTATAGCTGGTTTGAATATTTTATTCCTTCTCGACTGTAGCATTAAAATGTCTCATTACTATTTTTACATAAAATGTTTAGTTAATATCGGTGTTTATAAATAGATTTTATTGAAAATTCGATTAAAAATGATACAAAAAAATAGATTATGAATTACTTTATTACTAAACCTGCATGAATAATTACAAGTAAATAAGTGTCTACAATTCTTGAAAGGGTCTACTTTAAATTGTAGCATATTGATGTATTTTGAAATTATTGCATGCAACTCTAGTAAACTCTAATAGGTTCCAGTTAGTGTTAGGTACTGGGTTTTTTCTGTGGTGGTGGGAAGACTAACCGCAGATAAAACCCAGTATTTTCTTCTATGCAGGCAAGATATCAACAAAAATAGCCAAACACATAAAAAATAAAGGAGTCGCACCAGCTTTTAGAACAAACAACAACTTAATCAAATACATTAACAAAAATAAGAGCCAAAAGAAAAAGCAATTGCAGAGTAATGTATACAAACTGACATGCGGTGACTGTCCAAAAACTTACATCGGTCAAACTGGCAGAACTTTTGACAAACGCGTAGCGGAGCACAAAAGGGCTTTCAGTTATAGAAAAACAGACTTTACCTACTCACTTCGCCTACTAGATTATAATCACTCTCTTAATGAACAGTTTCAAATTCTTGATATTCAAAATAAAAGCCTTAAGCTATTTTTATAAGATTTTATGGAAATCAATAAATTAAAAAATACAGATATAATTCTGAATGGCCAACTCGAGATAAATAGCTCCCACATCCTCAACCTATTCAGTTAGAGAATTTACAGTGTAAATTCAATACAGAAAATTCAAAAATTCAGTGATATTAATGACAATTAGTGTTTTACAACTTGTCACAGAGAACACCAAGAAACACGTTTAGCCAATATTCAGGTGAAGATATCAATAAAACATGAGTTAAAATGATTTAAAAAGACAGTATTATTCATGAAATAATCTCAACCAATTACACTCGATTTCTAAAAGTATTATCGACTTTTTACCCTCGTGACATTTTATCATAATAGGGTCGTTAAATTAAAACTATAAAAGTGTCAGTCGGGAAACAAATCGAAAATTTTAGAGCTCGGGTGCAAATACTACTGATAATTTTTGATAATATCCCGTCGTCAAGCATTACGTCAGATGTCCTTCGTTACTATGCAAAAATGAACATTCAGTGACATTAATGATAATTAATGTTTTACAACTTGTCACATAGAATACCAAGAAACAGGTTTAGCAAATATTCAGGTGAAGATATCAATAAAATATTAGTTCAAATGATTTAAAAAGACAGTTTTTTCATGAAATAGTCTCAGCGAATTACACTCGATTTCTAAAATTATGATCGACTTTTGCCCTCGTGACACTTTAACATAATTTCACTCTTCGAGTCGTGAAATTAAAACTATCAAAGTGTCACTCGGGAAACAAATCGATAACTTTAGAGTTCTTGTGCAATTACTACTGATAATTTTTGATACTATCCCGTTGTTACTCTTCGCCGATGTTACCAGTTTTTATACTTATATTTCTTTTTATGCGAAGGTAAATAAGTACTTTAATTTCCTAACTTAAAGAAAAGATATAATAAGAATTCAAAATCGGAGAAAACAAACTACCTATTTATTCTTATTCAAAAATCTATAAAATCGATATACACTGTGTCCATAAAGTATGGAACAAATTCTTTTTTAGCTAAACAGAGCATTGTAAGAAATAATCCTGAAACACGTCGATTTTTGATTTTAATTTACCGTATTTTAAAATAAGATTCTACTATACAGGGTGAATTACTTTCGAGTAATAACGTCACCTTCATTTTTTTTAAATGGCACACCCCCATTTTGTCTCAATTTTCGGATTACTCTAGCTGAGCTGATTTCAAAAATGTATCACATGTTGATTCAAATTGGTAAAGGGTGGACAAAAATACAATAGTTTTGTGTGTACTCATAATATTAAATTTTAATTAATTTTTGATATTATATTAAAATATTAAATTAAACAATATCAAAAATTAATTAAAATCAAAAATTAATTAAAATCAAAAATTAATTAAAATATCAAAAATACAATAAGTATTTTTGATAATATTGTTAATTTAACTAACGCGTTACTTTATGAACACTCACAAAGCTATTGTATTTTTGTTCACCCTGTACCAATTTGAATCAACATGTGATACATTTTTGGAATCAGCTCAGCTAGAGTAATCCGAAAATTGAAACAAAATGGGGGTGTTCCATTTAAAAAAAATGACGGTGACGTCATTACTCGAAAGTAATTCACCCTGTATATTAGAATATTATTTTAAAATACGGTAAATTAAAATCAAAAATGGACGTGTTTCAGGATTATTTAATAAAATGCTCTGTTTAGCTAAAAAAGAATTTGTTCCATACTTTACGGACACAGTGTATATCTATAATTATTTAATCTTAAGTAGTTACAAATATAAAAAAAAAAGAACAAAAGAAAGAGAAAAGAGCCCAAAATAATGTTTACGCTTGCCTTGAAGAATATTCTTTTTAGCGTACACTAATATTATAATTATTTAAAACTATGTACCCAATTTGTTACTATTTACAAAAAAAAACAAAAACAACTTATCCGACTGCTGTATCTGCATATGGCGGTGGCTGCTTATACAGGTAAAACAACGTTTTCTTAAATAAAAATTGGTCTGATCCTACTTTATTTTGTCGATTTTTACAACGTGGACAATGTCGTACGGGAAAAACACACAACACACAACTCTCTAGTTTCCTTTATTTGTTTCCACGGGCACTTAATAGTTTCTCCCAGTATATATCGGTCCTGGACAAGGATGTTTCAAAAAAATTCACAACATTAAATAAATAGGGGGGAAAGAAAAATAGGACTGAAATAAATAGTCACATCAGCATGCAAGTTCAGAAGGTATAAATTTTATTAAAAACAAAACTGCTAAACGATTCTCTTTAGACACCGAATCGGGTGTTAAAAAGCCAAAGCTTACCTGAAGGATAGCGTGTGGCCAAAATAGAGAAGGTCATGAAGACCTAAATATCCCAGAATTATAAATCCTTGACAACAAGATACTCTAAAACTTCAGAAAGTTGAATATTTCTTGGATAATTCTCAGGATGACTTCTGATTTAAAATCCTTACACAGTTTCATGAGACAGCACGTGTCCTCATGAAGTATGAATCAAAAGTGAACAAAATATGACACTAGATAGGTAAAGACAAAGAGATAACCCTTACTAGACACTAGACAGGTAACAATTTATACGTAAAGCCTACTTCATGCCTGATTTCCTGTATGATTTCGGACTTAAAAATGGCTGGATAGTAGCTAATATTCAAGACAATACAGGGTGTAACAAAAATGCAGGTCACAAATTAAACCACATATTCTGGGACCAAAAATAGTTCGAATGAACCTAACTTACCTTAGTACAAATATGCACACAAGAAAAGTTACAGCCCATTGAAATTACAAAATGAAAATCAATTTTTTCGAATATGTCGAAAACTATTAGAGATTTTTTGTTGAAAATGGACATGTGGCATTCTTATGGCAAGAACATCTTAAAGAAAAATTATAGTGAAATTTGTGCACCCCATAAAAATTTTATGGGGGTTTTGTTCTCTTCAACCCCCCCAAACTTTTGTGTCGGTTTCAAATAAATTATTATTCTGGTGCCATTAGTTAAATTAAATATTTTTAAAAGTTTTTTGCCTCTTAGTATTTTTTCGATAAGGCAGTTTTTATCGAGTTGCAGCTTCTTTTTTAATATGTTTACATAAAAATTTTATGATGGTTTTGTTCCTTTAAACCCCCCAAATATTTGTGTACGTTCCAATTAAACTATTACTGCGGTACCATTAGTTAAACACAGTGTTTTTAAAACTTTTTTGCCTCTTTGTATTTTTTTGATAAAGCATCTTTTATCGAGATGTGGCTTCTTTTTTAATATGGTTCAAAATATACCTAAAAATGTAAATCATAAATAAATTTTCATATTATTACAAAGTCTCCATAATCGTACTTTACCATATACAAATATGTGGTGGATTTGACAAATATTCAAATATCTCGATAAGAACTGACTTTTGGTAAAAGTACTAAGAGACAAAAATGTTTTTAAAAACTTGTGTTTAACTAATGGCGCTACAATAATAATTAAACTGAAACGTACACAAAAGTTAGGGGGGTTTAAAAGAACCAAACCCCCATAAAATTTTTATGGGGTGTCCAAATTTCATTATAATTTTTTCTTAAAATACTACCGCCATAACAATACCACATGTCCATTTTTAATAAAAAATCTCTAATAGTTTTCGATATATTGGAAAAAATCGATTTTCATTTTGTAACTTCAAAGGGCTGTAACTTTTTTTCCGTGCACATTTGTACTAAGGTAAGTTATGTTCAATCGAACTATTTTAGGTCCAAGAATACGGGATTAAATTTATGACCTGTATTTTTGTTACACCCTGTATAGAAGCTTGATTTTTATAATTATTTATGCCAGTACTTGTGACAATAAAGCAAAAATTATGACAATCTGATTATTAAAAATCGTTTCTAGTTGTTTAGCGACTTTAATCAGCTTGACGACACCGTCGTCAAGCATTACGTCAGATGCCCTTCGTTACTATGCAAAGATGAACATTCAGTGACATTATGACAATTAATGCTTTACAACTTGTCACAGAGAACACCAAGAAACATGTTTAGCAAATATTCAGGTGAAGATATCAATAAAATATTAGTTAAAATGATTTAAAAAACAGTTTTATTCGTGAAATAATCTCAGCGAATTACACTCGATCTCTAAAATTATTATCGACTTGTTGCCCTCGTGGCAATTTTGACATAAATTATAACTGTCAAAGTGTCACTCGGAAAACAAATCGATAATTTTAGATCTCTACTGCAATTTCTACTGAAAATATTACCCAAAATTGATTTGCGACTGCAGCCTACTCGAGTTTACGACTGAAAATAGATATTTCGTGAACTTCACAAGACATTTAGTCAACGAACATATTAAGTAATATCGATGACAATATAGAATCCTTGCAAATTCTTTTGATAACATCAAATAGTAAAAAATGAACAAAAATAAAATGGAGGGTTTTATAATGGCCCATGTATACAACACTTAACTACACTATGGTTTGTTTTTAAACCAGGAGGAGTAATTCAAATTTACCGCGCCATAATTCTGGTTTGTAATTGGTCCAACCTCAGGCAAGTTTACTCCGCTGTTATAAAATTTTAACACTAATGACATTTATAAAAATTTGTCATTAATGGCGCTTCATAGGTTAGTTAAATTATATCGGCGATTTTTTTTATTTTCTTCGTTATCTCTTTAAGTTTTAGATTTTTAGTCTGCTTTTATATAAAAAAACAGTTGTTTTGGAACTCTTTAACGACGGATTAGTACACTATAATATGTATGGATAACCGTTGAAGTCCGATATGATCAACCAAAAAAGAAGACCTATTTGGTGATTTTTCTAGCAACTTTCTTGGGTGTGAATCTGTCTCTTTAGTTTACTCCTCCTGGTTTAAAAACAAAGCATAGAATATCATTATTATTGTTGTTACACACAATAGACAATTTCCTACACAATACTCAAAATATCACGTTTCAATTGTCATTTCATCATTGTTATTCAAACGAAATTTGACGATATACTCGTATATTTTTCAACAGTTTATAATTATACTTTTCAAGAATATAACCCAAGAATACGATATTATCTCGCCTAAAAGCTCTTCAAAATTTGAATAATAAGTTATTAGATAAGAAAAGCTCTCAATTCCCGAGCGGCTCTGTGTTCTAGCATCATCGGTAACCGTTCCCCTTGTAACCCCTTGCTAGGGCATATCATTTGTTTCTCTGCTTTGTGGACTTTGAAAAAGTATTTGACCGTGTACCGCGTAACAAGATCTGGGAAATATTAAATCTTATAAATGTGACACCGAAGCTAATCCAAGCAATAAAGAGTATATGTACACGTAATGAAATGCTGAAAAAGATTGATACCAAAAAATTAGGGCATTTGAACTGTGGATGTATCGCAGAATCTTGAGAATATCGTGGACAGAGAGAGTCACAGACGTCGAGGTCTTGAGAAGAATGAATAAAGAGAAGGAAGTCATATTTACGATCAAAAAACGAAAACTGCAATACTTGGGACACATTAAAAGGGGCGAAAGATATGAACTGCTTCGAATAATTATGCAGGGGAAGATAGCAGGAAAAAGGTCCATAGGAAGAAGGTGAAACTCCTGGCTAAATAATCTACGGGAATGGTATAGATGTAGCAACAACGAATTGTTTCGGTCAGCAGTTTCGAAAATACGTATAGCCCTGATGATCGCCAACCTTCGGAACGAAGATGGCACTTGAAGACGAAGAAGTACATGTAATAATCTATGAACCAACAACCGATTATCTCTAGGATTCTACACAAGGACAGGCGTAAGACAAGGTGATGTCCTAAGTCCTTTGTTATTCACCACTCTAATGGACGAAAATGCAAAAGAATGCAGGGGTAAGGTAAACACAACTAGGGTTGGGCTGTATAAACTTCAACAAGTATACATGTCAGAGTTGATACATATCAATGACCTGGTAATCATGGCAAAATCAGAAAAAGGCTTGCAAGCGAATGTGAATATTTGGAATGAAGCTTTTAATAATTTCTGGATGAAAATAAATATTGAAAAAACAAATGCCTTAGTTATATCGAAAAATTAAGAAAATATAAGTGTAATGCTATGATAATAGACCACTACACAAGTAGATAACTTCAAGTACCTTGGATTAACAATGAATGGGCAAGGAAATATAGACTTAGAAAAAAATATCAGGGTAATGGGGGCAATAAAATTATATTATACATTAAATAAGAGCTTTATTAGGAAACACGAAGTAAGCCTGAAAACAAAAATGAAAATATGTAAAACTGTGTACCAACCGGTGCTACTGTACGATAGTAAAACATGGACAAAATTTGTAGTAAAATTAAAGAAATCAAAATGCGATATTTGCGAGCGGTAACCGGGGTAATCGGGGAAATACGTGAAAGGTGCGGTATCGGAATTATATCATATAGCGAGAATTAGTGAATGTAGAGCTGTAAACAGGTTATGGAAAGCTGTATTAGATAAAAAACAACGAAGATGCAGGCCAGGATGAATGTGAAATGCAGATATTGGAAAGGCTTGTCCAAAAAGAAATATTGGTTGGACAGAAGTAGAAAGACTAGATGCTGAGGGGCAGGCATGGAGACTGTAACGGTCACGTTACGAAATTAGCTCTTTAATTATTATTATAATTATTTTCCCTCGGTCTCCATTTAAATTCTCTAATTTCTCGTATAGGACTACTGAGGTGACGTCATACCTCGGTGATGGAACGTACTCTACCTTTCGCGAATGATTTCGTTTTCTGAGAGAGTTTGACGTTTACCTTGGCGGAGAAGCGCCTCTCGTTCTTGACTTGACTGTGAGCTGTGGTGTCGAATAGATATACCATATAGAATGGCGGATGATTTCATCCAACTTATTTTATAACATCAAGCAATTTAAAGTAAAGTAAAAAGTTACCAGCAAGGGTTTTCTGGAGTTAGGGAGACATGTGTGTGACAACTCCTGTTGGAGCCAACTAGGAATCATTCGCCATTTGGGAGAAACCCTACCATGAAGTCATAGACCTTATTTGACCACCTAGAGAAACCACTACAGCCACAGTCAAGTCATCATGGGAATACGTCTTTTTGGGAACAAGCTATGGGAGCGTTCCAGCTCAGTTTTCGTCTTGGCACCTGGGCCTACAGGAGTCATGGGGTCGCACCATCCTGGTGCATCATTTTCTAGGATGTAACCGCAACCTCGTTTGGGAACATTTAGTGAGGTGTTTTAGTAACTATTGGTTTTTTTTTATATTTCAGACTATCTGTTAAATACACTATGTTTTTCCAGATTTAGGTTACCTCTGGTTTTTTTTTGACATATTTGTATATTAGATTATTTGGTTCCCAAACTTTGTATCTACGGTAACTTCTTGTGCACAGGAATAAGCCTAGAGAAAATTAGGTTTTTAATACTTTATTATTGCTTTGATATTGGTTTATGTAATTCGGGTAAATTTATTTTGTAATATTACTAGCTTGTTTCCCAAATATTTTACTGTTATTCGCTTTATTCCGTTTGTTCGGTTAATTTAGGTCATCGTCGGTATTTATCTCAACTTCATTTCTACTTTAGTCAATTGTATATTTAACTTTATTTATTCATTATTGTATTTTCCCTTAGTGAGGCTTGGGCCTATTTATTTGTAGTATTTTCATCTTTGTCAGTTTCCTTTAGTTGTACGTAGCAGGCGTACTATAACCATTTGGTAGAAGACTTATGTAATTTTGAACCCTATATGTTAGTGAAAGGTATTTATACCTGTAATTTTGTAACAGGTAACATTGTTGTTATCTTAGGTTGAACATAACTTTTGCAAACTTTTGTCATGTTAGAGTCACATAATATGAACTTGTTTAACTCAGAGATTGTTAAAAATCTGGTAGTTCATTTTAATAAATGTTTATTTATTTTGTATATCATTTATTTTTTTATTACTCCTTTATGTTCATTATTACAGGTTTAATATATTTAATATTTGACAGCAGTGTAAGATACCTGGGAGAATGATCGAAGATCATTTTCATGGCGCCCATGATTAGTTAGTTTTATTTATTTTGTTCGTTTTTAGTCATTTGTCATCTCCATTCATTTTCAGTACATTATTCTTATTTTATTATTTCATCTTTTAGTCATCATTACTATCTATATAGAGCTACTGTTCTTCGACAGGCATGCAAACGAGCCGTATCCATCCTTGAGTGTCAAGTGGTTTTCTTGCATCTCTTGCTAGCCAACTCTATTCCGTTTGCCTCTGTCTCTTCCCACTCCTACTTCTATCCCTTCTAATTCCCCTTTCTTCAGTACTGCACTTTAGTAGTATTTTTTTTTTATTTTTCCTATTGCGGCTTCTCAACGTAGAAGCCATCTCACCTTTCTCTTTTCATCCCAACTATTTAGTTACTTAGTCTTTTTTTTTTCCTTACTTCTGTTGGAGTACCTATATCTTTCTTTTTACTTTCACTCCAACAGAAGTTTTCTTATTTTTGTTACAAGACGTCTGATTTCTTAACTTACCTCGACACCGTAAGGTATGGCTTAAGTAAGTGAGTACCTGAAAGGAAATTAAATAATAAAAAATCAGTTTTGAAAATATGTCTGCGTCTAAACTTTAATTTCCTACTAGAGCTATTTAAATATTTTTTCAACGAACCTCGAGACACAAACCTGGAAAAATATTTTAATAATATCAAATAGCCAGTAAAAAAATCAACAAGAAAAACGGGGGTTTTATAATCGGCTCCAGTATACAACACTTGATTGCACTAGAATATCCTTATTATTGTTATTACACCTACACAAGAGACCATTTTCTACACAATACACAAAATATCACGTTTCAATTATTGTCATTTCATCATTGTTATTCAAACGAAATTTGCCGATATATATTTTTTCAGCTGTCTACAAACATATCTCCCCCAGCGTAATATGCATCAGATAAGTTGTTTATATACTTTTCGAGAATATAACCCAAGAATACGATATTATCTCGCCTAAAAGCTCTTCAAAATTTGAATAATAAGTTATTAGAATAAGAAAAGCTCTCAATTCCCGCGCGCCTCTGTGTTCTAGCATCGCCGGTAACCGTTCCCCTGGTAACCACTTGCTCTTAATTGAAAACCAACCTGATGACGAATCAATAAAAGGGGCCACGCCCTTCGAAACGTGCTCGACAGATGCTTGTTTAGGTTAGAAATTTTCGGCAGACACTGACTTCGCCGCCGCTTTGCCGATTGGCATGATTCGTGTCTGCCGGCAAGGCACATGCCACATCATGTTGACGTAGTTAGCATACTGGCACACTAGATTAATTTGTGACCTTAATAAATGAGGTTAGGAGTTTCTTTTGAACATAACAGGCCTACTGATTGAGCTTACGGGAACAGATTCTTATATCCTTATCAAGAACAAATGACAGTCGTCCACTTGTTCAAAGTACACGCGTATTGGAATTTGACACAAAAATTATTGTTGGTGTTATTAAAATTTTCAGGGTGTACCTAAATCAAAAAAACTCGATATAGCGCCCATCATTTAATTGTCTATTGACATTTGCACATATTTGGCTGTATATATACTGTTATGCTCTACTTTATCTCTTTATTTAGATTGATTAGCAAATTCTTAATTTAATTAATTATTCAGTTACTTTAATCACTGCCTATGTAAAACAAAACTAAATTCGATTTAAATATTCCAATAAATTTTATTCTCAGGGCTAATTTTGTATTTGATACAATACCTAAGATTTGTGGCTTCTAATATTTTTAGTTGCTTACTTCTTCCAGGATGGAACAGGGAAATTAAAAACATTTAATATCATATAATTGTAATATATTATTCATTTACCAAATAAGCCGTTTACATATGATTTAAAAAATACTAAATTTTAATTTTGTTGCAACAATTTTGTTACTTAATTAATCAAACTTTAATTCTGATATCTCTTTGTTTTAGCAAATAAAAATTATTTAAATAAATTATTATTTTCTTATAATAAATTTAATAAAATTTACTTTTATTCATTTGAATTGAATTCTTGAATTTGAAATGACTAACTGCGTTATAGTAATGTTCAATAAACAAATAAGCAAATATGGTTTTGATATAAACAAATTCTCTCCATTCCGACAAATGATTTGACTAAACTTTTTGTTTCTTCACTTCCTCTTTTTCTGGATTGCGTGGTTCTCGATTCTCCCACGTACTCTCTGGATGTTGCGAAAAGGTCCTTCTCGTCCAAACTGCTTCCAAAACAAAACACAGGAACTTGCTCGAATTCTCTTACTCAATTTTCTCCTTGCTTGATATCTTGTGCAAATAGATATCAATCAGCTACTCGTTCTAGACAAAACAAAGGAATCTCCCTCGGACCAGGAAAATTAACTTTTCAACCGGTCGACAATTTGGTTTCAACTTGATTCTGCTCGCAAAGGTCGATCACACCACTATATACTGATTTCTCACTTTTGAAAACTCGACTGCTCTCCTCAGATATCCATTATACAGTGACCCTCTTTTCTCTCGCAAATTTAGACTCCAACTTCTTATCCCTTCTACCGATCTTTTTCACCCAATCAAAAACACGCCTCTCTCTAAACCTTTCATACCCATTTCTTACGAACCATATATTTTTTTATTTAACTTTCCAATTTTTCAAATTTTAAGAAATATCATACTTAGTTTTTTCCTACATACTACTTTTAATTCTAAAAACTAAAACAAAGTGTTTCCCATCATTGACCTTCCCGGAAACATTTTAAAAACATTATTTTTCTCGCCAAACGATATGTCCACTTTCTAATCCCGAATTGTTTGTTAGTGTACCCATTCACTTCGTTGAATCATTATCACTAATCGTTTTCACTTTCCCGAAACACTGTTTAATAGCTAAATTAGATTGGGATGAGAACCTATGATCTCATGGTCTTGTTATAAATTTGAAGTGGATTCTCCTTATTAGTTTTTTTGGATGCTAGCTGCTGTATTACTTTAATACTCGGAGAGGTTATACCAGTCAAACATTGAACTTTGGGGTAAAAAATCTGTTCTAGTTATTCTTTTTTAGACACAACTCTCAGTTTTATTTATCATTCCCTACTTCTTAGATAGAAATCTAATAATATCCTGTTAGGTCAGGATAATAAAACAAAAATTTCCCTGTTTATGACACTTCAACCGCCAGGGTACTGAATAATTTTTTCGACAGGTTACACGTAAAGGCACAAATTGAAACTATTTCGTGCGTTGGATCTGGCGGTCGTTTTTGTTTATAAACAATTTAGTGTCAAAAACGGCCTTTTTTTCTTTTTTTTTTTCAAGTCAAAGAAAAACATTAAGACTGATTACAAAGTTTGAAATACTCATTTATTGTTAATGTAATTGCGAAAAAGGTCGAAATTGCAAAAAAATTAATTTCGCACTAACTATTGCAAAAATATATTTTTGTCAAATGGGGGTTCTTTGGTGCTCAATACATGATAAAAATTTCAAAATGATTCATTTAATTCTTTAAATTTTATTCAAATTGTTTATCTCAGAGAGCTTTTTTTGCAATAACATAAGTCAGGGAAAAATTACTTTAGAACCATTTTACAGGTGTGAAATTAAAGAGAATGAGCTAAACTTTCAAATTGGTTTAAGAAAAGTGAATAAAAAATGCATTTATTAGTAATAAATAATTGTGCAAAAGTATCGTCAATTTTTCCTCAAACATTTTGAATATTTTTTTTTTCAAAAAAATCTAATTTTTACCGTGTTTTAAGTGCACAAAGCTACCAAGTAATGTTATGTATATGATATTGATGAAAAATTGTAATAAATATACAGTGTAGGCCAAAGAAAACAGTCCACCTCGGTATTTGGCAGTATTTATTAGATTTTAAGGAAATAAAGAAAGAGGTCGATTTTTGATTTAAGGGGGACACATCTTTCCGGTACATACATCTGTCATTTGTCAACCTCCCCCCTTTCACTTCTCCCACCCCTTATTTTTAAATAGGGAATTGGGGTCGGGTGCTAGCTCAATTGAAAAGTTAGCCAATTCTATATTTATTAGTAATATTAACATTAACATAATTATTTATACAAGGTGTCAAAGAAAAATTATTTTGAATTAAATTAATTGACACAAAAAGAAGAATGTATGTAATTTATTTAACTCAAAATATATTCTACTGCTGACAGAAAACAGAAAAAATGCTTCATTGATAAACAAACATTGTTTGTTGCTTAAATTCAATATTCAACCTGCCAAGAGGCAGATGAGTAGCAGCTTGAACATACAAAGTAAACGAAAAGCAATGTTTATTTATCAAAAACATTGTTGTCTCTTTTTGAGAGCAGTAGAATGTATTTTGAATTAAATAAATTGCATACATTCTTCTTTTTATGTCAACTCATTTATTTAAAATAAATTAATTTAATTTTTTAATTAATTTAATTAAATAATTATGTTAATATTTATATTACTGAATAGAGAATTGAAAAACCTTTTAAATGAGCTAGCACACGACACGGGTTCCCTATTTAAAAATAAAGGGCGGGGGAAGTGGAAGGGAGGGGGTTGACAAATGACAGATGTATTTACCGTAAAAATGTGTCCCCCTTAGATAAAAAATCGACATGTTTTACTTTTTTCTTTAAATTCTAATAAATACTGCCAAATATCGAGGTGGACTGTTTTCTTTGGCCCACGCTGTGTATCGTTTATTATATAAAAAAAAAAAATAAAAGGTTTATGAGGTTTATATGCATCTTTTAATCACTCTTTTTAAACCAACTTCAAAATTTGTTCTAACATTCTTTTTTTCTGACTTTTTTTCTGAAAAAAAGCGCTCTGGGATAAACAATTTGAATAAAATTTAAACAGTTGAATGAATCGCTTTGAAACTTTTGTCATATATTAAGCACCAAAGAACCCTCATTTTTGACAAAAATGTCAAAGCTGTACACTTATTTTTGCAATATCTATTGCAAAATTAATTTATTTGAAATTTCGACTTTTTTCGCAATTGTATTAACAATAAATGATTATATTAAACTTTGTAATACGCCATTTTTTTACGCGCTTTCTTTTTATTCTTTTGCTTTTCTACATTTGCAATATTTCTCTTGTGGTTGCCCGTCAAAATTCCTTTAGCATGTTCTCGGCTTTATGTAAATTACCGGCTCTCATCACAATATTCGGCAAGTCACAGGTTGTTGAGTATTTTTCCGTCGTTATTTATCCCGGTCTTGTACTGAGTTTTTGAAGGTATGGGTGACTTCCTGTCTCATTGTCTAACGCCTCATGTAGTTGCACAATTGCTGTTTAGATGTTATATGTTAAGCGGGTGTATCTGTAATCTACACCATATACCATAAATAATAATTGAAAATTAAAAATAAAGGTGTGTAATTACTTTTTAAGAGTAAATCTAAACATAAACACTTTTAAACTAAACATACACGAAGGACGACCGATTTTATTGATACTGCGTCTTGGATATAAACAACTCTATTAGCTTAGATACATCTGAAGATAAAATCAAACCTCGTTATAGTAATTCAACCATAATAATCCTGTATAAAATAATTACTGGCTTGACACTCAGACCGCTTTATACTGATAATGACTCTATCTATATATAGAACGATGTAGTGAGAGTGTTACAATCGATACAACTCTCTTGCTGACACATTTTTGTATCTTAATATATCTCGACGTTATCGTGGCAAGCTAAGGGGTTTTAATCCCCAAGGATAATCTAGATGGGAATCTAAATGGAATTGACAGGGATTGATCCTAGGCTTAGTTCTGGGATTACATATTTTAATAGAGGTAGTTATCATAAATTCAATGAAAATTGCTGTAGAAGATATTGTAGGTTATATTATGTTACATGGCGCCCAATTTACATACATTATCGCTTGATATGCACTGAAATGTGTTATCAAAAATTTTATCAATACATCCTCATTATGAGTTAATATATAGAGTAATTAGTAAACTTAGATCTATGATCAGATGATTGTTGCATGTTCTGGAATAGGTTTTCGACATTTT
This sequence comes from Diabrotica virgifera virgifera, assembly GCF_917563875.1. Classification (NCBI taxonomy): domain Eukaryota; kingdom Metazoa; phylum Arthropoda; class Insecta; order Coleoptera; family Chrysomelidae; genus Diabrotica; species Diabrotica virgifera. Next base: position 71,581,602 of record NC_065443.1, read on the forward strand.
TTCGCATTAGATCTTATAACTTTTTTTACACATGTTATGCAAAAATCGTTATGTAAAGCTTGGTTTTAGATAGACTATGTGAGATAAAACCCATGCATTTTTGATTAAGACTTTATCTTAGCGTTAGGCAATTTTATTTTCTGGGGTTAGCTACGGTTTTTTGTTTATTGAGCTCGCAGTTTTTTTCACTGAACTGAAGTCTTTAATATCTCTTTATCGACAATTTATTAAGAGGAAACAGTAGCGATCAACAGGTAGCGAAAACGCGTTCCAAGATTGCGGCTGTAATTTTGAATATTTTTTCGAGATATTTGGCACACGTATTCGTAATATAATAAAGAATGGCAGTACAGAGCCCAATTTGAAAAATATATTAATATGTGGAAATTACTCTGTAATTAAATACAATATTAAAAAAACGAGCCTGTACCGCCGTTAAGAAGAACAAAAAATACACTTTCTTCAAATAAATTTTTTATCCGATGCTTTGATTTTGTGTCATTTTGAAACTATTGATGAAATAAAAAAATTTATTAGTTCCAAAATGACACAAAATCTAGGCATTGAATAAAAAAGTTTATTATTTGTAAGTGTAAGTAATTTGAAGAGAGTTTATTTTTTTGTTCTTCTTAATGGCGATACAGGCTCGTTTTTTTTTAATATTGTATTTTATTACAGAGTAATTTCCACATATTAATATATTTTTCAAATTGGGGTCTGTACCGCCATTCTTTATTATATTACGAATACCTATGCCAAATATCTCGAAAAAATATTCAAAATTGCAGCCGCAGTCTTGGAACGCATTTTTGCTACCTGTTGATTGCTACTGTTTCCTCTTAATATTTCTACATCAAAATAAATACGACAGTAGGTTATGAATTAGTGAAGTGAGTAAAAACCTAAAGAATCTGGGAATGTAGTTAATGAACCTAGTGAAATTGGAGTACTGCGACCCTTTACATAGATTGCAGGTATATGACCTTCCTATTTATATCTATTATAGTTAGACATATTGGAAATATAATTTCCCTATATGGCAATGAATTACAAATAAACGGTAGTAAGAAAAACGTTTGCTTTCATTGCATTCTTTCAATAGATTCAATACTTTGAACTTTGCTACTGTCATAATTGGTTATACAATTGCAATTATGATATTATTTTTATAACAAAGGAATTGTGCCAATTTCTTGAGGGTTCTCCTGTAACATTACATTGTGTCGTTTTCCTCCTTTGTTTTATATTCATGGTTTTCAGGTCATCTTCCACGTTAGCCAACTATCTCTTTCAGGGCCTTTTTTTTTCGCCTTTCTATCGACTTCCATTGTAATATTTTCTTTGGCTGTTTTTGCATCTTTTTGTCCCTGGACATGTCCCAACTATGAGAGTCTTTGCCACTTTAAAAATGTAACAGTATCATTACCTACATTCAATTTAATAAACTTGTCGTTTCTCCGTATTTTCCATGTACCGTCTTCCTCCTGCACCGAGCCATTTACTTGCCCTTATACCGAGCCGTATATTTTTCTCATTATCTTTTTGTTGAATGTTCTGAGTGGGTCTTCATCTTTTTTTTTCATTACCCAGGTTTCACAAGCCTAGATTATTTCTAGCCTAATCAATGTTATGTAGATAGTCATTTTGGATCTTTTGTCTAATAATTTCGATGTCATGAATATTTTTTTAGCATTGTATTTACGATTCCTATATTATAGGTGCATTAATTTCACTACTTATATTATTGAATTCTCCTGATTGATTTATGTGCTCAAATATGCGAAGGCATCCACATGTAATTGTATGGTTGTCTATTGCGGTATCATTTTTATTGTAAGGTGTTTTTTGACAGTCATATTATTACTTCGTTTTTGTTTCGTTTTTTTTTTTATTTTTGGATTAATATCGGCGATTTATTTATTCTTGGACTATATAGTTATTTTCCTAACTAGTGCAGAAAGTGACACTTTCCCGCACGAGACTGCCGTTGACCAGAACGATGCGATAGCGGAGTTTAGGCAAGCAGTCGAGTGCGGGAAAGACACTTTCCCCATGAGTTATGAACAATATTTTTTTCTAGGGCCGTACGTTTAAAAAAAAAACACAACAAATAGAGTTATATCAATTTTTATTTAAAAGTGGACTTCCGAAACTTAAAATAAAATTGGTTACCATGACGACAATATTGGTTTCCATGACGACGATTCAAAACGATTTTTTTTTGGACATACAACTAGAAGAAGAGAAAGCATGGACTGAATGATGGTTGAAGGCAACGTGGGGGGCATAAAATCCAGAGGAAGATCTCCATTACGATGGTCGGACCAAATAAGGGACATGACTGGTTACTCGTTCTCCGAAGCAAAACAACGCACACAGAAGAGAGGATTGGATAGAAATAGTCAAACAACTTACATGACGCCACTACATCCTTAGCCAAGCCGCACACCAAAGAAACATGAAACGAAAAACATGAAACATGAAACGAAAAACATGTTTCATGAAAAAAAACACTGCTAAAAACATCTCAAAGTCCGCCTACTAATGAAACGAGTGTGATTCATGCTCATGACACATTTTTATTTTCGGAGAGTCTCATAAATGGCCGGATATATATTTGTTTAGCAGTGGTTTATTTCCATGAAACGTAATTTACGTTTCATGTTTCTTTGATGTGCGGCCGGGCTTACGAAGAAGAACAGATAGAGGAGGAGGAATTATATTTCAACGAATTATCGCGTTAATTTCATTAAAACATGAACACAATAAGATAAGTTTGAAATAAATTAGTAAATAATATCTAAATATTAGTTTAATGCATGTATGTATTATAATATATTGTACAGCCATGCTACAAGGTGTTCTACTTTCCCGCAGGCTGCTGTACGGGAAAGTGCAAATTTCGGAAACAAAATGCATGCGGGAAAGTGGCTGTTTTAGCACGGCCGTAGAAAATAGTATATTGTACAACAAGTGAGAAAAAAGACATATTTCTCAATAGCTCAAAAGTTTGTTGGCACGAGCCGAGGCACGAACCGAGTGCCGCAAATCAAGCAAGAGAGAAATATGTCGTTTTCTCATGTGTTGTTCACTGTACTTTTTCTATGGATGCGGTTTTGTCAAGAGTTGAAACTTAAAAATTAAATCATTTAGATGCTTTTAGGTGTATTATATGCATAAATTGAAATAAAAACATATATGTAGGTATTTAATATTCCTAAAATTTAAATAAATTATTTATTTAAAATTCTAATCAACAGTTTTTTTTAAGAGTTTTGAATTTCGAGTTTTGTAATTACTTGTAAGTTTTACATTAACACATTTAGTTTGACAACATTAATTGTGTTTGTATTGTGCATGTTACCATGGAAACGGCGATTATAATATGTATGGCATACGGCGGAGGACCCGTGAGAAAAAATATTTCTCACTGCAATGGCCGACTTTTTTCACTGCCTGAGAAATTTTTTATTTTAAATATATGTAAGTAGTGAGAGAAGTTGCACATTGTATAATAACCATAGAAAATTTTTTTTTAAATAAGTTTAATTTTGCTGATAGATGCATTCTCTGTCAGACTTTAAGTACACTTAAGATTATATTGACTGTTTAAATCGTTTAATGACAAGAATATAGTATATTAGGATTCTTATTATTAAAGACCGGATTATAAGCATGACAGAAAGGTCAAAATAAGCACTTATATAAGCAAAAAGTGTCGAAAAAATTAGCAAAGTTTTTTTGAAATAAGCAAGGTTTAAGAAAAAAAACATGTAAGTAAACACTGATATAATGAAATAAATATGAATAAAGGACATTAACATGAAATTACATTTATTTAGTTATCGTATTATTAACAATAAATAAAAAATTACAAAAGTGTTAAGCTATAATATAAAAAAAAATCGAAAAATAATAATTAACATATTAATATATATTTTATTCATGGTCATTAGAATCTTCTTCTTCTTCAGGTGCCATCTCCGCTACGGAGGTTGGCAATCATCATAGCTATTTTAATTTTTGAGGCAGTAGCTCTAAATAGTTGTTTTGAGCTGCATCCAAACCATTCTCTCAGGTTCTTCAGCCATGAAATTCGTCTTCTGCCGATGCTTCTTCTGCCATCTATCTTTCCCTGCATTATGAGTCGCAGGATGCCATACTTCTCGCCCCGCATCACATGTCCGAGGTACTGTAGTTTTCTTTCTTTAATTGTCAGTTCAACTTCCTTCTCTTTACCTATTCTTCTCAGTACTTCATTGTTCGTAACTCTATCTACCCAGGAAACCCTCATAATTCTTCTATACGTCCACATTTCAAAGGCGTTAAGTCGTCTCATTGTCTCTACATTTAACGTCCATGATTCCAGTCCATAGTATAGTACACTATATACGTAGCATTTTGTTAGGCGTACTTTAAGAGCTAATGTTAAATCTTTACTACATAGGACCTTTTTCATTTTCATAAAATTAGAACGTGCTTTCTCGATTCTGACTTTGATTTCTGCAGTGTAGTCATTATTTTCGGTTATAAGTGTCCCTAGGTAAGTGTACTTTTTTACTCTTTCGATCTGCTGGCCCTCTACTATCAAGATTTCGTTAGTATTATGGTTGTTTTTACTAATTTTCATAAACTTTGTCTTTTTGATATTGAGAGAGAGTCCGTACTCCCTACTACACCTTACTATTTTACTCATGAGTATTTGCAGGTCTTGTAAATTATCGGCTATTATTACTGTATCATCTGCATATCTGATGTTGTTAACTAAGACTCCATTTACTCTTATGCCGACTGTTTCATCTTCCAGAGTTTCTCGCATTACCTCTTCAGAATAAGCGTTAAATAATAGAGGTGATAGTATGCAGCCTTGCCTGACTCCTCTTTTTATTTCCATTTCTTCAGATGTTTCTGTTTCAATTCTTACTATTGCTCGCTGATTGTAATAGAGATGTGTTATTAGTCTTAAATCTCTTTCATCTAGGTTTTTAGTTTTTAGAATTTCCATGAGTCGGTCATGTTTTATTTTATCAAACGCTTTATTGTAGTCTATAAAACAGACGTAAAGAGAACGGTTAACATCCAAACATCTCTGTGTCAGCACGTTGAAGGAGAATAATGCCTCTCTGGTGCCCATTCCATTGCGGAACCCATATTGAGTGTCACTAATATCCAGCTCCAGTTTAGAGTGTACTCTGGCGTGGATAATTTTCAGCAGAATTTTCAAGGTATGTGACATTAAGCTTATGGTTCGGTAGTCACTGCATTCTTTGGCATTCACTTTTTTTGGCAAACACACAAATGCTGATGTCAACATTTCTCTAGGGATGATTCCCGTAGTATAGATAGCGTTGAACAGTTCTACTATTATGTCCAGGTTTTTCTCGTTGACCAACTTTATCAGCTCGCTAGGTAATTCATCTGGACCAGCAGATTTATTGGTTTTCATAGAGTTTATTGCCTGACTAACCTCTGATTTGGATATCTCTGGGCCTACATCTCCGGTTTGGCTATCTACGGATGTACTAGCTTCTCTCTGGTCATGAAATAGTTCCTCGATGTACTCTTTCCATCGTCGTAGTTTTCGTTCTGTCTCTATTATAGTATTTCCGTTTTTGTCGAGCAATATATTTGAGGTTCTTCTATTTCCTATTCCGGCTAGTTCTTTGACTTTTTTATGTAGGTTGAAGTTGTCATATATGTTTTGAAGTTCTTCTATTTCTTTACATTTTTCAGAGAAGTAGGTTTCTTTAGCCTCCCTAATTTTTCTTCTTATTTGGTTTTGAAGCTGTTTATAGCGAGTCTTATTAATTGTTTTGTTTTTTCTTCTTTCATTCATCAACTCTAGAATTTCCTCCGTCATCCATTCTTCTTTCTTACATTTGGTTGTTGTAAGTACTTTCTTACTTGGATCTAATATAGAGGTTTTGAAGAATTGCCACTGTTGTTCTACGTTGCAATTATTTCTTGGGTTTCTATCTAGATTTGTGTTGATTTCATGTTTCAAATTTTCTTTTGTTTCTTCTGACTTAAGTTTCTGTATGTTAAGTTTATTGTTGTTGCGGCTTTTTTGCGTCTTTTTTAGTTGAAGTTGAAACCTAGCAATAAGAAGACTGTGATCAGAAGATACGTCCGCTCCTGGATATGCCTTTACTGCCTGAATTGAGTTTCGATATCTGTGCTTTATTAGGATGTAGTCAATTTGATTTCTGACGATTTTGTTGTCTTTGTCAGCTGGCGATTTCCATGTATAAAGGCGTCGCTTAGGTAATTTAAAGAATGTATTTGCGACTACAACATTATGTTCCTGGCAAAATTCTATTAGGCGATCCCCTCTGTCATTTCGTTCGCCAAGTCCATATGGCCCTACATTAGGGTAGCATTTTCCTTCGCCAATTTTTGCATTGAAATCACCCATGATCACTGTTATGTCTCTAGATGCTGTGAGCTGTAATGTTTTTTGAAGTTCGCTATAAAAGTTCTCTATTTCTTCTTCATTTTTGTCAGCAGTTGGCGCATAAATCTGAATTAGGTTCATTTTTCCATGAGCTGTCAATAATTGCAACATTATAATTCTTTCGGACACCGGAACGAAGCCTGTTACTGATCTCGTTACTTTTTCACTGAGGATCATAGCAACTCCATATCTGTGTTGGGTGTCGCTGCTTCCAGAGTAATAGATTCGCCCATTGTCTGTATTGAGTTCGCCAGAACTGACCCATCTTGTATCGCTTATTCCTAATATATCGATATCTAGTCGCATCATCTCTTGCTGTATATTCCTCAGTTTTCCAGGTTCATACATACTTCTTACATTCCATGTAGCGATTTTGTAGGTGTATTTGTATATATTTAGGGAACAGGGATTTCGCTGACTAACGGCCTGGGAAGCCCTGTCGTTGCTGTTGTTTCTTCCCCTGCCGAATCTTGGCATCCGAGAACCATGATTAGTAGGTCGTTGATTGTCATTTCTGTAAGCCATGACGATTTCTAGGGATACTCCATGAGTCTTTAATGCAGTGGTTTCCCGTTGCCTTCTGCATTCTTATACCGTTGACCATTCTGTAGGGTTCATCCGCCTTCGAGACCGATTTCTCAGTCTCAGGACAAAAGAGTGCCCTGCCACTTACCAACTCATCCGCCCGAAGCCGTTGGTCAGTAAGTGGGGGATTGCTTATACCGGCAATCATTCGGTGAAGAGCAGGTAGGTTGTAGAAAGAAATATAGTGACCCGTCTGCCCTCGGAAACCTAATAGCCATTCGGGGTCGGAAGAAGAAGAGGTAGCCAAGAGAGGCCGATAGGAAAGATTAAAGACATTTCACACAAGACTAGTTGAAAAAGAGTAAAATGTGAAGGCCCTTATGATCCGCCAGGTGCGTTTCATAAGCGTATGAGTATTAATACACTTTTTGTTCCCGCTCATACTTCGGGGTGTTGGACTACAGGCTGTATGGCTCGTCCAGCATGCCATAGCACGGAGGGTAGGGTGCATGCCATTTTACAATGTAAACACCCCAACTCCATGGCCTGACATGTCATTAGAATAAAAACAATTAACAATAATATGTTTTTTCAACATTTTGTTGTAAAATGCTATGTCTTCTATCTGTATACATATATATTTATACGTAGAAAAAGTTCTTTAGTGCCTATTTAAATTAAGACAAATGTACCTGTCTGCAGACAAATATTAGTTTATTACATGGACAGGTGTGACGATGGGTTTTCCCGTTTATCACCTAAGCCTAAGGGATTAAAATTCTTATGGTTTATTGAATTATTTGAGTCTTATAGCTCTGTATACTTCATAGAATTTTGCTTAAGGCAGGAAGTAACCTGAAATTTCACTACAGTTTATCATAAGAAACAAAATAAACAAAGATTAGCAACATATCTTTAAAATAAGCATTTTTACTAAAAATCCTAATTATAAGCAAAAAAGCAAAAAAAAGCAAAATGCTTATAATCCGGACTTTGCTTATTATGTTATGATTCGCAGAATATTAAGGCGATTTTGAGATATGTAATTGTCTTGTGGAAAGATAAAAAAGGTGTTTGTTACTTAACCCTCGGTTAGGCGTGCCACCTTATTTAACGTCCCTAGTCGCGCTGGGACTGCCAGTCCCATAATAATAAATCGGCTTGGTCTGTGTCATTTTTTGAATGGTATTTTAATAAATTATTTTAGTAATTATTTAATTGAAAACTCTGATTAAAAAACAAATTTAATGGACTTTATTCATAGTTTTGAATACATCATTAGTAGTAATAATATATTTGTAACAGTTAGGTTTGTCTAAGTAAATAAAATATTATTAATAAATCTCTGATTTAAAAAAAATTAATTAATTCGTAGTTTCAAATTCAAACTCAGGTAAAGGGTGCTCAAAAGATCACTTAAAGATTTCCCAAATCTACAGTGTCGTATCAAAAATGTCGTTTTGCATTTAAACAAAAAAATTGTAAGCGGAGAGACTGCCAGTCCCATAGGCGATCAACGAAGGCTTAAAGTTACTTGTTAGCTACAAATTGAATTAAATGATAATCACGTTCACTGTATTCAACAAGCCTATATGGTCCTACAGAATTTCTACTTTGTCTTTTACTAACTTTGTCATTATTTGGGATATTATTAGCATTACTTCGATCTTTTCTCTTTTGGTCAACTCTTTTTGACTACTCTTTATGCTATTTTTACATCAAAATTTTTATGAGCAAAATTATTTGCTTTTAAAGAAGCACATAGTTGATATTAATAATGTTTTATAGTCGGTAAAGCCTAAATTTTTGTTTTAGTGTACGATGTTACTCACCCTTTTTACTTTTACTATGTACATATACAGGGTGTCCCAAAACTAGTGGAACGGTCGAATATTTCGCGAACTAAACATCGGATCGAAAAACTGAAAAATACGTGTTCAATCATTTTCAAAAATTTATCCAATGATACCAAACACCAACCCCCACTACACCCCCTGGAGGTGGGGTGGAGGGTAACTTTAAAATCTCAAATGGAAACCCCTAGATTTTCTTGCAGATTTGGATTCGTTACGTAAAAGTAAGCAACTTTTATTCAAGACATTTTTTCGAACTGTGGATAGATGGCGCTATAATTGAGAAAAACCATTTATCCCGATACCATAGGTAAATTATAGAAACGGTCTAATATCTCGAGAAATACACTTCCAAATGAGAAACCAACAAAAAAGGTTTTTAATACTTTTCGAAAACCTATCGAATAACACTAAACATGACCCTCCCACCCACTCTCTGGAGGTGGGGTGGGGGGTAACTTTAAAATCTTAAATAGCAACCCCCACTTTTTATTACAGATTCGGATTCGTCATGAAAAATTAAGCAACATTTATTCGAAACATTTTTTAGAATTGTTGATAGATGGCGCTTTAATTGGAAAAATACGATTTATTAGCGCCATCTATCAGCAATTTTAAAAAATGTTTCGAATAAATGTTGCTTAATTTTTCATGACGAATTCGAATCTGTAATAAAAAGTGGGGGTTGCTATTTAAGATTTTAATTTTACCCCCCACCCCGTCTCCAGGGGGTGGGTTGGAGGGTCATTTTTGGTGTTTATCGATAGGTTTTGGAAAAATATTAAAAACCTGTTTTTTGGTTTCTTATTTGGAAGTGTATTTCTCGAGATATTAGACCGTTTCTATAATTTACCTATGGTATCAGGATAAATCGTTTTTCCCAATTATAGCGCCATCTATCCACACTTCGAAAAAATGTCTTGAATAAAAGTTGCTTACTTTTACGTATCAAATCCAAATCTGCAAGAAAAACTAGGGGTTTCCATTTAAAATTTTAAAGTTACCTCCCACCCCACCTCCAGGGGGTGTAATGGGGGTTGGTGTTTGGTGTCATTGGATAGATTTTTAAAAATTATTGAACACGTATTTTTCAGTTTTCCGATCCGATGTTTAGTTCGCGAAATATTCGACCGTTCCCCTACTTTTGGGACACCCTATATAAGAGTCCTGCAAGGTATTTCATTACTAATTTTATAAATGAGAAGATTATAAATTAAAATTACTGACTCGTCAACATCGCATTAAAAATTTAATTAAAGCAAAAATAGCCATTGCACAGAATTATACACACAACTAAATATTTAAATTAAAATCTTCCTTTATAAAAAGAGAATTTTGTTTCCGATTACTGTGGCTGTTGCGAAGGCAAATTGAAATACAGTTTTACTTTTCTTAATTAGGATTAACTCTAATCTAATTTCCTTCCTTTTGCATATTTATTTTACTTTTATTCGAATTTGTTATTCATTTAAAACAAAACTCGAAAATATAGGTACATTGATAAAACGAGGGACTAATGTAAAAGTTTACTCTCTAAATAATGTATAAGGGTGATATTTATATTGAAATGGTACGGAATGTTTGCTGCGATGGGAAGATAAATTTTAGATGTGATATTATATCTTCAGTAAACGTAATTAAAAGTAGCTGGGTATTTATAAAAGATGAAAATGATGTTAAAATTTATTAAGGGGCTATACACAAATACCTAAATAGAGCAGAAATATTCACTTTATTATTCCGTGTCTAGAAAGCTTCCTCAATGAATTTTTTAGACAAAGAAAACAAAATATTCCAAGTAACTAAAAACAAAATTAAATAGATATGGTGACATATCCAACGATATAAAATTGATTTTTTTTTAATTTTAAACAACACATTAGCGGGGATACTTTTATTACTAAAATGTCATTACAACATTTGATCAAGTTGCATTGCTTCAAGGATTATATACAGTGCGCTGGAATAAGTGTTACTCCCCTTATTAACTTATTTATTTTTAGCACACAAGCAAAACGCTCGGACAGGTCGTTTTTTAAAATAATCATAGTATATTATAGCATCAATGATTTGAACTTTACGCGAATCCTCTTCAGGTGACAGGCATACCTATGGTTTTTTTTAAATGGGAAAGGACATCACGTGATACCTCATTTAAAAGCTTTTGAAGTACTGATTACAAAAATGTATAATGCACTAATTCTATTTGACAGCGTAGGCGCAAAATTTCGGTCGAATTATTTTTAAATGCAATTATTTTTTTTTTCGAATCCTGAGAAAACTGATAAGTATTTTTGAAAAATTTAAACGCACAATGAAATATTACATTATTGTCTAGGGTCGAGAGTCCCTAAGAAATTCTATAATGTTTATTTTAATTAGTAACAGGGATGAAAAGAAGAGAAAATTTAATCGATTTTTAATTTTAAATATATCATTCAAAAGAAACTTTTGTTAGTTTAAGGGACTTCTTGCCCTCCGTAATAATTTAATCTTTCATTCTGCGTTTAAATTTTTCCAAAATCCTTATCAGTTTTCTCAGAATTCGAAAAAAAATGAATGCGCTTAAAAAGAATTCGACCGAAATTTTGCGCCTACGCTCTCAAATAGGAGTAAAGTATTATAGATTTTTGTAATCAGTATTTCAAAAGCTTTTAAATGGGGTATCACGTGATGTACTTTCCTATTTAAAAAAGTCAAAGCTATGCCTGTCACATGAGGAGGGTTCAAGTAAAGTTCGAAACATTGATTCTATAAGATACTATGATTATTTTAAAAATCGACCTGTCAGAGCTTTTAGCTTATGTGCTAAAAATAAATAAGTTAATAAGGGGGGTAACATTTATCCCAGCGCACTGTATAAACTCACTCAATAGTGTTCCTTGAGTAGTAGTGAACTTATAATTATACTAATCCACATAGTGTTTTGCTTTTAACACTGTTCACATCGTCAACTGAAAAGACTTGTGAATCTTCTGGGAAGACCTTGAGATTCACATGTTCACAAGCACCAGAAGTTTTGTGCCGTTGCCCCGAGTTGCATTTTGCAAGTTGAATTTTTGGATTTAACCTGTTTTGATTTTGAACTAATTTAAAACCAAATACATGGTGATCTCAAAAACTCTGTTGACAACATACATCTGACATTGGAGGGTACATTGACTAGAGAGGGGTCCACAAGTATAAATACCTCGGAGCAATTATAAACTCACAAGATAAGAAGATAAAGGTGAGAATAGAAATAGCTCGAAAAGAACACTTATATAAGATAGAAGTCAATGTTTACAAATAAGAAATTAAGTATGGCCATTAGATTGAGGTTCCTCTAGTGTGATGCTTGGTCGCAATTCTTACATGGGGTATTAAAAAAATTTTAGGTTTTCTAAAAAGATATGAAAATTCCTTGGACGGCAAAAGTTTTAAACGAAGAAATGTTAAGACGAACTGGACATAGCATAAAGCTTATGAACACAACTAAAATAAAAGAAACATCGTATCTGGGCCACATAGTTCGAAATGATAAGTACTCTATGCTGCACGTCGTCATGCAAGGAACAGTAGAGGGGAAACAAGGCTTGGGAAGAAAAAAGAAATCTTGGCTAAGGAATATCAGAGTTTAAACTAACCTCAGTGTTAAACAGATATGTCACGTTGCAAAAGATAGAGAAGCGTTTAAAGAAGTGATCTCCAACCTTGGTTAGAAGACGGCACAAGAAGAAGAAGAAAAAGAAAATTTTAAACTCATCATTTGTTCTTTGTTTATGTTTTCTTTTAAATCAAATAATATATCAACACTGTACAGAAAGTTGCATCAAAATGGAAATATTTTGATTACAAGTTTTTGTAATCAACAAATTGATTACAAGATTTTCTAGATTTCTCAACATAAAACTAAATCATATTTGGATGATTATTTCATTCATAGCAGATTCTGACCAATAGAAAGCTAAAGAAATAAAAATTAAACTGATAATTTTTGATAATATCCCGTCGTCAAGTATATTACCTCAGATGCCCTTCGTTGCTATGAAAAAGTACATTCAGTAACATTAATGACCATTAATGTTTTAAAAATTATAAAAGTGATGACTTTCAACCGTCAAATATTTATAACAACTGTGTGTTTAATTGTACTAATTTGTACTTACATAAATAAACTACAATAAAATTTTGATTTTGAACAGTTTTATTCATGACATAATCGCAACAAATTGCACTCGATTTTTAAAATTTTATCGAATTTTTGCCCACATGACACTTTGACATAATTTCACTCCCCTTCGGATCGTGAAATTAAAACTGTTAAAGTGTCACTCGGGAAAAATTCGATAATTTTAGAGCTCTTGTGCAATTACTACTGGTAATTTCGGTTTTCTGGTTGTAATTTTCATCCTCTTTACTGTTATATTCAAATATTTTAATTTCCCATTATTCATTGGATCTAATTCATGGCATGTTTTTAAGCTAAAGCCGAAATAACGAACTCTGCTATTAGTAGAGGAAAAGGGCATGACCGCATTTATTAGTGAAGAATGTCGTCGTACATATTTTCAAAACTTATAAATGAATGAAAATCTCATTTGGACGGAAATTCTCCTAAAGGTATGTCGAAAATAATATGTCAGAGGGATGCCTGGTATTTAGTGCAGGAATAAAATCCTTTTAAAAATGTTATAATTTTTATTAAAATACACTGGTTAACACAATACTTGTTTCCTTAAATTTTTTTCTCTTCTTCGGTATTTCTATGGGCCTGACTATGAAAAAAATTCTTTAAGATTTCTAACAGCTTTACTTTTTGAAATATACAGTTTTATAATTTTGACAAAATAAATGCAAAAAATTAATATATAAGTCAACAAAATCTTTATTGAACACTATCAAATGACCTTTTATATGATTTTCTTGAATGAACAACTTCAGGTAGATCTCGTTTCAAACTCCAGCAGTAGTCTGCCATCATATGTGAGTCCCACCTTCCCTGATATCGCTCTTCCATTGTCCGAAGATCCTGATGAAATCTTTCACCCTGCTCCTCACTAAAATCACCCAGATTTTTTGGAAATCGGTCCAAATGTAAGTGTAGTAAGTGGAGTTTTATGCTCATGTTGCACTTTAGCTCTTGCAAGTTCGATAGCATACACTCGACAAGCTCGACATAGTCGTCGGATTTCTTATTGCCTAAGAAATTACTCATAACCGAAACGAATGAATTCCAAGCTTTGGATTCGACTTCAGTCATTGATTCGACAAAATTAGGATCTTTCACGAGTTGTCTAATCTGTGGCCCATCAAAAATACCAGCTTTCAATTTTTCTGTACTTAATCCTGGAAACTTGCGTGAAAGAAAATTGAAACATTCGCCACTTTTATCAAGCGCCTTCACAAACTGTTTCATTATGCCGAGTTTAATATGAAGTGGTGGAAGTATGATGCGGCTAACTAAAGGCACGTTTATAATATTTTTTGTACCAACTTTCAGCTCTTCCCGCTCTGGCCAAACTTTTTGTGACCAATGATGTTGTTTGTCACGACTGTCCCAGAGACACATGAAACAAGGGAACTTTGTGTACCCCCCTTGTTGACCTAAAAGGAAGTTAACCATTTTAAGATCAACACAAATGATCCATTTGTGTTCTTCATACTTAATTTTTTCCATAACCTTAGAAATATTTGCGTATGCTTCTTTTAAAGTCGTCGAATGTGCAATAGGTATGGATCCGTATTTGTTACCGTTATGAAGTAAAACACACTTTAAACTTCTTTTGCTGCTGTCTATGAAAAGACGCCAATCACTAGGTTGGTACTTTTTTAAACCTATCTGTTGCAAAATACCACCAACATCGTTACAAAAAACTAAATCCTTCTCTTCAGAAAAATACGGCAACAGATTTTTTTCTCGGGTACGATAAAATGTAATTTTGGTTTCCGGAGTAAGCAAATTCTTTTCTTTTAAACGAGATGCTAAAATTTCAGAAGCTTCTTTCGGTAAGTTCAGATCTCTTATTAAGTCATTTAGTTCTTTCTGATTAAATGGTTGAGGCTCTGAAAGGCTATATTTGTAGTCTGGATCAGAGTCTTCACTTGATGTATTTCGTTCGGTTTCACAGAGATTTGGATCATCAGAAGATTTAGATGTGCTGGGTTGTACTTCTCGTGATTTTAATTGAGGTCGTTGAGCAGAAGATAAGTTAGGATATGACCACTTGCTTCGATTTCCAGGGTTAATTCCATTTATTTTCACAACGCAGAAGTAGCAGTCGTCATGATGGTTTCGAGGTTCTCGCCAAATCATGGGTGTTACGAACATTATTGCATCTCTTTTTCCATTGGATCACAACCGTAGACATACCACACATTTTTGGCACACAATATGAGGAGCCCATGGCTTGTCTTGATTACACAATTTTATATTAAAATATTGATGGTACGCAGTTTTCACAAAGTCCGATATAGGTTTTCGATATTGTTTAAATATATATTCACCACAAATATAGCAAAAACAGTCTGGATTAAGCAGACAACATCTTCTAGAGGAAGCCATATTGTTGAAGTTTGCCGGGTACGGTAGTCGGAAAAACAAACACATGCACGACAAGCTTATTACAAAATTAACAACAATAATGACGCCGGACTCTACGCACACTTTTTTGATACTAATAGTAACTAACAGTGTTGCCAATCCACGCTGTGCTGGTGACAAAAACGGTTGTGCGCATAGGCAACCCAAATAACATTTAAAATCTTAAACGAATATCTAAAACGACGACAAAATTTGTTTTAGTAACCAATAAATAACAAAAATCTAAGTAAAAATAATTAATGAGGGTAGTTAGCTATAACTTAAAAACAAAAGCTGTTAGAGAAAAATAATTGTCGTATTTAAAAAATCTGCGCCAATTTGAGATAGAAACATAAAAAAAATCACAGGAAACAAACAATTTTTTTTCTTTTGTTGACCAGTGATATTTAAATATTGTTTTTATATAATTTATGTATAAGTTAGGTAAATATTTTTTTAAATCATTACTGTTTTCTTATAGTTTTATTTATTTGAAAACATCTTATAGTTTTATTTTTTTTAACATCTAATGTTATTGCCAACTATCCCATAACAATCAGTAAGAAAAATACATATAATGTAATGTTATAAAACAGCAGAGTGGTCCATAGTAAACTTTGATCCAGCCTGGTATTTGACAAGTTTTTTGGACCTCAAAAACAAAAAACGTTATGTTACCTGCAGCAGGTTCCCTGGAAATTTTATATAATTATCAAATTAATGATTAAAATTCAACATTTCTTCGTATACTAGTAAAAAGAAAGTGCGTTGACGGATTTAAAGGTAATTATTTAATATAACACGTTTCAGTGCTTAGAAAACTGTGAAAAATCTAACAACTGTGACTTTTCAATAATAGTTATTTTCCTAACAAGGGCAAAAATTCTTTTCCGCACGCGACTGCAGTTTGCCGAACGACGCGAAGCGGGAGTTCGGCAAGCAGTCGAATGCGGAAAAGAGACTTTCTGGAAGAGTTAGGAACAATATTTTTTCTAAGAGTCTCTAAAAAATTACCAAATCTTAATCAATTAATTTAATTAATATGAAAATACATACACAAATTAATTTTTTGACAAGGTTATCAAAACCAAACTTTCAATATAATTAGTTAGCATGACGACGATCTTGGTTTCCATGACGATGATTCAAAACGACTGTTATTGTCTGCCAATTTGACTTTCGAATATTATGTCAAAATAATTTTATTTCATCGAATTGTCGCGTTAATATTTTTAAAACAGGAACACAATAAGATATATTTGAAATAAATTGTAAATAATAACTAAACATTAGTTTATTGCATGTATTATAATTACTTTAATGCCATATTAACATATCTAAATTAACACGCGTGCGGAAAATTAAAAACCGCGTGCGAAGAAGTAACACTCGTGCGGAAAAGTGAAACTTTCTAAACTAAAATGCGTGCGCGAAAGTAGACATTTTTGCACGCTCGTAGAAAAATATAATATTGTCATGACGATAAATAAATTAATCAGTTTGTCACATAATATGTTCTCAGTTTTATTGAAAACTGACAAAGCGTATGTATTTGACTCGACATTGGTCACTGCGCATGTGCCAACTTCATCGCAAAATGTCATCTTGCGATTCAATTGGTTAAAAATCTGTATCATAATGTAGTTCATTATAATACAGGTAATGAAATCATAATTGATATACATATTAAAGTATGAGAGTAAAAATAACCATTTACCATATTGCAAAACTTGATTGCAAAACATTGCAATTATTATTTTTATTTACTTATTTTTTAATGGGCGATACCGCAAATAAAATATTTTAAGTTACGACGGAGGTGTTAGTCCCACCACCATAACTTTAAAAGAATCTTCAGGCTCTCGTATTCTCATTGTGTTATAGTTCAAGTTGATTATCCAATTGGAGTTGACTATTCCTAGTTTGAGTCAACCCAAATGGCTGGTTTTAGTAAAAGTTGATTATAAATATAAAATGAAGATTTTTATTCAACATTTACTATGGTTTGTTTTTAACCCGGCATTGGTTGCTAGGTAGGTTAGTACGCGAGTGGTCGCGCGTGATATTTTCTCTCACATATCCAACTTTTGCCTTTTTTACAAAATAATTTTTTTAAACTTTTTATTAGCTAATAATAAAAACATAATAATATAAATAATAAGCTAGTTTTAGATCAAGTCCCTAATGAAATCCTTGATGAGCAGATTCCTGAGATTCCCATACCAGAAACTCAACCTGACAATACACAGCAGGAAAATAACGAGTTGCGCGATAGTCTAGAAAACGAAATGGCTCGTGCCGTACAAGAGTTTAATGGAACAAATCCACTTAGCAGACCACCGCTACCACGAATAAACTCTTGTAAGAAACTAGGTGCCCTGTTACAAATTGTGAATATTGAAGTCCTACCCAATTATGTCGTAGAAGCCCACACATTGGAGTATCTGCATATGCTAATCTACTGTGCAGCTACAGCAATTGCCAATGTAATGGGCGTTAAGATCAGAACACGACGGGGTACTAATAACGGAAGGACCGGTGACAGAATTGCACCCTGGGAAAAAAGACTTCTCGGAAAAATTGAATTACTGCGTAGGGATATTGGGCAAGTCACAGAATATATAAGAGGTGTAACAAGTAGAAAAGTCATTAAAAGAGCTGAAGAAATAATGCGGAGCACTGCAAGACACTCGAGATATGATCCAGAAAATAACACAGCCCAACAGTGTCTGGATACATTAAAACAAAACCTCTCCGTCTATTCAGGACGATTAAGAAGGTATAAAGTTAGTAACAACCGAAAATGTGACAATGCACTTTTTGAGAACTCTGAGAAGGCATTCTACCGAAAACTCAATTCCACCGTAGAAAGTGTCGACAAGTCTTACCCAAGCCAAGAAGAAATTCATGAGTTTTGGGGAAATCAACTTTCCACACCAGCTGCTTTTAACAACAATGCTGGCTGGATAGAAGATACGACGCACAACTGTCACCACTACGTCACTGCTAACTACGAACCATTCACGACTGAAGAAGTCTCAAATGTCATCAAAGAGCTTCATAACTGGAAATCTCCTGGACCAGACGGAGTTCAGAACTTCTGGCTTAAAAAGTTTTGGAGTATTCATGAGTGCTTATCAACATTAATTAATCATGTTATTTCTAATCCGCAGGAATTACCATCATTTCTAACTCAGGGAACTACTTATTTAATACCCAAGGATCAAAATAACACCCAAGATCCATCCAAGTACCGCCCAATTACTTGTCTTCCAACTTTGTATAAATTGGTCACATCCTGTGTAACCCGGCGTGTCTACCAACACTGTGCTCTAAACAATATCATAGAGCCTCAACAGAAAGGATGCGCTAAGGGTTCCATGGGTTGCAAAGAACAGCTTATCATCGACTCAGTCATTTCTAACCAGGCATACACTAAAAAAAGGAACCTTTTTACTGCTTTTATTGACTATAAAAAGGCCTTTGATTCAGTACCGCATGAATGGCTAATAGATATGTTGAAAATATACAAAGTAGATGATAACATAGTGACCTTTTTAAGGCATATAATGAGAGATTGGAAGACTAAAATTCACCTCCAAATACGTGGTGAAAACAATATCGAAACCGAAAATATCGCAATCAACCGGGGATTATTTCAAGGAGACTCGTTGAGTCCCTTGTGGTTCTGTTTAGCTTTGAACCCCCTTTCCCAGCTATTAAACTCCACTGACTCAGGTTTTAGCATTAAAAGCAATAATACTGTGGTAGCGAAGCTCAATCATCTGTTGTATATGGATGATTTGAAATTAATGGCTTCCACTCGAGAATACCTAGAAGAGATGCTAAAAACTGTAGAAACATTTTCTAATGATATTAGTATGCAGTTCAGTCTAGACAAGTGCCGTGTTTTAAATATAGTCAGAGGAAAGGTACAGCCCGGTGGATTCGATATGCAAAATGGTCAGAACATCGAGGCCATGGGCGACAAGGATATGTACAAATATCTTGGAGTAAAGCAGGCGCGGAAAATTGACCATAAGCAAATGAAAACTGAGATAACTACTGAGTTTATAAGAAGGGTAAAACAGCTGCTTCGTTCACACCTTAACAGTAAAAATTTGTTTAAGGCACTAAACACCTACGCTTGTTCCGCGCTTAGCTATTCATTTATTATTGTTAAGTGGACAAAAACGGATATAGAAAATCTTCAGCAAATAGTACGAACACACCTCACAAAGGCACAAAAACACCACCCTAAAAGTGCAGTAGAACGAACGACATTACCCCGGTATTTAGGAGGAAGAGGACTTATGGATATAGGTGAGCAATTAGATAAACAAATTGCTAATTTAAGAACTTATTTTCAGATGCAGGCTGAGACATCTACTCTACATCGCGCTATCTGCGCAGTAGATGACACAACACCGATCAAACTGAGGGAAGCAGAACTGCGCATAAACCACCTTACTAAGGACGAAAAAGTGCGCGCCTGGATGGGTAAACCTTTGCACGGGCGACATCCCAATGAGGTCAGCCAAGATTATGTCGACAATATAGCGTCGAACTACTGGTTGACATCAGGAAAGATGTTCCCTGAAACGGAGGGTTCATTACTAACCATTCAGGATCAGGTTATACCAACCAGAAACTACCTGAAATATATCATCAAAGACCCTCAGGTTCAAAACGACAGATGCCGATATGGATGTCAAGCCCAAGAGACCATCCAACATCTTACAGGGGGCTGCCAGCCATTTGCTGCAACTGAATACAAGGAACGGCATGACGCAGTGGGAAAAATCCTTCATCAAGAGATAGCTATCAAGCTGGGACTTCTCCAAACGGACCATCTCCCGTATTATCAATACGTCCCTGAGAGTATGCTTGAGGATGGCAACTACAAGCTATACTGGGACCGCACTGTGCTCACAGACCAAACAGTGGCACATAATAGACCAGATCTCGTACTAGTTAATAAATTAACAAGACAAATAACACTAATTGATGTGGCGATACCAAGCAACAATAATCTACGTAGTAAATTCACTGAAAAGATTGCCAAGTACAGAGATCTAGAAATTCAAATACGAAGGCAATGGAGAATGCAAAGTACCCAGACGATACCTATTGTTATGTCTACTACTGGAGTCATTCCGAAGAACCTCCTCGAAATCATAAAAAGGCTGGGTCTAAATGAACATATTTACAAGACCATGCAGAAAGCTGTACTACTCGCAACGGCCAGATGTGTGCGAACGTTTTTGGGAGATACACCTGCATACCAAGTCACCTAGACACCTTTGATACCGTAGGTATCTGGGATGAGTCAATTTTTCCCTTAGAGGGAGTGTGAGCCGTATGGCTAAATCTGGGATAAATAATAATAATATGATAAACGAAAAAAAATCATCCTTTACAAAAGTATAACAAGAATGCTCTGGACAAATTGATTGATGGCAAGAATTATATTTTGTTTTTACTTTTCTATTTTTGCGGCGAGGGCAAAAATAACAAAATTGAATATCCGATGGTTCAGGTTGTGATGAGTTCGGTAATGTTATTTTGGTAATTCTTGCAACATAATTACGAAGGCTTAAAGTTAAGTTTGGAATTATCGAACGATTTATAAGATGAGGTCTCAGCAACGACAAAGAAAATTCCTTTAAAGAGACACGACGTTCTGATTTATTATTATTACCTTTATATACAATGTGACTGTTGATGCCCTGTTGATGCCGCCAGTACTTAATATAAACTGCTCGTCAAAATGTAGGGATATAGAAAATTATGCTGATTTTCATAGTTGATTTTTTCGCGAATAGACAGATTTCGCTATTTTTTTCTATTTTAGATTTTTCTTTAGTATTTACACAGTTGTGCAAAGGTTTACTCAAACTTATGTTTTGTAGTTATACCGGGTGGACGAAAAGAAATGTTTTCCTTATGTTAAGTTTGAGACACCCTGTAGGGAGAACGAGGTACAAATGTGAGTATACATCAGAACCATATTGTAGTCTTATGTTTTGTGAACATGTTGTTGTTTGAATGTCCCTGATATCTTTAGAAACAAAAATAAAATAGACGGTTTTGTAATTTAACATGTGTTTTAACCGAAACAAAAGTTTGAGACACCTTGTAGCAAGAAAAAGGCACAAAGGTGAGTATACCTCAATATTATGTTGTAGTTCCATATTTTTTCTGTGAAGAAATAAAAATAAAATGCCAAGAAAAAAAGAAAATCTACCTAGAATACAAGTCCAAAAGAACGAGACAAACATATGAAGAATATAAAAGAGTACGAAATGAATTAAACTCAATAGTAAGAAGGAAGAAAACAGAACATTGGGAAGCATTTTCAAAAGAGATGGAGCACGACTTTTATGGGATGCAAAGGGAAATGTGGAAAATGATAAGAAGTCAAAGAGCAGAGATGAAGGAATTGATAGAAGTAAAACATATTGATACAAATACATGGACAACTTACCTAAAAAACCTTTATCAAACAGCTAATCACAAAGAACTGGAAACACCACGATTAGAATCGGATGAGAAAACAGAAATTAAAGAGGAAGATATAAAGAACGCCTTAAAAAAGATGAAAAATCGAAAAGCTCCTGGGAAAGATGGAATAGCTAATGAACTTTTAAAGTACGGAGGAGATAGACTTCACAAAAAACTGAATATCCTTATAAGTAAAATAATAAATACAGGAAGAATTCCAGAAGAATGGAGAACCACTCAAATGATAGCGTTATTTAAGAAAGGTGATAGGGCAGACCCCAGTAACTATAGAGGGATAAATTTACTGAGCACTATACTGAAACTCACAACAAAAATACTTATGGAGAAAATAATGGCGTGCATAAATATATCGGATGAACAACAAGGATTTAGAAGTGGAAGATCATGTAACGATGCAGTTTTTTTTGTTTCATAGACCTAGAGAAAGCGTTTGATAGAATCCAATTAAAAGATGTGATACACCTTCTATACGAGAAAAATTTACCACTGGATATCATAAAACTGATAGAAAACATATATGTAAGAAATAAAATAGAGATGAAAGTCAATGGAATAATAACAGAACCCATAGAAACAAACACAGGAATCCGGCAAGGAGATTCACTAAGCCCTCTACTGTTTAACATAATATTGGATGCAATAATAAAACAAGTGAAGAAAAAAAGAGGGTACAAAATGGGCAATAGAGAGATAAAAATACTCTGTTACGCTGATGACACCGTGTTAGTAGCAGAGTGCGAAGACGACCTACAAAGATTATTGCACGAGTTCAACATTAACGCAAAAGAAATGAATATGAAAATATCAGTTCAAAAAACAAAAAGCTTAGTAATTGCCAAAGAACCAATAAGATGCAAATTGGAGTTAGACAATCAAATTATACAACAAGTAATGACTTTCAAATATCTGGGAATTAATCTATCAGCCGACAACAATATCGAAGAAGAGGTAAAACACCAAATAATTAAAGCCAGCAGAACGGCCGGATGCCTAAACGACACAATTTGGAAAAACAAACACCTGAGATTGGAAACAAAGGCCCGAATATATAAGTCAGTTATTAGGCCAGTTATGATTTACACGGCCGAAACAAGACCAGATACAAGCAAAACACGAAGACATCTGGAAACCAACGAAATGAAGATCTTAAGAAGGATTGCTGGAAAAGGACTACAGGATAGGGTAAGAAGTGAGGAAATCAGACGCATATGTGGAATAGACAATATAAATACCTGGGTAAAGAACAGAAAAGAAGAGTGGAATGAGCACATAAGCAGGATGTCTGAATCAAGGATAGTAAGAATAGCCAGGGACAAGTCACCGTTAGGCAGGAGAAGTATAGGACGCCCAAGGAAAAGATGGAATGACAACTTAGGGGCAGAATGAAAGGCACCGTTGAAGAAAAACAGGCAGTACTGCCTATATAAAAGAAGAAGAAGAAGAAGAAGAAGAAGAAGAAGAAGAAGAAGAAGAAGAAGAAGAAGAAGAAGAAGAGTTCCATATTTTGTGAATATTTTGTTTCTTTAATTTCTCTGATATCTTTAATAACAAAGAAACTAGACGGTATTACTCTTTAGTATGTTTTTCTATGTTTCACATGTGTGATGTGGCGCAAGTCGTCAGTTAAAACACATATTAAAGAGTAATACCCTCTAGTTTCTTTGTTATTAAAGATATCAGAGAAATTAAAAAAAAATATTCACAAAATATGAGACTACAACATAATATCGAGGTATACTCACCTTTGTGCCCTTTTCTTAATACAAAGTGTCTCAAAGTTTTGTTTCGGTTAAAACACATGTTAAGATACAAAACCGTCTATTTTTTTTGTTTTTAAAGATATCAGGGACATTCAAAAAACAAAATGTTGACAAAACATAAGACTACAATACGATTTCAATGTATACTCACATGTGTACCTCGTCCTGCCTACAGGGCATCTCAAACTTAACATAAGAAAAACATTTCTTTTCTTCCACCCGGTATAAGTACAAAAAAATAGTTTGAGTAAACCTTTGCATAACTGTGTAAGTACTAAAGAAAAATCTATAGCAATAAAAAAAATTAGCGGAATCCGTTAATCTGTTTACGAAAAAATCTACTATGAAAATTCAGGAGAATTTTCTATATCACTAACTTTTGACGAGCAGTTTAATATGGTAAATGGCCATCTACAACTAACCCGTGAAATAAAATATAGGGTTTGTTACATTATAAAAGGATATTATTTCAGGTTTTAAGTGACAAAATAAAATTAACTTTTATACATATTTGGCGGCGCCGGTGGTCGAGCGATGAGCGAATCTCTCACATGAAGCGCACTTACTGAGCAATCTGGTGATACTAAGTCAACTGAGTCATTATCTGAGCGGACGAGTCTATTAGATTGTCGAGGGAGGATAGTTAGACGACTAGAAGGAACCACAGCTCGTATAATTTTCCAGAAAAGAAGTATAATTTCCAAGAAAGTCACTAGAAAAATTACCAAATACATCTTCTTTTTTGGTTGATCATATCGGCCTTCGACGGTAATCCCTACATATTTATTATATTATAGTAATACGTCATGAATCAGGACATATTTATATGCTTGCTCCATAGATTTAAAAAAAGCTTTTGACAGAGCTCAACATGAAAAGCTTTTAAGTATTCTTAGGACCAAAAACATAGAGAGTAGAGATCTACAAATGAAGAGTCCAGGGGAAAAACAAGGAATGTCACGTTTTGTACGTATTGAGATAAACACCAATAAAGGTTTAATTCTTATGATATCTAAAAATGACTAAGAAGGTTCTTAGTAGAATTCTAGCAAGTTTTATGCTATAATGTCAATATCATATTAATCTATATTAACTTATTAATTTAAACTCAATAAACTTTTCTTCTTTAAATTATTAAACTCGATAGTAAGAAGGAAGAAAACAGAACATTGGGAAGCATTTTCAAAAGAGATGGAGCACGACTTTTATGGGATGCAAAGGGAAATGTGGAAAATGATAAGAGGTCAAAGAGCAGAGATGAAGGAATTGATAGAAGTAAAACATATTGATATAAATACATGGACAACTTACCTAAAAAACCTTTATCAAACAGCTAATCACAAAGAACTGGAAATACCACGATTAGAATCGGATGAGAAAACAGAAATTAAAGAGGAAGATATAAAGAACGCCTTAAAAAAGATGAAAAATCGAAAAGCTCCTGGGAAAGATGGAATAGCTAATGAACTTTTAAAGTACGGAGGAGATAGACTTCACAAAGAACTGAATATCCTTATAAGTAAAATAATAAATACAGGAAGAATTCCAGAAGAATGGAGAACCATTCAAATGATAGCGTTATTTAAGAAAGGTGATAGGGCAGACCCCAGTAACTATAGAGGAATAAATTTACTGAGCACTATACTGAAACTCACAACAAAAATACTTATGGAGAAAATAGTGGCGTGCATAAATATATCGGATGAACAACAAGGATTTAGAAGTGGAAGATCATGTAACGATGCAGTTTTTGTGATAAGGCAAATAGCGGAGAAATTATTAGAATATAACAAACCAGCCTTTTTCTGTTTCATAGACCTAGAGAAAGCTTTTGATAGAATCCAATTAAAAGATGTGATACACCTTCTATATGAGAAAAATTTACCACTGGATATCATAAAACTTATAGAAAACATATATGTAAGAAATAAAATAGAGATGAAAGTCAATGGAATAATAACAGAAACCATAGAAACAAACACAGGAATCCGGCAAGGAGATTCACTAAGCCCTCTACTGTTTAACATAATATTGGATGCAATAATAAAACAAGTGAAGAAAAAAAGAGGGTACAAAATGGGCAATAGAGAGATAAAAATACTCTGTTACGCTGATGACACTGTGTTAGTAGCAGAGTGAGAAGACGACCTACAAAGATTATTGCACGAGTTCAACATTAACGCAAAAGAAATGAATATGAAAATATCAGTCCAAAAAACAAAAAGCTTAGTAATTGCCAAAGAACCAATAAGATGCAAATTGGAGTTAGACAATCAAATTATACAACAAGTAATGACTTTCAAATATCTGGGAATTAATCTATCAGCCGACAACAATATCGAAGAAGAGGTAAAAGACCAAATAATTAAAGCCAGTAGAACGGCCGGATGCCTAAACGACACAATTTGGAAAAACAAACACCTAAGATTGGAAACAAAGGCCCGAATATATAAGTCAGTTATTAGGCCAGTTATGACTTACACGCCCGAAACAAGACCAGATACAAGCAAAACACGAAGACATCTGGAAACCAACGAAATGAAGGACTTAAGAAGGATTGCTGGAAAAGGACTACAGGATAGGGTAAGAAGTGAGGAAATCAGACGTATATGTGGAGTAGACAATATAAATACCTGGGTAAAGAACAGAAAAGAAGAGTGGAATGAGCACATAAGCAGGATGTCTGAATCAAGGATAGTAAGAATAGCCAGGGACAAGTCACCGTTAGGCAGGAGAAGTATAGGACGCCCAAGGAAAAGATGGAATGGCAACTTAGGGGCAGAATGAAAGGCACCGTTGAAGAAAAACAGGCAGTACTGCCTATATAAAAGAAGAAGAAGAAGAAGAAGAACTTATTAATTTAATATTGCACCAAGAAAGTGCTGTTCAGTGGCGTGCGCACAATCCTGGTTCTTCGCCTGGATGTAATTCTTAGAAAATTTATATAGACTAATCTTTCTGGTTATTGTCATAAATTGATAGGCTAGTCGATAGTACTCATTTTTTGCTACCACATGGCGAGAAAAACCAAAATTCATGAGAAAGTGATATTCCTTGTTTTTTCCCTGTACTGTTCAAATTATAGCGAATCTGTATCAAAATCAGAAAGCAAGAGTAAGAGTCAAAGGAGAACGGACAGAGGAAGTAAGTATACTTAGAGGAGTTCGACAAGGGTGCATACTTTCACCACTCTTATTCAACGTCTACAGTGAAGTGGTATTTCAAGAAGCTTTATTGGATATTGTGGAAGGTATTTTGATCAACGGAAATAGCATTAATAATATTAGATATGCGGACGATACGGTCATATTTGCAAGTGACATGAAAGATTTACAGTACATAATACAACACGTATACAATGCATGTGAAAGGTACGGACTGCAAATGAACCTCAAGAAAACGAAATCAATGATATTCTCAAAAAAACACAAAATGTGGATAACCTGATCATCAATAATACAACGATGGAAAGAGTAACAACATAAAAATATTTAGGAACGTGGCTAACCGAAGATGGAGATCAAACAAAAGAAATCAGATCTAGAATAGAAATGGCAAGAAGCACGTTCATAAAATTGAAAAACTTACTTTGCAACCGTAACCTTAATCTAGAAATCCGCGCAAGAATGCTACGTTGTTACGTTTTTTCTACTTTACTAAACGGCATGGAAGCGTGGACAATAAAAAAGTCTGAAACCAAAAAATTAAATTACTTTGAGATGTGGTGCTACAGGAGAATCCACAGAATATCGTGGACTGAAAAACTAACTAATATAGAGATGTTACAAAAAATGAAGAAAGAATGTGAAGTCATAAAAACTGTTAAAATTAAAAAGATTCAATATCTGGGTCATATAATGTGGGGCGAGATGTACGTATTACTTAGGTTAATTATGAAAGGGAAGATACAAGGGAAGAGAAACCCAGGACGACTCAAAATATCCTGGCTAAGAAATTTGAGAGTGTGGTTCGGTTGCAGCTCATTAAAATTATTCAGAAGTGCGGCCAATAAAATTAAAATAGCGATGATGACTTCCAACCTCCGACAGGAGAAGGAACCTAAAGAAGAAGAAGAAGTAATACGTCACTAAAAATTTCTTAAAGGGAGGTTTAGTTAATTCTGCGTTTTTTGCATAAATTTAAAACGTTTTCCGTTGAAAGTGGTGGGGTAAAGTTAAATGAGTAAAATACTATCTTAGAGAACAACACTTGAAGATTACTCAGCTAAATTTGTAATGAAAAATGTTTAAAAATAAAGTGGTGGCGTCATTTTTAAATAGATGATCCAAAAAAAAAGACGACTTGCGGTGTACAATATATCTTCGGAGAGAATCATCCGACACATACAAACCAAAAAGATTATTTTAGATTAAGAGTTTTTATGATTATATTAATTTTTAAATTCATGGTATAACTTTAAAGTGAAAAAATCCAAAAAAGAAAAAAAGTGAAGTGTGTTCGGTAAATAAAAAAATGGTAATACAAAAAAAATTGTTAAAATAAGCAAAATCTCGACGTCACTACCTAGTAAAATATCTAAAATATAAGCGTGCAAAATTTCAGAAAGATCGGCGCATTATTTTTTGAGTTATGATGTACACCGCCTCAAAAAACATGTTTTTCAGAAAACGTGTTTAAAAAAATGTAGTTTTGTCAATAATACTAGGAAAATTTTTGTATATATCCATATATCCGTCAATTTTGCTCAGATTAACTTGAAATTGAAATGGTATACTCTTGAAAATATTTACAATCGAATAAGCCAATAAAAAAAATCGAAAAAAATTATCAAAAATATTATACCATTTCTTAAAACAACTGTTTTTTATATAAAAGTAGACTAAAAATCTAAAAATTTAATTAATAACGCAGAAAACACAAAGAATCAATGATATAACTTAATTAACCTATGAAATGCCAGTTGTCCCACATATTTCCTAAATTTCATTAGTGTCAAAATTTTATATCAGTGGAGTAAATTTGCTGGAGGTTGGACCAATTACAAACAAGCATTGCGGCGCAGTATATTTGAATTACTTCTCTTGGTTTAAAAACGGACCGTAGTAAAAGTAGACTCCAGCTTGAACTAGGAAAAGTATATACTCTTCCCAATGCCATTTAGTAAGAGTTGATTCACACAAACAACAGATTCTAGAAACTAAATGTTACTGGATATGTTCAAATCGTGATAAGTAGTTGAGACGGTCAAAACAAAGATACGCACTCATCCAAAAAGCACGTGAGGTTATACTCGTTTAACATACATTTACTGAATCGATCCAGGGATAGTCAACTCAAACTAGTAAGAGTTAATTATATATTTACCGCGATCTAATTTTACTAACAAGGGTTAGGAAGAGTCTACTTTAACTAGTAAAATTTGAAAAAAAAAAGTTCAAATCAACTCTTACTGCTTTTAGTTTGAGTTGACTCGAACTAGGAATAGTCAACTTTAACTTAGAATCAACTTGAACTGTAAGGTATACATAATATACAGCGTGTCTACTTGAGTTGGAAACATATGGGAAACTTTTTTATTATTAATTTTACGAAAAAAAGTTATTCTTTATAAAAAGTTCTGCATGCCCCAAAACCTAAGATTCAATCATCAGATATCAAATTTTCTGAATATTATACGAGGTATGTCAAAAAATATGAACTTCGTTCAAGAGTAAAGTACCTTTATTTCTCTCAATATCGAAAATGCTTATTCTGAAAAGTTGTTTGGAAATAAAAACTAAGCTTAAATATGCAATTACATGCTTCTAATTGGAAAAAAATATTTTCCAAATTTTTCTCAAATTTATTGATACTAACTTCGTTTTGATTCATTACACATACGATAACTCTTTTATTATTACTTTTACGAAAAAAAGGTATTCTTTATAAAAAGCTCTGTAGGTCATAAGGCCGAAGATGCAACCAACAGATATCACATTTTATTAATTTTATACGAGTTATGTCAAAAAATATGAATTTCACTCAAGAGTAAAGTACCTTTATTTTTCACAATATTGAAAACAGTTATTAAAAAAGTTGTTCAGAACTAAAAACTATGTGTCAATATGCAATTACATCCTTCTAATTGAAATACTGTGAAATATAAAGGTGCTATAATATTGAGCGAATTTCATATTTTTTGACACACCTCGTATAAAATTAATAAAAGTTGATATATCATGGTTGTGTCTTAGATTTTAGACCATGCAAAGCTTTTTACGAAGAATAACTTTTTTTCGTAAAATGAATAATAAACGAGTTATCATATTTGTAATAATTAAAAACAATGTTGGGTATCCTTAAATTTGAGAAAAAAATTTTTTTTCAATAAGAAGCATGTAATTGCATATTTGATCTTAGTTTTTAATTCCAAACAACTTTTTATCATAAGAATTTTCGATATTGAGAGAAATAAAGGTACCCTTGACCGAAATTCATATTTTTTGACATACCTCGTATAATATTCAGAAAATTTGATATCTGATGATTGAATCTTAGGTTTTGGGGCATGCAGAACTTTTTATAAAGAATAACTTTTTTTCGTAAAATTAATAATAAAAAAGTTTCCCATATGTTTCCAACTCAAGTAGACACGCTGTATAAAAAAAAATTCGTTAATTTAAAGTGCTTATTTTGGAAAAAACACAACTATTATTTTTTAGGTAGGAAGCAACAAATTTTCAAGTTTCAAAAAATTAATATGCTTAGTTAAAGCTTTTACCTACCTATATTTTATAGACCTCTAAATTGAGTGTAAATAACCTCGAAATGAATCTGTTGGAAAAAAGCGTATAACTTTTTTGAAGATGGTCTAAATAAATTATATTCGACGAATAACTATTCGTTTATGTATTGGTTGTTGTAAAAACAACTTAAATACGCTATAAACAAAGAATCTACTGACATCGTCCTTTACAATGACTGATATGTTGCACTTCTAAACTACCGTGATGCATTAAGTTTTTGCGTTTAGTATTATGTGTTTAAGTAAATATTTTTTCCATCTACCTCTACTGAAAATATGCTTCTCCGGACCTGATTGTAGGGAGCAAAGTTGTACTTTTCCTCCCTAGGGAGGAAAATATTTTTCCTCCCTAGGGAGGAGAAGTAAAAGTGACGTCATGGTATTTCATTCATGAAATATAACTTATTGACGCCCTGTACAATATCTATTTTCTATTACGTAAGTCTCTATACATTTTAACGTTTATTTATAAAACACTCTGTATTTTGCAAAATGGTAAAAAACAGTAAATTAGTATTTTGATTTAACAATGTTTACATTAATAATTTGACTTATATTTGACAGTTGACAGTTATATTGTACCTACTTGTTAGTTTTAGTTTTAATAAATTTTGTTGGTTAGTTACATAAATAAATTAAGTAAAAATGAAAAATGACTTGTTATTAATTTGAGGAAGGTGGAAAAACCATATGTCTAACATGGGAGTAAAGTGCCTTTTCTTCCGTTGAATGATTACTGCCCTCCGCTACGCGTCGGGCAGTAAACTTATTTCTCGGGAGGAAAAGTAGCACTTTCCTCCCTTGTTATACAAATAGCTATTGAATTACTAAATGTAAATAAAAAATTCGTCTTCCGTTTGTAAAAATAATGTAAAAATCTCTATTTTGTTTGTAAAAATAATGTTAAATATCTGCTTGCACATATGTAAAATCAATAGACATTATTTTTGCGACTTTTATTTCTGTTAAAATTTTCTGCATTTAGAAATATTCATATTCATTACTATTCACACCAGTCGTTTTTTTGTCACTTTTTTTTAACAGGCTTTTATCCATTTGATATTTTTTCAATAATATTTCTCCCATTCGGTATTTGAAGCGAAAAACTTTAAAATTGTAATATGGAGAAATATCCCACATTGTCTCGGAAAATCTTGACAGAAAAAACACTTTTTCTTATTTTGAAATACAAATTGCAATTTTAAATGAGTTTTTTCCTGAAAATGTTATCTGAAGTGTTTTTTCGACAGTTTCTTAACCATTCACTTGAAAGACAGCTACCGAGAAAGTGATTTAAAGTGAAGACGGAATTCGACAATAAAGTCTGACTTATTTCGTTCCTACATACGAAACAATTTTATTTTAGTTAATAGACTTCAAAAACACGAATTATTTTATGCCATACCTTTATCAGTGCGTAAAATAAGTAGAATGCAATTACGTAAGAAATTTCGAGAAAATAAACCGCCCTTACACAGATCAGTATTGGTTTGTTATTGTTTTAAATTATCAACAAGTAGCGCTTACTAGCAGGAAGTTATATGCTGGGCTTGGTGCAACAACTCACCAAGTCAAAATTTACGTTTAAAAGTCTTTACATATTTTACTAAAGCCCGGTCTTTTCATCTCTGGATAACTAGTTATCGGAAAATTTATCTGACATATTAGCATGTAATTTCACATTAGCAAAACATAGGCAGTATTTTTAATTTTAAAAAGGTGTAACACTTTCAATAAACTAATATTTTTTCACCAGAGCACAGGTAATATGGAAAAATATGGTTTTCAGTATTCTTCAGTGAAATACCTGTCTAACAATGTGCCACACTTGGTAAATTTCCTATTTAAAATTAAAATCTTTTTTACCGAGCCCGCCTGCAGCTTACTTAATACCAGATTTCTTTGGATAAATTGTTTCAGATCCAATTAAAATAAAACGAGTTTTAAAAAAACTCATACAGAATTAAAAACTTTAAGATATATGCTTAGTGTGACCAACTAGCCCGAAAAATCCGGGACATGGCCCGAATTACGAAGTCGTGTCCCGGCGTCCCGGACAAGGCTTCCGGGCCATCCGAATTTTCAAAGTTTTGCTAAAATTATATTTTGAAATTTTGAATACGTTATTCTTCTAAGAATTCACATCAGATTGAATTCGTGGGACGAAAAAGTCGACAATTTCTAGAGTGTAATACTAACACCACGTCCAAAACCCATGCATTTTATATCGTGGTATTGTATATTACAGTTCTACGGACTATAGGATATACTATAGTTCTATAGGACTGATCGGGTCACAAATGAGGAGGTGCTTAGAAGAATGGGGAAGAACCGAGAAGTACTAACCACCATCAGATCTCGAAAGTTGGAATACTTTGGACACATTATGCGAAATTAATCCAGATATGCCCTCCTGCAAGGAAAACTATTTGGAAAGCGAGGTCCAGGAAGAAGAACATCCTGGTTAAAGAACCTCAGAACCTGGTTCAACACAACATCTGTGCAGCTTATTCGCGTTCCTGCAGATAAAGTGAAGATGGCCATGATGATCGCCACCATTCGTCACGGATAGGCACGTCAAGAAGAAGAAGATAGTTCTATAAATACTAAAATGGTGGATTTTTTCGTTTCTTATTTTAATTATTGTTTTCTTAAAAAATGGCCCGATTTTTATTGAAAAGTCCCGGATTTCAGGTATTTTTTTCAGCCTTGTCCCGGATTCGAGTGACTTGGATTGGTCACACTATGTATGCTGGTATAAAATATATATCCAATCCTGTTACTCCGTGAAGGAGCATAGGGCATCCACGAAACTTCTCCATTCTCCTCTATTTCTGGCCATGGTTGCTATTTCTGCCCAGGTTTTCTTCATACTTTTGTGGTCTTCTTCAACGGTACTCCTTCATGTTTTGGTCGGGCGTCCTCTGCTTCTTCGTCCTACTGCATTCCATTTGAGTGACTGTTTTGTTATTTCTGCATTTTCTTTCCTCAGTGTGTGTCCCAGCCAGTTTTATCTTTTCCTCTTTATTGTTGTTCTGATGGGTTCTTGTTTTGTGGTCTTCTTCAACGGTACTCCTTCATGTTTTGGTCGGGCGTCCTCTGCTTCTTCGTCCTACTGCATTCCATTTGAGTGCCTGTTTTGTTATTTCTGCATTTTCTTTCCTCGGTGTGTGTCCCAGTCAGTTTTATCTTTTCCTCTTTATTGTTGTTCTGATGGGTTCTTGTTTGTTTTTTTTTTTTTCATAGTGCTACATTTGTTATGGTATTGTGCCAATATACCTTTAGAATTTTACGTGGACATCTATTTACAAAAACTTGTATTTTATTTACATTTCCATCAGTTATTGCCCATGTTTCACTCCAATAAAGTAGCACAGTTTTCACGTTACTATTAAATAACCTAATTTTAGTCTAAACTAAAAGGGAAGTTGCCTAAGTTGGCTGTATACCATTAGTCTGGGCTGATTATCGGAGAATAGGCCATTTTTGGGAAAAGTTATTTACCAGCAATTTTATTGCTGGAATCGAATCTTATGATTGTATATATTATTAATATATTATAATAACCGAATTGCCGTTATTCAAACATTACTATTGCAAATTTACTATGCAAAGTCAGCAGATAGTGTGTTACTTTTTTTATAAACAAAATGGCGCCCGAAAATCGTGTTTTTTTCAATTTTTGCTCTATAACTCCAAAGCTTTTAACTTTAGGCCAAAAACACCCCAACAAAAATTCACCGTAATTAAATTCTGCGTAGAGACGTGTTTTTTTCCGATTTACTTCGACGAAAACTTTCCCCGGAAAAAGCGGATTTTTCCAACAAAATCTTTAATTTTCAACTAAACTTTTAGATAAGTAGTTGTTACTTTTATATAAGTAGTTGTTACTTGTTTAGCAACAATTAAAATGTAAATTAAAAATTTACGGTCGCTATAATAACGACAATAATTACGACGCATAAGAATAACTATGATTTTTTCATAAAAAGACACTATGCCTATCTAATTTAGTTTACAGAATTGAAATTGGACTATTTAAGCGGCCTCATTAATATTTTAAAATTATAAACAATTTTTTTGGCTTGTAAATAAATAGAATATCTCAGGAAATATTAAACTAAATTAAATCGTGAAAACGGTATTCGAAAGACAGCGGCAGGCTGCTTCTTTTAAAAGAAAAAATGTTTAATTATGACAAGTGGTTCCTGAGATACAACCGATCAAAGTTGACCGAAATTTACGACAAAGATATAAACAATAGGATCATAATTTTCAAACCATCACCTTTTTATTTTTGTCCTCTTTCTCCACACCAATTTTCATATCTTTAAAATCCTCATAACATATATTATTATAATAAAAACTATCGATAATTGTGAAAATTGCCAAAAGTAGCAAAATTCCAATCAAAAATTAGGTTGGAGAAAATGTAACCCTCAAAGTTCAAAATCGGTATACGTTAACAAAATGCATTTTCTCGGCTTCCCATGGAGCAATTTTCTTCATTCTTTTTTGTTCCCAAGTAACTCGAGTAGAGCCATCGAACTAATGTATTATTAAATGTCAAACTTGCTTTTGTTTTGTTATAAAAAATTAAATTATTTATTATAACACAATATTTTAATTTGTTTAAATAAAAATTGTTTATATAATTATACAGCTTTAAAATGAGAATATTTATGTTTTTAACTTTAAAAGGTACACTTGTAGTAAGTTTATCTAAAAAAAGTCTACAACTGGAAAAAATATGTAATTTTCTGTTCTTATAAATAAATTAATATATTATAACAAAACAAATGCAAGTTTGACATTTAATAATGCATTAGTTCGATGGATCTACTCGAGTTATTAGGGAACAAAAATAGAATGAAGGAAATTGCTCCATGGGAAGCCGAGAAAATGCGTTTTGTTAACTTATACCGATTTTGAACTTTGAGGGTTACATTTTCTCCAACCTAATTTTTGAATGGAATTTTGCTATTTTTGGCAATTTTTACACGTATTATCGATAGTTTTTATTATAATAATATATGTTATGAGGATTTTAAAGATATGAAAATTGGTGTGAGGAAATAGGACAAAAATAAAAAGGTGATGGTTTGAAAATTATGATCCTGTTGTTTATATCTTTGCCGTAAATTCCGGTCAATTTTATCTCAGGAACCACTTGTCATAATTAAACGATTTTCTTTTAAAAGAAGCGTCCTGCCGCTGTCTTTCGAATACCGTTTTTACAATTTAATTTAGTTTAATATTTCCCGAGATATTCTATTTGTTTTTAAACCAAAAAATTGTTTATAAATTTAAAATATTCCTGAGGCCGCTTAAATAGTCCAATTTTTCAAATCTGTATAGTACATTAGATAGGTATAGTGTCCTTTTATTAAAAAATCCCAGTTATTTTTACGCATCATAATTATTGTCGTTATTATAGCGACCGTAAATTTTTAATCAACATTTTAATTGTTGCTAAACTGTTCATTCAATTTCCATAGACTTCTGGAATTATAATATATACGTAAAGGGCTTTTACTTTACCAAGTTATTTAATTATTGATTAACAACTACTCGAATTAAATCGGAAAAAGCACATCTCTATTCAGAATTTAATTGCGGTGAATTTTTATTTGGGTGTTTTCGGTCTACATTTAAAATCTTTGGATTTATAGAGCAAAAATTGGAAAAAACACGATTTTAGGGCGCCATTTTGTTTATAAAAAAAGTAGCACACTATCTGCGGACTTTGCATATCTATATTATTAATACATACAATAATAAGATTCGATTCCAGCAATAAAATTGCTGGTACATAACTTTTCCTTGTATTTTGCTAATTAGCCCAGAGTACATATAGTTAAAAAACTCTAGCATGAAGTAAAAACCACTTTTATGTAATTGGTATATTTATTAAAATCTAAAAAATCCCAATGGATTGAATAAAATGTGTCCAATTCAGAACGTTTTCAAACCTATCGGTCCATCATCAGTGAATTTAAATACTTGCTAAATAGCCCCAGAACCAAACAATGGTTGAATTTATAATTCGATCTACATTATTTAAAAGTAATATTAAACGGGCTAGCGCCGATTCTAAAAGATATAACGCCCGGGAACATG
The DNA here is from genome assembly GCF_917563875.1 of Diabrotica virgifera virgifera. NCBI lineage: Eukaryota > Metazoa > Arthropoda > Insecta > Coleoptera > Chrysomelidae > Diabrotica > Diabrotica virgifera. Next base: position 71,618,146 of record NC_065443.1, read on the forward strand.
GTGAAATCTGCTAGTTTCTGGTTCTGAAGGTAGTTCCAAGGGATCCCATTTTTTCTCTCAATTGTTTTTCCAGTATATGATTAAGACATATATTAAAGAGCAAAGGTGACAGTAGGCAACCTTGTTTTAAACCTACTTCAATTGGTATTTTATCTGTCATTTGCCCTTTATACAATACCTGACATATTGTTTGCTGATACATCATTTTGATTTTTCCAATGATCTTAGGATGTAATCTATTTAGCCTTAAGATTTTCCACAGGGCTGTATGTTTTATGCTTTTAAAGGCTTTAGCAAAGTCTATAAAGGCCATTATCAAGGCTGCGTTCTTCTCTATAGTTTCGTCTATGATGATTCTTGCCGTCGAAATTTGGTCTATACAAGATCTTCCCCTTCTGAAACACGCTTGTTCTTTTCTGAGAGTTTTGTCTATTATATTGTTGACTCTTTGATGAACAATAAATGCTAATATTTTATTTATGGAACATAACATCGTTATTCCTCTCCAGTTTTCTCATAGCTGTACGTCCCCTTTTTTTGAAAGCTTGACTATAATTCCATTATTCCATTCCTTAGTATAAAATAGTTTATTAAAAAATTTCATAAAATGTCGTGCAAGACATTTTCGTTCTAATTCAGAACATCTTCAGTGCAAGTAGTTGGAACTAGCACACTCATTGAAGTGGTAACTTCATAATATATGGCTTACATATTAGATTTTGTGAAAATATTGTGACTACCAGTCGATGTTAAAAGATTAGATTAAGTACATGCTTCCCTGCCCGAAAAAACTAGGTACTTGCCAGTTCAATGGGCACAGACCAACTCAATGGGAACAGTTCGACTGTGCCCATTGAACTGGCATGTACCTAGTTTTTCGAGCAGGGAAGCGTGTTGCCCTTTAAGCATGTACTTAATTTAATCTTTTAACATCGACTGGTAATCACAATATTTTCCCAGAATCTAATATGTAAGCCGTATATTATAAAGTTACCACTTTAATTAGTGTGCTATTTCCAACTACTTAGCAGAATGCACTGAAGATGTTCTGAATTAGAACGAAACCGTTTTGCACGACATTTTATAAAGTTTTTTAATAAACTATTTTATACCAGTATACAACTTGAAGTTTTTACTTCTGTATGAGTTTTTTTAAACTATGGTATACAGCCAACTATTGGAATTTTTCCATAGATTTTAAGACGAGTTTTATTTTATTTATAATAAAGCTATATTTGCAATTTTGTTTGAAATAGAGAGGCCTGTTTGTTGTGGCGCTTAAGAGCCCTTGCATTATAGATAATAACAGAGATATTCAATGCAAGTAATAATTAAGTCTTTAAGATAAGTAGAGACTCCATAGCGCTCCTTGAAATTAAGGATCTACTACGTTCAGGGCGAGTTCTAATCTTACCGTGCCGTCCAGCGCAGCATCGTTCGAGGTGTACAAGTGCAAGTTGATAGCATTATGTTGCCGAGTGGGAACAGAGGAGACTATCACGCCAGCAATTTGACCTGAGTTGTTTGCACTATTGTTTATTCAAGAGTCTGTTAATTAGGACGCAGGATATTGTTTCTGATGAAAGCGTACCGCCTGTTCAGCCGCCGCTAATACTAACACGCGTTGCGCAGTCCACTACTAATTGGATTTATAACTAGGAGTCGAATGATACCTTTATACTCAATCAAAATATTTTATCGCCAACTGTCACTAAAGTCATTCATTATTGTACTTATTTGCCCTCATTTGCGGCAGTAAAGTAACACTTTATTGTACTGAAAGAAGAATTTTACTTTACCTGTCGCGATTAATCAAATTAACCGAGATTGAATATAAGAGGTCGGTGGCCGTAATCGAATGGCGAGTATTTGAATGGACGTAAAATTATTTACTTTAATTATTAAAAATATTGTACGCCATTTTCGATATTATCAATTAAATTTATGTCAAAAAGTCAAATTCTGTAGTATTTTGTAATTATATTCATATAAAATAAATTAAAACTTTACCGATTTGGTAATTATTCAATATTGATTAGTATCGATTAAAAATCGAAAACGGCCATCTTGCAAGTTATCTGTCATCTCTCTTATGAAATTATTATGACGTTTAAAATTTAAAAAGTTCTAAAATTGTAAATTCCAAGTAAGTGTTAAAACCAATACCAAATTATGTTGGAAAATATTATTTTATATCAATAAAACATGTCTTAACTGATTGTCAAATGTACCAACAAACGAGAAGTAAACTCAACCTTCCCAGGGACATATCTGAGCTTCTTAGAGACAATACAAATATCAACAATATCATACAGTTTTTAACGGAAATAGGGATAAAAGACATTTAATTGTATCACAAATTTTTCAGGTATACTTTCTGTTAGTACAAATCTATTTACTTAATATTATAATCTCTTTTTATTTTTAGTATGTATTTTCCATTGTTGTCGTTTATAACCCCAATGGTTCGGACCACATTAAATTAAAAAATATATGTTGGCGATAAAATTTTGTATGCACCACGTCAGTAAAGACTCCTTATCAAACTCGTCCGTTACTCGCCTCGTTCGCTACGCTCACTCTTCTCGTAATATCAGACACGTTCGATAAAAAGTCACTTTACTGACTTGGTACATAAATAACTATTACTAGTCCAGCCTGCGGTTAAAAAACGTGATACATCTTAAGAGAAAACAGTAGCGATCAACAGGTAGCGAAAACGCGTTCCAAGATTGCAGCTGTAATTTTGAATATTTTTTCGAGATATTTGGCACACGTATTCGTAATAAATGTAATAAAGAATGGCGGTACAGAGCCCAATTTGAAAAATATATTAATATGTGGAAATTACTCTGTAATTAAATACAATATTAAAAAAACGAGCCTGTACCGCCCTTAAGAAGAACAAAAAAAATACACTTTCTTCAAATAACCTTTTTTATCCGATGCCTAGATTTTGTGTCATTTTGGAACTACTAATGAAATAAAAAATTTCAGTAGTTCCAAAATGACACAAAATCTAGGCATCGGATAAAAAAGTTTAGTTGAAGAAAGTGTATTTTTTTGTTCTTCTTAATGGCGATACAGGCTCGTTTTTTTAACATTGTATTTAATCACAGAGTAATTTCCACATATTAATATATTTTTCAAATTGGGCTCTGTACCGCCATTCTTTATTATATTAAGAATACGTGTGCCAAATATATCGAAAAAATATTCAAAATTACAGCCGCAATCTTGGAACGCGTTTTTGCTACCTGTTGATCGCTACTGTATCACCTTAAAAATTTTTGATTCATATCAGGCGTTGTAAAGGACGATGTCAGTAGATTATTTTTAATTTATAACGGTTTTACGGTGTAAAATTTGCAATTTTTAGTGCCGGTTTCACCAACAAGAAATAAATTAGTGGATAGTTATTCGTCGAATAAAATTTATTTCGACCATCTACAAAAAAAGTTATATGTTTTAAAAAAAACGCATTCTGAGGTTATGTTCACTCAACCTATAGGTCTATAAAAATGGACATGTAAAAGCCTTAAGTAAGCGTATGAATTTTTTAAAACTTGAAGATTTATTGCTTTCCACCCAAAAAATAATATTTTTTTTGGGTTTAAAATAAGCACTTTAAGAGACTACACCAGCGTATTATCAAAACGAAAAACGCGGTCCAAGATTGCAGCTTTAATTTTGAATATTGAGATATTTGGCACACATATTCGTAATATAGTAAAGAATGGTATAAAGAGCTTGGAGATGCGACGTGTTCTCGATACTTATACTGAAATATGGACTTGAAACTGGACATTGAGACAAGAAAACATGAATAAGCTATAGTCATTTGAAATGTGGTGTTACAGAAGTGTAAGAATGTTAGAATAGCATGGACATAGAAGAAAACGAACACGGAAGTATTGCGAGAAATGGGCAAAGAATACGAAATAATAAACACAATAAAAATAAGAAAATTACAATATCTGGGACACATAATGAGGGGACAACGATATGAAATGCTAATACTGGTAATGCAGGGAAAGAGAAGAGGCGAAAGAAGTCTAGAAAGAAGGAGAGCGTCATGGTTAAAGAATTTAAGGGACTGGTTTAAATGCAGTTAATTCTACAGAACTCTTTAGAGCAGCGGTAGATAGAGTAGAAATAGTGATGATGATATCCAACCTCCGATTGAGAGACAGCATTTAAAGAAAAAAATAAGCTTTAACTTTTCTTGCAATGTCTATGCATTACATATGTTTGCTACTAGTATGAACATTCTAACTTTATTAACCTGCAGAATGACTTGGAGCAGACTATACCGAAGTTCGTTAGGCATTACGTGGCCAATATATTCCAGTTTGGCTCGTTGTATAACGATACTTATTTCGCGGTCTTTTCTTATTCTTTGCAAGATCTCATTATTAGTAGCTTAATTCATACAAGAGATGTATCTTTTACTTGATCGAAGGCTTTCTCAAAGTCAATAAAACACATATAAACCGGGTGTCTCCATCTCTGTACTACAGTGGCGGCCGGTTAAGGTCGGCAGGGAAGGCAGTGGCGACCCACTCATTTATAGATATAGATTTTTTTTAATATTTGTATCTGTGAAATAAAAAAAATCTGTCAGATAATTCAGACTAAATTTTATTCATGGTTTTTAAAAGGATTTGATCAATCCGAGCGTTAAGTGATCCCTACACATGACAGACTCCTCAAAAAATCAATGGTCCGAGCCATTCATCTGACTTTTCGGCTAGCCGACCCCAACTCATCCGTTGCTGGACGAAATACACCTAAAACTCAACGAAATAACAAGTCGATGAGCAAGCGAACTTACATTCTCTCACTAGGCATTAAGCGGCAGGTACATTTAAATCTGCCGGTCGGTGTTTCATTTGGAAGCATCGGCAGAAATTGACAAAAATAATCACGCCGTTTTACGTCGTTTAATTGATATTTTAATTTTTTTAAGTTGTCAGGAAATATCATTTAGTGGACACGATGGATCGAATCATATGTTAAAAATCAAAGTAATTATAGAGAATTAATAAAATTGTTTTAGAAATATTTACTTTCTGATTCGAAGTGTATTCGTAATACAGAATAAACTAATACATATAATCAAATAGTTACATTTTGAATAACGTTATTGAATCTGAGATTTAGAAAACCATTTGCTTTTCGCTGGAAGTAGATGGAACTTATGATTATCATGTCATTTACAATTATCAATTATTGTTGTTCGATACGCGTTACGTGGTAATATTTTTGAGAGGTTTTTAGGTTTTAGAGACGTGAGTAAAAGCAATAAGGCAGAATATATTTTTGGTGTTTTAAAGAATAGATTAAAATTTTTTGATATCAAAAATAAATTGGTAGGGCAAACTGGGGCAATCTTATGACGGCGCTGCTCTGATGTGTGGTGAATTGAATGGTCTCCAGACAAAAGTTAAAACAATTGCAACAAAGGCTTTATTTACTCAGTATTATGCGCATATAACGAATTTAGTTTTGCATGATACGTGTAAAAAAATAAAGAATATCGTCTTTTCTTGCCAGTTTAGCTCACCTAAACGGACTACTGCTTTAGAACAAATTTGTTTCGAAAAAAAAAAGCAAACAGGTTGTTAGACGCGATGAAATTTTAGATCTCGGTTAGTTTTATCTAAGCAGATTATCTCTGGTAGTTTTAGTATCTGCAGCAGATTTTCATGAACAGTTTTTGGAAGTTTTTGATTTTATTATCGAAGGCGACGATTTTGAAAGTGGCGATACCTTGATCCGTGAAGCAATCGATTTGAGAACTTTATTAAATAATTACTCTTTTAATATTCTTTTAAATATTTTTAAGACGGAGTTTGCCCAAGATATTCATTTTTGTTCAAAATCAGTCAACTGGCATTATTTATTCCAAAAATAGAACAAGAAAGTTGGTGCAAAATCTCAGAGATGTTCGTAATGATAGTAGTTTCCAATATGTACGCAGTGACGTTTTGGATTCGCTTGATATTTCCGAATCATCCCAAAAAAGACAACGACATAATACATATCTCGAAAAACAAGTAGGTATATCTTGAAATTTTGGATAACTATTATTATATGCAAATAGATACTCGTTTTTCGAATTTTTAAGATTTGCAAATTTTTGACCTCTTTGACGATTCAAAATTTAAAAGTTACCTTCGCCAAAGAATTTCCAAGATATTTATTATTACAAGTTAAGTACTTAAAAATTATGCTTTTTCTGGTCTTTGCAAATCTTATTGCTTGTTCAATTTCGTTCATAGTTATGTCAGGTCCTGTAACTACTTCGATGGCCTTTCATCATTAAACAGTTCCACAATATACTTTTCCATCTGTCTATTTTATCCAAATCAGTGATAATCAGTTTTCCGCCTCTATCAAAGTTGATATGTTTAGTTAATTTTATTGGTTAGATATAACAGATATTACCAGCAAATGATGCAATGCGATGGTTTTGATAATTACAATTATTATGGTATAATTATAGTGTTGTTGGCCACAAACCAGAACAAGTGCAAAGCCATTAATAGAATCTCCAAACGATATGGGATTAAAAATCAGCAAAACTAATATGGTACAATTATACTTACTTACTTAAGCCGTCCTCTTGTACCTTACGGTGTCGAGGTAAGTGGAGAAATCAGACGTCTCCATGCCTTTCGGTCAGTAGCTAGTCTTTCTGCTTCTCTCCACCCAATATCCCTTTTTACGCAAGCCTTTCAAATATCTGCGTTCCACGTTCTTGCTGGCCTGCCTCTTCTTCGTTTTTGTCGTATGCCGCTTTCCATACCCTCTTTACAGTTCTACCTTTACCCATTCTCGTCATATGTCCGAACCACGATAACTGTTTCGTTTCAAGTCTGTCTAAGGTCCTTCCAATACCGCACCTTTCACGTATATCTTCATTTCTTATACGATCACGTCTGGTCACCCCGGATACCGCACGTAAATATCGCATTTCGCATGCTTGAATTTTACTGCGGATGTTGTCATTCATTGTCCACGTTTCACTACCGTAGAGTAGCACCGGCTCATATACACTTTGGAACACTTTCATTTTTGTTTTCAGGCTTACTTCTTTCTTCCTAATAAAACTTTTATATAGCGCATAGTACAATTTTGCTGCACTAATTACCCTGCTGTTTATTTCTGGTTCTATATTTCCTTGTCCATTCATTGTTGATCCTAAATACTTGAAGTCCTCTACTTGTGTAATGGTCTCATTATTCAGCTTTACATTTATATTTTCTTGAGTTTTCTATATTACTAAAGCTTCTGTTTTTTCAATATTTATTTGCATCCCAAATTTCTTAAAGGCTTCATTCCAAACATTTACATTCACTTGCAAGTCTTTTTCTGATTTTGCCACAATTACCATATCATCGGCATATATCAACTCTGACACGTGAACTTGTTGAAGTTTATACACCCCTACCCTAGTTCTTTTTACCTTACCCCTGCATTTTTTGCAATTTCGTCCATTAGAGTGATGAATAACAAAGGACTCAGAACACCACCTTGTCTTACGCCTGTCCTTGTGTACAATTCTAGAGATGAGCGATTTTTCGTTCTTACATTATTACGTGTACATTTATATATACCCTTTATTGCTTGGATTAACTTCGGTTTCACATCTCTACGGTTTAATATTTCCCAGATCTTGTTACGTGGCGCCCGATCAAATGCTTTTTCCAAGTCCACAAAACATAGAAACAACTTACTGTTATGTTGTAGGGCTTTTTCTGATAACTGTCTCACCGTGAATATGAGATCGGTTGTACCTCGCCTTGGCCTAAAGCCGCATTGACTGTCATCCAATGGTATAATTATATGCAACTTAAAAATTAAAATTGTGTAATGTAGACAAAGAATACTTATAGATAGATAGATATCATAAAAAGTTTAAATCAAACGTATACAGAGCCAGACTAAAATCAAAGGTATTCTATGATTGCGAAAAAATATCAGTACGAAAATCTACATAATCAGCAATGCTTGTCATTTCTTAGGGTCATTCCATTTCAAATCACTCAATTTTGGAGCAAAAAAAATTTTGGACCTCCGAGTTGTCTGAAAATTGGTATATAGCTTCTGCGGGACGTAAAAATAAGATATTTAAGGTCAAAAAATCTTCTTCTTCTTTTTTTCTCAAAATGTTATTTTATGCGATTTTACAATGATTTGGTGTTTATTTAAACAAATTTGTATTTTCTGTCGTAAAGTATCAATGGAAAACATAATAATTTAATAGAAGGGACTTTAAAATGTCATTATATGGCATTATAACAAGGTACTTTGATTCAAAACACGCTTTTGATCAAATTTTATATTGTAGAAAACGTTAAAATACCGTTTTTTACATTTTTCTCCATTCCCAAAATACATCATAATCGATTTTGCTGAAAATTTGCCCATAGATAGACAAAACATAGGACTTTAAGTGGTGGGAAGTATTTGAATTATATTACAATACCAAAAAAGTTACATGCAATATTATAGTCAAAAATATAGGCGTCTACTCTACGTACAATTTACTCGAAAATATAGACCTCACGAAAAAATTGTTAAAAAGGAATTATAATAATTTTAAATACAATTTATTTGGAACAATTTCAGTTCCTACATTTTTGTCGAAAAGTTAAAAATGGCGGAGATATTGAGCAAAACAGGTTCTCCTTTAAAATCAAGATGGCGGCTAACGTAACGGAGGAATTCATTCGTGATTTTAAATTTAGACTACTATTGACTCCCCTAAAGATCAGAAAAATAAAATTTTGGGCAGCTCATCATTCAAGGTCAAATGCTATCCCGACTGGACTAATATATATACTTTTGAGTATGATATTACTGCATGTAACTTTTTTGGTATTGTAATATAGTTCAAATCCTTCTAACCACTTAAAGTCCTATCTTTTGGCTATCTGTGGGCAAATTTTCAGCCAAATCGATGATGATTTATTTTGGGAATCGAGGAGAATGTAAAAAGCGTATTTTAACGTTTTTTACACTAAAAAATTTGATCAAAAACTTGTTTTGATTCAAAATAACTTGTGATAATGCCATATAATGACATTTTTGAGTCCTCCCTATTAAAATATTATGTTTTTCGTTGATACTTTACGACAGAAAATGCAAATTTGTTTAAATAAACACCAAATCACTGTAAAATCGCATAAAATAACATTTTGAGAAAAAAAGAAGAAGAAGATTTTTTGACCTTAAATGTCTTATTTTTACGTCCAACAGAAGATATACACCAATTTTCAGACAAATCGGAGATCCAAAATTTTTTGCCTCAGTGATTTGACATGGAATGTACCCTTACTTTTTTAAGTTTGCTTCTTTAGGCGCGTTGCGAGGAAATGTATATGTGCGCGAAATCATCAAAAGTCTTGGTCCTGGGCACAGCTGAAACGTTATACGTGCTCTAATTGGGTAATTACAATAACATGTCAACAATTGTTCAATATGTCGGTTATTTTATTAATACGTCAATGGTTATGGATAAACAAATGTTGTGTATATTAGTTTTTATTGTTATGAGGACACAGACAAAAGCAAGTTTATAATTGTGGTGACTTTTTAAATAGTTTTTAAAAGCAACAGGTACGTAATTGTAAATAATTCAGTATTGTAAGAAAAAGTTACATAGGTTCTTACCAAGTTGTAAAATGTATGTACCTATCTAGTAGTTAGTGCTTTGATTTACATAATTTGATTACCAACAAAATTTCCACCAATCTTCATCTAATATATTGTTTTCTTACTCTTTGTTTTCTTGTACTTTAATATTTTAATACCACAAAAATTAACTTAATTTGATAAAATTCAGAACCGTTAAACAATAAAACGTTCAGTTGGCCTATTCTCCCACATGACAGGTACGTGTAAGTGGCTAAATGAGTAGATGCTCCGATTTCAATTATAAGCACACTAATAAACGCGAGTCCGAATCCAATGCAAGTTTTTATGTTTTTATTTTTTTGATACATTTTATGATTGTAAGTATATTTGTTATATAATATTTTTTTCAGAAAATGCGTATTTAGTTAAAATTTATGTCAACAATTATTGTTCAGAAATCATTTCTTTGTGGCATTTTTCAATGTGTTTGTGTGTCTTTATTCTTTTCTTTTGTTAATTTTTGGTATTGTTTTAATAAAAATTATTGGAAAGTAGTAAGTATTAAAATTAGTTTAATATTTAAATAAAATATAAATAAACTGTTAAAAGTACATAATATATTAATTTCGTTTAAATCATACAATAGAAGTATAACTTCTTACGTGCGTACAAAGTACACACATATTCTTTTTTTACTATATGGTTCCTATTTATTGACATTTGCCGTCCGTTCTCATACTCCATTACCTGTTATATGGGCTATTTAATTCTTCTATGACTTCTCTATACTCTAGTTTTAATGATATTTTTATATTAACTGCCTTTTTCCTTCTAACCTTCTCTATTTCGAATCTTTATCCTTCTAAAAACTATACAACCATCTCCTTCTACAACTTAAATCTGCAGCATATTTCCCAAAGTTCCGTAAAATGACAAAATCCTATCTATCTGAAAGACCATATTATTCAGTTAGTCCATGTGGTGAGACCGCTCCCGTCTGGAAAAATTTCTGATTCGGTTTCTTTGTGGATTCCTATTCAAAAATGTCCCCTTTAAACAAATCTGAAGGGTGCCGGGCGGAATTTTTGGGCAGAAATTGTTTAAACAATTTTTTTAAACAAATACAAAAGATCACATTTTTTTGCTCCGGAGCTTATATTTTTGAGTTTTACGGGTCATTCTGAACAAGAAAGGTATCTTGTAAATTTTCTCAGAAATTGATAGTTTTCGAGTTATAGGCGATTTGAAATCTGAAAAATGCAAAAATACGCATTTTCGAGGCTTAAAAACTCATATTCAAATTAGTATTTTTGAGGTTGCCAGATACTTAAATTGAAGACTAAATATTCATCTTCAAGATTCTGAAGAGTGATCGCGTCTAACTTTAATTTATACCGTTGTTTTTTAATTGTTAAATATGCGTGTTTATACGATTTTTTTGCCGGTGCAACGCGCTCCTTTTTTAAAATATATTCCTCCGAAAAATATTGTTTCTAGATTCTTTGGGACATTCTAAAGAAAATAAGTTTCTTGACATCTTTCTCAAAAGTTAATAGTTTTAAAGTGATAAGCGATTTAAAATCCGAAAATGCGTTTTTTGTCATTTTTCGGATTTTTAATCGCTTATAACTTAAAAACTATTAACTTTTGAGAAAAAGTCAAGAAACTTATTTTATTTAGAATATTACAAAGAATCTAGACAAAATATTTTTCGGAGGAAAATAGGAGCTTGAAATGGAGCTCGCCTCACCGGCAAAAAAATCGCATAAACACGCATATTTAACGATTAAAAAACAACGGTATAAATTAAAGTTAGACATGACCACTCTTCAGAATCTTGAAGCTGAATGTTCAATCTTTAGTATGAGTATCAGATAACCTCAAAATATTAAGTTAAATATGAGTTTTTAAGCCTCGAAAATGCGTATTTTCGCATTTTTCAGATATTAAATCGCCTATAACTCCAAAACTATCAATTTCTGAGAAAAATTACAAGATACCTTTCTTGTTTAGATTGACCCAAAAAATCTAAAAATATATGCTCCAGAGCAAAAAAATATGATCTGTTGTATTTGTTTAAAAAAATTGTTTAAACAATTTCTGCCCAAAAATTCCGCCCGGCACCCTTCAGATTTGTTTAAAGGGGACATTTTTGAATAGGAATCCACAAAGAAACCGAATCAGAAATTTTTTTCAGACGGGAGCGGTCTCACCACATTGACTAAGTAGCAGAGTTTCTTATCCAATAACTAATAAATTACAGTATTCTTACGTATAAGAAAAATTTTAATCTATATTTGAGTGTCATATGCAGCAGCCCAACTTAACTTAAAACTTAATTGAAAATAAAATAAAAAAGCACTTTAGAAAAAATATTATTAAGGGTGCATTAATATTTTACAAAGATGGAGTTTTGGATACACTTATTAAGATTGATCTCGCTTTAATATTTTAAACAAACAAAACTGAACAGAATTTCTCAACACACTCCTGAACCTATAAAGACATCCCATAAGAAGTTACAGGAAGTGTAGAAAATTGAAAACTATATTAAGAAAACGAGGGAAGTTAAAGCTCTATAAAAATTGAACATTTATAGATTGCAAACTTTTCGGAGAAGTTTTCAATGGTTACAATTTTAGGAGAGCGTGTTGTTAATTTAAGTTTTTTTTTCTTGTAATATAAAAGTTTATATTAATAAACTTCCTAACTGGCAATTTTGAAGGATCTCTAATTCGAAACAAATAGAAAATGGCAAGCACGTTTATTGGAACACGTCTTTAATATTATTTAATATGAGATGATAAATTATATTACATTGTAATATCACTTAATGTCCGACTGGTATTAGTCCATTCTTTCACGGTTTTTGCTCTAAATTTTAAAGAACCGCTTGGATTGACATGAAATTTGGCATACATATAGGTTACATGTCAAAGAAAAAAAGTGATATTATGCCGATGTCTGCATTTGCCCTGGGGGTGACTTTCACCCCCTATTGGGGGTGAAAAAATATATGTCCAAAATAAGTCAGGAAATGGGTAAACTGACTAATTTTAAGTAAATTTTTTTCTATAGAGCTTTTTCGCCAAGTCAACACTTTTCAAGTTATTTGCGAGTGAATATGTTTATTTTTCAACAAAATAACCACATTTTTAGACGGTTTTTCGCAAATAACTCAAAAAGTAAGTATTTTGTCGAAAAAATCGTTCTTAAAAAAATATAGCCTATAAAAAAGTAAAAAAATGGTGTACGCGTTAGGTCTCTGGATTTCGTAGAACCAGAGTTATAGCCAATGAAAAATAGATTAATATTCACCAAATTTCAATTAGAATATTTCAACGTGAAATATTCAAAAAACTAAGCACTTTTTGGGGAAAACCCATTATAACTGTTTAAAGTGTTAAGAAAAACTTTATTTCTGTTTTTACAAACGTTTCTAACATTAAATTTAAGCAAGTGACGCTCAAAATAAAGTTGGTGCCTTTTGTTTTGTAAAAAAAAATCGGAAAGACCACCCCCTAATTAGCAACTTTAATGAAATAAATCGTTACCGCTCCACAAATTAATTTACTTATGTTGTGTTTATATGATCTGTAAGTTTCATTGATTCAAAGTGCTTATTTTTGAAAAAATTTGGTTTCAAAATAAAATTTTTAAAAATTTTAATTTTGAAAAATATGCTTTTTTCAAAATAACTTTAAAACTGTTAGATACCAAAAATCTCGAAAAACAAAAAAAGTCAACATTGCTTTTCTGAATATCATGATTTTTTTGTTTTTCTCTTAGACAAAAATTGATTAAGATTTGGTATTTCTAAATTTGCATACATTCGTGATCAGTGACTCGTTCAACCCCGTTTAACTACAGCATTTTCAGTAATAAGGACTGTGAACCGATAAAACTTACAGATCATATAAACAATACATACAAGAGTCAAGAAACTTCTGAAGTCGTAACGATTAAGTTCATTTAAGATACTAATTAGGGGGTGATTTTCTCGACTTTTTTACCAAAACAAAAAGGGACTAACTTTATTTTGAGCGTAACTTGTTTACTTTTGATGCTAGAAATTTTTTTTATAAAACAAAAATTATTCTTTTTTAAACACTTTAAATTAGTTGTCATGAGTTTTTCCCTAAATGTGCTTCATTTTTGGTTATTTCACGTTAAAGTATCCCATTTGGAATTGGACGAATATGAACCTATTTTTCATTAGCTATAACTCTGCCTCTACTAGGTATAGAGACGTGATATGAACACCATTTTTTAAAAGTTTTTACAGGCTATGCTAAGAATGTTTTTTCGACAAAATACTTACTATTTGAGTTATTTGCGAAAAACCGTCTAAAAGCGTGGTTATTTTGTTGAAAAAATGAAAATATTCACTGCCAAATAACTCGAAAAGTACTGACTTAGTGAAAAAACTCTATAGAACAAAACTTACTTAAAATTAGCCAGTTTATCCATTTCCTGACTTACTTTGGACGAATATTTTTTCACCCCCAAGAGGGGGTGAAAACCACCCCCAGGGCATAAGCACATATCGGCACAATATCACTTTTTTTCTTTGACTTGTTAGTTATGTGTGTGCCAAATTTCATGTCAATCCAAGCGGTTCTTTAAAATTCAGAGGTTTTGCAATATTTTACCGTTAAAGAACGTACTATATATTATTTGACAAATAATGACATGATTTCGAAGTCAGTTAAGTATGATATAATTCCCTAGAGCGTTATTTTGAACAATAACGCTCTAGCGCATTAAATTTAAATAACTAGTTAAATACTGTCAATTTGACAAATAGCAACCTAGGTAAAACTATTATTATCACAATTACATTACGACTATCACTGGTAATGGCAGGGGAGCAAAAGCGGGGATTTTTGCAGTTACTCGAGCGCGTCAGATTATCATATGGGGAGAAACGTAATACCCTGCAGATGTACTTCTACCATATATTGGCTCTTAACACAGGGGAGTTCGTTCAGGGGGGCCCGAAAAAAAAATATATCGTTAAAAATACTCGAAATTGTCAGATTAAGATAAGGTAAGTTAAGTACATGCAAAAGAGTGTATATTTAAAAAATCTGTCAATTTGAGCGAGGAGTACGGAAATGGGCGGGTCAAAAAGTTCTACAAAGAAAAAGCGAATATTTCGCGAAATGAGAAGATCGAAAAACTAAAATCTTCGTGTTCAATATTTTTCAAAAATCTACCGAAAGATATCAAACATGACTCCCCACGGAGAGGGGTGGGGGCTAAATTTAAAATTTTAAATACAAATCCCGCGATATTTCACAAAATAAACATCAGATCGAAAAAATTCAAAATACACTACTTATCCAATATTTTTGAAAAATCTATCGAATGGTACCAAAAACGACTCCCACGGAGGTGGCGTGGGGGGTTACTTTAAAATATTAAATGGGAGCCCCCATTTTTTATTACAGATTTGAATTCTTTGCATAAAAATAAGAAACTTTTATTCCAAAGATTTTTTCGAATTATATATATATGGCGCTATAATCGGAAAAAACAATTGTTGGAAATGGAAAATTAAATTAAAAATGGGAAGTCCCCAATGAAATGGAAAATTTTATTTAACTTTTTTTAGTTTTAGGACCTAATAATCACAACCCTGTAGGTCCCCAAAACGCTCGAGTGACTGCACATTTAGCATACTTTGCTCCCCTACGCAAAAGACAAAAACCATTATGTTTTATTAAACGATATATTTTCTGCATATTATTCATTAATAAAAATAATAATTAAATTTCAAAGACTAATTCTATTATATTTTCATACGAACAAATCAAAATTGCAAAGGATGTTGTACATTTGCTTTAGTGACAGTTAATATCTTTTAGTTATTCTCTTAAAACGAAATACCCATGAAAAAATCGGGACATAAAAATAAAAATACGAAAATCAAAACACTAGTTCGACGCCGTATGAAACAATCTTAAAAAATGATCGGATGGTGAGAAGCAATGATTGATCACAAAGCAAGGGGAACAGTAACTAACATTTTGAAAATAAAAACATTTGCCCGTCGAACATCATTAATCAAATTGAAGTGGGGAAATTCCAGACAAAAAGTCACTGTCGTCAAAGCCGTGTTTTAATATATCGGTCTTTCTTAAGGACTGATACACAGTGTCACTTACGATAACATTTATTTTCCGGAAAAAATATATCGCTTTCTAAGCTGAGCAATTTATTACAGCAGTATTATATACATATTATACACGTATAAGTTATAGCCAATAAAAATATTTTGAAACATAATATTACCTTTTTATTATAACAACTTTATTTAGTGCTAATAAACCACAAGTATAATTAAAAATACTTTTGGAAATCGTTCTTGAAATACAAATTGAAAAATTTTGTTACCCGGAAATTGTTTATTTTTATCTGTGGCACACATAATATATTGTTAAGAGAATCATTGCTAGGGGTATATTTTGATGATATATATACATGGTATACTCACATAGAGAAAACCACACAGAAAGCTACTATGTCCTTGGGCACATGTAGAAGGGTGTTTGGTAAAAACTGGGGGCTCAACCCCAAAATGGCTCTTTGTTTATACATAAGACCAAAGATAATCTATGGATCTGTGATGTGGTGGACAAAGACGCAGTATGGCGGAAGAAAAAACGCATCCTCTAAATAGTCCCATCTTCACAAATTGCCAGGGAGCGCTTAAGGCACTCAATTCTATAGAGGTCAATTCGAAGCTAGTGTGAGATGTGTGGGTGCCCTAAATAAACTAGAAGACCATGCCAAAATTACGGTAGCCTGGGTACCAGGTCAAGAGTGTCACAAGGGCAATGAAAAAAAAGATAAAATGCCCCAAGAAGGCTCGTTAATGCAGTTGATTGGGCCGGAGCCCTGCTGAGGCGTTGTAAAGACAGTTACAATATGGCTAAAAGAAAGTGGGTGGCACACGAATTCCTGGAATGTTGGAGGAATGCACTAAGAGAAAAAAAGCGAAACATTTTATTATAGAACATTCGGCAAAATTTATAGAATATCTAATAAGCAAAGACAGAAAAACGCTCAAAGCCATGGTAATTTAATTAACAGGGCACTGTAAGCTATAATATAGGATTAGAGGACCACAATAGATATAAAAATATCGCGGTGGAATAGGCCAAATGCCACGTCATTGAATATACATATCTATATATCTATCATTGCAAACCATGAGGAAGAACCAGAGAAAATTCTTGATACCAGTCTAATATAGTAAGTGGACAATCTTACATCTTTTGTACTCTCAATATTGATATCAAATTTAAAATTTTTATGACTCTATTTTTTTACTCTAGTTTAATCTAGAAATATTGTATTGTAGATATCTTATTAATCTGTTGATGTTAGAATTGTATCTTCTTTGACTTCTTCTTTGATTATTGGTAACCAATAACACAGGTGAATAGTAATTTCATTATCCTAAATATGTGACTTTTATTGAACTAAATTTTGGCCTCTTAATCTATCTCCAGAACCTGATTCTTTAACAGATGAAGATGAAGGTGATAATGATTTACTAAGAACATGAGAGGCGTGGATCAACACGACTGGTTTGTTTGAAAATATGCCACTAAAATCAGAGCCAAGTATTGGCCAATTAGTCCGTTCTTTAACGGTAAAATATTGCAAAACCTCTAAATTTTAAAGAACCGCTTGGATTCACATGAAATTTGGCATACACATAGCTAATAAGTCAAAGAAAAAAAGTGATATTGTGCCGATATGTGCTTTTGACCTGGGGGTGGTTTTCACCCCCCTCTTGGGGGTGAAAAAATATTCGTCCAAAGAAAGTCAGGAAATGGATAAACTGGCTAATTTTAAGTAACTTTTGTTCTATAGAATTTTTTCACTAAGTCAATACTTTTCGAGTTATTTGGCAGTGAATTTGTTCATTTTCTCAACAAAATAACCACGCTTTTAGACGGTTTTTCGCAAATAACTCAAATAGTAAGTATTTTGTCGAAAAAACATTCTTAGTAAAAATATAGCCTGTAAAAAATTAAAAAAAAATGGTGTATATCACGTCTCTACACCTAGTAGAAGCAGAGTTATAGCTATTGAAAAATAGGTTTATATTCGTGAAATTCCAAATGGAATACTTTAACGTGAAATAACCAAAAATGAAGCACATTTCGGGGAAAACTTATTACAACTTATTTAAAGTTTTTAAAAAAAGCTTCATTTTTGTTTTTTAAAAAAAAACTCTAGCATCAAAATTAAACAAGTTACGCTCAAAATAAAGTTAGTCCCTTTTGGTTTTGGTAAAAAAATCGAGAAAATCACCCCCTAATTAGTATCTTAAATGAACTTAATCGTTACGACTTCACAAGTTTCTTGACTCGTGGGCTGTAGTTAAAAGGGGTTGAACGAGTCACTGATCACGAATGTATGCAAATTTAGAAACACAAATCTCAATCAATTTTTGTCTAACAGAAAAACAAAAAAATACATGATATTCAGAAAAGCAAATCTGACTTTTTTGCTTTTCAAGATTTTTGGTATCTCTAACAATTTTCAAGTTATTTTGAAATAAAGCATATTTTTCAAAATTTAAATTTTTAAAAATTTTACTTTTAAATCAAATTTTTTCAAAAATAAGCCCTTTGAATCGATGAAACTTACAGATCATATAAACACAACATAAGTAAAATAATTTTTGGAGCGGTAACGATTAATTTCATTTAAGTTGCTAATTAGGGGGTGGTCTTCCCGATTTTTTTTTTCAAAAACAAAATGGACCAACTTTATTTTGAGCGTAACTTGCTTAATAGGTCTGGATCCCGCGTATGAAAAAAAAGTTGATTAATAGCAAGCTGAAAATTTGTTAATAGCTTAAGGGTGTCTAGTCGAATAAACTTTGATATATGGGAACACTGAAACAGGGGCAGTTTTAATTGTGGAACAGGTTAAAAATTTGGAACGGTCACAGCACGAAAACGGCACATTTGTTTTGTCCGACAGAACAGACTTAAACTCTCCGAACAGAGATTAAACTCTCATAAAAAAATCAGACTGCTATTTATTACCTGTCATAATTCCTTTCATTTGACATATTCTACATGTTCCACTCATTAAAACGCCCATTTGGTGATAAATAGCAGTCTGATTTTTGCATGAGAGTTTAATCTCTGTTCGAAGAGTTTAAGTCTGTTCTGTCGGACAAAATAAATGTGCCGTTTTCGTGCTGTGACCGTTCCAAATTTTTAACCTGTTCCACAATTAAAACTGCCCCTGTTCCAGTGTTCACACATATCAAAGTTTATTCGACTAGACACCCTTAAGCTATTAACAAATTTTCAGCTTGCTATTAATCAACTTTTTTTTCATACGCGGGATCCAGACCTATAAATTTAATGCTACAAACTTTTTGTAAAAACGGAAATAAATCTTTTTTTTAATACTTTAAAAAAGTTTAAATGAGTTTTTCCCAAAAAGTGCTTATTTTTTTGGATATTTCACGTCGAAATATTCTATTTGAAATTTGGTGAATATGAATCTATTTTTCATTGGCTATAACTCTGGTTCTACGAAATCCAGATACCTAACGTCTACACCATTTTTTTAACTTTTTAATAGGCTATATTTTTGCTGAGAACGTTTTTTTCGACAAAATACTTACTTTTTGAGTTATTTGCGAAAAACCGTCTAAAAATGTGGTTATTTTGTTAAAAAATGAACATATTCACTCGCAAATAACTGGAAAAGTGTTGACTTAGCGAAAAAGCTCTATAGAACAAAAGTTACTTAAAATTAGTCAGTTTACCCATTTCCGGACTTATTTTGGACATATATTTTTTCACCCCCAAGAGGGGGTGAAAGTCACCCCCAGGGTAAAAGCACACATCGGCACAATAGCACTTTTTTTCTTTGACATGTAAGCTATACGTATGCCAAATTTCATGTCAATCCAAGCGGTTCTTTAAAATTTAGGGCAAAAACCGTGAAAGAATGGACTAAATATTCACACGATTAATTGATATGGTATTAGTAAATTCATGGATACTCTACAAAATGAGTCAATAGGCCAAATGTTACTTTATTAGACTTTCTTCGATCTGTAGCAGTTCCGTACAAAAAATTTAATTAACAAACTTCATGAATATTTCCTTATTAAAAACAAAATTATTGTTATGAAGTTAAATTTTGAAATTTGAAAAAAAAATAATTTGGGATTGATAGGTTAATTATGACAAAATAATTGACGAGTTTTCAAAATTAATACTGAGAAAAAAGCAATATAACATTTTTTTTTAAATTTTTTCTTTCTTTTTTTTTGAAGTCCAAATTTTTTTTTCGATTGACACAAAAAGAAGTATGTGTGTAATTTATTTAATTCAAAATACATTTTACTGCTCTCAGATATCAGAAAGAAAATGTTAAAAATAATAGTCTCCCGTTTTATACCGCTAACACGGCTTTGGGATTATAACAGGGTAGTCTGCTATATCTAAGGCCTACGGTATACTAGGACCTAGGGTATATAAAGTAACAGGGCCAATGCTACGCTTCAACCGGCGATTATTACCATTGGTTTTACCCGAGATACTCATTTTATTCAGGCTGAGTCGACCTACAGGCATTTTAAAAATGTCTAGATGTTCTCGCGGGTTCTGGGTTTCGACCCTGGCCTACCTTCGTGGAAGTTAGATTTACTACCGCCTGAGCTATACGAGCTAAAGAAAATGTTCATTTTACAAATAAACATTATTTTCGCATAAACTAAATGTTCAAACTGCCAAGACGCAGGTGGGTGAGAGCTTGAACATTGAATTTAACCGAAAAGCAATATTTATTTCTCAAATAATAATTTTTTCGGTTTTGTGACAGCAGTAAAATGCTTTTGAATTAAATAAATTACATACATTCTTCTTTTTGTGTAAATTAATTTAATTAAAAAAAATTCTGACAACCTGTAAATATAATTATGTTATTGTTAATACTATAGAATAAAGATTTGAATAACCTTTCAAATGAGCTAAATAGCACACTATTCCTATTCCCATTTAAAAAATATCGATTATCTCATCACGATGACGTCAAAGGTAATATGCCAAATAGATATAATATGCCAAAAAATCATAATTTAAAAATAAAAGTCGACCTTTGTTGGCATTTTTCCTTAAAGTCGCCGGTTTACGAAATAATGAATTTATTTCATTGGTCTCTGTCACACTGTATGTCATGGGTCATGACCATGACTGAAAATGGGCCCGTACTATGGGTCGCCTAGGGTCCCCTTTAGACTTGGTCCGCCATTGGCTAAGAGATAAATGATTTTGGAAAACTGTTTACAGATTAGAAATGAAAATCGACTAATATCATCAATATCGGTTGAGACATCAAACATTTAAACTATATTGAATAAAATATTTTATTATTAATAACAATATAAAAATGTTAAATACATATTCAATTTTTACGATGTATGCTATTGTACGAAGATTTTTAATGGTGTAAGTTAAGCGTATACTAACCAACCTCGACCTCGTTCTCTACTTTTACTACTGTTCTCCTTACGGGGGTTATAAATAATTGTGATAAATTTATCACCAAAAATAATTTGTACGGGAAAGACGAACGCTCGCCCGAAAAACGAGAAGATAAGAAGTAAGAATCAAGAGTCAGCCCAACGTAAATCACTGGGACACAAAACCCGCTGATAACTTTTAACCCACCATCAGAGAACATCCAATTTTACCCTATAAATCTCCAACTAATCTCATCTAATTCAGCCTTTATTATTGTTACAGACCGGCAAGCACTTCCATCGCACCTCGCTTCTCATCAAAGCCTTCAACCACAAGTTTCGACTGGATCTAGAGCTTAACACGTAAGTTACACAACTTTGAATTTATTAGGGGTGGTTCTGGCTAACGAAAACTTCGTAGAGAGTCAAGTGAGCAATGATTAAATGGCACGGAACGAGTTCCATGACGACTCCCACTGTGCTCGTGAAACTTTCGAAAAACTTTCGTAATTTATGAAATATTTAAACTTTTCCAACAATCTCAAATACCTAAAATCAAAATAATATTTTTCCCTTGAAAAATTAGCCGCAAAGCAAAACTGTGAGAAAATGCAATTTTGCATGAATTCATTGTATTAATTAATATCTACTTAAAATATTACTTTATAGTTGATAATATTTATATTTTTAAAAATATAAGTATAGAATATAATCATCATCGACAACGACCCGTACGCGTCCACTGCTGGACATTGGTGTCCGTCAGCTCTTTCCATCTATCTATGTTTAGTGCGGCTTACATCCAGTTACCGATGATATGTTTTAGATCGTAGGTCCATCTGGTTAGTGGGAGTCCTCTGCTCCGTAATGCTTCTTTTCGTGGCCTCCACTCGACAATTCATTTTGTCCATCGGTTGCCTGAGAATCTGGCGACGTGTACTGCCCAATTCCAGTTTAGCGGCGCGAATTTTTCGACAGTGACTGTTGTTTTTGTTCTACGACGTATTTCTTCGTTTGGGATTCTGTCTCTCCGGGAGACACCCAATACGATAATCTTGTTCACTACCTTTTTTGTGAGTGTTAATATTTCAGACAACACACACTGGTAAAAGATTTTCCTTGTCAGGCATATGGATCCTGTTTAAGTCCGATTTAGTACATAGTTCAGTTTACCAAACGCTCATCATCAGCATCAATGGCGGTACAACTCTTCGTGAGTCTTTGCCGCGTTTACTATTGCCTTCCATATTTGTCGGTCCTGTGCCACTAATTCCCATTGTCGCACCCCCATTTTCTCTAGATCTTCTTTGACTGCATCTTTGACCTTTTTCTAGGCCGCCCTACAGACCTTCTTCCATCTAGCCTTTCCCATAACACATTGTTTATACGGCGATTGTGTTACTGCGTATCACATGCCCTGCCCATCTGAGTCTATTAGCCTTTATATATTCCGAATAGAGACTCTAGCTCGTTATTGTATCTGCGCCTCACGCTCTCTCTGCAAGGGCCATATATCATTAGAAGGATTTTACGTTCCCACACCAGCAATTTATGTTTCGCTTCCATACGCCACTGCTGGTCGTAGTATGGTCTTATATATCTGGATTTTTGTACCTCGTGAAAGAAGTTTTGACTTCATTAGATGTTTCATTGCAAAGAGAGATCTCTTTCCTGCCATTATTCGCGTTTCAATTTCTCGCTCTAATTTGCTGTCAAACCAAACGCTGCTTAGGCTAAATCTGTGCGACGTGGGAGCTCGCACGTCTGGTTATCTCTTCCTAGCCAAATTTTATGTTCTAAGTTCTTATAAGATGTAGTCTGCTCAATATGCATTCCATCAACAACAATAGCAGGATTTAGCACCAAATTAGTCATTATTTGCATCTTGTTGATGTTAATCTTTAGTCCGATCTCTAAGAAAGCGTGATATAATTTATTCAACATTAGTATTGCATCATCCATACGATCGGCTATAAGAACGATGTTATCTGCGAATCTCAATTGACTGAGCTTCTCTCCATTTAGGTATGTTGATATCATATTCGTTCAGATCTGCCTTCTTAAAAGTGTGTTCTAAATGGATTGTGAATAGCTTTGGTGAGATTGTGTCTCCTTGCCGTACTCCTCGCTGCATACAGAATTTATTTGTTTGTTGTTCAGATAGTCTTAAGATCTATCTATCTAATTAGCCTTCTTCGGTCCATCTTTGGACATAGGCCTCCCCAATCCTTTTCCATTCTTCTCTGTCTGTCGCTACAGTTATCCACCTAGAGCCCACGTGCTTCTTGACATTATCTGCCCATCTCATTTGTGGTCTTCCTCTGCTTCGTTTATATTGCCACGGTCTCCAATTTATGAGAATTTTGTTCCATCGGTCTTCCTTTTGTCTTATAGTGTGTCCGGCAAATCTCCATTTCAACTTTGCAACTTCTTGTCTAACATCCCTAACTTTGGTTTTCTCTCTTATCCACTCGTTTCTCTTTTTATCCAATAGTTTTATGTGCAACATTTTCCTTTCCATTGCTCTTTGCGTCTTTATGATCTTGTCCATGTTTGCTTTTGTAAACGTCCACGTTTGGGAACCGTAAGTGAGAACAGGGAGTACGCATTGATTGTATACCTTGGTCTTAAGATGTTGTGGATATCTTTTGTTTTTAAGGATGTAGCTTAGTTTTCCAAATGCCGCCCATGCCAGTCTAACTCGTCTTTTGATCTCTGCTGTTTGGTTTTCCTTGTTAAGTTTTATAATTTGACCCAGATATATATAATCATGAACTTGTTCTATTTCATCTTGTCCGATCCTCATTGTGATGTCCTCATCTGTATTTGTTATCATTTTGGTCTTGCTGTAATTCATATTAAGGCCTATCTTTCCGGCTTCTATGTCCAGTTCTTTCATCATTTCAAACAATCCTTCTTTTTTATCGGTTATCAATACGATGTCATCGGCGTACCTTAGATGGTTCAAGCGTTGTCCACAAATTTTTATACCTTTTTCTTCCCATTCTAATCTTTTAAAGATATCTTCCAGAACCTGATTGAAAAGTTTCGGTGATATTGTGTCACCCTGTCTTAAGATAGTCGTTGCTTTTTGGTAGATATATTTCATCATGTTAATGTAGCGATGGTCTATTCGGCATTCTGTCAATGCTTTTAACATTTTCTGCTGGCTTATGGTATCGAATGCTTTCTCATAGTTTCATCATAAGATAAGCATCACTTCCTGAAGATTTATGTAAACTCGATTCAAAATCAATGCAAATTCGTTATTCGGGGTTTTTGAGTTCATCATCAACATCATCATCAATCAGCCCTTTGCATACACTGCTGGATATAGGCCTCCCCTATTTCCCTCCACTGTCTTCTGTCCTGGGCGCTTAAAATCTAATTAGTGGTCATTTTTTATATCGTTCATCCATCGCGTGGGTGGTCTTTCTCTACTTCTTTTATCGGCTCTTGGTCTCCACTCGAACAACCTCCTTGTCCATCGCCAATCTGTCAGACGGCCCACATTACCGGCTCCGTCGCATTTAATTTAAGTCACCTGATTAACATCATATGTGACTCCTGTTCTCAATCGTAGTTCTTCGTTTGTTATATGGTCCCGTAATGACATACCAATCATCGACCTCTCCATCTTATGTTCTTATGGAGAATTCTCACGACGAGGTCGAGGCGCGTGTTGAAGCGAGCTTCAAGTGGGTCCTAATTTAAACGTCGGCAAAGAGAGATATAATATATATAATAGTGGAAAAGAAAGAGAACGCAGATACCCTACAAGACGGTAAAATTAGTAATATTTACTTTGTGATAAAATGTCCCGAATATGTCCCGAAGAATACAGGCAACCAAAAAGTTGACCGTCCTCAGTGGTGGAGATAAAAATATTAGTTGGTTTTTTTAATTCTCACAATGATAAAAATTAGAACAAAACGTAGTTTGACCATAAAATTACCACGCCACTGATCGTACCCTCGGCTGACGAGACATCCACACTATCCACAGGCTAATAAATTTTAGCAATTGGTGTTATTTTAAGGGTCATAAATACCAAATTTTGACAGAAATTTCTCCATCTCTTCTTGGGTTTAATCTTTTTCACGTTGGGTTGAATCGCGTCTTCAGTTTTTATCTTTTTCTGTTACATTTTTTTATTTCACTCATAATGTCGCAACAAGCTCTGTCAGTTTTCCTCTTTAGCAGATACGGTTGTAAATGTTAGAGTTTCGGCGCCATAGGTCATAACTGGCAAAACGCATTGGTTAAAGACTTTCCGTTTCATGTAGATTTAAAGATCATTTTAGAATACCTGTCTGAGTTTACAGTATGCGGCCCAAGAGAGCATAAGTATTCCTTTAAATTCGCACGTTTGATTTTCTCTCGAGATTCTTATTTCATGACAAAGATATTTGTACTTTTCGACAAACTCCATTTCGCAGTTGTTAATGACAATGTTTTCACTGAGAACCAGCTTCGTCATTAGCTTTGCCTTGGATATGTTGATTTTTAACCCAACCTGAGAGCACACTTCTTGAAGGTCTTCCACATTTCTCTAATATCCTTTGAATTATCTGCCAGTAGAACTACATCGTCTGCGAAACGCAAGTTTGTTAGATTTTGTTCATCTATATTTAAACCTGTCTCCCTCCAATCAATCATTTTAAAAGCGTATTCCAGAACGGTGGTAAAGAGCTTAGGTAATATAGTATCACCCTGCCGTACTCCTCTGCCAGTTCGTATGGGATTGGTATTCTAGTGCAGCTTCACTACCATTGTGGCGTTCTTATAGATGTTGTATGTTAGCTTAGTATATCGATAATCGATACAGCATACATGTAACGCACTCAAGACTGCGTCCAGCTCAACGCTATCAAAGGCCTTATGGAAGTCCAAGGACAAGTGGCCTATTGAACTTAAACGATTTTTCAATTAACGTCTTAACACTCTAAAGTTGGTATTTGTTCCGAATTCACTACGAATCCACCCAGTTCTATTGGTTGGTAAAAGTCCATTTTGTTTTCCAGTCTAGTGGTGATTATTATTGTGAAAAGTTTATAGAAATGGCTCAATAAACTAATTGGTCGGTATTTTTCTAAATCGTTGTATCCCCTTTTTGTGGATTAGCAAATTTTGAGTTCACTGATTACGAATATCATGAGGCGATGGTCTCTGAGGCACATGATGCTCAGCACGGGCCTCGTCTCATGGTTTGTGAAAATTCGATGAAAATCAGTGCAAACTGGTGACTCGTTGGTTTAATTTATAGGGATAGTGAACACTAATATCATGACGGCGATGATCTCCGAGGTACCTGGTGCTCACAATGGGCCTAGTCTAGAGTTTTAGGAAAATAGCTAATAACTTTAAAATTAAGTTTATTTGATGTTTTTATTTCCATTTCAGATATCGAAATGTCAAATAAATTTCATTTTAAAGTAAAATTGTGGCTTAATCACAAAAAAATAGTTACAAAAAATATCTTAAGGGGATCGGAGCAAAATTCGAGGTTTTGACGCATGTCAAAATTTTCAATGATTAATCGTGATCAATCATGAGAAAACTAATAAGTATTTTTGGAAAATTTAAAAGCAAAATTAAAGATTGCATTGTTTATTACACACGGACGAAAGTCCCTGAAAACTTCTATAATGTTTAGTTTAATATGTTATAATGGTGAAAATAATTTATAAGAGAAAGTTTAGTGTGATTTTTAATTGCAAATATTTCATTCAAAAGAAACTTTTTGTTTATTCTAAGAAACTTTCTGCCCTCAGTAATAAAATATTCTTTCATTCTGTGTTTAAATTTTTTAAAAATATTTATTAGTTTTCTCAGGATTTGAAAAAAATTAATACATTTAAAACACATTGAAAATTTTGACATGCGTCCAAATTTTGAATGTTGCTCCGTTCCCCTTAAGTACCTATCTATAATATTTCACTAAACTTATTATGGTAGGGTAGAGGAACCCAAGCGGGGATTTTTGCAGTTGCTCGAGCGCGTCGGATTATTACATGGGGAGAAACCTTGTACCCTGAAAATGTACCTCTACCATATATTGGCCATTAATACAGGGGAGTTCGTTAAGGGGGGGGGCGAAAAAAATTTATCCTTAGAAAAACTCGATATCGTCAGATTATGATACGGTAAGTTAAGTACATGCAAAACAGTGTATTTTTTAAAAATCTGACGATTTGAGCGGGGCGTAAGTAAATGAGTGAGTCGCAAAGTTTCACAAGAAAAAAGCGAATATTTCGTGAAATGAATGACAGATCGAAAAACTAAAAAATACGTGCTCAATATTTTTCAAAAATCTATTGAATGATACCAAACACGACTTCCAACGGAGAGGGGTAGGGGGTAAATTTAAAATTTTAAATACGAATCCCGCGATATTTCGCGAAATGAACATCAAATCGAAAAACTGAAAAATACACTTATTCAATATTTTTGAAAAATCAATCGAATATAAATATGTCGGGTCATTTTTTATTGTAGAATTGGATTCCTTACTTAAAAATAAGTAACTTTTATTCGAGACATTTTTTCGAATTATGGATAGATGGCGCTACAATCTAAAAAACGATTGTTGAAAATGGAAAATTAGATTTAAAATGGAAAGTCTTCACTAAAATGGAAAACTTTACTTAACTTTTTTTGGTTTTAGGACCTTCTCTTCACAACCCAATAGGTCCCCATAACGCTCCAGTGACTGCACATTTAGCATACTTTGCTCCCCTACCATTAGTTTTGTTTAAAAGTGAACGCAATATTTGTATCGACGTTTAAATGTAAAATAATTTAAAATAGTGCTCCATTAAGGACTAAAATATAAACTAATACTTGAACAAACTGGAAAGTTTGAAATCGGAATATCAATTATGTAAGGCATAAAGAGCCATGAGTTATTTAAAAGGATTGTAGCCAGATTTAATAGCGTGTTAGCGAAAAGTTTTACAAAGTATTAAATAGACTCCAGTAAACTTTTTCTCCCAGTTTGTTATTAATTTAATCACATAGACTTGGAAATTATTTTAGTAATCCCAATTATATTTAGATAATCAAGAAATTTAGTTCATTTCTTATTTATTATAACAACCAAATGTAGCGATGAAGGAATTCGTAGATAAAAATTATTAGAGAATCTCGTTAAAATTGGCGATTTTTATCAATAACACAGATTTCATTACAAAAATTCGCAGTTACTTTCATTATCTCAAACCTTATATAAATTATTTGAGTTATTCAATATCTTTTCGTCTATCCCTCATCTCCATCATGTGTTCATCTCCGTCTGCTTTCTAGAGGTTTCAATTTCATTACTCTTTTCGGCTACTTATGGCCTGATATTCTTTGAGCCTTACCTTACTATCGTTTTCATTTATTTTGTTGTTAAAATTTGTCCACTATAACTTTTCCCATTCGTCACGATTCATTTTCAAACAAATTAAGTCAAACATAAAGTGAAACGTAGGCCGATTTGTGTAGTATATAGTATACAGTATACAAAATGTATATACACATCGACGTTCGTTCCACTTTATGTTTTGACTTAATTTGTTTCAAAATGAATCGTGACGCATGGGAAAAGTTGTAGCGGACGAACAATATCGAACATTCTACTATTTGAAGACATCTTCTCATTACGACGAATTTCAACCGTTTTTATCTTATTTCGTATTTTTTTGTCATTGGCCATACCTCTGCTCCGTATAAGTCAATGTTTTTCACGATGCTGTGAAAGATTGTTAATTTTTTGTTTTCTTGAGTGAGCACGTTATTACATATCAATACATGAAGTGCTTCTTTAGCTTGCTTCTTTCAAGCTATCTTCATTTCTATATTTCGTAGACATGTACAATCTCTTATACTATATTATCGAACCTGAATTCATATTAAAAGTCTGGTAATTCTTGACAGTCTCGTCTTCTAAGCTTAAGTTTAGTCGGAAGCTTTTACGAGTATACAAGGGTACATTATATATATTTTTTACGAGCGTGCAAAAATGTCTACTTTCGCGCACGCGTTTTAGTTTAGAAAGTTTTACTTTTCCCCACGCGTTTTACTTTTCCGCACGCGTTTAGATATTTTAATATGGCTTTAAAATAATTATAATACATGTAGTAAACTAATATTTAGATATTATTTACTATTTTATTTCAAATGTATCTTATTGTGTTCCGGTTTTAATGAAATTAACCCGACAACTCGATGAAATAAAATTATTTTGACATAATATTAGAAAGTCAAATCGGTAGACAACAGTCGTTTTGAATCATCGTCATGGAAACCAAGATCGTCGTCATGCTAACTAATTATATTGAAAATTTGGTTGTGACAACCTTGTCAAAGAATTAATTTGTGTATTTATTTTCATATTGATTAAATTAGTTGATTAAGATTTGGTCATTTTTTAAAGACTCATAGAAAAAATATTGGTCCTAACTCTTGCAGAAAGTCTCTTTTCCGCACTAGACTGCTTGCCGAACTCCCGCTTCGCGTCGTTCGGCAAACTGCACTCGCGTGCTGAAAAGTATAACTTTCTGAATTTGTTAGGAAAATAACTATTATTATTAATCTTTTTATTTATTAATATTCGTATTAAAAAATTGTATTAAGGTGATACAGTAGCGATCAACAGGTAGCAAAAACGCGTTCCAAGATTGCGGCTGTAATTTTGAATATTTTTTTCGAGATATTTGGCACACATATTCGTAATATAATAAAGAATGGCGGTACAGAGCCCAATTTGAAAATATATTAATATGTGGAAATTACTCTGTAATTAAATACAATATTAAAAAAACGAGCCTGTACCGCCATTAAGAAGAACAAAAAAATAGACTTTCTTCAAATAAATTTTTTTTATCCGATGCCTAGATTTTGTGTCATTTTGGAACTACTAATTAAATAAAAAATTTTAGTAGTTCCAAAATGACACAAAATCTAGGCATCGGATAAAAAAGTTTATTTGAAGAAAGCGTATTTTTTTGTTCTTCTTAATGGCGGTACAGGCTCGTTTTTTTAATATCATATTTAATTACAGATTTAATTTCCACATATTAATATATTTCTCAAATTGGGCTCTGTACCGCCATTCTTTATTATATTACGGATACGTGTGCCAAATATCTCAAAAAAATATTCAAAATTACTACCACAATCTTGGAACGCGTTTTCGCTACCTGTTGATCGCTACTGTTTCCTCTTAAGTTATTTTATTTTATAATGCTTTTATAACTTATAACATTTCTTTATTTTAGTGTTTTGTGACCTTATTTTTAATGTTTGTGTCATATTGTCCTACGTAGTTCTTTCTTGGGTACACTGTCATACACTTTTTCCAAATTTATGAAAGTCATCTATCTTTCAATGTTTTTCTCTTTGTTTTTCGCGATGGCTTGTCTCATAATAAATTTATGGCCGAGGTATGATCTATCTGGCATTTCGGAATCCAGATTGTCCTTCACTGTATTTTTGCATAATATGTTATCTAGGTCCCTACACATTCTCTCTCAGTATTCGCTCTTCTCCAGTCGTGTTATGTGCTTCACCTGTTTCTTATGGGTAACGCATTCATCTCGTGATTTTAAAGTGTTATCTTTAATTCAGTTATGTAATGCATCTTTTTGTTTTTTATTCAACCTATTTTGATTACATAACTCTAAATTTGTATAAGTTTTATAATATAGGCTTTCCAATTCCTCGTTACTTTGATTATTGTCTTTTTGATGTTTTTGCTTGTATTTCAATTGTCTCAATACCAAACCATAATTACTTACCCATTCTGTCTGTCTGTATATGAATTTGTGTGTTATGGGCTTGTTAGTTCTTCTCATTATTAGATCAATATCACAGGTCCACATGAATTTTGAGTCTGAGTTTTATACTTCTGATTTTGATTACTTATGCCTAACTAAAGAAAGAAAAAATATTTTTATCTAATAAATTTTGCTTTTGTACTTACCAGAACAAAAGGACACGGTAGAAACCTCTGTCAAATGCTCTGAAACTTTGGGTTCTGGTAGTCCTTGACGTGTAGAATAAAAGACTCAATGGTCCCGTAGCTCCAAAAAATTACGGTCTTGATATAAGCCTCTGAAGTTATACAGTGAGAACGTTTGAGTTGGAATAAATCAGTCATTTTCTCCAGAATGGGCGACTCTGGAGATAAATTTCGAATCAGGTCGATTGTTATTTTTAAATTATGTTTTGGCATGTATATCATACTAGTGACGTCATTCATTTGGGCGTGATGACGCAATCGATGATTTTTTTAAATAAGAATAGGGGTCGTGTGATAGCTCATTCGAAAAGTTATATAATTCTCTATTCAATAATATAAAAAATAACATAAATATTTATACAGGGTGCGCAAAAAATGTTTTTGAATTGAATTAGTTGAGATAAAAAGAAGAATGTATGTAATTTATTTAATGCAATATACATTTTACTGCTGTCAGAAAACAGAAAAAATGTTAATTTGAGAAATAAACAATGCTTCTCGCTTAAATTAAATGTTCAAACTACTAAGAGGCAGGTGGGTGGCAGTTTTAATATTGAATTTAAGCGAAAAACAATATATGTTTTCCGCAAATCGCCAGGAAATTTTGACATTCCTGTCAAAATTTCTTGAAGAAAAAGTCAGGACTTCCTTACTGTAAGGAAATGTCATTTCCTTACTGTAAGGAAATGATATTTCCGTACAGTTGTTAGTGTTCTATTTATAAGCGTCAAGTTTGACAATTCAACCTCAATACGTTTCCATAGTAACCCAAGTAATTTTATTAGGAATTTCAAAGCACCATTTATTTGGGAATAAAATTATCGCGTTTTTTTTTAATCAATCAATATCTGTCGAATTTTAAACGATTTGCGGAAAAATAGTATGTTTACCTCGTAGGAAAAGCCACATTCCTGGACTCTGTGTTGCTAAGTCTCGGCTTGCGCCTCGACTTAGCAATCTTCACAGTCGTCCAGGAATGTTAAGCTTTTCCTACCCGGTAAACAATGTACTATTATCAAATAAACATTTTTTTCTGTTTTCGGACAACAATAAAATGTATTTCGAATTAAATAAATTATATATTTTCTTCTTTTTGAATCAACTAATTTAATTAAAAAAAAAATTTTGGGCACCCTGTATAAATAATTATGTTAATGTTTATATTAACCCTTAACTGGTGACCATGCGTCTCACAGACTCCGCATGTTTATTAACGCGTCTGCGTTTCTCGCCACAAATACGTAGCAACCTGTAATTCGGTGTACCTTCCTAGCTTTTAGAGTATATTCGAATGTGTTAATGAGGGGTACCTCGCTTGTCCCGTTTTCGAAATATTTACGTCTCGGAGTCTACTAGACGCAAGGTCACTACTAGTGTTATTTTAATATGGAGAGTTTTCGTAAAGCTGTAAGAGTATTAGACGATGATTTCGAAGAAGTATGCACAAAATGGTATAATGAGGCGAACAGTGACATTACTGATGATGATGTGGAAGAAGAATATTATATAGAAAGTGATGAAATTTGTATAAATTGTACCGGGGTAGAATAGATTTTTAACGTTTTTTTGTGATTTGCAGGTTTTGTGCAGAATTGCAATTATGTTGTTTTTACAAATTTTTTATATAAAATGGACCTATTGTTAAACATACATATATTATATTTGTTTGTATATGTTTAATTTTTTTTGGAATATGACTTTATAAATTTTGTGTTATAAAACATGTTACTATTTTTTCTGTTTTTGTTATAAGTCCTACAGCTTGATTTTTTTCTTTTTGGCTAAATAAAAATGACGTTACAATATTGTTTTATTATTAAAAACTCTTTTATTGCATTTTTTAAGGGCCAGCTTGACAAAAACAGCTTTTTTTAGCCAGGAGTCTGCTAGACTCATGGTCACCATTTATGTAATTAAAAATAGGGTCACCAGTTAAGGGTTAACGAATAGAGTATGAGCTATCACACGATCCCTATTCTTATTTAAAAAATCATCGATTACGTCATCACGCCCAGATGTATGACGTCACTAGTATGATATATATGCCAAAAAATTATAATTTAAAAATAAAAATCGTCCTGATTCGGAATTTATCTCCAGAGTCGCCCATTTTTGAGAAAATGGCTAATTTATTCCAACTCCAACGTCCTCACTGTATAATTTCAGATGCTTATATCTTAAAACAATGATTTTTTGGAGCTATGGATACATTGAGTCTTTTGTTCTACACATCAAGGACTACCAGAACCCAAAGTTTCAAAACATTTGACAGAGAACCACTTCCCATATGGTTTCTACTGGGTCTTTTATACTTTTATGAAAAATCTCTATTTTTTTTATTTAAATTATTTTAAAAGTAAACAAATTTAAACTTATATAAATATTATTATTAACTTTAATTATCTTTCTCTTTAGGTACCGTCTCCTCTAAGGAGGTTGGTAACCATCACAGCTACTTTCACTTTTGAGATTGCAGCTCTGAACAAGTCGACGGAACTGCAATTATACCACTTTCTCAGATTGTTAAGCCAGGAAATAAGTCTTCTTTCGATACTTCGTTTCCCTGTATTTTTCCCTGCATTATAGTTTGTAACAACATATATTTATCCGCTCTTATAATGTGGCCGAGATACTGTAATTTTCTTATCTTAATCGTATTCATAATTTCCTTATCCTGTTTCACCTTTCTGAGGACCTCCACATTTGTTATTGTATTTACCCAACTTATTTTTAATATTCTTCGGTAGGTCCCCATTTCGAGAAGGCATTTGATAAAGTCCCACATGGAAAACTAATCGATATCCTAAAAACATCAGGACTCCATGATAAGGATATAAGACTCGTCTCAAACTTATGTCTCCAACAAAAAGCAACAGTTCGATTCGAAAATGAACTGTCCGAAATCCTCACAGTCGAAAAAGAAGTTAGACAGGGTTGCATACTGTCACCAGCATTATTTATCATATACTCTGAAAACATCTTTAGAGAAGCCTTGAACGGATCAGAAGATGGTATTGCAGTAAATGGACAACTTATAAATAATATTAGATATGCAGACGATACAGTATTGCTGACAGATAGTGCGCAGGGACTCCAAAGGATCATGGATAATGTTGTAGAAGCATGTAACAAATACGGCCTAAAACTAACTGTAAGAAGACAAAAATAATGATCATTAGTAAAAACACAAACATAAACGCCCAAATTACCGTAAACAATACACCCCCTAGAGAGAGTACAGAAAATGTGCTATCTGGGCTGCAACATTAAGAATACCTGTGATCATAGCTACGAAATAAAAACTCGTATTCTTACGAGTAATTATTATAATTCTTAGATGTTACGTCTTTGGTGTCCTCTACGGAGTTGAAAGCTGGACCCTGACAGAAGATGCCATAAAACTGTTAGAGGCGTTTGAAATGTGGTGCTACCGACGTATGTTGAGAGTCTCATACTATACACCACACAACTAATATAACTATCCTCCGGAGGCTAAGAAAAGATAAAGAAATAATTAACACCGTAAAGAACAGAAAATTGGCTTACTTCGGCCACTTATAGTAAATGGACAACTTATAAATAATATTAGATATGCAGACGATACAGTATTGCTGACAGATAGTGCGCAGGGTCTCCATAGGATCATGGATAATGTTGTAGAAGCATGTAACAAATACGGCCTAAAACTAACTGTAAGAAGACAAAAATAATGATCATTAGTAAAAACACAAACATAAACGCCCAAATTACCGTAAACAATACACCCCTAGAGAGAGTACAGAAAATATGCTATCTGGGCTGCAACATTAAGAATACCTGTGATCATAGCTACGAAATAAAAACTCGTATTCTTACGAGTAATTATTATAATTCTTAGATGTTACGTCTTTGGTGTCCTCTACGAAGTTGAAAGCTGGACCCTGACAGAAGATGCCATAAAACTGTTAGAGGCGTTTGAAATGTGGTGCTACCGAC
Source organism: Diabrotica virgifera virgifera (assembly GCF_917563875.1). NCBI lineage: Eukaryota > Metazoa > Arthropoda > Insecta > Coleoptera > Chrysomelidae > Diabrotica > Diabrotica virgifera. Next base: position 71,653,287 of record NC_065443.1, read on the forward strand.
GCGACGTATGTTGAGAGTCTCATACTATACACCACACAACTAATATAACTATCCTCCGGAGGCTAAGAAAAGATAAAGAAATAATTAACACCGTAAAGAACAGAAAATTGGCTTACTTCGGCCACATTATACGTAATGAAAAATACCGACTGCTACAGTTGATTCTACAAGGCAATATTGAGTGTAGGAGAAGCCCTGTAGACGTAGACGTATATCCTGGCTAGCCAATCTTAGAAAGTAGACTGGTCTAACGTCAACTGATCTATTTCGAGCTGCCGTAAATAGAATACGATGGGCCAATGTGGTCGCCAACATCTTTAGAAGATAGGCACTTTTAGAAGAAGGTCCCCATCTCGAATGCTTTAAGTCGATCGCTTATTTCTTTCTTTGAGGTCCAGGCCTCCACCCCATGCAGCAGCACCGAAAACACATAATATGAACGTAGAATTCGTATTTTGAGTTGCAGACTGTCTCTACTGCATAAAACTCTTCTAAACTTTAATTATATTAGACGGCATATAAAAACCCGTAAATACAAATAAAACTATAAAAATGAACAGTTCTGGTATTTCTATTGTGTAAGCAAGGACTGAAATGTACCGATAGAAAAGGTTGATAAATGAAGGAATCCATAGAATGGTTAATACCTAGGAACCTGGATTTCAGACAATAATGTTAAAATAACAGAAATAAGAGCCAGTATAGAAATAACAAGAAATGCGTTCGTAAAAATGAAAACAATTATCTGCAACAAAGACCTTATATTAGAACTGAGAGTAAGAGCTTTGAGATGCTACGTGTTTTCGATACTCCAATATGGACTTGAAAACTGGAAATTGAAACAAGGACACATAAATAAGCTACAGTTATTTGAAATTGTGTGTTACAGAAGGATGCTTAGAATAGCATGGGACACAGAAGAAAACGAACACGGAAGTATTTCGAGAAATGAGCAAAGTATACGAAAGAAGAAACGCAATAAAAATAAGAAAATTACAATATCTGGGACACGTAATGAGGGGACAGCGATAGAAAATGCTAAGACTGATAATATAGTGAAATATAACAAGAGGAAGGGGTATAGGAACAAAGAGTGGGTTGTGGCTGAAAAACTTACCCATTAACGCCCAAATTATTTTATTTTTTTGGATTTTTAACGTAATTTTTTATTTCGTAATATATTTTGAGGTACAAAATGATGTCCTATCAAAGTTTTTGTTTTTTATTTTCAAGTTTTTGAAAAAACAACTGTCCTCATTTGAGGACGCTGGGCTCAAATACTATGAAATTAAAGATAAAATTTAGTTTAGCAAAACAAGTTTGTATAGTAGTTTTTCAAATTATATTCATATTATAATATATACTATGGAGTTAAAAAATGTTTATATAAATCCTGTATTTTTTTATGAAATTGTTCAAAACAAATCGACACGCAAAGCGCTGCGTTACATTTCTGGCAATATAATTGCGGTTTCGACCTACAGTTTCGATTTTGATATATTCGTTGTTTTTGTCGTTTTGCAAAAATGTGGTTTCTACTATCATATCTAATGTCTTAGAGATATTGCTTCTTGATATACTTGGAAGACTAAACGGACGACCTTTGCTTATTGTTACGTCATGTCCAATTTTTAGATATGAATAGCTTTTTGTCGCCTAAATTCTTTGATGGATATATTTTTCCCTTATGTATCATGTTGTATAGCACGCACACATTTACGATAGCCATATCTATCATTCGTGTAATAAGACACCAATACCATTTTTTTCCTCTTACAGATATATAGTGTTTTTCTTACAACCAGTCATGGCGATCCACGCCACGCGTCTATTGGAAATAGCGGATAGTTGGGAAACTTGTACTTTCTTTTTCTCCTTTTTACTCCATTGTTGAACTTGGTTGGTGAGAAAAACCGTATCATAATTGGTTCCAATAGAAACACATTTACTGTATTGTTAAAGCACCAGTCATATGCACCTCAAGACTTCTGTTCTAGGTAATTTTATTGTTTGGTAGGACATTTTGCGGTTCCGTTTTCCTATAATAATTTTCTCTAATAAATATTTTTTTCTTATCCTAGAATCGAAGAAATTAATTAGTTACTAAAAATGCCAATGTAGACTTTTTACACAAAATATATGAATTTGTTCAGCTTCCTCATTTGAGGACGCATATTACTCTCATAATTTGTTTTTACATTTTTTTACTGGGTAGTTATTTTTGTATTTTTTTGTGCAAGTTGTGGATCTAACCTAATGAAAAATACAAATTTTTGAACTTACCTTTGTATATAAAAAACTTATGCACACCGATGTAAGTATAGTTCAGTAAACTTATAAATCGCACTTTTCGCCTTGGGCTAGTATTTCGTCAACTAAAAAGAAAGCATGAATACATGCAAGTACGTCTACGGTAGTGCTGCTACTAAACCTCTGATGTAGGCAATCACAAAAGATTCACTCAGAAATTGTTTTATCCCCACCTAAACAAACCGTCCACAAACGAGGACGCTGGGCGCTAATTGGTTAAGGGACTGGTTTAAATGCAGTTCCATAGAACTCTTCAGTAGAGCGGTAGATAGAATAAAGATCGAGATGATGATATCCAACCTCCTATTGGGAGACGGCACTTAAAGAATAAGAATTATTATTTCTCCTTCTTTGTCCCTGCACATCATTGCACTTCGTTTTATTTAAACATTTCTGCTTTTGATGAGTTTCTGATAGAATTTTATGGCTTTTTCTGATAGTTGTGTCCTCGGTTGTTGTGGCAGTGGATTTGTCATCAAATTATTGTCTTTTATTTTCAACGAAAACTAGTACGGTAGTTTTTTAATCTCGATTTGTTAAGCAAAGTATAGGTTATTTATATTTGAGTTTGACACTTCGTGAATGTCAAACTAAATTTTAAATGTAAGTATTAATAAAATATCAATGACATTTGATAGTGAATTTAATTATTATATAAAATAAATAAGATGTTCAAAAATAAAATTTGAGTATATTTTAAAAGCAATAATTTATTTTTATTAACAGCTTTAAAAAGTTTATAAAAGTATGCGGCCTCCCCTTTAATGATAAATGAACTGTTCCATTTGTTATAAAATAAAAATTGTTATTATAGTCTGTTCGCTAAACTCGACACAACTGGCTAGTGATTTTAGTAGGTATTTTTTTTGTTTTTCCGAATTTTGCAAAATTGGCAAAATTACTAATTTTTTAGTATTTATTAACTATTTAGTAATTATTTTTTTTGCCAAATTGGCAAAATTATTGACTAAAATCACTAGCCAGTTATGTCTGAGTTTAGCGAACCGACTATATGAAATAATATTGTTTTGAATAAAAATTTATGGTCTGATATGTGCAATTACATCCTTCTAATGGGAAAAAATATTTGAAAATTTTTCTCAAATTATGGATACCAACAACATTTTTATTTATAACTCTTTTCTTTTTAATGTGACGAAGAAAAGTTATTCTTCATAAAAAGCTCTTCATGTTCTAATATTTATGATGCAACCATCATATATAAAATTTTATTAATTTTATACGAGGTATGTAAAAAAATATGAATTTGGATCAAGAGTCAAGTACCTTTATAGTTCATAACATTTAAATTAGAATGATATAATTGCACATTAAACCATAATTATTAATTCTAAACAACTTTTTATAATAGCAATTTTCCATATTATGAATTAAAATACGTAAATATGATTATGCTCGCATTTTCAGCTTGTTTTTTCTAACAGTAATGTCACAAACTGCATCCATTGCTTTTGTAGTTATCCTTTCCAAAGTAAAGTTGCCTATTCCAACTTGATTGCATCTTTATTTTACACTGTTTCATGTTTTATATTATTAAGAATCATATTATTAGGCTTCATCTTATTAATTTTCATATTATTTTAGAACCTGTTAAGCTTCGCTTTTTCTATTTTTTAAGGTGACTGTAGCTTCCTCCGTAGGTATGTTGGTCGTACACTAACACACCTACGGTCTGTGATATTAGGGTCTTCAAGCATTAATATACCAAATTGGTTGAGATATACAATTAAAATTTTTGAACTTGGCTGAATAAGTCAAAAATACACATTTGTGTTATTCCTTTCATCCGTACAACTGTTATTACGACCTTTCCTCTTTTTTCATTCATTTTCAGATATTTCAAGATTCCTATAATCAATAAAACCATTCATCTTGTTGAAAAGTAAAACATCAGGAATTATACGAAAATCTGAATATATTTATATATTTTATATATCACGCCAGCTCAAAACTTTAAAATATAGTTTCAAATTCGAGTTAATAAATTGATTTTCGGTATCCCGAATCTTCCATAGTATCCGATAAAAAAAGCTGCAGTGGAAGCAATTTTTCATACAGTCCCCTCGAAAAATGAACACACAAAGCGTCGAGCTGACAGTGCGTGAGAGACAAAATTTATTGTTACTAGAAAATTATTATTAAAACGAAATAAAGGAAAACGTACACAGTAAAAATACTTCTACTATTCTACTATTTTTCTCTATAGTAGTTATTAATTTTTTGTCAGTTTGTTTTAGGCGCAATATTTATTCTTCTTTACGTGTCATCTCCGCGACGAAGGTTGGCAATCATCATTGCTATTCTAACTTTTGCCGCTACAGCCAGAAAGAGTTCGGTTGGGCTGCATCCAAACCATTCTCTGAGATTTCTCAGCCAGGACCTTTTTCTTCTACCTAGAAAGATTCCTTGAATCTTTCCCTGCAATATTAATTTTAGGAGCTCATATCTATCACCACATGTTATATGACCCAAGTAATGTATTTTTATTATTTTGATTGAATCCAGTATCTCCCTGCTGGGGAAACTGATTCTATTCTTCTTAGAATTTCTTCATTGGTTATTCTGTCTGTCCAGGAGATTCTCAGCACCCTTCGATATGTGCACATTCCAAATGCTTCCAACCTATTGAGATATTGTTTATTAAGGGTCCATGTCTTCACTCCATACAAAAGAACAGAAATTACATAACATAACATTAACTCTACTATATAATATTTTTCGGTCCGGTGCTTTTTAAATGAATTTTTTTCGAATCCTGCGAAAACTGATAAATATTTTGAAAAATTTAAAGAATGAAAGATTAGATTATCACCGAGGGGCGTAAGACTTAAATGAGATATTTGAAGTTAAAAATCACACTGAATTTTCTGTGCTTTTTGACCCCTGTAACTTATTAAAATAAACATTAAAGAAGTTTTCAGAGACTTAGTTGTAAAGAAGTATTTCATTTTGCGTTGAATTTTTTTAAAAATACTACTTATATTAAATTCCATTCTACTGCATCAATTTACATGATATTTTCACGGTAAGTACGGGATAGCTCAAGAAGTCTACCCTTTATGCTATGCCGCTTTTTATCTTGGTGGTGGTTCCCACCCCTCCTAGGGGAATATTTGTTGGTCGAAATAACTACGGAAGTGGCTACAAATCCTAATTCTAAGCAAAAAGTCTTCTATATTTTTTTAACCCTAACATTTTTTGAGTTATTCTTGATTAAAAATTTGCCATTTTCATTGAAAAATGACACCTTTTCGGACAGTTGTTTGCGAACACCTTAAAAATTATGACTCTAACGAAAAAAACTGTATAAAACATTTTTGTAGCTTATGAAAAACCAAAGAGATTCATTTCTTCATAAATCTAGTTATAATACAAAAGAGATAAGGTAGGCGAAAAAAGATTTTTTGTGCATGCTCAAATCGGTATGTTCGACTTAAAATACCAGGGAAATGGTTAATTTTAGAGGTATAATGCTACCAGTAACTTTTGTAGTGCTTTAAAATACCTTTAAAACGAGCACTGTTGAATGTCGATTACATTTACACTAATGGTGCAAAAAATATTGATGACTAAGTTATTTAAGGAAAAATGAGAAGTATACTTAATCTCTACAATACATTTCCTTCTACAATACCTTTTATTATTGTTATTTATATGTTCAAAAAGTTGGACGGGTATAAAATGCATGGTTTTAAAAAAAAATAAGATCAAATTATAAAGCGCATTTAAGATTTTCTTAAAAATCATCCTTTTTTCAATGTAACTCGAAAATGATAAGAGATACGTCAAAAAGATACAGTACAAAAACGTAGGGTTTTTTTAGCTAACAATTTTGTTTTTTCTAACTATTTTTGTGGTACATGTAAAAAAGGAAGATTTTTAAGAAAATTTTAAAAAATTCTCTCTATAATTTGATCTTATTCTTTTAAATCCATGCATTTTGAACCCGTCTAACCTTTTGAACATAGAAATAACACTATAGTAAAAGGTATTATAGAAGTAAAACGATGCATTTAAATCTGGTGGATGAGGGTTAAATACACTTCGCGTTTTATCTTAAAATAGATTAGTTATAATTTTTTGCACCTTACCTGGCTTAGTTTGAATGTAACCGACATTTAAGAGTGCTTGTTTTAAAGACCTTTTCAAGTACTACAAAACGTATTCGTAGCATTATACCCCTAAAATTGACCACTTCTTTGTTATTTTTTAAGTTGAATACACCGATTTGAGCAAGCACAAAAAAAATCTTTTTTACCCACCATAATATGTCTTTTTGTACCAAAACTAAAAGATTTATAAAGAAATGCATATCTTTATAGAAACCACGAATAGGCGTAACCAGTCTCGTTAGAGGTTTTATTTCTCCGGAAATAAAACTTCGAATTGTTTTAAGCAGATGTCGCTCCGGCATCTATATCGATTTATTTGATGAAATTCGGTAAATTGGAAGGCTGGATTTGTTCCAATTCGTTCAGAGGTAGCCATATATACCCCTCTGAAGATCTCTAATGAGAGTGAAACGTACGTAGGGGCGTTTATGATCCTCTCTGAACAAACTAAAATATAAAATGAGGCGCTCAGAGCAACAGTGGGCTAACCCCAAAAACGAAGTTTTGAGATAAATGCAATCTTTCCATTCGAATTTCCATTACGCTTATGGGATGGCGCTACAAATTATATAGCACCATTTATCCAAACATAGAGGTAGGCTGTGTAGACTCTTGTTAATCCGAAGATTTTTTTTATTTCAATTAACGTGTCTCGGCTGCTGCGGCCATTGATAAAAGGAACATTACAATAACCCTAAATAATGTAAATAATGCTAATAATAAGTTAAATTTACAGTAGGTGGTATACTTTACAATGTTTAAGGAACTCTATCACATTACACAATTTGTTTTTAGAGTTTAAAATAGTACACAAATTTCCATGGATGCCATATTTGGTCCGTCCTGATGCGTAGTGGTTGCACTCCACAAGTAAGTGCAGTACACTTAATCGAGTGTTGCAGTGTTGGCAGTTCGGAGGTTCTTCGGAACCATCAAGAATCCATGGGTTAGGCGGGTGTGCCCAATTCTAAGCCTTCTGATGATGGTCTTCGGTTTTCTTTCCATTTTCACCAGTCTAGGTCCTAAAATGCTTGGTTGGATGGTCTTTAATTGGGTAGTGCACTTGCTCCACTTATTTTGTCACATTGATGGTTTTTGGTTTCAGTTGTTATGTCTTGAAACAACTGAATATTTTCATCTGTAATCCAAAGATTTAATGTTGCTACTTTTATTGATATATCAATCTAAAAATAATCAATTTGTGGCTTAGGCCATTGTTGCTCTGAGCGCCTCAAATGGCTTTTAATTTCGTTTTACAGCTAATTATTAAAAATAAAAAGAAATACTTAAAATGATTTTAAATTTTAATTGTTTTATTTTATTTTGTAAATGGAGTAAAATTTTTGAATTTTACAAATGTCTTATTACTACTGTTTGAAAAAAGCCCAGTGAAAATATACATCATTTTGAACGTGCCTCAGAACGAATAAAAACGGATTTAGGATCAATTTGGGGTGGATTTGATATGAGAATTTCTGATTAAATTGCGATTTTATGTGTCCGACAATATATATTTCGATTTTATGGAAATTAGTCGCTTTCATTTCATCTGGGATTGTTTAGACCCGATGAACTTTGAAAATATTCAAAATTGGGAAACTTTACATTAAATTTAAGGGTGCTTAACGCTATATGTATTCGCAATAATTATGAATTTTTTCCCGAATCTTACTCTCAATAAAGATTTTAAAAGAGCTTAATTTTTGAAAAAATTAATTAATTTTCGGGTATAATATCACAAGAGAGTGAGAATAAATTGAAAATAATGCGACAGTTTTTCGAAAATTTGTTGTCTGGCAATAGACACAAGAGCCCGCAGGGCTCGAGACAATGACAACAAATTTGAGTAAAAATGAAGCATTATTTTCTTACTTATTCTTACTGTCGTATGCTATTCGTAAGATTATTTTTGAATACGTATATTATGGATATTTTCTTAAATGTGACAGTTGTCAAAACTAGGAAACTGGTTGCCATTAAACAGAAACAATCTACTTAAAAAAATTCTATCTGTAATTTTCTGCAGTAGATAATTCTCAGTAGTAATTGCACAAGAGCTCTGAAATTATTGAATTTTTCCCGAGTGACACTTTGACAGTTTTAATTTCACGAGCCGAAGACGAGTGTAATTATGTCAAAGTGTCACGAGAGCAAAAATTATATATTAATTTCAGAGGTCGAGTGCAATTTGTTGCGATTATTTCATGAATAAAACTGTTCAAAACCAAAATTTTATTGTAATTTATTTATGTATGTACCATTAAACACACAGTTTTTATAAATATTTGACGATTGAAAGTCATCACTTTTATAATTTTTAAAACATTAATTGTCATTAATGTCACTGAATGTATTTTTTCGTAGCAACGAAGGGCATCTGACGTAATATACTTAACGACGGGAGATTATCAAAAATTATCGATTTAATTCAGATTTCTGTAGCTTTCTATTGGTCAGAATCTCCTATGAATGAAATAATCAGTATAATTTTAATCTGATTGGACAGAATTAAACACGTGATCAAATATCTTACTATACGATTGGAAATTAAAATCATTAAAAAATAATCGGAAGATTTATGTGCAAATTTAGTTAGTGCAAAACTTACAATGTCTCTATATTTAAAGTTTTAGAAGATATGTTCTTTATTTGTACGGGAGCAAAGTATGCTAAATTTGCAGTCACTCGAGCGTTATGGGAACCTATTGGGTTGTGATTCTTAGGTCCTAAAACTAAAAAAAGTTATGTAAAATTTTTCATTTTAGTGGAGACTTTCCATTTTTTAATTTCATGTTCCATTTCCAACAATCGTTTTTTCCGATTAAAGCGCCATCTATCCATAATTCGAAAAATGTCTCGAATAAAAATGCTTATTTTTACGTAAATAATTAAAATCTTCAATAAAATTTTGGGGTCCCCCACCTCACCTCCCCCATATCTCCTCCGTGGGGGGTCGTGTTTGGTATGGTATTCATGGACTTTTTCAGTGCGTCACAAATGATAGAAAAAAAGGTAAGCCCGCGATAATATACATTTATAACAATTATTCTAACATGACATTTTAGTTAAATCTGACAGTTGTCATATTTTATTTGCAATTTGGCATAAAAACAAATCAGTTGTGTTTATTGCATTTATAAAATGGTATTTTCTTTGATTTGTATAGTCTTATAAATTGTACAGATTGCATTCGTAGATATATTATATAATTCGTAAATAATTTTTTTTTATTATAGCGCAAACTTTATATCTATCCACAACTAGAATAAACGTTATAAATTTCGTAATCACGAACTTGCCTTTTTTCTGTCACATAAAATTTAACGCGTTAGAAAGAAAACGAAGAACAATGATGCACTGAAAGATGCCTATGAGAAAAAGAATACCATTCGATAGATTTTCTAAAAACACTTTGAAAGTTATTTTGCAGTTTTTCTATCTGATGTTCATTTTGCGAAATATCGCGGAGTTTGTATTTAAAATTTTAAATTTACCCCCCACCCCTCTCCGTGGGGATCATGTTTAGTACCATTCGATAGATTTTTAAAAAATATTGAAGACGCATTTTTTAGTTTTTCGATCTGATGTTAATTTCGCGAAATATTCGCTTTTTTTTGTGAAACTTTTTGACTCAACTATTCCCTTACGCCCCGCTGAAATCGTCAGATTTTTGAAATTAACACTCTTTTGCATGTACTTAACTTGGGTCTAGGACATTTCGCCGTCGCCGTTTCGCCGTCGCCATTTCGCCGTCGCCGTTTCGCCGTCGAGCCATTTCGCCGTCGCCTTTTCGCCGTCGAGCCATTTCGCCGTCGCCATTACTTGTATATAAGTTTTGAATGGTTTTCGAACGATTATATTTCGAACACTTTTGCATAATGAAGTTTTTTATTTTTGATACAGTAAAAACAATTGAAATTGAAATCCCTTTTCTCAATATTATTTATTTCCGGGAATCTGATAATAGTCATATTTTTAATACTGTAAATATTTTATTTTTCAGACGAAAACAATGTATAGTTGAATACGAAAATATAACTTGGTTTAACTACCAACATCAGCATTTTATTTACACTGACATTTAGTATAAAAAAAGTTAGTATGTTATCACGTTCTTACGTTAGTATTTAATTATGCTAACTAACGGGATGTTTAGGTCTCTATCACTAGCAGAGGGCAGATCATGCTATGGTGCGGAGAATTTTTGATTTGTTTTTCTGGATTATTTTTGTATTTGATTTGCTGGTACAACTCCATATTTCGATTCCGTACGTCCATGTAGGTCTGATGACTGTTTTATAAATTAGCAATTATTTATATCATTAGAAAGTTGCAATGGTGGTTTGTGGAGGGGTTGGTAAATCTGATGTGTAAAGTACATATACAAGTACAAAGTAATGGACCAAGTATACTACCTTTTGGAACTCCTGACTGAATATGGTTACGGTTTGATAGTTCAACGTCCACTTAAGTTTCAAATTTTCTTTGATTTATAAAGTAATCCTGGGTGCCATACCTTATCAAATGACTGGCTGATGTCCAGAAAGGCTGCTGTGCAATATTCTTTATTGTCCAAGTTTCTGTTATTTGATATGCGTTGGCATTGGTGAAATGTAGAATGAGCTTGTGGGGATCAAAATTGATGTTTTGGGATCCAGTTTTGGAATTCTAGATCTCTTATAATTATTTTAAGTAACAGCTGTTCAAGTAGTTTTTGATATTATGAGCAGTATACTTATTGGGCGTTATGATGAAACATCCGTTAAAGCTTTACCAGGTTTCCGTATTATAATTATTACTTGTGCTATTTTAATGATAGAATTGGAAACAAAGGAATATATATTTTTAATGCATATCTAAACGGATCGAACTTGCCGACTCATGCTAAAGAACATTAAATATGTTGTTAAATATGAATAATGACCAATCCAGCTCTCGTTTTGTTTAACGACCAGTAAGCTGCTGACGTAATATACGGTGGGCAATTTTCATAAAATCGTTTAGAAAAGCGCTCGTTAACTCTGCTCTGTAGATAATCGTGGATTATATATTCGAAACCAGATTTAAAATTAGTTTAAGCACCTTATGTGCTTCTCATAATAAAGTTGCGTAGTAAAATGAAAAAGGTCTATTTATTTCTATATTTTGTTACTTATAGGCCTGGATCCATCGTAGCAAAAAATAGTATATTAATAGCAAGCTTAAAATGTGTTAATAGCGTAACGGTATCTAGACATCCTCACAAGTTTATGATTGTGAAATCTAGCAAGTTTTTTTTTAAGTTTATGCAATAGAAAACTTTATACAGTGCTAGTCAAAAGTCCGTACCCCCCCTCTTATCTTTTGAACGGTTATAGCTATAATAGTGAAATTTGGAGGGAGGAAATAAACGGACGTAAGCTTCTTAACTAGTCATGACAGTTGACGTAACAGTGACCGATCACTTTACAGCGCCACTGTGACAGATAATTTTAAATGGGACCTTATGGCAAGTGATACCTCGTTTCAAAGGTATTGAAAATACCTATTTAGTCATACTAATTTTGTTTGAGTTTAAGCTAATTTTGATGAATAAATGAAATAAATATAAAATTGTAGTTTCGCATTTAATTAAAAAAATTCAAAATTCCGCCTATGATTACTTGTCAAAAAGGTTGACGTTGACGTAAAAACTACTAGAGAATTGAAAAACCTCATCTTTTTGACAAAAAAACCCATAGGCGGACATTTGAATTTTTATTAATTAAATGCGCAAGTACAATATTATATTTATTTACTTTTTTCACCAAAATCAAAATCAACCTAAACCCAAAAAAATTAGTATAACTGAATAGGTATTTTGAATACCTTTCAAATGAGGTATCACTTGCCATAAAGTCCCATTTAAAATTATCGGTCACAGTGGCTCTGTAACGTCATCTGTCACTATTACGCCACCTGTCATGACTAGTTAAGAAGCTTACCTCCGTTTATTTCCTCCCTCCAAATTTCACTATTATAGGTATAACCGATCAAAAGATACGAGGGGGGTACGGACTTTTGACTAGCACTGTATAATATATGAAAAAAATTTTGTCCGACAAATATTTTAATAATTTCGATATGTAGAACATGTCAAATGTCAGTAGTTATGTTGGTGGTAAATAGCAGTCTGATTCTTTTTCTGAATAATTTTTCTACGGGTAAAGGTTAAAAAGCTATTCTAATTATTTATAAGTTAACAAAAAATAGACATGTGTTTGCAAACTAATTTTACACTTTTTAAAATTACATTTTTTTAAATTAAGTTATTAGTATAAATATTCTTCTTTCATAAACTGTTCGAAGTATTACTGTAACCTCATAATTTTCTGACTTATAGTGTTGTAAAAAAAATGAATTTGGGATAAACAAATTCAATATCTTTAGAATTATTTGACTAATTGCTTTAAATTTTAAAATATAATTTAAGCACAAGAAGTCTCGGCATTGCGTGTAATAAGAATGTTCTAACTTAACTTTTACATAAGTTATGAACATTTATAAAATCTCAAAATTTATGACTTAGTTTGCAATTTCCGAAGCAAAAAATAAGGATAGACATATTCAGCGAACGCCATATTTAAGTTTTTTATATAATTTATGAGCTTCCTATTCTCTTTGTTTAGAATTCTTCACTTTTCAGTAATAGACGAAAAAAGCAAAAATTTACCGTTTATTTATCTTAATTTTTGTAACTATGTATGTAATCAACATCGGCTACAGGAAACATTATATATTATAGTCCGTCCGCTATAACTTTTCCCATGCGGTACGATTCATTTTCAGTAGTAATAACCCAAGGACATTGATAATTGTTCGAAAAAATTTTATAACAGATTTCGAAAGCTTGTTGCTTGGATACAGACCGACGCCGTAGGCGGAGGTCTGTTGCCTGTAAGCAACAAGCTTGAGAAAATTGTTAAAAAATTTTTGAGCATTTATCAATGTTCGAGGGTTATTCGGATAGAAAATTTTTTGCTGGTTATGAAAAAAAATACAGAGCAGAAACAATTTATTTAAATGTGCAATTAACAAAGGAACAATTAGAAAAATTTAATGAAGATCCAGACATGTTAGTTTCTATAACTGATGAAGATGTATTTCCACTACGCATGCTGTTAGTAATTTTATTATGATGTTCTTCGTCAATGTTCAAGTACGGTTTTATTGAGTTGGGATTGTTATGCCCCGTCATTTTTATAAGCTCTTGCTCTTGAACACCACTTTTGGCCAACCAACTGACCGCGGTCGATCTATTGGAGTGATTAGTAATTTTTTTTCCTTGGTTTTCAAGCCAATCGCTTCGGCAAACGTTTTTGTCCAATTTTGAATCATATTTTTTCCAATGGGCATATTATCATACCAATGATCATTTTCGGTTTTCCAGTAACGATTTGTTCTTAGGAATAATCTATCCGTTTTAATATTTGGGCCTCTTTTTGATAACAATTTTTTAAATAATCTGACAGGACATACGTTACTGTCGTTGTTTTCTATTAAAAATTTGCTGTCACTACACCTTCTTGAACCACCTTGGCAAGTATTAAAAATAAACATAAATACATAAACGCTTTCCATACAAATTTTTTACTGTAAACAGTATTCTTTGGTATATTTGATTCGATAATTTCATTAATATTCTCATCAGTATTACAACCAAATCGTGACATTTTGAAATATTGAATATTTGAAATGTCAAAATCGAAATGAAACGAAATGTAGGTATCCATAGCTACATGATTGAGTGAAAACAGCCCATGGGATCTGTTTTCAGTATAATGTTGGTTTTATTGGTTGTATTCAATCAGATGACCACAAATTAATTGATTTCATTGGATTTCTAATTGAGCAAAAAATTTTCAATCAAATTAAGTCAAAACAGAAAGTGAAACGTACGCCGATGTGTGTAGTATATAGTATACAGTATACAAAATTTATATACACATCGACGTTCGCTTCAATTTATATTTTGACTTAATTTGATTGAAAATGAATCGTACCGCATTGGAAAAGTTAAAGCAGACTGACATAGGTTATTAATATACAGGGTGTCCCAGACTAATTTAGCCACGCTATATCTCTTAAACGAATAGAGATTTTCCAATGGGACAAAAACTGATATATTCTACTTGTAATACACTTTAATATGTCGTAGAAAAAATCATCCCCTAAATATTCATCCCTTAGTTACAAACCCTAACTTTAATTTTTTTAATAGCACCCTGTATATTTTTTAATAATTTTGAGTGTGGTATTTTATCGTCTATTCAACACATTTTTTAAAAATAAAATCCGTTCGTAAATAACGAAGAAACTATCAGTTTATTTTTGTTAATTGTGTGTCCCAGACTAAATTATCCAGGCTATATTTCTTAAACGAATAGAGATTTTCGAATGAGACAAAAATTGATCTATTCCATTTGTAATACACTTTCATATGGCGTAGAAAAAATTCATCCAATAAATATTCATCCCTAACTTACAGGGTGATATTTAAAATAAAATAAAGTTAGGGGTTGTAACTAAGGGATGAATATTTAGGGGATAATTCTTTTCTACGCCATATTAAAGTGTATTACAAATGTAATAGATCAGTTTTTGTCCCATTCGAAAATCTCTATTCGTTTAAGAAATATAGCCTGGATAAATTAGTCTGGGACACATAATTAACAAAACTAAACTGATATTTTCTTGGTTATTTACGAACAGATTTTATTTTCAAAAAATGTGTTGAATAGACGATAGAAGACCACATCCAAAACTATAAAAAATATACAGGGTGCTATTAAAAAAATTAAAGTTAGGGGTTGTAACTAAGGGATGAATATTTAGGGGATGATTTTTTTCTACGCAATATTAAAGTGTATTACAAGTAGGATAGACCACTTTTTGTCCCATTCGAAAATCTCTATTCGTTTAAGAGATATAGCGTGGCTAAATTAGTCTGGGACACCCTGTAGATGTCCATACTACTCAAAAAATTTGGTTTCGGCCTGTGGGGGATGTGTAACGAGAAAAATCTTATTTCTCTGGACTATCGGATCTTGGAGCTTTTTCGTTCTTCAGTATGTTTTTGGCCCTCTTTCGATAGTTCTACACCAAGATAGACGAGTATATCCTCTCCATGTCCTTCCTCTTAATGTATGTTTAGTATATTTTTGAAACATTCTTGTCATGTTGGGAGCTGCTCCTCTGTCTGTAAAATGCTATTTGACTGTTGTCTATTCCTTTTCGTTTCTTCATATTGCTGTTGTTAGTATTTCCTTTTTTTCTCTCTAATTAATTTTCTTTTTTCTCGTCGTGATATTGAAGCATAATGTTTGGCTTTTTCTGTCTGTCTTGTAGTTTTTCTTTGCATACTGGTAAAGAAATTTAAAAATATATGAAACACAAAAGGAAGTATCAATAATTCACAAATGTGGTCTAGAGGTAACAAAGTACTCAAATCTAAGAATGTACCACAAAATTTATTAGATAGTAAAATATTTTTTTTTTATATGAAAACTTGCAAATTTACAATGTACTCTGTACAAAGGAGTATTAAGTAAAACTGTTAAATTATGTAATGTTTTTTAGGTGTTGCCGGCCAGTGCCGGTTTACCTTATTCACCACTGTATTCACTAACACAAATGTCACTCACACAAGTTTTCTGGCCACTGTCTCTTGAGTCTCCGAACTGGTAATGGACGATTGGAAAGCGTGGAAATCAGCTCGTTGTTGTGAATACTTCTTTTTCTATGTTTGCTCGCATGCAGTCCTATTACGTCATTTATGAATGGTATTTTTAAGTCCTCATGTAGTGTTTGGTTCGAAATATATCAGGGTTTATTTGCAACGATTCTTAAAGTTTTTGGTTGGTATGTCTGCAGAATTTTGGTGTTTGATTGTTTCGTTCATCCCCATAGTTCAATCCCGTAGGTCCATATAAGTGTTAGTAGTATTTTGTATATTGCCAGTTTGTTTTATATGGATAATTGTGATCTTCTACCAAGAAGCCAATTCATTTGTCTGGTTTTTATTTGAAGTTGTTGTTTTTAGCTTTAATGTGCGCTTTCCCTGTTAGTTTCTGATCCAGGTGAATACATAAATATTTGACTTCGGTCTTCACTGGGATAACTTGGTGGTTTATTGTAACATATGGACAATTTACATGTCTGTTCGTAAATGTTATGTGAGTCGATTTTTCGTGAATTACTTTGATTTTCCATTCTTGGAGCCAGTTTTTTAATTGAGCTAAATGTGTTTGTAGCTTGTTAGAAGCCACTACTGGATTATGGTCAAGCGCAATTATTGCTGTATCATCGACAAACGTGGCGATAGTTGTTTCGTTGGTAGTTGGTATATCAGCAGTGTATAATAAGTACAAAAATGGTCCCAAAACACTTCCTTGGGGTATCCTTGCCCTTGTGAGTTGGTAGCTTCTGTTATCTTTTTCCATTTTGACATCGAAATGTCTGTCGGAAAGGTATGATTTTAGAAGTAAGTAAATCTGACTCGGCATGTTTGTTTTTAGTTTGTATAACAGCCCTTGGTGCCAAGTTAAATATTAAAATCTTTATTGGACCCATTTCAGCTTAACATGAGCCATCATCAGTAAAATACAGGAAAATACGTCATAAAGTGACCCAACAGGAAGGAGAAAAAAGCGATTAAGCCCGGATAACAAATTGTACGTACACAATAATTTAAAATACCATTTCTTAAACCATTTTTTACATAGTATCTTTCGTATTTTTATATAGGCTTAATCGCTTCTTTCTCCTTCCTGTTGGGTCAACATGTGATGTATTTTCCCGTACTTTGCTGATGATGGCTCATGTTGATCTGGAACGCGTCCAATAAGGATTTTAATATTTAACTTTTTAATAAATTTTGCGGTACATTCTTGGAGTTAGTTACTTTGTTAAATATATGAACATATGTTAAATATATTCTGAGACGTAAACAATGCATTGATTTTTGTTTAGTTTTTTAAATGTTTCTCCCAAATTATAAAGTTGACGATGTTTTTTACATTTTATTAGAGTCTTCTCGATGATTGAAGAAAACAAAAATTAAAAGTTAAATTGATATTTTGCTCAAAACAACAAAGGATGGCCCTTTTGATGCGCTAAAAATATATCGATTCATCCCTACAAAAGGGTAAACTTTTGCATCGCGATCAACACGAACAAATTAATTTGTTGCCTTTGGCGGGCCAATTTATCAAAACCTATTTACAAATAAGCAATTAAGTTATCGTCGAAAAGGGGCGGAAAGCTGGAAACCCGGGAAATATCCTCGACGGATGTTTCCAGATTAAGTATGCGAAGTCACGCTATGTTTTTATAATTTATTACTTTCCATCGAAATATTGCAATGTAGGCTTATTCCTCAAGAAAATTCCGAAGAAAATTTCACTTTAAATGACAAATGACAAATACTACAGCAAAAGATTTTAAATTTTAATTATTTTTTTAGCATTTTAGAAATGTGTTAGTATTGAACAAAAGGTACAAATGTAAGCAAAAATATACCAACACCGGATACCAGATATACATACATGAGAGGAGAACTGGGTTTCTGAAAACTACGTAAGGCTAATGAAGGATATATATCAGGAAGCGTGCATCAAAGTATAGACCTGTATCGGATTGACCGAAAGTTTCCTCCTGACGGTTGTTTTGCGTCAAGGCTCTTCGCTGAGTCCCTACCTTTTTATTTTTGTTCTGGAGGGACTGGCAAAGAAGGTAAGGGTAAAGGTTCCTTGGTTAATGCTCTTTGCTAATGATATCGTGTTAGTAGAGGAGATGAGAGAATGGAGTAGAAGTTGGAGGATTGGAGAAGTACTAATGAAGAGGTCGAAAATGGAGCATATCGCGTTGGGAGGAACGAGAATATCTGGAGACACAGAATTGCTTGTTAAAAATAGTTAAAAACCTTGGCGAAAAATGGGACACTAGATCGAGAAATTGCCCACAAAATACTGGCTGGTTGTTTTAACTGGAAGGAGAATGAGCGGGATAAATTTTGATCGAGAAATCGAGGAAGGGATGAAAGGAAAGATATACAAGAGGGTAGTGACACCTGCGTTGGTGTACGGAGATTAAGGGCCGGTATTTCAACAGCTACTTAAGCTTTTGCTTAGCTAAGCCTGTGTCAAAAGTTAAGGAGAACCTTAAGCTGTGTGCCGTATTTCCATCATTTCCTTAACTAAACTGGCCAAGTTAATTGGTTTGGCACCTCCGAATACGTCAAAATGCCAGAACTAACTGTTCTGAGGTAAAAACCACTACTGTTGACATTTAATTTTATCTTATCATTTGTATCTGTCTCATTTTTACTTCACTTAATTTTGGGTACATGATAAATGTGTTGTCAGTATATTATTGTCTATATTTTCTCTGGTTATATGTTTTATTGTTATTTGGCATAAGCAATAGAAGATCCGTCTTTGTAATTTTGTTTATTGGATATATTCCTGAAAATGTCAAATTGGAATGTAAGTTTACTTTTGTAAAATAAATACCAAGCATTGTAGAAATAAATAATTTTCTTGTGCCTACACCTTCCAAATGGAGTAGGAATTTTATTTTAATAATCGTTCATAATTAATCCAATAATAACTGAAAAGTTGGTTTTCAAAATTACTTTATAATTATTAATCTATAGAAATAACCTCAAAAAACAGAAAACAAATTTTAAGCAAAGACTTAAACCAACTCCCGCGCGAGCTTAAAATTATTTGGTTTAAGCATATGCTTAAGCCTCAAATTGAAGTGAAAATACAGGCATATAAGCTTAACCCCAGGCTTAAAGTAAGCTTCGGCTTAAATGCGGTTGGAAATATCGGCCTTAAGTGTAGTCTATCAAGAAGATTCAGGAAAATAAGATGGAGGTAGCTGAAATGAATATGTTATAGATAGAGGATGCTGGGTAAGACTGGAAGGGACAGGATCAGGTTCGACTTGATTAGGAAAGAGCCAAAGTGATTACAGTCTCAAAACGATTCAAGAATAAAGACTTTAATGGTTCATGTCCAATAAAGTCATGTCATATATATAAATACAAAATAACTACGTGGGATAAAGTACACACAACCGAACTTATATGAAATCACCATGTATTTCAATAGTATACTGTACAACAAGACAGAAAAAAGACATATTTCTCACGAGCGCAGCACGAGCCGAGACACAAGGCGAGTGCCGCAAATCAAGCGAGAGAGAAATATGTCATTTTCTCTCGTGTTGTACACTGTACTTTTTCTATGGATGCGTTTGTGTCAAGAGTTCAAATTTCAAAATTAAATAATTTAGGTGCTTTTAGGTATATTATATGCCTAAATTGAAATAAAATACATATATACACATAGGTATTTAATATTCTTAATATTTATATACTTTATTTATTTAAAATTATAATTCACAGTTGAATGGTCTTAAAAGGTAATTTTTGATAAGTTTTGACAAGTTTGAACACATTTTATTTGACAAAAATAATTGTGTTTGTATTGGGCATGTTACCATGGAAATGGCGATCCTATGTATGTAAACCGGCGGTGAACCCGTGAGAGAAATATTTCTCACTGCAATGGCCGACTTTTCTCACTGTCTGAGAAATTGTTCGCTTTGAATGTATGTAAGTAGTGAGAGAAGTTGCACATTCTATAGCATCCATAGAAAAAGTAATATTTATTTCAAAAATTAATAACAATTTTCAATTTCATTGCAACAGAAACTACAACCGCGTTATATTGTAGTATAATCAGATAGTGCAGCAAGCACCTCTATCGGTTTCGAAACTTATTAGTCTCTCATCAGGAGGCACATATGCTGCTCTCTCTGACCAAATCAGGACAAACCCCGGCATGCAGTTACGCATTGCAACGAACGAAATGGCAGGGATGCCTTAGTGGCAAATGCTAGCAAATGACTAAGTTTTCAATGTAATAGCACATAAAATAATATTAAAAATATTACTCTACATTCCACCAGACTGAAAACAATGGGAACCTTCTCTTCTCTGGTCACATCCCGAGGCATTAGAAGCCTCGGAGGAAACAGTAGCGGCGACAGAACACAACCCTGTCTTACTCCTCTCTTTATATAAATATTCTCGGATTCTTGTTCTTCTATCTTTATATTGGCCTTTTGATTCCAATACAGATTAATCATAATTCGTAAATCTCGTCTGTCTATATCTCTGTTTTTCAATAATTCTATTAGTTTTTCATCATGTCGGACCCTGTCGAACGCTTCTTCGAAGTCGATGAAACAGGAATAAATATCCAGGTTCATATCTAAGCATCTTTGAGAGAGGACATTAAACGCAAAGAATGCCTCTCTTGTTCCAAGTCCTTTGCGGAACCCAAATTGGGTATCATCCATATCATCTTCTAGCTTTCTGTATAATCTTCCATGAATCACCTTCAGAAATATTTTGAGGTTATGGCTTATTAGTGATATTGTCCTGTAGTCCGAACAATCTTTGGCATATATATTGTTTTTGGTATTGTTACAAAGGTGGACACCAACCATTCCTGAGGGATTTTTCCGGTTTTATATACTTCATTAAACAGATCCAGTAGTACAGGTAGAGTGTTATTGTCTAATCATTTCAGTAATTCTGCAGGTATTTCGTCTAAACCTACAGTTTTTATGTTTTTTGCATTTTGTACTGGTAGTGGTCCATACAACAATAAAACAGGTAAGAGTAAACATCGAAAACCGAATCATTTGATTTCCTAACAACTACAGCAACTAATAAAAACACTATATGAATTGCAAATACTCAAACGTTTTCGACTATAAACAAAGTGTACTCAAACAAAAGCCTCAATCGTTTTGGCCAAAACAGTATATATCAAAATGCAGCTACATGCATTTAATGACATATACATGTATCAAACACAACAATACTAACCGTACTACAACACATGCACTCACTATAACATAAAATAAAAACTTTAAAAAGCAGGAGTTCGAAGCGATGCACGCAAAAAATGAAGGGAAATAATGTAACAGAGAGGTCCTGGCTGGTTTAGAATGTCGTTAATATTCACGCAAAACGTGTAGTTACGGTTAAAATGTAGTTATACTCCAGGGAAATAAGGCAAAAATATACCATGTTCGGGACACTTGACCAGCCAGGTTTCAAATGGGTTTTTTGCGTACTATATATTTGTTATAATAAATTAATTTATTTATAAGAAAATAAAACTACATATTTTTTCCAGTTGTAGGCTATTTTCAGATAAACTTAAAAGTAGAATTAGAGAGTATAGTAATAGTTTTTGTGAAGTAGTTGTTGCATAATAGAAACTAATTTCTAAATAATCTAAACAATTTTAAAATAAACATTAATTTTCAAATTTTTCTTAAGGGCGTAGTTGCAAAATTCCGCGTCGATGTGTTCTAAATCCATTCATTTTTTTCGAATGGTGAAAAAACTAATAAGTATTTTTGAAATATTTAAACACAGAATGAAAGATTGTATTATTACCGACGGCCGAAAGTCCATTAGACTAACCAAAAAGTTATTTTAAAGATATATTTGAAATTGAAAATCACACTAAATTTTCTCTCTTCTTGTTCACCCCATAACTTATGATACCGTTCTATAATAAACATTATAGAGGTTTTCAGGGAATTTCGGCCCTCAGTAATAATGCAATCATTCATTTTGCGTTTAAATTTTTTAAAAATACTTATTAGTTTTCTCAGGATTCGAAAAAAGTTAAGACAGTCGAACCCGCTTATTGGAATAGCCTTCATGACAAGCAAAATTATTCCTATACCCGGAATATTCTAATAACCGGTCATTGGTGGCTAGTAGAAACGTTTCGGTACCTCAAATTTTTGTTCCTTAAACCGGGATATTCCTATAACCGGTATTCTAATTAGCGGGTTCGACTGTACATTTAAAACATATTGGCTCGAAATTTTGCGCCTATGCCCATATTATAATATATCTTGTATATGTAATATTATAACATAATTTAATAAGGTTAAATATTAATCGCTGAGACAGACGACGGTCTCCTAAGATTAAGACACATCTTCAATACAACAGCCAAGAAATACAATATCATATAGACAAGGCGAAAATGGCGCGTTCGTTGGGAAAAATATTCCCATGAGATTTTTTTGCATAATTACATTCGTGAGACATCCCAGAATAAGGTTCAAGAAGTCGCCCACGTGAAAAGTGGGCCAAATTTTTTTTAACAATTTTTTTAATCAAATTGCAAAAATCAATACTTTTTGCCCGGACAAATTTTTGTAGGTTTTTTGGATCATTATGGATAAAAAAGGTCTCATATAATTTTTCTCTAAAGTTAATGGTTTTCGAGTTATAAACAATTTAAAATTGAAATAAAAAAAAATTGAAAAAATCTAACACATCCTCAAAGAAAAGCGTGGCGCGTGTTCATCAAATAAACGGTTTTCGCCCCACGCTTTTCTTTAACGAATCTGTTAGATTTTTTTAATTTCTTTTTATTTTTTGCTTTTTAGTTGATTTTTTTATAATATTTTTAATTTTAGTCACTAGTAACTAAAGAAAAGCGTTTCTTAAATTTTTTTTTTTTCATATTTTTTTATTTTTTACTTTTTAGTCTTACACTTTTCAATCATTAAAATATATCGTCATGTTTATTAAAATATATGTATAAAACATATATGATGCACTAACATGAAAAGTAGTCGGAATCGACCAAAATTTTGAAACTTTATTGTTTATTAACGAAGCATAACGTAAACAATTAACGTAAAAAGTGAAATTATGTATTGTTTATATCATTAGCTATACAATTTGTAAAAGTTTCAAGTTTTTACATTGTAAAAAAAAGAGAATTTAAGCGTTTTCCATTGAAATCGTTTTATTTTGTTTGAATAATTAATAAACACGAAAAATTTTTTTTATTGACTATTCCTGTATTGTTCCCGCGAATGCATATGTCTGCAAATTTTCATTCATTTGCATTGAAGAAAAGACAGTCAAATTAACGTCTAAAGATTGACGCAAACTATTGAACTAAATAAAAGCGTTTAAAAACGAAAAATGGCGATTTTCAAGGCTTAATAACTCGGTTAAAAGTTATTATTATGAAAGTCAGAAAGTGACTAATAAATCAAAGTTTAATGGCCCCCCTACAAGATCCTGAAGACATTTTTGCCATTATTTTATTACTAAGCTGTTACTTTTAAGTAATAATCTTGAGCGCCATGCACGTGATAGCCGGCCGTAAATTCTGAGTGCGAGAGAGATGCCACTCCGGAAGTCCAATTGTGCATCTTACTTGCACTCACATTTACGGCCGCCTATCTCGTGCATGGCGCTTATTATTGAGTGGCGGCGGAATATACTGGCGTCTGATCGGCCTATGGACGAGCAGTATGGCAAGGGATAAGGGCTTGCGGCTTGGTGATACTCCTCCATAGATCCCTACCGAAGGGCGTTGATGCCTGAAAACGGTGTATATAATATATGTTTTAGGATTATTTGTCAATAAGATACTACTTTTACCAAAATGAAAACAGTTTTATGCGGAAGAGAGCTAAGTTTAAATCTTAAAATTCGCCTGATGAGATGTTACGTGATGTCAGTTCTTTTCTATGGAATGGAAGCTTAGACACTGAAAAAGATCGATACAAGGAAAATAGAAGCATTCAAGATGTGGATGTACCGCAGGATACTGAGAATATCGTGGACAGAGAGAGTGACAAACATGGAAGTGTTGCGAAGGATGCAGAAAGAAAAAGAACTTGCGCTTACTATTAAAAAGTGCAAACTGCAATACTTGGGACATATAATGAGGGGACAAAAGTACCAGCTACTACAATTAATTATTCAGGGAAAAATAATAGGTAAAAGATCCATTGGCAGAAGAAAACATTCATGGTTGAAGAATTTAAGAGATTGGTACAAGGGCAGCAGCTGCCAATTATTTAGATCTACGGTATCAAAAATACGCATAGCCTTGATGATAGCCAAACTTCGGAACGAGGACGGCACCTGAAGAAGAAGAAGTCAATAAGATATGATTTTAAACAACTATCAACAGGTAATTTTCCGAAAATACATGTGAATATTTTAGTAAGTTTACATTATATGGACTAAACTGGAAAAGGCTCTCTATTCCGTTAAGTAATAATTTTTAAGACAAAACATCTTCAATTCAACGCCATTGTTATTGTATTGTTTATAGCATAGCAGTGAACCCAGTCTTCTTTCTTTTTAAAAAACTGTGCAACCATGTAACTTAATTTTCTATATTCATAAATAATACAGTGATGAGCGCGCTAATAACCGGCAAAATAACGCAATAGATGGAAAACACATTTAGTTGTGAGATAAAAAGGTATTAAACTAGCGAAGGTAGGAGATTTAGCAATAAAAACCTATAAACTTACATTATATTTATTGTTTCCCACTTTTAGACGTATCAGAGGAGTAGTAAAACTGTCAACTAACGCTGTCACTGTCACCGTAGTAGTTTCCAAACTCGTCCGATACGTCTAAAGGTGGGAAACAATAAGTAGAATGTAAATTTATAGGTTTTTATCGCTAAATCTTCTACCTCCACTAGTTTCATTTCTTTTTCTCTCACACATTAATGTGTTTTCCATCTTTTGCGTTATTTTGTCGGTTATTAGCGCGGTCATCACTGTATTATTTATGAATATAGAAAAATAAGTTACATGGTTGGCCAGTTTTTTAAAAAGGAAGAGGACTGGGTTCACTGCTATGCTCTAAACAATAACAATTGCGTTGAATAGAAGATGTATTGTCTTAAAAATTATTACTTAACGGAATGAAGCGCCTTGTCTAGTTTAGTCCATATAATGCAAACTTACTAAAATATTCACAAGTATTTTCGGTAAATTATCTGTTGATAGTATGTAGTTGTTTAAAATCATATTTTATTAACAAATTATCCTAAAACATAATATGGATAAATTATATCGTTTTTCTGACGCTTTTCCGTCTATATATATTCCATATTCTAAATTTTCCAACGACCCTTCACGGCCATCCCAGTTTTTGTTGTTGAAAGCCGTTATTCAATTGTTTTTGGATGGCCCTGTCAGCCAGCGCGCCTAAGTAGAGGGAATTGATTTAAGAGGTTGGTGACACGGGTCTGGGTAAGCAAATTGCGTATATTATTCATATGCATGTTACGTATCTATTGAACGATATTCAGGGATGTGTAAAGAAAGGTACATAATATAATTAAATACAGTGTGGGCCAAAGAAAAGGGTCCACCTCGATATGTGGCAGTATTTATTAGATTTTAAGGAAACGAAAACATAGGTCGATTTTTAATCTAAGGGGGACATATTCTTACGGTACATAAATCTGTCATTTGTCAACCCCCTCCCTTCCACTTCCTTCACCCCTTACTTTTAAATAGGAAATAGGGGTGGTGTTTGCGTGCTCATTTAAAAGGTTATTCAATTCAGTATTTAGTGATATCAATATTGACATAATTATTTATACAGGGTGTCCAAGAAAAATTATTTTGAATTAAATTAGTTGACACAAAAAGAAGAATGCATGTAATTTATTTGAGTCAAATTTTTATTTAATTTAAAAGGTTATTTAATTCTCTATTCAGTAATAAAAAAGTTAAAATGATTACTTATACAGGGTGTGCAACAAATTTTTCTTTTTTTTTGTAAATTAATTTAATAAAAAGTTTTTTTGTACACACTGTATAAAAAATTTATATTACTATTTATATTTATATTACTGAATAGACAATTAAATAACCTTTCAAATGAGCTATCACACAATACTCTTACTTAAAAAAATAATCGATTACGTCATCACGCCCAGATGGATGACGTCACTAGTATTGCATATATGCCATAAAGTCCTAATTTAAAAATAAAAATCGACCTGTCTGATGATTTCTCTTCGAATTCGCCTTTTCTCGAGAGAATGAATTAATGCAAACTCATACGTCCCCACTTATACTACAATGTCGCGTCTGCTAGATTAGCAATAAAAAACAAAGGTTTTTTTCGATATTGTATTGCAAATAAATCTTTGGGATTTTACCAATCGATGTTTAAAGAATATCTTTTCAGTTGAATGTCCGATTCAGGGTTAAAAATGGCCGATTTCGCAATTTTTAAATTTTTTAATCGCTTATATGTCAAAAACTAATAACCTAAGAGAAAAGTCACTAAAGACCTTTTCTGTTTGGAATGATTCAAAAAACCTAAAAAAAATTATTCGATGCAAACAAAATAATTTTAGGAAAAAACCCTAATCTTTCCCCTCGCCTCGCAAGGTCTTATGCTGTTCAGAATCACCTGTCACTGTACACATTTCTTCTAAATGACTTACCCAAACACATACTTATATTTAATCCTTACTGGAGATAGTTTATTTTACCCCTAAACTATGCACTTTTCGATTCACCTGGTAGATACACGTGCAGGGCTGATGCCTGCCATGTCGTGGTTTTTAACCTTGGTGTGCTATGAGTTATCACTAGGTACACAAATTCCTAGGCTTACTGGAAGACCGTTAGTCGGAGGGTTCTAGCTCTTAGACTACATATTATTCTTTTGCACAATGCACGATGTTTTCACAAACACTGATACTTTAGAAATGTATGTACGTGTTTTTTATGTAGACTACTAGATGGCACTACATATTTTTTTAAATTGAAATATTTTGTGTGTCTGTCCGCTACGAGGTTTTCAAACTTAATAAGCAAAAAGGTATTTTCCTAAAAAAATAACATACGTGGTTTTCAATTTACAACGGCGATATTGTAGCGCTGGTTGTTAATGCGCACAACTTGTGTTATGACATCTCGTATTTACAAACCGAATGATAATATTCGTGTAAACTAGGCCATAGGGCCATAGGGTGTCGGCATATTGGTATAATAAATCATCTTAGTTTATTTTACTCGTAGAGCGAAAATTACTTCACTCATTTCTATTTTAATTCAATCAAATATCAAGCGGTCTCTGATATTGCAAGCGAGATGCGTTCTGGGAATTAATTAAAGCCGATGTACAGGATGTTGAATGCAACCCTTGCGTGGACATATATGGTAATTTCCAGTTAATTAACCAATAGACAGTTGTAATTACAGCCATAGACATCTCAATTGGCGCACAATCGTTGTAGTTGCTATGCACGTAATAATTATTTTTCTTTAATCTTTATTAAATCTCTACTAATTATTTAGTACAATGTAACATTGTTCTCTTTTACTTATTACTTTATTTTATTTATAGTTTTTAGATTAACATGATTATATCTTTAATTTTGAAGTGATTTTACTTCTTATAGCTAGGTATAGCTGTATGGTTTTTTCGGATGAAAACGTTTTTTTTTACGACTACATAAAATACGTATACCGAGTGATGAATCACCAAACGGGCCATAGGAAACTCAATGGAAAATTCCTAGGTGTTGAATTTCTGCTTCCCTACTTATTTTACATCTCAAGTCATAAGATATGTCATCTTTAAAAAGCAATGTGGAATCCTATTAATTATTCTGTTTCTGTCTTCCTAATGCTATCCTTACTTCAACAGTTATATTATTATTATGGGTCAAGTGATTCCCATTTAGCTATTTTTTGTATTGCTTGAGCGATATTGTGCAATATCTTTAATCATCACAGATATAAATCTATAAATTATGTTATTAAAATTAATTTTGAAG
The DNA here is from genome assembly GCF_917563875.1 of Diabrotica virgifera virgifera. NCBI lineage: Eukaryota > Metazoa > Arthropoda > Insecta > Coleoptera > Chrysomelidae > Diabrotica > Diabrotica virgifera. The sequence goes on from NC_065443.1 coordinate 71,681,431, forward strand.
CTTTCAATTTTTGGCATTTAATTTTTCTGGGATTCTTTAATATTATGATTCCGTTACCTACAGTGATATTTTTGTCATATACATAATTTATTTAAACATAATTTCTCCAAAAACTACCAATACAGTCAAAGTGCATTTACCCCACTACTGCTTAAGTAGATATTCCTTTTCATACTAGGATCCCAACTAAGGCCTGCCTTGTTAACCACTATAAATATTAATGCTGTTATCCTTTTTCAAAGAAACATATTAGTCCAGGAACCGAAGCTTTTCACCTCGCAATTTTTACAGAGTGGATCGATTTGCTTGAAAATTTGAGAATAAGTAGTATGTAGTCCAAGGATCAAAATCTATATGATGCCAAAAGGCGCTTTTACCATGAGGGTGGTTGCCACCCCGTCTCGTGGGTGGAAATTTTTTATTATATTTTGACCGCAAATGTTGGTAAAAACATTAATTCTAAGCAAAAAACGTTCTATACATTTTTTTGATAAAATTAAATTTTCGATATTGAATTTTTTTATTTATTGAATTTTTCGATATTTATTCGCTATTGAAAGTGTTAGTTTTATATGGAAAAAATCAAATGTTTTTAGTAAGTTTTCTGCTAATAACTCAAAAAGTTTTTGTTTTATGAAAACAACTTTTCTTAATAAAAATGTACCTTTAAAAAAATAAACAAAACGGTTTTTTAAATTTTCTATTAGACCAATAGTAATCGAGCTATACTTTATTATATGTTACCTCTTCTTCGTCAAATGCTAAATATTGTAGTTTCAAAGTCAAAAGACGGGAAAATTATCTATTTTTAGAGGATAACTTACAGAAACTAATTTAAAGCATTTAAAAAGATCTATTTGCAAAAATAAAAAGTGTCTAGCTCAAAAATTAAGTGACTTATAATGAAAAGAATGTCAGTCCCTATTTTTTCAGCGAAAAAGTGATCGGAAACAACCCCCTAATTACCACCCTAATTAAAATTAGTCATCGACCTTATTCGTTCTTCTATATTTATGTATGATTAACGGATTCTAGAAGAATAACCAACTTAGGATCATTAGTTTTAAAAAATGTATTTAAGAGCGAAAAACGAATTTCTGTAGTTTGGTAAAAAAATGACCTTTTCTTCAGAATAGAAAGAAAATTTGTTGCTTATTTAATTCTCAAGAATTTGGTTTGCAAGGATTTTTTCTACAGAAAAAAATAAGTGAGCAATTGACAATTAAAACTTGTACTAACATGCAAAAACCACCTTTACCAACCCTTTCATAGTCGCCTCTTTTTGCGACTGAGGGTTTTAAAAGGATTTAATATTAATAGCCTTATACTTATAGATCTTGTAATAGCGTACAAAATTCTTTTTTGCCAAACTTTCTAAGATAAAAAATAAAAAAGTTACGGTTAAAAAACCAATATATTGTTTTGAAAAAAAAATGGAGAAATCCCGTTGGAAGCATAGTAATGTAAGTAAATATACATACGCATACATTGATTTATGCTCGACTCATGGAACTATGTAACACATACGAATATATTTCAGCAATTAGGGGTAGTTTTCACCCTTAAAAATGACCTTTCAAAAGGTCGAAATAGTTAATAAATATAGTTAGAGTATTAGACAATCAATATGTAATGCATCTGTACAAATTTCACCCTTTTTCAGCTTTCTTATAGGTTTTAGTAATAAGGGGTAGTTCCTTAAAAAATAAAAAACGCCCTTCGTCACAATATAGATTTTGAAGTAGAGCGTATGATGAACTCAATTCCAAATTTTCATGCAAGTAGATCCATTCTGTAAAAATTGCGAGGTTTTGTCCTATTTTAAGCTTCATTACTTGGAATATGTCGTATGAGATTTGTTTAAACTTCGGATGACCAAGGGGGTAAATTTTGACCCCAATGCATGTTTTTATTTAATAAATTCAGAAATATTTCCAATTTTAAACTCATTATTTTATTTTTGACTTTTATACCATTCTAGATATTCTCATATTTTTTAATTAAAAAAATTTCCCATATTTTACGAGAAAAAAAATTTTCTGAATTTGGGGTCAAAGACGAACTTCCTTGACTTTCCATGTTACAATTTTATATTAAGTAAACACCGTCTATTGCAATATTGAAAAAAAATTGTTTAAACCTGTTGCGACGTAAGGTAGTGTAAGTGAATAATTTAAAAAATTTTAGTTTTAAGTTCAGAATGATGATTCCTGTTTTTGTTTAGTAATTAACCTTCGGATGACCAAGCGGGAGAAATTGTGACCCCAGCGTATGTTTTTCTTTAAGAAATTAAAAAGAATTTTCAATTTTTATCTCATTTTTTTATTTGACTTTAATATCATTCCAGATATCTTCATATTCCTCATATTTTGAAATAAAAAAAATTTATTATATTTTATGAATAAAAAATATATTCTGAATTTGATGTTTAGTAAAATACCATCTATTATGTGTAATTCCAAGTAGTTTTACGCTAATGGCGTCGACTTTGCAAAGTAACAAGACACTTACTCAACATATACACTACACATGACACTAATACCCATGTTGTGACTGGCTGAATGACAGAAAGTCCATGCCATAAAAAAATAAAAAGAAGCCTTCATTTTTTGTTAATTGTCATTTTTGACATTTTTGACCTGGGGTCATTAAACATTTAAATTCATTAAACTCTCATGCAAAAATCAGTCTGCTATTTGTCACCTGTCATAATTCCTGTTATTTTTGATATGTTCTACGTGTTCCACTCATTGAAATGCCAAGTTTGTGATAAATAGCAGTCTAGTTTTTGAAGGATAGTTTAATGAAAGGACCGTGATGAAAGGGTAACAAATTAATTGGAAGTTCTGTCCGACAAAATACATGGGACAGTTTCGTAGTCTGACGTTCCAAATTTTTAACCTGTTCCACAATTAAAACTTCCCCTGTTCCAGTGTTCCCATACATCAAAGTTTGTCCGAATAGACACCCTTAAGCTAATAAAAAATTTTCAGCTTGCTATTAATCAATTTTTTTTCATACGCGGGATCCAGACCTATTATCATTTATTGATACAATAGCAACATTAAAATTGCGAATACATTATTGTATTTCTTAAAACAACTTAAGTTTTTTGTCAATTGTCATTTTTATCTGGGGGTCGTTTTTTACCCCCGTTGGTCATCCGTGTAACAGAAAAAGTTTGCTCATCGGAAGGTTAATTGGAAGGCATCTTTGGACTAGAAAGGAATGATTAGCAAATAGATCTACAAATAATTTTATTACTACCTTATTTCACCAATCGGTGTACACCGTAATTAAGTAATTCCTGTCTCTATTTCTCGAAGAGTTCTTTCACAACCCTTTGTACTTTTTTGTTCGACTAAAAAATGAATTTATTTTAACGCATTTTTTAGTGACCCAGAAATGCGAAAATCGCAAGCCAGTAGATCAAGACTATAGGGTGGATAATCTAATATCTTAGAGGCTGGATGCTCTGACTTCTTCGTTGTAGATTTCCTGTTACTACTTTGGCAACATGCAGCCGAGCATTGTCGTGCTGTTTTCGTCTTATGGCTTTATGAAGCTTGTTCAAACTTCGGCCTGCAGAAAATGATAACTTGGCTGCAGAAGGTTGTACTGAACTTATTTGGTGGCAAAGACAAAGATTTCTTGGTCATCTGACAAAAATCGAGAAGTCCATTGCCCACAAACTTTGCTATAACTCAGTTTTTATAAGTAAGATACTGCAGACAGATCGTATAGGTACTGACACAAACATTTTCTAAACTTATTCTGATTAAATTCGACGATTTTCTCTAATCAATCCTTCCACTAAGCTACATTCCTTACTGTTGATACAGTACTCATATCAATGCACCTGGTCATGGCTTATCATTCCACTCCGTTTTTTCACTTCCAATTTTTAAACACCATTTCTGGACAAATGGAGATGCAAACAATGCAGATTGAAATCAGCCAATTGGCTGCAATTAAGCAGGCAAGAAAACAATGGTTAAAAGAATAATGCGCAGAAATAAATGAATACCAGAAAATACATCAGAGTTTTAAAACACATAAAAATATTAAATAATTAACTCAGATCAACAGAAAAAGAAAACCGGGAATACTAAAAGATACAGATGAAAAACTTTTGTTGAGCACTAAAGATAGTGATGATGATATTCAACCTCCGATTGGAAGACGGCAATTAACGAAGAAGAATTATTGATTGCAAACCTTCAGGATTCAAATGGATTTTTACCAACAAACACCATATTTTAGTTACAATATTAAAAATACAGGCAAATGCAAATAATATAATGAACTGATCAGTGTGGCGTTTTCAAACATACCTAACATGGCAAAAAATCAAATATGTGATTTTAATTATTTCCAAAGCTAACCTGACCAAAGATGCATTTCATTTGAACATATATGTTGAGATATTGCAGATATTTTTCAATTTGTTACACAAGTTATTTGGTCAATTCCGGAATACGTTGTAATCAATATAGTCAAGACGATAAAAATGCAGTGATGAGCGCGCTAACAACCGGCAAAATAGCGAAAAAGATGGAAAATATAAAACATTGCGAAACAAAAAGAGATGAAACTAGTGAAAATGGAAATTATCGTTATAAACCTGTAAGTTAACATTACATTACATAGTTTCCCACCTTTAGACGTAGCAGAGGAATATGACAATAACTGTCAATGTGACAGTAGAATTTTATAAAATACCCCTGTCACAGACGTCTAAAGGTGGGAAACTATGTAATGTAATGTTAATTTATACGTTTATAACGATCATTTTCATCTCCACTACTTTCATCTCTTTTTGTTTCGCAATGTATTATATTTTCCATCTTATGCGCTATTTTGCCGGTTATTAGCGCGTTTATCACGTATATTAGAACCAATAGAAAAGGCAGTTATACCTCTAATAACAGCTTTTCTCTGTCACTCTTTTAAATTAAAGGCGATTTTAACCCTTAAGTATGTACTAACATCTTAAATAAATGACGTAAACACTAACTAACCGCCTGACAGACGGGTTTAACATTTTAGTGGTAATTTTTGTTTTTGTTAAATATTTTAATGCAAAAAAATATCTCGATAACTTACTGAAAGTATTGTTTAGCTAAAAAAACATAGTAATTAATTAATCTAGTTTTTCTGTATTTATTAAAATAAAAAATATTATAACAAGAATGGAAGGATTGTTTGTGTATCTTTTTACTCCTGAAAAAAAGTGTGATAAAAATTAAACAAATTAAAGAATCTTACTAAAAATTTATAATCGAGTTAAACAAAGAGTAAGAAAAATGAAAATAAAAAGGTTTTTAACCTTTGTCTAGCGGTATAATTGTACACCGGTAACAGACGGCATAGGTACAATTGTAGCCGCGTTTAAACGACCCCTGTTATCTATCGTAAATTATTGAAATTACTGCAACAATAAACTTCGTAAGTGTCGTAAACAAATTCTAGGAAGAGCATTGTATTGTATTTTAATTGGAGACAAAATAGTAGATTTCATCCACATTTAGTTATTTGGTTTTTGTCAATACGTGTACTTATACTTAAAAATTATCATGAGTAATAATGATTATAAATTTAGTTCACCGAAATGTCGACAACAGAGATATACATAGAATAGAATCAACAAAGAAAACTTGTGAGATATGTGGAATATGGAGTCTCTGCTACTAATATGTGCAGCAATGTCTCGTGATCGTTTCTCATGCTAAGATTTATAAGATTTGACAACGAAAATACCCGCCAATATCGCAAAAAAGCCGATAAGGCTGCACTCATACGAGATACCTGGACAATCCTGAATAAAAATGTGCACCAAGACTACAAACCATCAAAATACATAACCATAGATGAACAACTGTTTCCGTCTAGAGGCCGCACACAATTTACAAAATATATATCTTGTAATCCATCAAATCCCATACAAATTCACCTTTATATTTGAAAAACAGCAAATGGTTCCCGACAATTTAATGTTGGCAAAAGAACAGTTTTGGATCTGGTCACGCCTTCTAAAGATTCTGGGCGAAATATGATCACAGATAACTTTTTACCAGTTTTGAACTAGCTAGAGAATTCATGTCACATGAAGTTAGTGGGTTCAATTAGAAAAATAAGAGATTTCTACTCATTGATATGCAAGCAAGCAAGAAAATAGCTATTTTTTCATACAATCATGAATGCTCTTATTTGTCAAAGAAAAACAAAGCAGTAGTGTTACTCTCGTCCATGCATATAACAGGACAAGTAGCCGGAAATAAGTATTAGAGTAAAACTAAAGGGATGTTGATACCATGGATAAAACGCTGGGTGAGTATACGGTCAAACGTCTAACATTGCTTTGGCTCTTGGCCTTTTTTTATAATATGATTGACGTCACTGGCCTAGCATCCTACATTATATCGAGATCGTGAGCACAATCCATTACAAAAAACAAAGGACCAACGCAAGAAGATTTTGAAGGATCTTTTTAAAGATCTTTGTCTTGCTGTAGATACTCTTGCTCAAGCATCTCACAGCATTCGTGGATACTCTCCAATAACCGGAAGTTGCCATGTTTGTCAAAACGAACGGAAAAACAACCTAAAATGAGAAAAAGTTGTGTAGTATGTTTTCTACCTATGTGCGACACACATTATTCACATGTATGTGTTGCGAAAATCCTTACTAACATTCATTTTGGTATTTTGGTTCAAATAAACTATCATTTAAATGCAAAATGTATTGATATATTATAACATTCATTTAAAAAAAATACAAGGTACAAATGTACCTATGCCGTCGTTTATGGGGGTAGGAAAAATTTAAGCCACCTGCTGGAAACGGAATAAAGATTTCTTTATTATATTTGGCTGACGTAATCTACTGGATAAATGTATAGATGTCACAAAATTTCAAGTCTCTATCTCTTTAACAAAAAAAATTATCACAATTTGAAAACTCAAAAGTTACAATTGTACCTATGCCGCCCGACGAAGTTTAAAAAATGTTAAAACAAAAAAACCTGACAGGTACTATAGTTAGTACAGTCTAGCAATGGTAGTCAGTGGCAATATTTTCATCACAAATTGATTCTACTTCGCTTATGTCGTCTTCTACCTCATCAAACCTTTTCAAAAGAGTTTCCTCAGGGTCTTTATTCCCTTATTTGATGTTTTTGGCGAACTGGGGCACATTATGTGTAATGACAAACACTAACACCCCGTCTATTAGACGGAAATCACATTTTGAGACTAAATATCTTTCGAATAACAACCCGCAGCAAATTGCCGAATTCAATACTACTAAAGAACAACCCAACTTGAAAAGTCATAAACGGGTGACCTTCAAAATTTTCTAGGAAGGGAAATATCCCACTTTTGACAAGCGATGTAGTCTGAGAGACGGGGTGTTAGTACTTAAGGGTTAAACACTTTTGGACTGAAAAGATATCTAATTTTCAAGACAACACGCCAAAAAAGGTATTTTTAGAGTTTGAATAAAAGTTAGTCATGAGATATCGTCTGATTAAATCTTTGTTTCCCGCCGTACCATAATCTGTAATATAAATAAATATTTTTTCATAATAATGAAAAGTTATAGGTATATTATTATATCTAATCATAAAATTAAGTTGAAGAATGTTTTTGAACTTACAAAGCACTCATAGACAAAAATAAAGGAAGAAAATTGGAAAAATACCGTGAATTTTGTGATTATAGTGCTGGCTTATCCAATTGAGGTATTTTTGTATGCGAATGAGTTTTTAACTTTTGTGTTCCTGGTAAGCCACTTTGTTGAAATTTTGACATATATTATAAAGTCAAATTCTATTCCAAAAAAATCATAGTTTTAAAATTTCCTTTAGTTTTTGTTTCAAAGACTGCATTTCAAAATTTATTTTTTATTTCCAATTGAACTCTATATCTCCCTGCTGCACAATTTTAAACTGACCTGATGACTGTTTGAAATTGGCCCAATTATTAAAACGCCCGAAAACGCAACTGTTTCCCACTCAATTACAGACACTTCCATAAAATTTCATCCGTCATCAATTCTTGTTTCCGAATTCATAGTCAATCCTTCATCAGGTTTAACAAATTTTTAACCCAAAATACTGAAAATTTCAAAGAAATTAATTATTACGTAATTAATAATAATTGACGAAACTAAAAGCGCATTCCAAAAATGTCCAATGCAATCGGATCTGCTTACTAGAATACCGATTATAGAAATATCCCGGATTTAGGAATATAAATTTAAGATCCCGTACTTCTTTATAAATGTATCCGTTTATAGGAATACAATTTTATAAAATAATGCCGCTTAACACGTGTTACGGGTTAAAAGTCGCTAAGCAACTAGAAACGATTCTTATAAATAAGATTGTCATAATTTTTGCTTTATTGTCACAAGTACTGGCCTAAACAATTATAAAAATCAGGCTTCTATATTGTCTTGAACATTAGCTGCTATCAAGCCATTTTTAAGTCCGAAATCATATAGAAAATCAGGCATGAAGTAGGCTTTAGGTATACATTGCTACCTGTCTAGTAAGTGTCATCTCTTTGTCTTTACCTGTCTAGTGTCATATCTTGTTCACTTTTGATTTACACTTCATGAGGACAAGTTAGTGTTGTCCTATGAAACTCCTTGAGGATATTTAATCAGAAGTAATCCAGATAACTAATTAAGAAATATTCAATTTGATGAAGTTGAAGATTGTCTTGCTCAGCAAGGATTTAAAATATCTGGATATTTAGGTCCTCAAGACCTTTCTTTTTGGCCATACGCTATCATTTCAGGCCAACAATTTTTCTTTCTCTCCAATTCATTTTGATGTTGTGAGTTTTTTTTAAACACCCTTGTCCAGGGTCGATATTTATATAACCTGTATATCTGTGAAGTATCCAAGTATATAAATGCAGTACGACATCATCCACGTGTATAACATCGACGGAAAAAACATAAGGTAGGATCAAACCAATACTTCTCTTAAAAGAACGTTGTTTTGCCTGTCTAAGCCACCACACCATACAGCAGTCTGACAAATATCTCGGTTTTGTATTTTTTTTCTTGTAAATAGTACCTAAATATAATATTACATAGTTTTAAGAATTATAATATGGGTGTACGCTGAAAAGAATATTCTTAGAGGCAAATATAAACTTTAGTTGAGCTTTTTACCTTTTCCTTTTGGTTTTTTCTTATATTTTCAATTAAGATTAATATGAATTTTTTTAGTTTTGGTTAATAAGAATAAATAGTTTGTGAATTCTCCGATTTTTTTGATTTCTTATTATTATTTTTTTTGTTTGGTAGAAAATAAAACTAGTTATTTACCTTCGCATACCTTCAATAAAAACCGGTAACATCGGCGAAGAGTAACATTTGGCGCTCCAACGTAAAATTTTTTGTTATTATTTATTTTATAAAGCATTGAGTATTATTACATATTATTATTTAACAGTTATAAAGATATACACTGCTGTACATAACTATTATTAGGCATAAAATTTCTGATTTTTGATATGGCATAGTGGCATAATAGTAATTATTGTTAGGTACATATTTCACAGATATTTTGATACACACTGCTGTACATAAATATTATTAGGCATAAAATTTTTGATTTTTGATATGGCATAGTGGCTTAATATTAATTATTATTACATATTACACAGATATTTTGATATACACTGCTGTACACAAATATTATTAGGCACAATATTTTTGATTTTTGTGCTTTGTGGACACTTTCTTGATTTCTTGCAAATAAATAGTTAATTTTATTCCTTTATTTCCAATATACAGGGTGGCTCAAAATTATTGCACCTCATAAAATATATATTGCATAGTATTTTATCGGTTTTAGTGTTCGGATTTAACCCAATAGTTGTGTATTGACTTACTACTAGCTCGCATAACTTAAAGTAGTAGTTGAAGTTATTTTTTTTGTTTTTTGTAAGCTCGCATAACTTAAAGTAGTAGTTGAAGTTATTTTTTTTTTGTTTTTTGTAACATTGGGTAAGGGTTGCGTGTTGCCATTTCACGCAAAAATATTTAAGAATAGGATACTATAATATATTGTTGAGATTTTTTTTTGTCTTTACTTTATACTTCATCTCTTATTTTATCATATTTTTTTATCTCTAACCGAGATAGGGTTTTATTTTATTCTTTTTCGGTTTACTTAATATGGAGGTTAATAGACTTTTGGATGATGAACTCAGTTATGAGTTATCAATAAGAAGTTTACCAATTGATGCAAATGTACACACGAAAAGGGCTACGTTGAGAGAAGCTCTTAAAGCAGAAAGAGAGGGACAAAGAGATTCTCCTAAGGTGGTTAATATAGACCCATCTTTTGAGTTTTCGTTGTGCTCAGGGAAACTTAGCGATCTGGAAGAAGGTATAGAACATTTTAATGAACAGAACAGAACTAATGAATTTAAAAGAATTAGTTCTCGTCTAACACATGTTAAACTTAGACTTAACAGACTTCAATGCAACGAAAAACAGGAAGCTCAAAGGAATCAACTATTAGATTGGCACAAACGGTTACTATTAGAAGTCAACAGGATTTATGAGAGCTTTGGGAAAGATAATCAAGTAGAGCACATCTCACTTTTGGATACTTCAGTTCCATTGTTGCCTGAAATTGTTCATTCCGGGTCTCATGAATGTGGTTTGGTAAATTCAGAATCCTTAGCTGAAGAGCATCCTATTGAAGCTGCACTGTTTGGAGCTACTAATAGTTCACCAACTGCAGGCAATAGAGTTTCATTCTTAAGGCAGGTTTTTGAAGAAAATCAACATGATAGCACGATACAACCACAAGTACATTCTCAAAGACGTTCTAGTTCTCAGATGGTTTTAAGCAGAATGTCAGATGGGAATCAAGAGTATATGTCCAGTGTTATAAATAGACCACTTAATTCAAGTAGAGAAATGAATTCTTCTGAAAATCACAATAGGCATACGGAACCACAAACTGATACAAGATTATCAAGGCACAATTTTAATAATGGAAGTAGTGCAACAGTACCTACAAGGGAGATTGATAATACTTTAGCTCGACATTTTAATCTGGAAACACCTTCATCTAACTTCAACAGTAAAATAATGGATTCGCTAGATTTCTTAAAGCATGATGTTCAGAACGTTGATATAAGTAGATGGAGATTACAATATGATGGAATCTCGAGCGTTACTAGTTTTCTAGAAAGAGTGGAGGAACTCAGAGTTTCAAGGGGAGTATCTAAAGAGAGACTACTTCGTTCGGCTCCAGAACTTTTTACCAAAGACGCCTTACTCTGGTACAGAATGGGAAATTTTACATCGTGGGATAATCTGGTCCAGGAACTTAGGTCTGCTTTCCAGCCCCATGACTATGAGAATTCCTTATGGGAGGAAATCCGAAGAAGAACACAGGGCTCACAGGAACGAGTTATAAACTATATTTCAGTCATGGAAAATCTATTCAAGAAACTATTGATCCCCCCTAACGAAGAAGAAAGACTGAATATCATTCGTAGGAATATGCTTCCTTATATTCAGCAGGGCTTGGCTTTAACAAAAATTAGCAACATCAGTGATCTTTGTTCATTAGCCAAGGCTATGGAAGCAATGGAAACAAGGATTCGACAATTTTGCCCTCCTCCTTCAAGCACCAGACTTTTGGTAGAACCTGAATTAGCTTATAGAAAGCCGTCAACTCCTATTTTTACGAGTCCGGTTACAACACCTGTGTTTACAGAAGAAGTTGCAAATAGCGATAAATCTGAACATTTGAATAAGGGTACATGCTTTAATTGTGGATCTGAGGGACACAAGTTTAAAAATTGTAACCAGCCTAAGAAGTTCTTCTGTTATAAATGTGGATGCAACAATGTGACAACGAAAAACTGTCCCAGATGTTCAAAAAACGCAGCTTCTCTCCCTCGGTAAGTCGGACGAGTGGAGTGGAATGTAAATCAACTCCGACAACTGATAATACAGCGGTCCTTGAATACATTTTAGCCCATGCTGAAGGTTATCAACGACCATACTTGAGTGTCTCAATTCTTGGAAAGGATATACTTGGATTATTGGATAGTGGAGCATCACGAACCATTCTTGGAAAATCTGGTTGGGATGTGTTTAAAGACATTTGCCCATTAAATGAAGATAACAAGAAATCATGTATAGTTGCTTCAGGTGATTCATGTGAAAGTATAAGATCTATTACTGTACCAGTACGGTTAAGAGATCGGGTTCGTGTTTTGAATATTCTAGTTATCCCATCCCTTGTTTCTTCGCTTATTTTAGGTATTGACTTTTGGTCAGCTATGGGGATAGTCCCAGACCTTTTTAAGGGAGAATGGTTTTTTAACCGTGAAGAAGAGTTAAATAGTGTATTAATTTCTGGAATCCAGGACTTTGATTCATTAAATAAAGAACAATGTGATCAATTACAAAAGATTGTAGATAAAGCGTTTTAGGAATGACATCTCAAGAGACAGGATGTATAAAGGGCGTGGAGCATGTGATACATACCAATTCACCACCCATTAAACAAAGGTACTACCCATTGTCACCAGCTCTACAAAAGGTAGTTAATACCGAACTGGACCAAATGTTAGAAAAAGGCATAGTAGAACCTTCAACCTCACCGTGGTCGTCGCCCATAGTCATGGTACAAAAGAATGACAAATGGAGATTTTGTGTTAACTATAGAAAGTTAAATGCGGTAAGCGTTCCGGATGCATATCCAATTCCTTATGTGTCATCTATTCTAGATAAACTTCGAGATGCACGATATTTAACTACCTTGGATGTCAAATCAGCATATTGGCAAATAAATGTAGCTATGGAATCTAGACCTTTAACTGCTTTCACAGTGCCTAATAGAGGTTTATTTCAGTTTCGTCGTATGCCTTTTGGGCTACATTCAGCTCCTGCTACATGGCAGCGTGCAATTGACAATATTTTAGGTCCCGAATTAGACAGTTATGTTTTTGTATATCTTGATGATATAATTATTTGTACATCAACGTTTGAGCAGCATTTAAAAGTTTTAGAGACAGTATTTCAGCGTTTAACCGACGCTGGTGTTACTCTTAATAGGGAGAAGTGTTTAATATGTCGTTCAGAATTGAAGTATTTAGGCTACGTAGTAAATAAATCTGGATTACTTGTCGATCCAGAAAAGGTAGAAGCAATACTGGGAATACCGACACCGAGAACTGTTCAGGCTATTCGTCGGATTGTAGGTATGGCATCATGGTATAGGAGATTTATTCCATCATTTAGTACTTTTGTCTCACCGCTTACTCAACTTACTCGAAAAAATGTACAATTCGTTTGGAATAAGACATGCGAGGACGCCCTGAATAAGGTTAAAGAATATTTAGTTTCGGCACCCATTTTGGCGTGTCCAGATTTTTCTTTACCATTTATAGTAGAGACAGATGCAAGTGAATATGGATTGGGGGCTGTTCTTTCTCAAAAACATGGAGATGAAGAACACGTCATAGCTTACTTGAGTCGATCACTGACAAAAACCGAGAGGAAGTATTCTAATACAGAAAAAGAATGTCTCGCCGTTTTATTTGCTGTAGAGAAACTAAGGCCATACTTAGAAGCTACTAAATTTGTAGTTATTACAGACCATTTTAGTTTAAAGTGGTTGTTTTCCATTAAAGACCCCATAGGCAGAATTGCTCGTTGGGCTCTGCGTTTGCAGGCATATGACTTTGAAGTCATACACCTGAAAGGAAAAGATCATCTAGTGCCTGACGCACTATCTCGTGCAGTTCCTTGCATAAATGCTTTGGATGTAGACTGTTCTACTTCTACACAGGTCAGTTTAGACCGATGGTACTTGGGTACGATTTCCAAGGTCAACAAATTTCCTAGAAACTATCCACTTTGGAGGATAGAGGGAGGAAAACTTTTGAAGAATATAAAACCGCGATACCCTGAACTAGCTTCATCAGAGTGGGTAACGGTTGTTCCAAGGGAACAAAGACTAAACCTTATAAGAGATCATCATGATCCTCCAACTTATGGACACCTTGGCGTTTCAAAAACATTTGGAAGACTTAGTCAAAAATATTATTGGCCAAAGATGCGATCAGATATAGGACGCTATATAAAGAACTGTACAACATGTCAACGGATAAAACCAGAACAGCAACGTCCTAGAGGTCAATTGTTATCTCAGCAGCCGACTGCCAGTCATCCATGGACTCTCATCAGTATAGACTTAGTTGGACCTTTACCTAGGACCACTTCAGGATTTTCGTATATTTTCACCGTGTTAGATTGCTTTTCCAAATTTATTTTAGCTTTCCCGATTAGAGCAGCGACATCAGCCAACATAGTTAAGTTGCTAGAAAATGAGGTGTTTCTAGTCTATGGTATACCAGAGAGAATTTTATTGGATAATGGAGCACAATTTCGTGGCCATATATTCCAACAACTTGTCTCAAACTATGGTATTGAATTAAAGTTTACAGCACTATACCATCCACAAGCTAATCCCGTGGAAAGAGTTCATAGAGTAATAAAAACTATGTTGACGGCCTATGTCTCTCAAAATCAAAGACACTGGGATCTTCTTTTGCCGAAGATTACATGTGCCTTGCGGTGTTCGGTTCATGAAGTCACTGGAGTGTCACCGAACCTTATTAATTTCGGTAGGGAAATCAATGTGAATGGCAATAAAAATAGACATGAGTCTGAACAAGGTCAGTATAATATCGGAACAAGGAAGGAATCTCTGGATAAACTGTTTTCTGATGTTCGGAAGAAACTTAAGTCAGCGTATGAAAAAAGTAAAGTTCCATATAATCTGCGAAGAAGAACAGAAACATATAAAGTGGGGGACATGGTTTGGAGAAGAAATTTCGTTCAGTCTGATGCTACAAGATATTTCAGCGCAAAATTGGCCCAAAAGTTTGTAGGACCATTTAGTATTAATAAAGTGGTCTCCCCATGGAGTTATGAACTTGTTGATGAAAATGGCTCTCATGCAGGAACCTGGAATGCAAAAGATTTGAAACCGGTTACTCAGGACAGTGAGGTTAAGGACATTAAGTCTAAACCTCCTGATGTGGAAGTATAGAGTTACAATGTGTTGAAAATTTTATTGTAAGATTTTGTTATCTTTACAAGTTTTTGTTTTATTTTTTTTTTTATTTTGTTTTTTTATTTTTGTTTTATTTTTATTTTGTTTTGTACCGTTAGGACTTAAAAGTTTCTTTGAAACATTTTGCAAGTAAGGGTGGGGTTGTTACGGGTTAAAAGTCGCTAAGCAACTAGAAACGATTCTTATAAATAAGATTGTCATAATTTTTGCTTTATTGTCACAAGTACTGGCCTAAACAATTATAAAAATCAGGCTTCTATATTATCTTGAACATTAGCTGCTATCAAGCCATTTTTAAGTCCGAAATCATATAGAAAATCAGGCATGAAGTAGGCTTTAGGTATACATTGCTACCTGTCTAATAAGTGTCATTTCTTTGTCTTTACCTGTCTAGTGTCATATCTTGTTCACTTTTGATTTACACTTCATGAGGACAAGTTAGTGTTGTCCTATGAAACTCCTTGAGGATATTTAATCAGAAGTAATTCAGATAACTAATTAAGAAATATTCAATTTGATGAAGTTGAAGATTGTCTTGCTCAGCAAGGATTTAAAATATCTGGATATTTAGGTCCTCAAGACCTTTCTTTTTGGCCATACGCTATCATTTCAGGCCAACAATTTTTCTTTCTCTCCAATTCATTTTGATGTTGTGAGTTTTTTTTAAACACCCTTGTCCAGGGTCGATATTTATATAACCTGGATATCTGTGAAGTATCCAAGTATATAAATGCAGTACGACATCATCCACGTGTATAACATCGACGGAAAAAACATAAGGTAGGATCAAACCAATACTTCTCTTAAAAGAACGTTGTTTTGCCTGTCTAAGCCACCACACCATACAGCAGTCTGACAAATATCTCGGTTTTGTATTTTTTTTCTTGTAAATAGTACCTAAATATAATATTACATAGTTTTAAGAATTATAATATGGGTGTACGCTGAAAAGAATATTCTTAGAGGCAAATATAAACTTTAGTTGAGCTTTTTACCTTTTCCTTTTGGTTTTTTTCTATATTTTCAATTAAGATTAATATGAATTTTTTTAGTTTTGGTTAATAAGAATAAATAGTTTGTGAATTCTCCGATTTTTTTGATTTCTTATTATTATTTTTTTTGTTTGGTAGAAAATAAAACTAGTTATTTACCTTCGCATACCTTCAATAAAAACCGGTAACATCGGCGAAGAGTAACACACGTTGACGGACAGTGCGTCAAATGTATAAGCAAGTGTTGTGACACTATATGTATTTTGCAAAGTAGAATAGGGGAAAATGCAACGTCTATTTATAGACGTTGTGTCACATTACATCAATGGAAATTAGACGTTCTGTCCGTCAACGTGTTAATAAGTAAATATTCTCTCAGCTGCGGCTGACAAATAGGCGAGCGGCACCTAACCCTAAAATGATGTTATACCGACCACAAAAATCAACTTTCAGGTGAAGGGCGATTTTTCGTCATTCTTTATGTTTTCGAGTCGTCGCTGAATCCAAATATGAAGTTTATTTTCATCTAAAATTGGTAGAACATGTTCAAAAATCAAATTTTATGCAAAAATGCGAAAAATCAATTTAATATATTTTTCAATTTTAGCTCGCTGTATCATTGGTTGCTGCAAATATTTCCTTTAGAAAATTTGATTTTATTACCTTTGAAGTATTTAGATTACAGTGATAATTATCCGATATGTTTAAACAAATTAAAAGAAGATTTGTTAAAATTTGAACATTTTATCGTCAGATTTCGTTAGTTTCAGGTTTACTTAAATGTTGGCTAACACACTTTTTATTTTATAATCTGTACCAACAAAATAATAAAGCATAAGTCATGAAGAGGTTATCTGGAAAATTTCAATTTAGAATATTGAATAGAAAAACAGTTATGTGACTTTATAGACGAGTGTCACTTCCCCACTTAAAAAACGCTTATTTCTCGAGATACTGACCATGGTGTGGTTAATGGGTAATTTTGGTCATACTTTATGTTTTTGATGGTGCTGTAAACGAAAATGAAGTTTATTTTGAATTTTGTGAGGGAACATTGTTAAAATCGCAATCTTACCCTAAAAATAAAAAAATGGAATCACGTTTTTCTTAAAAAATTACACCATTTTTTTTCTATATAACATTATCTTCTTTGTACTCTATATTTTAACATACACTTGATTAAAAAGTTAAATTTCAAATTTTGTCACACAACTTTTGCGATTAAACTTTGCAATTCAGGAATCTTCACCTTTTATTTTAAAACATTCATACCTTTTATTATAATAAGACTCTAATATTAAACAGATTCCATTGTCTTCAGAAAGGCGAGAAATACATATACAGTCGAACCCGCTTATTAGAGTACCGGTTATAGGAATATCCCAGTTAATGGAATATCAATTCGAGGTCCCGAAACGTTTCCATTTACCCTCTAATAAATTTATCCGTTTATTTGAATGTGGTTTAGTAAAGTAATACCGCATATTAGAATAATTTTCTGAGGTCAACGAATAAATTTTTACGTACAATTTCCTAAAAATTTAAAATTTGCCTGGTTTAATGATTTGTCGATAAGAGCTTCGAAAGCCTGATCTTTTGTATTATTACGGTCTGTCAGGTACCTAAAAACACTTTATTACTGTGTTATGAGTAAACGCTCCTTTCTCACAAAAAATTCAATCGCTCGCCAACAAGGTCATAAAATAATTTCATTTGTCTACAAATTTCTATAGGTACACATTGCCACCCATTTGGCTGTTTTTAGAAACAGCATTTTTCTATAATATTATTTATTACCAATAGTTGATCGTTTGTTCGGAAGTCTTTTCTAAAACCCAATTCCAATTTATTTTCTAATCGTTTTATTATTATTTCTGTAAATAGATTTTAAATTTTTTTTGACATAATAAGACCTAAAACCAGCTTGCCACCAATGATCGGTTATTAGAATATCCCGCTTATAAGAATATTTTTGCTTGGCACGAAGGCTATTCCAATAAGCGGGTTCGACTGTATACTATAAAAATTTCAGCAAAAATATTGAAAGAACATAGTTGTAGTGAGTTAAACGCAAAAAACGTAATTTCATTTTCATTTTTGGTGTAAAATTGCGATTTTTACAATGTTTCTCAACATAAACTTCAAAATAAACCTAATTTTCATTTTCAGCATCATCAAAAACATAAAGTATGACCAAAATTAGCTATTTATCGCACCACTATCTCGAGAAATAAACATTTTTTAAGTGGAGGACTGCCACTTGTCTATAAAGTAACATAACTTTTTCCTATTGCATATTTTGACTTAGTTTTTAATAAAATTTGTTCATAACTTAGGTTTTAATGTCGTGTTGGTTAAAGTTATAAACTAAAAGTTTGTCACCCAACTTTTTTAAGTACATGAAACTAACGAAATCTGACGACAAAATGTTTTAAAATTAACAACTCCTCTTATAATTTTTTTAAACATTTCGGACAAATTTGATTATTATCTAAATACATTAAAGATGATACAGTACAATTTTCAAAACGAAATGTTTACGGCGACCAAATATAGAGCGAGTTAAATTTGAAAAATCATTCACCGACATCGAAAATATAAAGGGTGACCAAAATTTGCCATTCACCTATCATGGTCGCTTTTTAGATTTCTAATCCTCAAATTACGGGTGTGTCGCTCGCCTGTAAAGAATTTATTACATTGTTATGAGTACCAATTCAAGCCGTCCCCGAAACATCCACAAGTCATAAAGTACTTTTTTGTCTATCTGAAAATTTCTATTTGCCAGCCACTTCGTTATCTGTTAATAAATTTTTAGACACAGTTAATTTAAAATTCAGTCAGTGTTTGCGAGCGAATCATGGCATGGTTAAATTTATCGTAATTTAAAAGAAGATGTTGATGTAACTGAATACGCGAAACAATTTAAGTACAGTAAAATGAAAATTGCTAAAACGTTTGAAATTCCACAAGCTCCGGTCAGCAATATTTTAAAAAACCAAGACAGTTTTATCAGAGGATGGTGAGTTAATTCAAAATGAACCCAAAAAATGAAAACGCTTTGGGAAAGATTTAGATGTCGAACATGAAAGATCAGCCGACTGTTTTACTGAGAAGATGCCCCGAGATATTCCTATCAGAGCACCATTGTCATTGCTCGTGTACTTGAAATGAAGTCTATCAAAGAAGAAATATCCAATTCACCTAGAAGTATGACCATGGCCACCAGCAAGGGGGATCAGGGAGGGTCCGCCGACCCCCTGGATAATTACAGCTTAAGATAAAACAAGGTTATTGATAAAGGACCCCGCACAAACCTTATGGAAAATAGGTCCCAGTGGATTTCGTTCATACTTTGGGAAAATACTCTTTGAAGCATCCTGATAAAAAGTTCTCATGGGCACAACTAAATCGTATGAAGGATTTTCAAGATATAGAGCTCCAAACTCGGAAAATTATAAGATTAACGGGGTATTCCAATTCCGTGAGTTACTGGTTATTTGGCAACATTTAGAAGTTTGGATCAAGGAAAAGTACTAGTAGTAAGGATTTTTTCCTGGCTATCCAATGGCGACCTTTACATTGACCTTGACCTTCAACGGACGTCATCTTCTAGAGTTTCGATGGTTTTAGGCATTAAATTGATATAAACAGATTACGCATGGGTTTTTGCTATCGCAAAACACGAATATGCCATCAGAATTGCCCTCCGGATGACGTGGTGTCCAGGGCTACTGCAACGGACGTCATCTTCTAGAGTTTCAATGGTTTTTGGCATTTAATTGGTGTAAACGAATTGCTGGAGGGATTTTTGAAGTCGCTAAACACGAATATGCCACCAGAACCAACTCTCGGAGCACCTGGTTTCCAAGGTCAATGAAAGGGGCTCCTGGAGTTTTGAGACTCTTTGGTACTACATTGATGCAAACGGATTAATTATAGGTTTTTGGTATTGCTGAACACGAATACGTGATCACATTGTGCCGTAGGCACAACGTGATTCGTGGGTGGGATCTGATAGTGTATGCATGTTCAGCAACCCCAAAAAGCTAAGAGTAATCCATTTAATTCCTCCGAAACTCCAGAATATAACCTGTCTTAGGCACCAGGTTCTTCTGTGTCTGTGCTGATCACGTATTCGTGTTCAGCAACCCCAAAAACCTATAACTAATCCGTTTGCATTAATGTAGTACCAAAGACCCTCGAAACTCCAGGAGCCCCTTTCATTGACCTTGGAAATCAGGTGCTACGGGAGTCGGTTCTGGTGGCTTATTCGTGTATAGCGACCTCAAAAAACCCTCCAGTAATTCATGGGCATCAATTAAATGCCGAAAACCATCGAAATTCTAGAAGATGACGTCCCTTGCAGAAGCCGTGGCCACCATGTCATCCAGAGGGAAATTCTGATGGCATATTCGTGTTTAGCGATCCCAAAAACCCATGAGTAATCTGTTTATATCAATTGAATGCCGAAAACCCTCGAAACTCTAGAAGATGACGTCCGTTGAAGGTCAAGGTCAAAGTAAAGTTCGCCATTGGATAGCCAGGAAAAAATCATAGACTACTAGTACTTTTCCTTGATCCAAACTTCTACATGTTGCCAAATAACCAGTAACTCACAGAATTGAAATACCCCGTGAATCTTATAATTTTCCGAGTTTGGGCCTCTATATCTTGAAAATCCTTCATACGATTGAGTTGTGCCCATGAGAACTTTTTATCAGGATGCTTCAAAGGGTATTTTCCCAAAGTATGATCGAAATCCACTGAGACCTATTTTCCATAAGGTTTGTGCGGGGTCCTTTGGTCAAGATCAAAGGAGATTAAAGTTTTTATTTACCGATTAATCTTTTTTTTTGTATTATATATGATTATTAAAATATAAATTTTTCTTGTTCTTTCATTCATTTCTATAATCGAAAAGTGACTTAAAGATTTTGGCCCATCCTAATTTTTTTTCTGGCGGCGGCCCTGATTATGACGAACGCATAGAAAATGATCCCAGCGCATTAAATCAACCCTAATGGGCGTCCCGTCCAACGAAGATTAAGAAGACATCTTTCATGTGCTCTGCTTATCAGATATTCTGATTTTTTACTTCTCCTCTCCTCCTTTCCTATCCATAGTATTGTTAGGTAGTGTAATTCTGTATAGTAGTTAAGGTTCCCAAACCCAACCTTGGATAAGTAAAATCAAACTGTCACTGGACAGTTTTCCAAAAAGAAAACAAACAAAGAAGAATTTCGTCCCGAATTTTTCATTGGCCCACAATATCATTGGTGCAATAAAAATGACATTTTTAATTAACTAATATTTGACGTTTTGAGTTTCGCTCATTAAATCGTTCTTAAAATAGAAATAGTTATTTTCCTAACTAGTGCGGAAAGTGATACTTTCACGCACGAGACTGCCGTTGGCCAGAACGACGCCATAGCTGAGTTCGGGCAAGCAGTCGAGTGCAGGGAAGGCACTTTCCGCATGAGTTAGGACCAATATTTTTTCTAGGGCCGTACGTTTGGAAAAAGCCACAAAAAATACAGTCGTATCAATTTTTATTTAGGAGTGAAAATACACAAATTAGTTCTCTGACAAGGTTGTCAAAACCAAACTTTCAATATAATGGGTTGCCACGACGACGATATTGGTTTCCATAACGACGATTTAGAACCATTGTAATTGTCTACTGATTTGACTTTTAAATATTATGTCAAAATAGTTTTATTTCATCGAATTATTGCGTTAATTTAATTAAAACATGAACAGAATAAGATACCTTTGAAATAAATTAGTAAATAATACCTAAATATTAGTTTATTGGATGTGTTATAGTATATTATAATGCCATATTAGAAGGTATTCTACTTTACTTTCACGCACGCCGTGCGGGAATGTGCAACTTTCGGAAACGAAATGTGTGCTAGAAAGTCGCTGTTTAAGCACGGCCGTAGAAAAAAGAAATTATTCTGAAAAATTCTGAAAAGATTTTAAAACATGATTTTTTAGGTTATATATTTATTTTCAAATAAATAAAAAAAATTTAACGACACATTGCTATGGTCCAGAAGATTGAGACCAATTTACAATTTAAAATATATGAATCATAAATAGGAGAGCGGGGAGAAATGAGAACCATCTAAGGAAATATTTTTATTTAAACCATAATGTTAGTCTTTAAACAAATATAGAAATTTATATAGGAAGGTTTATATGCATAGTTTTGTTATGTGTGACATTTTTAAGACAAAGCTAATTTATAATAGAATTTATTTTAAAAAATAAAAAATTAGGATTTGGCTCGCATTACCCCATCTTAATATGGGTAATGAGAGCCATCAGTTACATTAATAGTAAAATAAAGATAATTTCTAACAAAACTGAACAAAAATGATAAAAAACTCTAATTCTGCTTGTCCATTTTGTGGTGATGAAGCAAAGATCTGCGGTTTTGATTATCCTTTAGGGATTTTATCATCTTTTTGTTTGCTCCATTTGCTATCCAATTGTTTGGTATTACCACATTGTACCACCATCTTAGTATTGCACCACTTTACACTTTACATTATTACTACCACCTTGGTAAAACTATTGTATTTACCACAGTGGGATAAAAGGAACCATAGTGGTTCTCATTACTCCAAGGTGTATTTTTTTGAAAATGTTTTAAATAAAAAAACAGCATAATTTAACGAAAAATCAGATGTGATGCAATAAAACTACGCACTTTTATGAATCTACAGTGATAAACTAATTTGTATGGCTAGAACAATATTACACAATTTCACTCAACTCTAGCGAACAGTTTAAAACGAACTGATTTAAATAATCGCAATACCTAAGCCATCACAAATAAGCCATCATAACTCAAGATCAACCTTAGAGATCGTTCAGCAGATTAAGGCATTCCAATCGCTAAAAATAAGGTGGCTTCCATTACCCACTGGCACTCAATACCCTCATCTCCCCTATTTTTCATTGTTTGAAAAGAAATACATAACCTAATTTTCTACCAAAGTTGGTCTATAAGGGCAGAATATATTCTAATATACTTGGCAGGAAAAAAATAACAAAATGCACTAAAGCGATTTTCCCCATATCGGTTTTTCTATGCACTAAAATACATTTTCCGCCATAAATTCCCTCTCGCTTTTATGTGCAATTTTAGTATCGCAGGTACTAAAATAAAATGTCATAACTGTATGGACTAATGCTTTTCTTAATACCAAAACACAGTTTTAATATTCACTTTACATCGATCTAACAGCCGTATAAAAACTTTAATCTTCTTAATGGTGTTTTGCTTAGACCATCTCTTACGTAACAACAGATGATATAAAATTTATTAAGTGTAATCAATTAAGACCCCGGCTATAAAAGTCTATTTTTCGTTATATATGAATACAGCGTCCGTTTTGCAGCTTTCCGTTCCTCTTCATTATTTATCTTTGCTAAAAATAGTTTAAGCTCCATTGACCAAAAAACACTTTATCGGAGAATACATCATTTCCTAATGCAACGCTGACCTGAATTATAGAGATCTATCAAATTGCGCAATGTAATTAATATTTTTTGAGTTCTAATCAAATAATACACCATTTGTATGTTATTAAATAACTTTTTTGTCTACAGTCCGTCTAATATACTGTTATGCTCTGTATTTTCTCTCTGTTATGAGATTGATCAGCATATTATTAATTAAATTAATTAATTAGTTATTTTAAGAGCAAACAGTAGCGATCAACAGGTAGCAACAAACGCGTTCCAAGATTGCGGCTCTAATTTTGAATATTTTGTCGAGATATTTGGCACACATATTCGTAATGAATGGAATACAGAGCCCAATTTCAGAAGTATGTTAGTATGTAGAAATTACTCTATAACTAAATCAAATATTGAAAAAAGGAGCCTGTACCGCCATTAAGAAAAACAAAAAATACACTTTCTTCAAATATACTTTTTTATCCCGTGCCTAGATTTTGTGCCACATTGGAACTACTAAAAATTGATTTTTTTATAACAAGAAATCTAACGCCACTGACTTGGCAACATTTCGCGCCTATGTGTATAAAAATTATTGTTTTTGATAGTGTAAATGTCACTGTCAGTGTCGAATTATCGACGCACTGTTGCCTCACTTTTGAAAGTTCGCAGAACTTTCGCAATCTTGGACCGCGTTTGTTGCTACCTGTTGATTGCTACCGTGTGCTCTTAATTGCTACTCATGGAAACAAAAACAAAATTTAATAAAAACTTTCCAATAAAAAAATGTTCTCAGGGCTAATTGATTTTAATGTATCACCTTTAGTTTGTGGCTTCTAATATTTCTCGTTGCTTACTTTATCCAGGGCAAAGCAGGGAAAATAAATATACTCAAAATCATATAAATTTTATAAATAATATTTATCTATATACCATACCATAAATATAAGGTTCAAAATGTATGCTAAAATTTTATTCTGTTGTAAAATTTTCTTATCTAATAAATTCATCTTTAATTCTACTATCTCATTTTTTATTAACAAAATGTCATTTAAATGATTCGTTAGACTGTTCTTATTATTATAAAAAAGAAATTTATTTTCACCTTTTAAATAGATTACTTATATCTTCTATGAATTTATGAAGGAATAAATTATTTTGTAAAACTGTTAAACTGACAAAAAACAAATATGTTATATAATATACAACAACTCTCTCCTTTTCACAAATAATCTGACTAACCTTTTTTATCTTCTTTACTCCTTCTCATAGATTGTGTTGTCCTCGGTTCTCCCACACGTGCTCCTCGGATGCTGCTACAGTCTTCCTCCTCCTTCACTTTTTAAATAGATCACTTAGATCTTCTATGAATTTATGAACGAATAAATTATGCTGTAAAACTGTTCAGGTGACAAAAAACAAATATGGTATGTAATATAAAACAACTGTAACATTTTTTTTCACAAATAATCTAACAAAACTTTTCTATCTTCTTTACTTCTTCTCATGGATTGTATTGTCCTCGGTTCTCCCACAACGTGCTTCTCTGATGCTGCTGCTGTTCTTCTCCTTCAAACTGTTTCAAAAACAAAAAATAGCATTCGCTCGAAATCTCTCCTCTATTTAGTCTCCGACTCGATAGAACCAATATCAATCTTTATAATTCCAAGATTTTTCTCTCAGCTCGATATCTTGTACAAAATTGATACAAACCGGCTACTTGTTCCAGACAGAAAACTAGAATCTATTCGGACACGAGGAGATTGTACTTCTCGACTCGATCACGATTTCTTCTCAACAGGAAACTTTACACCAACGGCACTTTACACAAAATTACTATTTTTCAAACCGGACTGTTCCTTCCGATCTTCTTACACAGTAACTCTTTTTCAAAATTGGAAAGAAATCCTTTGTAAAAGGTATAAAATGTTTTTATTAAAAATTCCTTAAAAGGGCTACATCACAACAAAACGTTTTCGATTTTTATAAAAAATCATCATCAGTGTTCGATCTAAAAATAAGTATAACCGATTTAATGAATTCTTGCATTCCAGAATGCTAGAATGCTAGAATGCAAGGAAAGAGACCGGTTGGGAAGCCACGAAAGCGCTGGGAAGACACAGTAAACAGCGACGCACAAGCCCTTTTAGGTGTCCGTGTATGGAGAAGACCAGCCACAGACATGCAAGGGTGGAGGCAAAAAATAAAGGAGGCCAAGGCTCAATTTGGGCTGTAGTGCCGTAGAAGAAGAAGAAGATTTAATGAATATAAAGTTATTATTTAAATTTTGACAAAGGTTAGAGCAAGTTGGTTATACTTACAAACTGGATGCTAGCTGAGCCACAAAAGAAAAATATCTGGGTAAAAACCCTTTACATAAAATATAGATGCCTTAAAAGTGCATACTTCAATAAAAAGGCCTGTGATGGTCACATGGCAAACAGGATAATGCCCTAAGGTAAAGTATACAGGTTTCCCAACACGTGGGATCCAAATTGAGTTGATCACATTTCAATGACTCTTTTTCCTTCATCAATCTGAGAATCAACCAATCTGTTCTCCCTCCATCCGTCTCTTCGCCAATCACAAGCATTGTCTCTACACATTACATCCCTACTTTTAATTCTTAATAACAACTAGTGTTGAATACAAATTATCTGTCTTATCAAATTTCCAGGAGATATTAAAATTAAATGTGTTCTTATATCCTAGAAAAAAACGCTATATTCTAAAACTAAACAAGTTGTTTACCGTCGTTTTCTTTCTAGGAAGACATTTAGAAACATTCTATTGTCTATTCCAAAGCGACACATTAACTTTCTAAAACCGACCATAATTTAGTTCATTGTTTAATTTGTATAAGTCCGTTCGTAGAATCTTTATTACTAAACATTTCCTCTTTCCATGAAACACTGCTTACGGCTAAATTTTATTATTTACAAATTTTGGCTATATACAGAGCGGTGAAATTTTACGATCTCGTGGTCTTTGACATAAAATTAATTCTCTAAATTCTCTCCATAAAAAATTATTTAACAATACTTACCGTTGCACGTCATTATCTACGTCAGAGATCAAAGTTGACATTGTTGCCCAACTACAAAAAAATTTTAAATTCATTTTAAATCAAATATATCACATAATTTTTGCGAAGTGGATTATACAACAAAGCAAATTAATATTCAATGTAAATAAATAAAAATGTTAGAAATAGAAAACAAGAATTAAGTTATAATCTTACGTTAAACTAAATAATAAAAACAGTAAATATACTAAAACAAATATTTATACCTAGTAAAGAATAAAAACAAATCTGAGGTGTCAATACTGCAACTTTCAAATAAATGTTACCAATTTTTGCCAAAATGTCACCTTCGTTCGATTACAATTACAGTGTTTTCCGAACAAATGTGCTTTATAACAACGCTTTATAATCCATTTATACAAATTAAATGAAACATATTATTGTGTATTTCTTTAAGTTAGCATTAATAGAAATCTTCAAATATTATTTCTACGCGTATATATTAAAATATGTCCAGTGGCTGTAAGTCCAGTGTACTCTGCAAAATGATTCTAAGAAAGAACACACCTACCGCCTAAATAGTTCGTGTTGGTATCATGTGACTTCACGGGCTATGACGCGGATGACGTGCAACGGTAAGTATATTAGACGTAGTATACAGTGCGTCCATAAAGTAACGCATAAATTCATTATTTCGTAAATCGGCAACATTAACGAAAAATCCCGAAACAGGTCGATTTTTATTTTTAAATTCCGATTTTTTGGCATATATATCGTACTAGTGACGTCATCCATCTGGGCATGATGACGTAATCGATGTTTTTTTTAAATGAGAATATGGGCCATGTGATAGCTTATTTGAAAGGGTATTCAATTCTCTATTCACTAATATAAACATTGACATATTTATTTATACAAGGTGTTCAAAGAAACATTTTTTAATTAAAATAATTGAGACAAAAAGAAGAATGTATGTAATTTATTTAATTCAAAATACGTTTTACTGTTGTCATAAAACAGGAAATAAATGTTTATTTGACAAATAAATATTGTTTTTCGCACAAATTCCATGTTAAAGCTGCCACCAACCTGTCTCTTGGCAGTTTGAACATTTCGTTTAAACGAAAATCAATGTTTATTTGTCAAATAAAATTTTTTTCTCTTTACTGACAGTAGTAAAATGCATTTTGAATTAAAATGAATTACATATATTCTTCTTTTTGTCTCACTTATTTTAATTAAAAAATGGTTTTTTGAACACCCTGTACAAATAATTATGTAAATGTTTATATTATTGGATAGAGAATTGAATACCCTTTCAAATGAGCTATCACATGACCCCCGTTCCTATTTAAAAAAAATCATCGATTACATCATCACGCCCAGACGGATGACGTCACTAGTACGATATATATGCCAAAAAATCGTGATTTAAAAATAGAAATCGACCTGTTTCGGGATTTTTCCTTAAAGTCGCCGGTTTACGAAATAACGAATTTATGCGTTACTTTATGGACGCACTGTATGTATATAATTATTGCTTCTGTATAAAAGAAGAATGTATAAAACAATAATAGAAAGTATTGGGTTGTACGACGCTGAACTCTGGGAAATCAACCAAAAAAACATGTCAAAAATCAAGGCGATGGAAATGAACTATTAGAGACGATGTTGCCGACTCACTAGACTTGATAGGGTGAGAAACGAAGATATTAGGAGACAAATGGAAATCGATCTAGATATAATAGACACAATCGAAGCCAAAAGACTTAACTGGTATGGACACCTTCAGAGAATGCCTGAAAATAGATGGCAGAAAAAAATAGAAAAATGGACTCCACCCACAAGAAGAAAACGAGGTAGACCAAGACGATCCTGGAGAGAAGATGTCGAAGATGCAATGACCGCCAGAGACTTAAAAACTGAAGATTGCCTCGACAGAAATCGCTGGAGATTAGGATGCGAGAAGCGGCGACAGCTGTAGAAGACTCGCTTATTATTTATATATTATTGCTTCTGTCTCTAGATGATATATCAAATTTGAGTAATCAGGGTTTGAAAAACTAAAATGAAGGAAGGACATGACATGGCAGCTAAGAACATTTAAATATTCACTACAATGAGATAAAGTCTTAAACTTTTCTCAATTTTTTACCACTTTCCAGAAATCCAAAAGATAAGTTTGCTGCAGTTTCGCAACTTTTCATCTTCTTCTTCCACAGCTCTTTTATTTTCAGGGGTCACTGTTCCTTACTCTACTCTTCTTCGCTACTTATTTAACATTTCCCTCTCAAGTCCTCTGTCACAGAGCCCTTCCATCTTCCCCTCAGTTTTTCTCTACCTCTCTTTTCATCAACTCCTAACAACTCTATTCTTCGTCCCACATAGTTTCCATTTCTACATCTGACGTGACCAAACCATTGCAATCTCTGTTCTTGAATCTCTTTTGAGACTGTACTCATCCCAGATATTTCTCTAGTCAAGTTGTTCCTGATCGTGGCCCTTCTTAGGGATGGAAAAAACCTACCCGTTTTAACCCAAAACCGGGTTTTTTGCTTTGCAATAACCGGTTTTACCGGTTGTTTTTTTGTCCCGGTTATAACCGGTTTTTTCTTTTTAAAGTAATAACCGGTGAAAAACCGGAGAAGTTATTATACCTCTGAAAAAAATAATGAATTCGAAAAAAAGAGATTGTTTTAAATTCATTAATATTCTTGATTTTTTTAATGTTTGTATTAGGTAATGACTCTTACACTCACTGAAATATGTTTAAGAAATGTGATGCAAAATTGGGCATTTTGATGATATTGAAAATAAGCAGGTCTGTTGGATTGGAGAATCCTATTAAAAATACATATAAAGTATCAATCAGCTGTGCAGTGTCAGTAGTGTGCAGTCAAGTTAGTTATAAATGCTATACATCAGAGGTTCTCAATCTGTGGTACATGTACCACTGGTGGTACCTATCATTATTGGCGGTGGTACACAAAACACAGAAAAAATTAAAATAGTAGTACTTAGTAAGTATTGATAATACAATTTAAAACCATAGGTGGTACCAAAAATAATAAAAATAACTGTAGGTGGTACATCACTCAAAAAGGTTGAGAACCGCTGCTATACATCATCATCATCATCATTTGCCTCTACAACTCTATGTGAGTCTTGGCCGCGTTTACTATTTCCCTCCATTGTTGTCGGTCCTGAGCAGCTATTTCCCATTGCTGTACTCCCATTTTGCGTAGATCGCTGGCTACTGCGTCCTTCCATCTCTTTCTTGGGCGACCAACTGACCTTTTTCCATCGGGCCTTTCCCAGAATGTGGCGTTTAGAAGTCTTTCGTCACTTGATCTTAGTACGTGACCCGCCCACCGTATTCTGTTTGATTTAATGTAGCGAACTATGTTTTCATCTCCGTATATTGTCTGGAGTTCATCATTTTGTCTTCTTCTCCATTCTCCTGTTGTCTCTTCTCTGCAAGGCCCATAGATAGTCCGCAGTATCTTTCTTTCAAGTACCAGTAATTTTGTTGTTTCCCGCTGATTCAGAGTCCACGTTTCGCTTCCATACGTTATTGTGGGACGAATTATTGTCTTATATACTCTTATTTTTGCTGGTCTTGAGAGTATTTTTGATTTAAGTAGGGTCCTTAATGAGTAATATGCCCTGTTTCCTGCAATAATCCTGGCTGCCATGTCCTTTTCATAGTTATTTTCAGATATAATGCTATACACTATAGTCTAATTTACTTCATATTACTTTTATATTCTTATAAATAGGTATATAACTTGACTACCTTTTGTAAGTTTCAATTATTTGGTTTAGTTAGACCCAAAATATTCATTGCGTTAGTATTTTACATTATTTGAACTCTAAAATATGGCTTGCAAATTTTAGAATCCTCGAAGGTGTAACCAGAGACGGTACCCATTATTTTTAATCTGATGGAATGTAGAGTAATATTTTTAATATTATTTTATGTGCTATTAGATTGAAAACTTAGTCTTTTGCTAGCAGTTGCCGCTAGGGCATTGTTATTCATTTTTGATCTAAAATATTTGTTCTCCAATCTAATTTCTCCGCCTATATTGGAAACTGGTATCTGCTTTTAAAAATAGCTGCTGACATCCGAGTACCGAAACCAAGTACATTAGCTTGTTTCTATCTCTCTAATCAACCCTAAACATCTATCCTTGGATATGGAACATTTTGCATCCATTTTGACCCGTCGTGTTTCTTCGGGGCATCTGATCATCGCAGTTGTGGCCTTTCCCCTTTTCGTTTGTGGTTCCACGATCTCCAATGCATAATCATCTTAGTCCATCTTCCACTCTTCTGCTTTAGGGTATGTCCGGCGAACTTTTGATGACTGGTTTCTATTTTCGATCCCAATTGGCTAGTTTGAACTTCCAGTTCCACTTTCCCTATCCCACTGCGCAATACCCAATGCACGCCGACGCCGTTTATACAGTATGTCCCTGTAAGTTGTATCCATATGGAAAACTTTTTTATTATTAACTTTACGAAAAAAAGTTTTTTTATTCTTTATAAAAAGCTCTGCATGGTCCAAAACCCAAGATTCAACCATCAGATATCAAATTTTATGAATGTTATACGAGGTATGTCAAAAAGTTTGAATTTCACTCAAGAGTAAAGTAGCTTTATTTTTCACAATATTGAAAATTGCTATTATGAAAATGGTTTGGAATTAAAAACTATATTCTATTATGCAATTACATTCTTCTAATTGAAAAAAAATTTGAAAAATTATGGATAGGATAACTAACATTATTTTCATTAATTTCGTTTCTGATAATTCTTTTATTATTAATTTTACGAAAAAAAGTTATTCTTATTAAAAAGTTCTGGATGGTCTAAAACCTAAAATACAACCATCTTATATCAAATTTTATCAATTTTATACGAGGTATGCCAAAGAAGGTAAATTTAGATCAAAAGTAAAGTACCTTTATAGTTCAGAATATTTCAATTAGAAGGATATAATTACATACTGAAACAAAGTTTTTAATTCTAAATAACTTTTCATAATAACAATTTTCGATATTGTGAAAAATAAATGTATTTTACTCTTGAGCGAAATTCATATTTTTTGACATACCTCGTATAAAATTGATAAAATTTTACATAAGATGGTTGTATTTTAGGTTTTAGACTATGCAGAATTTTTTATTAAGAATCACTTTTTTCGTAAAACTAATAATAAAAGAGTTATCTGAATTAAAATAACTGAAAATAATGTTAGTTATCCATAATTTTTCAAAAAAAAATTTTTGAATTAGAAGGATATAATTGCATACTAGAATAGAGTTTTTAATTCCAAACAACTTTTCATAATAGCAATTTTCAATATTGTGAAAAATAAAGCTACTTTACTCTTGCGTGAAATTCAAACTTTTTGACATGCCTCGTATAATATTCAAAAAAATTGATATTTGATGGTTAAATCTTAGGTTATGGATCATGCAGAGCTTTTTATGAGGAATCAATTTTTTCGTAAAATTATTAACAAAAAAGTTTTCCATACGGATACAACTTACAGGGACATACTCTATATCAATTGAATATATTGGTATCGATTCGAATGGAGTATCGCATACTAAAATGCAATTTATTGTAACGTTGTAGCCTATTGGGTATTGGATGTTATTAAAAAAAACCGAAAACCGGTTTTTGGAATAACCGGTGTTTTTGACAGAAAATAACCGTTACGTTAAACCGTAAGTAAAAAAAAAACGGTATAACCAAAAACCGGTGTTTTGTCAACAGCCGCTATCCCTAGCCCTTCTAGTTTTATCCAACATCAACCGTACCATTTTGATTTCAGCTACCTCTATCTTCTTTTCTTGAATCTTTTTTACAGATCACACTTCATCGCAGTACACCAACTCAGACCAAATCACACTCTTGTATTCACTTTTCTTTCGCTCTTTCACTTCGATCAGAGAGCTTCGCGCTCATTCACTTCCAGTTAAACCAACGAGTCTGCACCCTGTGGGGAATTTCTCAATTTAGTGTTGTAATACGTCAAATTTCATCTAGTTGGAATTTTTTTTTGTATAACACCTGTACGATGCTTAATACACTGCTATCTGGTCACAAATGACCAATTATCAGTTATTCTCTGACGTAACTTAATAAACAACAAATATTTAAATCTAAGGGTTTACCCTATGGCTTACTCTTATTTTATTTACTAACTAATGCACTACAACTAACATGCAATTACATCACAGAACTATGCTCTGCTTTATAAACTAAACTAAACTGTTACACATTTACACTAACTCAAATGGTTTTGTCTTATGAGTCTTCTCTTTAGTTCAGTGTTCAAGAAGCTGGATTGCCTCGACATTCACATGACTATGCAGCCTCTGCTCGTGACATGCTACTGTTCTCTTGATTACTTTGGTTACAGTTTCCATACCCAGGTCCTTGTGGAGGTTGCTGTTACGAATATACTAAGGAGAACAATGTTCCTCAATACTTTGTTTTGTAATCTCTGGATAATATTATGTAGGTTACTAGCTTTAGTACAGCCCAAGAGTTGGCACCCATATACCCATACTGGCCTCAGTACTTATTTATAAATGGATAACTTATTATGAATGGATCATGTTTAGTTGGAAAATGAAAACAGAATTGGCAGAAGAGGTCATTATGTCAGAAAGGGATGAATATTTTGGCTGCATATGGAATGGCTCCGTTACTCAGAATTGGTGGAGATGTGGGGTGGTTCTTTACAGGATGGTGATTTACATTTTATTACTAGATTGGGGATAGATGATATATTGAAATGACAATAGAAATACTAATTAATATGAAATGACATTCGAAATACTGAATAAAATATTGGGCGCCATTATTTTACAAAGAAAATAGAAGACAAAGAAAAAACACTTTAGAAAAATAACTCAAATTAAAATTAAAACAAGACAAATATATATCACAAAATATATATAAATTTATTTAAAGATAATATATGTAAAGATAAATATAAACTACTGTAATGCATTCTTAGGGTGTGCTCACTACGGAGACCAAAGGATTGTATCCTCGCTCCGACCCTCGCTCCCTGGTATTTATATTCGTGAATTCTCGCATATAAAATAATGTATTTATTTCACATAGCGATAAAAACTATATTATCGATCGCTATGTAAAATAAATACATTATTGTAAATGCTAGAATTCACGAATATAAATACCAGGGAGCGAGGGTCGGAGCGAGGATACATTCCTTTGGTCTCCGTAGTGAGCACACCGTTACTCAGCTGATCAAAGAGAAAGGATGTCAGATAAATAATAACTAAATATTATTACACATGAATCAAATCTATTAAAAAATAAAAATAATAAAATAGAAAAATAATATGGATAGGTCTGGATCCCGCGTGTGAAAAAAAAGTTGATTAATAGCAAGCTGAAAATTTGTTAATAGCTTAAGGGTGTCTAGTCGGGCAAACTTTGATATATAGGAACACTGGAACAGGGGAAGTTTTATTGTGGAACAGGTTAAAAATTTGGAACGGTCAGACCACGAAAACGTCACATGTTGTCCGACAGAACTACCAGTTGATTTGTTACCCTTTCATTAAACTCTCATGCAAAAATCAGGCTGCTATTTATCACCAAATGGGAATTATAATGAGTGGAACACGTAGAATATGTAAAATGACAGGAATTATGACAGGTGATAAATAGCAGTCTGATTTTTGTATGAGAGTTTAATGAAAGGGTATCAAATCAATTGGAAGTTCTGTCGGACAAAATACATGTGACATTTTCGTGGTCTGACCGTTCCAAATTTTTAACCTGTTCCACAATTAAAACTTTCCCTGTTCCAGTGTTCCCATATATCAAATTTTGTCCGACTAGACACCTTTAGGCAATTAACAAATTTTCAGCTTGCTATTAATCAACTTTTTTTTTCATAAGCGGGATCCAGACCTAGGACCTATTTCTGCTTTTACAATTATAAAAGTCCGTCCAATTATTACATAATCGTCCTGTCCTTGATTCTTTGAAGATGTCCAAGTCACTTCACTAATCACTTAACTTGCCATTTAACAAAAATATAGATAGTACAATTTTGATTATCTTCATGAAAATTTCCAGCAAAATTTAAAAAGAAATACAATCGAACTTACTATGTTGGCCTTTCCACAAACTTTGCTTAACAAATTCAGATTAAGATTTGAGTTGACATTTAGGTGTGTCGGCATAAAAGAAATATTTTAAGAAGGATTATGACGTCATATTTTAGATTTTGAAGTCGGTTATCTCGAAGATGATTAGAGATATCAAAATGCCGTTTCAGATTTGGATTCAGAAGACAAAACTACGTGAGAATCCATCGGTAAATCGGGTCTAAGTATTGCAGGAGCGCCGACGCACGAACGAACTAACGAACAGACTTTGCGAATTCATAAACGAAAAGTTTTGGTTAGTCCAGGAACCGAAGATTTTCACCTCGCAGTTTTTACAAAATTGATCGATTTGCTTGAAAATTTGAGAATAAGTAGTGGATGGTCCAAGAATGAAAATCTATATGATGCCGAAAGGTGCGTTTACGATGGGGGTGGCTGCGACCCCATCTTGGGGTGAAAATTTTTTATTATGTTTTGACCGCAAAAGTTGATAAAAACCTTTATTTAGGCAAAAAATGTTCTACATATTTTTTTGATAAAATTAATATTTTTCGATTTATTCGCTATCGAAAGTGTTAGTTTTATATCGAAAAAATCAATGTTTTTCGAGATTATACTCATTTACGATTTACTCAATTTTTGCCGTAGAAAAATGCTTTTCAAACCAAGTTGTTGGGAATTAAATAACCTACAATTTCATATTTAATTTTTTTTTCGTATCTCGGATGCTAATCTTTCTATTCTGAAGAAAATGGCATTTTTTTACCAAATTACAAAAATTCGTTATTCGCTCTTAACTACAGTTTTTTAAAAAATAATTATTCTAAGCCAGTCATACTTCTGTTATCTATTACTAATACAAAAATAAAGAAGTATGGATAAGGCCAATGACTAAAAACACCGCTAACTTACATTATTATGCTTCCAATTGGATTTCTCCCTTTTTTTTTCAAAAAAATATATTGATCTTTTAACCGTAACTTTTTTATTTTTTATCCTAGAAACTTTGTTAAAACAGAATTTTGTAGGTTTCTACAATATCTATAAGGCTATTAATATTATATCTATTTAAAATCCTCAGTCACAAAAAGAGGTCACTGCAAAAGGGTTGGTAAAGGTGGTTTTTGCAGGTTATTATAAGTTTTAATTGTCAATAGTTCACTAAATTTTTGCCATAGAAAAAATTTTTGCTATCCTCGTTCTTGGGAATTAAATAAGCTACAATTTTATATTTAAATATTTTTTCATATCTCCGATGCTAATCTTTCTATTCTGAAGAAAATGGTATTTTTAACCAAACTAAAAAAATTCGTTATTCGCTTTTAACTCCATTTTTTTTAAACTGATCATTCTAAGCCGGTCTAACCTAGAACCTACTAATAATACATAAATATAGGAGACCAAATAAGGTCAATAACTAATTTTAATTAGGGTGTTAAGTAGGGGGAAGTTTCCGATAACTTTTTCGCTGAAAAAAATTGGGACTGACATTATTTTCATAATAAGTCACTTAATTTTTGCGCAAAAGACTGTTTTTTTATTTCTGTAGATAGATATTTTTAAATAATTTAAATTAGTTTGAACAAGTTATCCTCGAAAAATGCAGTTTTCCCATATTTTGAGTTTGAAACTACGATATTTAGCATTTGACGAAGAAGAGCTAACATAAAATAAAATATAACTCGATTACTATTAATCTTAAAGAAAATTAAAAAAAAAACTGTTTTGTTTATTTTTTCAAAAGGTACATTTTTGTTAAGCAAAGTTGTTTTGATAAAAAAAACTTTTTGAGTTATCAGCAGAAAACTGATTAAAAACATTGATTTTTGCGATATAAAACTAACACTTTCGATAGCGAACAAATCGAAAACTATTAACGTTATCAAAAAAATGTATAAAACGTTTTTTGCTTAGAATGAATGTTTTTACCAACTCTTGCTGTCAAAATAAAATTAAAATTTCCACCCACGAGATGGGGTGGCAACCACCCCCGTGATAAAAGCGCCTCTCGGCATGATATAGATTCTGATCCTTGGACTATCCACTATTTATCCTCAAATTTTCAACCAAATCGATTTCTTCTGTAAAAATTGCGAGGTTTCGGCCTATTTTAAGCTTCATTACTTGGACTATTTGTGTAAAACCAAATTTCTAATAATTTTGATTTACACTAAAACATCTAATCTTACTTGTTAATTTATTTTACACAAGTATGTCAAAAACAGTATATCTACGTTGTTTATTGTATGTGTATTAGTAAACGTACCACAAAACAAAGGTCAAATACGCGAAACTCACTAACTAGAGGCTCAACACTCGCTCCAGCTTTGAGAAAGTCTGAATTTAATTAAACCAAAATGAATATCGAAGTTATTAGCAGAGCGTTCTAAACTCTCGTCAATTCAACCAAAACGGTTTAACTTTATTATTATTATAGGAACAAGGTACGAAGGTTCAAGGGTGATAATAGTTACCCTATGACATCATTATAGCCCTCCGAATTCAAACCCTTGTGGTTTAATTTCGTACACCTGTCAAAGACAGTTGGTTGTGATATAAATTTTAGCCGAAAATGAAAAATGATTGGGATGTCTCGTCTGATATTCAAAACCTTCTAATTCGGGATGACTCATAAATATTTTTTTCACTTACAGATTTCACTATTTGCAATATAATTTCAATAACTACACATATAAATAAATGTCGTGATACTATATTATTAGAATTAAAATGTTTTTTTATAATTAAAATAATTTTATAAAAAAAACGTTGTTATAATGCAATTTTGTCATCAACTATTATAAATGGGAAATAAGCCACAATTTTACTAAAAAAATGATTTTATTAACGTTTCGACCTCCACATCGGATATCTTTGTCAAAATACAAAATATTAATAAATTAAACAAAAATGTTGTTGCTTCTTGTTTGTTGGTTGTTAAAAAAATTTTTTCTAATAATTTAATTTAATCTGACTCATCTATATCGGCAATTCAGACATATATTATATATTTTAAAGTGATATTGAAATGATATTGCCAATATTTATGAATTGCATTCCTGAGACGACTTTACTGAAAGATAGTTCATTCGATTACATGAAATCAACTCCAACCCAAGAATATCTGTCACAAAAAAATCATAGCATGTGATATGTCTTTAAAAAGACAACCACATGCAACGGTGGTAGTAAAATTCTCGTGCTAGAGATTCCATAGTAAATCACGAGGAAAAACCAGGAAAAAAGCTTGTGATATTATCCCACATCGTAAGTATTTGGTCTTACATTTAGTTTACTCTCAAAACTAATACCAAATTCTGACTTTAATAAATATATGTTATTTTAAATTATAAATAATATTAATAATACATAGATATATAAATAATACTAAAATATAAAATGTGTACTATACTCGATAGGTTATTGACGTACTAATCATGGTATTTTCTTTCTATTGCCTTCCTCTTTCAGTATGAATTAACACATCCTACTGCATTCTACCGAGTAATTTGCGATACATTTGGTTTTATTTAGCATAATTAGAGCCGCTTCTGTGATTTTTCTCTTTTTACCATCTGTTTCTTTCAGAACTATACTGGAATCCCTCCACTGAACTCTATGTTCATTTTCCTATGCGTGTTGACATATTTGAGTTCTATCAAACTCTCTATTTTTAATATAAGAGTGATTTTCACTTATTCTAACAGTTTTTCCTGGTTTTTCCTCGTGATTTAATATAGAATCTCTAGAATGAAAATTTTACTGTCACCGTTGCATGTGGTTGTCTTTTTAAAGACAGATCATGATTTTTTGTGACGAATATTCTTGGGTTGTTTGATTTCATGTAATCGAATGAACTATCTTTCAGTAAAGTCGTCCCAGGAACGCAACTTATAAATATTGGCAATATCATTTTAAAGTCTTCTACTTTAATGTATGATATATGTCTAAATTGCCGATGGAGATGAGTCAGATTAAATTAAATTATTAGAAGATTTTTTTACTAAGCAATAACAACTTTTTTGTTTAATTTATTAATATTTTTCATTTTGACAACGAAATCCGATGTGGACTCGAAACGTTAATAAAATCATTTTTTTAGAATAGTTAATTAGAAAAATGCCACAAGGAAATATCTTCAGAAGAACAATGTTGTCACTTATTCCCAACTAAAATAGTAAATTGATATGACAAAGTATTATTTTGTAAAATTAAAATAATAATTCTTCTGATTTATGAATTTTATTCACGTTTTAAAGATTTTTTGCAGGCACTGTATAACCCCTGCGGCTAAACAATACCATAATCTTTACTCAAAAGGGTCTACACACAATAATGATAATCTTTACAAAGTTAATAAAATGCAAAAATCAGAAAAATTATTATTTTACAAATTAATACTTTGGCATAATCAATTTACTATTTTGGTTAGGAATAAGCGCCGAAATTAAATTATTCCCAGCTAGAATATTAAATTGATATATTCTTCTTTACGTACCATCTCCGCGACAAAAGTTGGCAATCCTCATTGCTATTCTAACTTTTGACACTACAGCCCGAGAGAGTTCAGTTGAACTGCAACCAAGCCATTCTCTGAGATTTCTCAGTCAGGACATTTTTTTTCTACCTATGCTGCGCCTTCCTTGAATATTTCCCTACATTATTAATTTTAGGAGTTCATATCTGTCACCACGTGCTATTTGACCCAAGTATTTCAGTTTTCTTATTTAGATGAAATTCAGTATCTCCCTGCAGATCTCTATTCTTCTTAGTACTCCTTCATTGGTTATTCTGTCTATCCAGGAGATTCTCAGCATTCTTCGATATGTCCACATTTCAAATGCCTCCAATCTATTGAGATATTGTTTATTAAGAGTCCATGTCTCCACACCATACAAATGAACTGAAAATACATAACACTTTAGTACTTGTTTTCTAAGAGTTATGCTGAGATCTCTACTACATAATATCTGTTTCATATTATTGAGTACACTTCTAGCCTTTTCTATTCTAACTCTGATTTCTTTGGAATAACCGTTTTATGTCTAGTTGCACAAACATATCTTAGGATTAAGACGTGCCTTAAGCTCAGCTTTGTAAATATACTCGTTGCACCATTGAGTCTTAGATCAATTTTTCAGAGTGTTACTATGGATTTCCACGTGGATTGCATCTTAAACTTATTAGTTAAGACGTGGTAAGATAGACGAACCCTATCTATAAGCTGATCTGGGCTAAGTTGGAGCTTAAGATTTGTTGGTGCAACCAGGCATTAATATTTGTCCCTAAATAGTTACAGTTGTGAACTCGTTCTATGGTCTTATTATTTACGTATAGATTTATGTTTCTGATATTTTCTTTGATGAAACCATGAATTTTGTTTTCTTTGTGTTTAGTGAGAGACCAAATTCTTCACTCGTTTCAACAACCTTATCTAAAATTATTTGTAGATGTGTACTATTTTTTTCTATTACTATTATATCATCATCATATCTAATTTCAAATATGGGTAGGCCATTTATTTTTAAGCCTATCTACTTCATTATTTCACCTTCTAATGCTTTTTTGAATAT
This sequence comes from Diabrotica virgifera virgifera, assembly GCF_917563875.1. Lineage (NCBI taxonomy): Eukaryota > Metazoa > Arthropoda > Insecta > Coleoptera > Chrysomelidae > Diabrotica > Diabrotica virgifera. The sequence continues at coordinate 71,721,798 of NC_065443.1, forward strand.
TTCCTCTGAGTATGCATTAAATAGTGATGGCGATAAGACAGAGCCCTGTCTAACACGTCCTTTGACTTTTATTTTATTAGTTTTTAAATTATTTATTCTTATGACAGCTTCGTGTTCATAATACAGATTATACAGTATGGTGCAAATGAAAGGAATAAATTAATTATTTCGTAAACCGGCGACTTTAGGGAAAAATCCCGAAAGAGGTCGATTTTTATTTTTAAATTATGATATTTTGGCATAAATGTTATACTAGTGTGCCAGCTCATTTGAAAGGTTGTTCAATTCTCTATTCAGTAATGTAAGCATTTACATAATTATTTATACAGGGTGTCCAAATTTTTTTTAATTAAATTATTTGACAAAAAAAAAGAATTGTATGTAATTTATTTAATTTAAAATACATTTTACTGCTGTCAAAAACCAGACAAAAATGTTTTTATCAGAAATAAATCAAATAGTTGTTTATGTCATAAGGTATATTTAAAAAAATCCCACCCTATTTACACAACAGGTTAACCTTCAGAACGGATATACACAATTTAAATATCAGGCGCAATACTATTCTTCGTGTTCCTAGACATAACAAGGTATTAGTTCAGAGAGGTTTTTCCTACAATGTCGCAGTTTGCATTAACAAATTATTTAAATTAGATTCAGGTTTATTAACTACATCAACATCATCATTTAAAAATCGATATAAAAAGCATCTGTTAAATTTACAAAATATATGAACAACTTTTGCTTAAAGTTTTAAACGAACTACTCTCCTTTCCTTTGTCCCTTCGTTCTTTGCTCCTTTCTTCCTTCAACCTTTCCACAATTCCTAATATCTTTTTAATTATCGTTTTAATAATTATTATATTTATTGTTAGCTATGCTCTCGTTTCACTAAATACGTGTTTTAATATGGTAGGCACTGGTGGAAGAACAGAAGTGGACTGGGTAACTGGTCCACGACTGAACCAGTTGTAGCCTTTTATCCACTAACTCAATGTATGTAATTTATTGTAAGCATGTACTATGTTATTGTGGATAATAAATGTATTATTATTATTATTATTATTATCCAGATTTAGCCATACGGCTCACACTCCCTCTTAGGGGAAAATTGACTCATCCCAGATACCTACGGTATCAAAAGGATTGAGCTCTGGTGGGACTCTTTCCGTGTTATCGAGCCCTAGGTGACTTGGTATGCAGGTGTATCTCCCAAAAATTTTCGTACGCATCTGGCCGTTGCGAGTAGTACTGCTTTTTGCATGGTCTTATAAAGATGTTCATTAAGACCCAGCTTTTTTATGCTTTCGAGGAGGGTCTTCGGAATGACTTCAGTAGTAGACATAATAATCGGTATCGTCTGGGTACTTTGCATTCTCCATTGTCTCCGTATTTGAATTTCCAGATCTCTGTACTTGGCGATCTTCTCTGTAAATTTAGTACGTAGATTATTGTTGTTAGGAATCGCCACATCAATGAGGGTTGTTTGTCTCGTTAATGTTAATTTATTGACTAATACGAGATCTGGTCCATTATGCGCCACTGTTTGGTCTGTGAGCACAGTGCGGTGTTTAATATTATTATTATTATTATTATTATCTAGTGTATAAATTGCTTGATGTTCTATTCCTTTTTTTCACGATGATGGCCTTGCCTCCTGATTTAGCCCTATGATCATGTATGTTGATATCAAAGCCAGGATATTTGCTTTTCCTTGTTATTAAAAGTTTTTCTCTTGTAAAGTTATAATATCTAGTTCGAGTCTGTTGGCAAACTCGTCCAGAGTGTTGATTTTTGTTTCAGTCCTCATAAATCCTATGACCCAATCTGCAGATCATCCTCCTGGTTGAACATCACTGCTGACCAAAATTTTCCATGATCTCACGATACTAGTCATTTTCTTAAACATTCCGACAAGTTTTTCGTCTGCTCATTCAAGCTGGCGATTAAATTTGCGGTTTCGGTATGTTGCATGGCTTCGTTGGTCGTTTTCTTTGATCGTCGCTCTACTCGTTCCCTCTATATTTTTATTTATTTAGAATATTCTGAACTTTAATACCCATAGCACGTGCCATATTAGTCATTGGTACGCTCTGTATTGGGTATGAGAACTTCTCTACCCAATCTACCAGCCTGCGTTATTTGAAGACGTCTTCGAACTCACAATTTTTGGACTGACAGACAATGGGAACGGGTAGCCAAAAATTCTTATTTAAATTTCAGTGTTCAAAGAGGCAAAAATTGCTTATAATTAAAATGAATATTCTGAAACTTTTAAGAATATATTAACAATAATTGTGTTTTTGAAATGAGCCTTGAAATGAATAACTTTCCATAAAATCAGTTAAAATTTAAATTTCATAAAATAGTTTAAATTAATTTTACAATATAGCGCCCACCCGCTATTTTGAATGACTGCGTCAGTAAAATATCATAAACATCACAAGTAATTGGCTTAGTATTTACCCAAAAACATATTGATTTTAGTTAGTTATACGTTTCAAAAAATAAATTGAATGTATTAAGTGGCTACATCAGCGCGTCATCAACTTTTTTTTTCGACAGTGCGGCAACAGTGTGTCGACAGTACGTGAGCTATAACTATGCTATCAAAAACAAAGGCACAATATTGTGAAAATAATAATAGTTATTATTCTCATCGGCGCGCTAAATGTTGCCAAGTGAGTCAAGTTCGATTTCTTGTTATAGATAATCGATTTTAGTAATTCCAATGTGACACAAAATCTAGGCATGGGATAAAAAATTTATTTGAAGAAAGTGTATTTTTTTGTTTTTCTTAATGGCGGTACAGGCTTGTTTTTGTAATATTTTATGCAGCGCACTGGAATAAGTGATACCCCTCCCTACTAACTTATTTATTTTTAGCACGACAGCAAAACGCACGGACACGTCGATTTTTAAAATACTCATAGTATATTATAGCATCAATGTTTCGAACTTATTTCCTCTTCAGGTGACAGTCATAAGTTTGATTTTTTTAAATGGGAAATTATATGATGTGACACATCATTTAAAAGCTTTTGAAATACTGGTTGCAAAAATGTATAACATTTTAATAATTTTTAAGAGCGCAGGCGCAAAATTTCTGTTCTGATGCTTTTTAAATGCAATCATTTTTTCGGATCCTGAGAAAACTAATTAGTATTTTTTAAAAATGTAAACTTAAAAACTTAAAACACAGTAAATTTTAACTTTAGTGTGTTAATTTCAAATATCTCATTTCTAAATAAACTTTTTGGTTATTCTAAGGTAGTTTCCGCCCTTGATAATAATGTAATCTTTCATTCTGCGTTTCAATTTTTTAAAAATACGTATTAGTTTTCTCAGGATTCGAAAAAACTGAATGCATTTAAAAATAATTCGACCGAAATTTTGCGCCTACGTTGTCAAAATGGATTAAAGTGTACATTTTTGTAATCAGTATTTTAAAAACTTTTAAATGATGTGTCGCATGACGTACTTTCCCATTTAAAAAAATCAAAATTATGACTGTCAACTGAAGAGGGATCGCGTAAAGTTCGAAACATTGATGCTATAATATACTACGATTATTTTAAAAATCGACCTGTCCGAGCGTTTTGCTTACGTGCTAAAAATAAATAAGTTAATAGGGAGGGGTAACACCTTTTCCAGCGCACTGTATAAATAGGTATAGTCATTTCCACATACTTAATATATTTCTCAAATTGGTCTCTACCGCCATTATTTACTGTATTACATATATTATGTGTGCTAAATATCTCAACTAAATATTCAAAATTAAAGCTGCAATCTTGGAACGCGTTTTCCTCGCGCTGATGTAGCCTCTTAAACATAGACTAATTAAAATAATCGTAGTTAAACAAACATTTGGACTTCGTAAGTCATAGATTTCCACCAAACATGGTCGTAAGTAGAACCAGAAGTCAATATTTGATTTCTTCGTGTAACTTCCGGTCATAAGTTTTTAACCGGAAATGACATCAAAGCAAAACTAAATATTAGAGATGGATTTTAATACGCGTCAATTGATATATCACATATATATTTCTCTGATTATAATATCGCACTTCCGGTTACCAGGTTTTAAGTGATTTAAACACCGGAAGTATAATATATTTTTTCTCGTCTTGCTGAGATGCGTCAACGAGATGTATCGTTTTTACTGTTGCGGTGAATTTAAAATAGTAGTCCCGGTTGCAACTTAGGAACCGGAAATCCGAGTTCAAATTTCTCACCTTTAATATCTTTGGACTTGGATTAATATCTTTGGTTTATAAGCTCTCATTAGACACCTCATTTGTCATTATATTTGTTCTAACAACGGAGTAGTGGTAATTACGGACGGACAGACAGACATGGATAATTCAAGCTTTTCACATTTTAATATTGTAAGCTACTTAATTGGACAAAAAATGACAAATATCGAAAAATCGCAGGTAAAATATAGGCTATTGATTATGTTCAAAATAAGGGAGCTAAAAGGAACTACAACGTTAACAGGATTTTATTGTCTCATATGGTCAACGGACATCTATATTTGAAAAAACCGCAGAGTGCTACCATTTAAATGGGTGCGTTTTTGAGAAAGGGGTGAATTAGTCCCTAGGCACAGGGTGAATTAAGGTGAGTTCCATTCATTTTTGGTACAAACACTTCTACAGGAAAATTGTTCCAGGATAAATTTACTATCAAAATATCATATTTTAAAGTCAAAAATATTTTTTTTTACAAAAATACATTCAAAAGAAAAGCAAGAAAAAAACTCGAAAGAAAGCAATTTTGTTTTTAGCCCCATAACTTTTTTTCGCAGGGACATAGGTATAGGCATTGCTTCAGCAAAAAATAACTTCCATATTCTTTCTCTTTAAAATGAAGTCTGATAGAAGACTCTAGGATTTATAGTTTCCAAAATAGAATTTTTCAAAGTTTGCCGCTCACAGAATTTTTGAGCCATTTCCCACATTATTTCCTCAAACATTGTTCTGTAACTTTTTTCTACGCATTTCTAGGTATATGCAATGGTACATTTAGTAGAAAGAAAAGTAAATTATCTTTAACACGGTCTACAGTACAATGCCGTACGGCTATTTTTAAATAAGTTATGCTTTTTCAAGATCTTATGCTTTTAATGATTTTTGATATTTTTTATGATTATTTTTTAAATTTCTCAATATGACTTTTTTTCTTGTACATTAGGTATACACATTCTGGAATAAAAAAGCTTATTTTCTTTACTTTAAAATGGTGTATTGCAATCGCCTCTAGGACTATTTTTAAACAAGATATCTGTAGGATATCCAAGGGCATCCGTAATTTGAGAAAAAATTTAAAATTTTTTATTTTTTCAATTAGAAGAATATAATTGCATATTGTAACATAATTTTTAATTCCAACTAACTTTTCTTAATAACACTTTTCGATATTGTGAAATATAAGGGTACTTTACTCTTGAGTGAAATTCATATTTTGTAACATACCTCGTACACTCTTGATAAAATTTTATATCTGATGATTACATCTTAGGTTTTAGACTATGCAGAGAATTTTATAAGGAATAATTTTTTTCATAAAGTTAATAATAAAAAGTTTTCCATATGGTTCCAACTTAGTGTGACCTATTGCATGTGTATATGTCAAATTTTGAAAAAGCATATCTTGTTTAAAAATAGACCTAGAATTTTTTACAATACACCACTTTAAAGCAAATAAAATAAGCTTTCGTTTTTATTGCACAATGTGTATACCTAAATATACAATAAAAAAGTTATAATGAGAAATTTAAAAATAATCGTAAAATATATCAAAAATCATTAAAAGTGTAAAACTTTGAAAAACCATATCTTACTTAAAAATAGCCATACAGCCTTCTACGATAGACCATTTTAAAGGTAATTGAATTTTCTTCCTACTAAATGTAACATTGCATATACCTAAAGCTGCGTAAAAAAAGTTACAGAACAATGTTTGCGAAGTAACAAGGAAAATCGCCCAAAATTGTTGTGAGTGGCGAAATTTGAAAAATCATATTTTGGAAACTATAAATCATACAGACTTACACCAAACTCCGTTTTAAATAGCAAGTATGGAAGTTTTTTTTCTGTGAAGCAATGCCTATACCTATATCGCCGTGGAAAAAAGTTAAAGGGCAAGAAACAAAAATGCTACCTTTCGTGTTTTTTTCTTGCTTTTCTTTTGAATATATTTTTGTAAAAAAAACATTTTTGACCTTAAAATGTGATATTTAGATAGTAAATTTAACCTGGAACAATTTTCCTGTAGACATGTTTGCACCAAAGATGAATAGAACTCACTCTAATTCGCCCTGTGCCTAGGGATTAATTTACCCCTTTCTTAAAAACGCACCCCTTTAAATGGTAGCACTCCGCGGTTTTTTCATACATAGAGGTCCATTGACTCTATAAAACAATAAAACCCCGTTAACGTTGTAGTTCCTTTCTAAAATACATAATCAATAGCCTAATACCAGTATGATTATAAAACCAACTCTTTGGCCATCTCTAACTCATGCATTATTAATTATTATGGTGTCCTAGTTTTATTGTCATCGCGACAAAAATATTCGAAATTAGTCACATATTGCAGTACAGATAGTCCGATCTGAATACTATGATACGAGTATCTACATAAAATGGACGATATACTAATCAGTGAATACAGAATGATGAAACATAGAAACAAATTTATGAGAATATGGTAAATACACTCTGCCCGGCACAATAATTTTACATATGTACGGAGTATGTATGTATGTAAGTTTATGACGGTTTCCATTTTTAGCAGAAGTAATAAGATAAATTTCTGTTCTTTTTTATTGTATTACAGCCAATTGACTTATTGGAAATAACAGAAGTGTAAATAAAATTATATGCTATTTATTAAAATCCTTTAAAAAAGATATATAATTTATTAATAGATGCCCCTTAAAGGGCACATCACAAATCATTATCAGTGCTAAACAGGATGTTCACATGCTCAGCCGCCAAAATTCCATTTCAAATCACTCAATTTTGGAGCAAAAAAAATTTTGGACCTCCGATTTGTCTGAAAATTGATATATAGCTTCTACGGGACGTAAAAATAAGATATTTAAGGTCAAAAAATTTTCTTCTTCTTTTTTCTCAAAATGTTATTTTATGCGATTTTACAGTGATTTGGTGCTTATTTATACAAATTTGCATTTTCTATCGTAAAGTATCAATGGAAAACATAATATTTTAATAGAAGGGACTCAAAAATGTCATTATATGGTATTATAACAAGTTACTTTGATTCAAAACAAGCTTTTGATCAAATTTTATAGTGTAGAAAACGTTAAAATACCGTTTTTTACATTTTTCTCCATTCCCAAAATACATCATAATCGATTTGGCTGAAAATTTGCTCACAAATAGACAAAACATAGGACTTTAAGTGGTGAGAAGGATTTGAATTATATTACAATACCAAAAAAGTTACATGCAATATTATAGTCGAAAATATAGGCGTCTACTGTAAGTACAATTAACTCGAAAATATCGACCTCACGACAAAAATTGTTAAAAAGAAATTGTAATAATTGTAAATGCAATTTATTTGGAACAATTTCAGTTCCTACCATTTTTGTCGAAAATTTAAAAATGGCGGAAATATTGAGCAAAACAGGTTCTCCTTTAAAATCAAGATGGCTGCTAACGTAACGGAGGAATTCATTCGTGATTTTAAATTTAGGCTACTATTGACTCCCCTAAAGATCAGAAAAATAAAATTTTGGGCAGCTCGGCATTCAAGGTCAAATGCTATCCCGACTGGACTAATATATACTTTTGAGTCTGATATTACTGCATGTAACTTTTTTGGTATTGTAATATAATGCAAATCCTTCTAACCACTTAAAGTCCTATCTTTTGGCTATCTGTGGTCAAATTTTCAGCCAAATCGATGATAATGTATTTTTCCGCAAATCGCCAGGAAATTTTGACATTCTTGTCAAAATTTCTTGAAGAAAAAGTCAGGACTTCCTTACTGTAAGGAAATGTCATTACAGTTGTTAGTGTTCTACATAAATGATAGAAAACATTGTCAAGTTTGACAATTCAACCTCAATACGTTTCCATAGTAACCCAAATAATTTTATTACGAATTTCAAAGCACCATTTATTTGGGAATAAAATTATCGCGTTTTTTTTTTAAATCAATCAATATCTGTCGAATTTTAAACGATTTGCGGAAAAATAGTATGTTTACCTCGTAGGAAAAGCCACATTCCTGGACTCTGTGTTGCTAAGTCTCGGCTTGCGCCTCGACTTAGCAATCTTCACAGTCGTCCAGGAATGTTAAGCTTTTCCTACCCGGTAAACAATGTACTATTGGGAATGGAGAAAAATGTAAAAAACGGTATTTTAACGTTTTCTACACTATAAAATTTGGTCAAAAGCTTGTTTTGAATCAAAGTAACTTGTTATAATACCATATAATGACATTTTTGAGTCCCTTCTATTAAAATATTATTTGTTTTCCATTGATACTTTACGATAGAAAATGCAAATTTGTATAAATAAACACCAAATCACTGTAAAATCGCATAGAATAACATTTTGAGAAAAAAAGAAGAAGAAGATTTTTTGACCTTAAATATCTTCTTTTTACGTCCCGCAGAAGCTATATACCAATTTTCAGACAAATCGGAGATCCAAAATTTTTTGCCTGAGTGATTTGACATGGAATGTACCGAGGTAAAAACCCAATTTACATTGTTTTTTTTTTATATGGCTTTGGCAGTTTGCCATACAGCCAGTAACATGATCTTTTAATCTTATTAGGATCAGTAAAAAGTTTATGAATTATTTGCAATTTAATAGACTAGAATAAATAAATTTAAAGTTGGAAATCAATACAACAATTAGTGAAAAGAAGAGAAAATATATATATTGTTAAGATATGTAAAATTTGAATTAATATGGTTTCGATCTTAATATTTTAGAAAAGTTAAAACATATAATAAAAATATACCAAAATTTCATTTCGAAGAAATGAAAGTCAATTATCTTTGGATGGCCGTAGGTAAACAAAATTTAAATAGGGATTAAGTATTTTCTTTGTACAGTTAGTATGATAAGGAAGTGGTTATGTGTTTGGACAATGAGACCGGGTTAGGGAACAATTGTATTTAGAAATTTAAATGAATGTAATCTCCTTAAAAACCGATTGGCATGTAATTAGTTTTAGGAAATTTCTAATGGTAGGAAAAGTTGGTGTTGAATCTGACATTGACAATTTGGAATTTAATTTTTTGGAATCGTTGTCAGTGGACTTTAATAATTTTTTACATAATTTAATTTTACGGTAGAATAATTTTTTCAACGTTACTGTTTAGTGCTGGCCTTTAAACGAATGTGTTTCTAGACGATAGTTGTTAAATGATCGTCAAGTCGAATAGTGATGATCTCTGAGAGTCTCCTGAAGTAGTAAGGCAGATAAATGAATAGCTGTGAGTTTGTTGAAATAAGTGTCCTGACGGAGGCTCATCACGTAAAGCATTGTAAGTTATATTGTTCTACTTATATTCCAAGAGTCACCGTTGCATGCCGGAACGAGAAATAGATTCAGTTTATTGAGAGGAGAAAAGGCTAGCATTGTTTTTTGAAAGATACGTGCATCTGTAGGGGGTCATTGATGACAATAGGCTTGCAATAGTTTGTTGCGAGATTGCTGACTACATAGGGGGCTGCTAAGAGTAAATTGTAGGCGACCAGAGACAAGAATTTGGACAACTCATCATCCGAGAGACAGTTTTATTTTTTTGTAGAATTATTCATAACGCAAATTTCAATAAGTACTTTAGATAGTGGTAGGAGTATTTCAATAATCAGAATAGGAGATATTATTTTTAGAGGATATTTTGAGGGTGAATTTATTTCAATAGATGTTTTTGTACCATATATGTGTTTTATTCCGTTAGTCTTTGACCTTATTTATCATATGTAAAGCAAAGGAGATATTGAAGCACGAGAATATAAAACCCTGAGATTAGAGCATTAAATAGTGTGATTAAATCATAAGTGCATCATTAAAATTAAATTTAATTAATTAATTAATTATCTAATCAATTGCTTTGAGCACACCGATCTTTGAATATCACATTAATATATACATACACATTAACATGGGCCACACGCTTCGCGTCCAGGGGCCCATCAGAACATTATAAATAAAACATACACAGGAAAACTAGGCCACGGTAAATAGGATTAAACATATAAAGGAGAGAAAACAAAGGTAAACAGTAAAAACAAATTATTATTTTTTTTTCCAACTAAAGAAAAATATTACATTTGGCAATTTACATTGTTGATTTTAATAACATGGATGTTTTAAATTATCCTAGATTTAGCACTAGGCACCATCTGAATCCCCACACAGTTGTTACCTACCGTCCCTTATGTGAGGCCGCAGAACCTCAGGACGTGTTCAACTCAAGTGGGAAGCCAGATGGTGTTTAGTGCTAAATATTAGATAATTTCAAAAGGTGAACAGTGTGGGTGATAGAGTGTCTCCCTGTTTGACTCCCCTGTTTAATGGTACAGGGTTCGTGTATTCATTTTCATTTAGGTAGTGTGTAGCTGTAGCTTGGTTCATAGTTTCTTTTATTAAGTTAATATATCTGCTGTCTATTCTACAATTTTGCATTGCGTTTATTACGGCCGTGTGTTCTAGTGTGTCGAAAGCTTTTTCGTATTCTACAAATGCTATAAAAACTGGAAACTTGTATTCGTTACATTTTTCTATTAATATTTTTGTGGTTAACAGGTGATCGGAAGTTGAATAGCCTTTTCTAAAACCTGCCTGTTCATATGGTTGGTATTCATCGAATTTTCTTGTTAGTCGGGTAGTTATGACTTTGGTGAGTATTTTAAATAGGTGTGACAATATACTGATGGGCCTGTAGTTTTCCAACTTTCGATTATCACCTTTCTTGTGTAATAAGACTACTTTAGAATTGCTCCGGCTCTTAGGGACTTTGCCCTGGTGTAAACAACTGTCTATAAGCTTAGTTACAATTTCAATGAATTCCTTACTTCCTTCTAATATCATGTCTGTGGTAATCATAATAATATCTTCTCCTGCAGCTTTATTTCTCTTCATGTTTCCCAATGCTGTTGTTACCTCTGAAATTGTTACTTTTGGCATTATTTCCAATCCAACATTGTTTATTAATTTCCGTGCTGGTCTCATTTCATCGTCTTGTTGATGTGTTCTGTAGAGTTCCGTGTAAAATTCTTCTATTCGTTTCAGTATGTTTTCTCTAGTTGTGATTTCATTTTCGTCATTTCCCATTAATGATATTATCTGACGTCGTCCTAGTGTTGGTCTGAGACATTTCGTACTCTTATTTTTTTCAATATTTGTTGTTATTAATTTTTCTTCTTCTTTTCTTTTTTGTTTTCTGATTCTTTTTCTAATCTGCCTATTAAGTTCTCTATATTCTGCGATTCCCTTTGTGTTAGATTTATTTAAGATCTTCCTTTTTTCTATTTGTTGTAATATTTCTTTTTCTAATTCATTGTGTGTTGTTTTTGGTTTTTTCAGTTGCAGAATGCTTTTGTTCACTGTTTCGGTTATTGGGTTATTCAAATCTTCAATATCATTGAGTTTATCTGCTGAATGTTAACTTGATTTAATGCATGCATTATCTTTTTATTAAATTCACTATTTTTTTTCTTCAGATGTTCATTTGTACCTTTTTTCATGAATTCTTTTCCTTTCTAGTTTTTTGTTTATTACTAGTTTTGTTCTTATTAGTCTATGGTGGCTTCCTAGGTCAAACTGATTTAATACCGATACGTCTTTTACTAGGTTTCTATTTTTCGTTAAGATATAATCTATTTCATTCTCTGTCTTTATATCGCGGCTCATCCATGTCCATTTTCTGCTTGGTATTTTATTGAAAAAGGAGTTCATTGAGTACATGTTATGTTCATTCATGAAATTGAGAAGCATTTCTCCTCTATCGTTTCTTTTCCCGTAGCCATAATTGCCAATTAAATGTTCATAATCTTCTTCTCTTTTGCCCAATTTAGCATTAAAATCTCCTAATAATATTTCGTAGTTTGCTTTATTTGTTTCTATAGCTGCTCTTATTTCATCATAAAATATTTCTATTTTTTCTTCATCGTGGCTTTTGGTTGGGACGTATACTTGGATCACTGTCAGAGTGGTTCTTTTATTAATTCTGATGATAAGATATGCTACTCTGTCTGATATGGGTTTGAATTCTTCGTTACACTGTGTGAGGCTTTGTTTTACCAAGAATCCCACTCCAGTGTATTCGCCACCTTTATGCATAAAATGTGTGCCATTTTTTAGTATTATATACTCATCACTTTTTCTTCTGGTTTCGCATATACCCAGGATATCCCATTTTATATCCTTTAGTTCATTTTCTATTTCTGGGAATCTATTATCGTCCGTCAATGTTCGAATATTGTAAGAACATAGCCAAATTGTTTTCTTGTGGCAGCCGGATCCTGCCCAGGAATTCTTGGCAGCCCCTCTTCCGTCTGTTGTTTGATCGCTGTCTTGATCAAGACTTTGGGAAGTGCTGGGGACTGGGGGCCTTTTCTTTTTTGTGGTATCCATTGACCTGAAGGTTTGGACCCTTATCTCCTCACGCTGGTCCAGTGCGGGTTGAGGAGGGAAGGATTTGGGTAGGTTTGGGTTGGTGGGTAGGATATAGGGACTAGGATCCGCTTCTCTCCCGGAAGAGGATTGGGAGAAAAAGCCGGGCTCGCGTATGCAAGGGCAGAGGCGCATCCCTGAAGCAGACCTCTCTTTACTGGGATCGTAAAAAAAGCCTACCTGCTACCTCAGATTCTTACCTTATTATCAATTAGATCTATTATTATATTATGGTATTCTTATTGTAATATATTATAATTATATTTTAATAATTCTTACGACATTCTCGACTTAAGCTTAAGATCTGTTGGTGCAACCGGGCATTAGAGATTCATAAAATGAAAATTTTCAGATTTTAATTCCGATTATATTAAGAGACAGGCCTAATTTATACTGTTAAAAAATCAAGAGATCTGTTATGTATTTTAAACAGTACGTGTCCCTAAACTCTATATTGGCGACTCCATTTTCATAGAAATTCGCCTCATAATTCGTCGGCTAAATTTATTTTGCCACTAGGAACAAAATTTATCGATTCTGGTTTGGCAGAAAAGCAATTTGACGAAGAATTAAGGGAGATGAGGGTCTCGTTTATAAAAACCAACCAAGTGGAATCATTAAGATGCTAGTATTCCATTTTGTTTATGAGGATAGCATTCAAAGATAATAAGAAAAAATTAATCGCAGTCGTACCATCTCGATGCTTATACAATTTGGGATTCGTAATCTTTAATGATTACATTGTTTGATGTTATCAAATATATTTTGATAAAGGGGAAGGACAACATAATAATTATAAGCATATAAAAATATTATTTAAATGATTACTTTTATTAACAAGTTCCGAAAGTGATATTTTACGAGACGAGTAGGAAGTTTCCAGGGCGAGCCGTAGGCGAGTCCTGGAATCCTGCGAGTCTCGTAAAATTACTTTTGGATCGTGTTACGTACAATATTTTTTCTGTAGCCGTTTTGTATGTTAAAAAGAATATATAAGAATATAAACTTTACTTATGAACTTTTATTAAACATTTTAAAGTTACTCTCGTGAATTCAACATTGGAAAAATCTACTTATAAATATTAATAACACAATTATAACAATTATTTACATTGATATTGTTAGGAATATTAACAGAAGTGGCAGTATTGAAATTAGTGTTAGATGTGTCAGTACTTGTACCATTTTTTGAGATATTAATTTGGTTGCGGCCATTTTCAATATGTGAAGCTATGTGAACTTTAATCCTTAAAGAATTTTCTACATATCCCTCTGCTATATTAGTTGATTTCCATCTTCCTTGTCTTTTCAAGTTGGTTATAGTACCACCACTATCATCGAGTAAAGTGGCTGAGGTCCTTCGTAGAGAGTGTCCGGTTTATTCTTTGGGATGCGGTAATTTAAGAAATTCAGCAATAGTGCTGGCGATTTTTCCAAAAGTATGAATACCAATAGGTTGTATAGTACACCCTCCATTTTTGCAATATACAAATAATCTACGATGCGGTGACACAAAAGTTCTTTCGATGTTCGTTTTAGAATTAGGAATTTTAATCACTAACATGGTTATCTTATCTTCTATACCATCTAAACTCATTTTGCGAAGCTCCTCACGACGACAAGCGCCTGCCAAACTAATTAATAATGCAACCTAAAATTTATAAAAAAAAATAATAAAAAAGATAAATTAGATTTAATTATACAGTGTGTCCACGGATGGGGCGCCCAAGAGTAAAAACTTTTTTATTTTCAATTTTAGCGAAAAATGTCATTCTTGATAAAAAGTTTTGCTTGTTCTAAAACCCTATAAAATAAAATAAAATTCAAGTTTTTCAAATCCTGCTTAATTTTATAGCCAATTTTATGTAAATCCCTATAAATTTTTGAACTAAGTTCGAAATTGTAACAATAATAACTTGGGAGAACAAGCCTTTCGCTTCTCTGGATTACGAAGCCAGGCTTTGTCGTTCTCCTTAAGTCATCAAATTATTTATTAATTAAATAATTATTAATCCAATAAGTAGAGGACTTCAAGTATCTAGGATCAACAATGAATGGGCAAGGAAATATAGAACCAGAAATAAACAGCAGGGTAATGAGTGCAACAAAATTATACTATGCACTAAATAAAAGTTTTATTAGGAAGAAAGAAGTAAGCCTGAAAACAAAAATAAAATATCGCAAACTGTATACGAGCCGGTGCTACTCTACGGTAGTGAAACGTGGACAGTAAATGACAACATCCGTAGTAAAATTTAAGCATGTGAAATGCGATATTTACGTGCGGTATCCAGGGTGACCAGACGTGATCGTATAAGAAATGAAGACATACGTGAAAGGTGCGGTGTTGGAAGGACCTTAGATAGACTTGAAACGAAGCAGTTATCGTGGTTCGGACATATGGCGAGAATGAGTGAAGGTAGAACTGTAAAGAGGGTATGAAAAGCGGCATCTGACAACAAACGACGAAGAGGCAGGCCAGCAAGAACGTGGAACGCAAATATTGGAAAGGCTTGCGTAAAAAGAAATATTGGGTGGAGAGAAGCAGAAAGACTAGCTACTGACCGAAAGGCATGGAGACGTCTGATTTCTCCACTTACCTCGACACCGTAAGGTACAAGAGGACGGCTTAAGTAAGTAAGTAAGTAACGAACAAACAGTGTTAACAAAATTTTAAATCAAAAACTCCATAAGAAAGCCCTGAAATTAGTGTATCCACCACCACAGAAAGAACCCAGTACCTTCTGCTCTCTCACATATACTGGCAAGATAACAACAAAAATAGCCAGATACATAAAAAAGAAAGGAATAATACCAGCTTTCAGAATTAACAACAACTTAAGCAAATATATTAACAACAATAAAAGCCGAAAGAGAAAGCAACTACAGAGTGGTGTTTACAAACTAACTTGTGGTGACTGTCCGAAAACGTCATCGGTCAAACTTGCAGAACTTTTGACAAACGGATAGCAGAACACAAAAGGGCTTTCAACAATAGAAAAAGAGACACTTCTACATACGCACTTCACCTTCTAGATCATAATCATTCTTTCAATGAAGAGTTTCAAATTCTGCATATCCAAAATAAAGGCCTTAAGCTATCTTTTTTAGAATCTATGGAAATTAATAAACTGAAAAATACAGATTTAATTCTGAATGACCAACTCGAGACAAACAGCTCCCCACTCCTCAACCTCTTCAGTTAGAGACTTAAAAAGGCAAACACATTGTAAATTATATCACTTGAGAAAGGCACTCTGGCGAAACAGCTGTAGTCGCATAGTTGTAAATAATAAATTTTGTGGAAATATAGAAAACAAAAGTTTTCAGTGTTTTATTGTGAGATAAAATGAACTTCCATCAAGTAACGGTCGAATCCATCAATTAAGTAAGTAAGTAATCCAATAATTTTAATAATGAAATTTAACACAAGATAAATTCTTTATTGAACGCTTAATAATGTCAAAAAAAAATGGCAATTCGCAAATTATTTATCGGAGTTGACAGTTACTAAGCTACCTTGTGGCTTGGCAATACTAGATTATTGTTACGATTTCGAACTTAGTACAGAAATGTATAGTGATTTACATAAAATTAGCTAAAAAATTAAGCAGGATTTGAAAGACTTGAATTTTATTTCATTTTATGGGGTTTAGAACAAGCAAAACTTTTTATCAAAAATGACATTTTTCGCAAAAATTGAAAATAAAATAGTTTTTCCTCTTGGACAACCCAACCGTTGACACACTCTATAACCTTTCTCATTAAGTAGATCTTATCTTTAGCTTCTGATAAAAATTTATCTATTTCTTCTTTATTTAATACTTTCGATTTTTTTTTGTTTGTAGCCGATGGATTTTTTTTAAGGAAAGCAATAACTTTTGGATAGCGGCTTATATCTATATAATTTTTTATGTTAAGTATGGACTTAAGCATCGAGTTATTGCTCCAAAGACTTGATGGCTTCAAGATATTAGATTTTTCCATTAGATATGCAAGAATGACTTTTTCATTTATAGTACGTACATTTTTATCATTGCTCCATTTTTGAAATAAATCGTAGACCAATTCATACCTCTTTCTTGACTTTACCGGCAATTAATTCATAAATGCTTTAGCAGTTTCCCTAATCTCATCTGGAATAATTTCTCCTTCACTTTCACTGCTGATTTCTATTTCTTGAAATTGAAAAACGAAAAACTGAGCGACAACATTGGCGAAAACACTAACATTGATGTTAGTGTCAAAGCCGTTACCAGGACGAAAAATCGTCCCGAAACTAAAAAAAGCGTCCGGAAAGTGAAAAAATTAGTCCCGAAAGTAGCTACTTTTTGTGAAATGATACTTTCAATTTAATAAATCATACCGAAAATTTTATTTTCGGGACCGCTGTAGAAAAATACATTTTCGTGCCTTTTATTATCTAGACAAATAAAATATTTTTAGGTCTTTAAAAATTTTAAACGAAGTGTGAAAGAAAAGTCAACGAAAAATACATCCGTAGAAATGATAGGTTGTCCCAATAGCTGTATAGACTGGTGACAACATCAATTTAAAATTTCCCTACAAATACATCATGAGCTACCAAACTTTCTATTGACAGAAGCTAATTAAGCAGAAGTGTAACCTCGTGTTAGCAAACGACAATCTCAATCAGATAGGGCAACTACTGCTTCATCAATTCAGAATAGACCGGAGAATCCGACAATGTCAAAATCAAATGTGGTGTCCGTCAGGGATGTATACTACCACCGCTGCTTTTCGACATATACTCGGAGGAAATCTTTCAAGAAGCAGTGTATGGTGTGGAAGATGGAATTCGAATTAACGGATATAATGTAATAGTAACAAGATACGCAGACGACACGGTAGTATGGGCTGATAGGTTTGAAGCCCTCCAGGAATTACTGAATCGAATCATAGAAGTAAGTCAGAGATATGGCATTTCACTAAATAGTAAGAAAACAAAATGTATGATGTTCTCTAGGAAAGAACTAGTTGAATCAGTATAAACGGTCAACAAATAGAAATAGTAAAAACATACACCTACTTTGGTACGATTGTCAATGAAAATTGGGATCATTCTCTAGAAATCAAATAGTGTAGGATAGAGAAAGCAAGATGTGCATTTCAAAAATGGCTAAGCTCTTCAAATGTCATGATTCATCAACATCCATAAAAATAAATTAGGTCACTACGATGGTATATCTTTCATAAACGTTGATAAGGAATTGATTCGGGAACTCTCACAGACGCCATCTGCAAGAATGTTGATGTTTTCGAAATGTGGCTCTATCGTCGAATCATGAAGATATGTTAGTTACATCGACCACGTTACTAACCAGTTTTTTGTTGAGAATGGAAGAAGAAAAAGAGCTGTTGACAACTCGATCACATCATAAGTCACTAATCTTGCAGGGAAAATTAGAAGGAAAACGATCACTAGGAAGGCGAAGGATTGCACGGCTGAAAAATTTACGTATGTGGTTCAACACAGCAACCACAGATCGTTTCAGAGCAGCAGTGTGCAACGTACAAATGGCCATGATGGTCGAGAGCATTCGCAATGGATAAGCAATAAAAGAAGAAGAAAATCTGGGGTCCTGGAGCAGAGCAGCTAACGTGTGCCCCTTGATGTTGGATTCTTCTACTAAGTTTTACAAACTGGTTTTCTGTTATGGGGATTGCCTATCAGTCGATTTTCTGTCCTTTGTACTTGTGCATTTTCTGCAATCACGTGGAAGATAAAAATCCACAAGTCTAACACTTAGGTTGCTTGACGTTTGTTTTTTAAAGAATCAGCTATTGGGCCGAGATATTTCTTAAATTGCTTCACAGCTTTACAGCTTCATACGAGTACACCAAGGCGGCGACAATGGCGTCTTCAATAGTTCGTAGGATCCTCTCCCTAGTCGTAATGACGATCTATACTATCGTAATAACGATAATGAAGATATACATATTATTATCGAGCAAGTTCTGACATGTAGCTCTATTAAGTAAAACGAAAATTTAATCTAAATAAAAATATGTTCAAATAAATAAAAAAAACACAATCAGCTTATATCTAATATGTACAGTAAAACAAAAATTCGAATCTTAGCAAATATAGTCGACTGCGCAAGTATACCCTCTTGATATCTGCAAAAAGATGATTATCTTAAGATTATTATCTTATTACTGATAATCATTGTTGATGATAACATCAACAATGTATCGATCTACAACATTTACAACGACAGCAAGGCGACCGGAATTTACATAAAAAGCTTAAGGAGTCTGCTGGAATATACAGAAAACAAAGAGCAACTACCATAGTTATTCAGGATTACCAGATAGTGCTAGGTGAAAAAGAGAAAATTTACATATGGGAAAACTATATCCAGGAGCTCTTTTACGACGAAAGACCCATGAGTGAATTTATGCAGACGGTCTGCTGACTGGCCCTTCAATCACTAAAGAGGAGATAGAAAAGGCAATATTATATTAAAAAAACAATAAGGCATCTGAACCAGATGAAATCCCTTCACAAATAAGAGAAGCACTTAAGAGAAGCAACAGTAGCAACACAGGTGTTGGTCCAAAATTGTTACGATCAGAGAAAGGACGTGTTCCTGTACTTTTGAGATTACGAGAAAGTGTTTGATCGTGTTTAATTTCACAAGTTAATGCAGATCCCCAAGAAGCTTGATATAGACCAAAAATACATAAGATGTACTGGTATCAGGCAGCACAATTAAAAATAGAAAATTTTATATCCAAATCCATACATACAAGAAGGTGTTCGGAAAGAATGTGGGCTTTCCCCTCTTTTAGTTAACATTTATGCGGAAGCCATATTTTAAGAGTCTGTGGAAGATGCAGAGATGGGAATCAAAGTGAATGGAGTATTGATCAACAACATACGATATGCTGATGATGCTGTCTTAATTTGTGACAACAGAGCAGATCTTCAAAAACTTGTCACTATAATCGAAGAATACAGTAAGCGAATGGAATTAGAGATCAATACCAAAAAGACCAAACTCATGATCATCTCTAGAAACTTAGATGCATTTGAAAACTCCAGCATAACACTGAATACTAAGTCCATTGAAAGAGTGAGCAAATTTAAATACCTGGAAACGTGGCTTTTTGAAGACTGGGCATCGGACAGGGAAGTTTATTCGTTTCGATTTTACATTGAGGCTAAGGTTTACTAAATGCTACGTGAGGTCGGTGCTGCTATATGGCATAGAGAGCTTAACACTCACAACAAGGAATATAAACAGATTAGAAGCCTTCGAAATGTGGCTTTATCGCCATATCCTAAAGATACCATGGACGGTGAAATTCACAAATGTAGATGTCCTTAAAAGAATCAACCAAGAACGTCAGATTTCCGAAAACACTAAGAAAAGAAAAACGGCGTATTTGGATCACATCATGCGGAACGAAAAATATCAGTTCTTTCAACTTATAATCCAGGGTAAAATTGAAGGCAATAGAGGAATGCGACGCAAGCAAATGTCCTGGCTCCGAAACATAAAGCAATGGACAGGGATTAACGACATACCATTTCTGATACACATTGCAAGAAACAAAGAGTTAATGGAAAATGTGATCGCTAACATCCATTAGTGGATTTGCATCTGAAGAAGCAGAAATCTGCAAAAAACAAATATTAGCGATACTAGGATAGTTAAAAGCAACGAACGATATGTTCGTTAACGCCCAAATATCCAAAAAGACTAATCAATACTTAGTCTAGGTTACTAACGGGAAGGACGGTAAGTCTTTGATCAAAACTCAAGGACCCGGGTTAGGAGCTTTTACCAAATCATTACTCCAGCTTGAACTTCCGGAATGGTTTGCCTTTGATCAATACCCAAAAGCTCGGAGTTGATGTTCTTAATAGAGCAGTTCTGCGGTTCAAACTCTGTTCTCTGATGCTGTGAACGTTGTTATAGATTGCCATTGTTCCATATACAGCGCGCATCGATAGTATCGGTAACCGGTGTTGGTAGGAGTGTGTGCCTATAAGGGGATGGATTGGAAAGTCATCGAGAAAGTATTGGATAGTGAATTGGTGCATCAACTCTTCCAGGGCATTGGGTCCAGCAAGTCGTGCTTTCTTTACTATATGAGCTCCGTACTTTTGCTCAGATTCGTTGAAGTCTTGAATACGCACTTTTCGTTAACTCTGATATGCATAGGCACAAATATATTTTTTAATAAAACTTAACCATGGCACTTCTCTAAATTGTAAAACACGCTCGTTAAATATTATAGTAGTAGCGGAGTCAGGTATGCTAAATTTGCAGTTACTCGAGCGTCATGGGACCTATTGGGTTGTGAAGATTAGCTCCTAGTTAGAAAGTTAAATTAAGTTTTTCATTTTAGTGGGGACTTTCTATTTTTTAATTTAGTTTTCCATTTTCAACAAACGTTTTTAACGATTATAGTGCAATCTATCCATAATTCTAAAAAATGACTTCAAAAAAAGGTTCATTTTTACGTAAGGAATCCAAATCTTCAAAAAAAATGGGGACTCCTATTTAAGTTTTTCAAGTAACCCACCACCCCACCTCTAGCGGGAGGTTGTGTATGGTGTCATTCGATAGATTTTTAAAAAATATTGAATTTGTTTTTTCAGTTTTTCGATCTAATGTTCATTTCGCGAAATATCACGGGGTTCTTATTTAAAGTTTTAAAGTAACCCTCACCCCATTACGTGGGGGGTTCGTGGTTGGTATCATTCGATAGATTTTTCAAAAATATTAAATACGTATTTTTCAGTTTTTTCGGAATGATGTTCATTCCTCTAAATATTCTTTTTTTTTTGTGTGAATCATTTCTTTGCGCCAAGGACAAATCGTCAGATTTTTTAAATATTTACTGACTGTTTTGAGGACTGTTCCCATCGCTCGCCCCTCTACTAAGTGTTCATATATGGTAGGGGTACATTTACAGGGCACAAGATTTCTTCTTGTGTGATTTTCTGACGTGCTCGGTACATTTACAGGTTACAATATTTCTCCCCATGTGATTTTCTGACGTGCTCGAGTAACGCGCAAAATCCACGCTTGGGTTTCCCTACCATTACATTAAACTGCGAAAATATTTTCAGCTTGGAGTGATGTTATTTCGTTATACATAACGTTTAAATAAATAACAAGAAGTGACAATAAACAATTAATTCGTTGTAACAGTGTAATACTATTGTGTGGACACATTAACAAGTATTATTTTACCGTCAGCATGTGGTTATGGATAAGAGTAACTTAGAAGTAAAAAATTAATACGCTATATTCAATTATTAAAACGATTTTATATATTTGGCTTCGTCTTTGTCACTGTCTCCGCAAATTTTGTAATCTATTTTAAACAGAGTTCTAGGCTACCTGGGCACCTGAAATTTTCAGAATAGCTCAGAACTTGCTAACAATGCAATATTTAACTGCTACTATACGGATAAATCTTCTTCTTCTTCTTCTTCGTGTGACTAGGATTGCTTCTGTTTCTCTACCTCTTATTCTGTTTCAGTTGTTGTTGACTGTACATTGTCTTTACACCTTTTCGGCGGCCTTCCAACGGGTCTTCTGCTATACGGCTTGTTGTTTTTAAAGATGTTCGCTAATCTATATGGTTCCATTCGGTTTACATGTTCGTTCCAGTTTTTCATTATGGATAAATCGATTTTTTTAGTTTCAAACTATTTTAAAAATGTTACTTATTCAATGACATTTAGATTCAATTTTAAAGTACGTCAACAAATCGATAATTACAAATTGATGGTGGCTTAGTGGTAGAACATTAGACTGCAGATCGAGAGGTTACGAGTTCGAAACCCGGCTATTGTGTATCTTTTTTTAATTTTTAAATAAATGATTTAAAGTTAATATACTCAAAGTTCATATTTTATAAGTTAATTATTATGTATAAATATTATATATACCATTTTAAATATTTTCTTTGATTTATATGAGTTTAAATCCGCTAGAGAAAATATGCCTCTAAAATTAATAGTCGATTACAAAATTCTTTTATGGCAGAAATTGAAACAACAAAATAGTTTATAATTTTTTATTGGACCCTATAAATAACGAGAACGTTTTATTATAAAAAGTTCTTTTTTATAAAAGTGTAATTATTATAAGTGTTGTGTCTTAATTATGACATATAATATCTATATTACCAATAAATCAAATAAATCCTTCGTCATATAGCGAACGTTCATCCCCGATTTCAAAGCGGCTGCATTTTCTCAAATATAACGGCCATATTTCCACGTTCTCAACAAGTACAGCGTTGACCTTAGCCCCGGAGGTATTTGTATTTTATTTCGTCTATTTTTTAAAAGATGTAGGTGAAAGAAGAATTTCGCCGCGGGCTCGCCAGGATAAAAAAGGATACGACAGGATAAAAAAGGATCCCTCAAATGCTGGCGAGGTTAAGGAGGTCCTTTCGGACACTGATGGATAGAAAAGCAGTGACGTGCATTGTGCTACTGCATACAAGAACATTTATCTCATGTATTAAAGTATTGTGCAGAAAATATCAAAAGATGAAACATACAGTACAAATGTAATGCAGTTACAGTAATAGTCACAACAGTTAAAATAATAGTAATAACAGATTAGTAGAAGAACCAGTTAATTTAAAATGTAATGAGGATTATTCGAAAACGAAAAACAAATAATGCGTCTTAAATTAATAAGATAAGACACAAAATTTCACACTATTTTTATATAATTTCACCTAATTCTAATATGAGGTGTGTGTGTGTGTGTGTGTGTATAGTTGTTCCATTTTATCTTTGCCCGTGCGACACGAATCATTTTCAAACAAATTAAGTCATAACATAAAGTGAAACGTACGTCGATGTGTATATACATTGTGTATAATGTATACTCTATACTGTACACATCGACATACGTTTCATTTTATATTTTGATTTAATTTGTTTGACAATGAATCATGACGCATGGGCGAAGATAAAATGGAACAACTATATTATGCGTGTAAGAAAATGTAAAAAAGTCATGTCATCTAACAATATTTATGGTAGGGGAGCCCAAGCGGAGATTTTTGCAGTTACTCGAGCGCATCAGATTATCATATGGGGAGAAACCTGCTACACTGCAGATGTACCTCTACCATATATTGGCTCTTAACACAGGGGCGTTCGTTAAGGGGGGCCCGAAAAAAATCTATCCTTAAAAATACTCTAAATTGTCAGATTAACATAAGATACGTTAAGTACATGTAAAACAGTGTGTATTTCAAAAATTTGACGTATTGAGCATGGCGTAAGGAAATGGGAGGGTCAAAAAGTTTCACAAAAAAAGCGAATATTTCGCGAAATAAACGTCATATCAAAAAAAATAAAAAATACGTGACCAATATTTTTCAAAAATTTATCGAATGATACCAAACATGACCCCCACGGAGAGGGGTGGGTTGTAAATTTAAAATTTTAAATACAAATCCCGCGATATTTCGCAAAATAAACATCAGATCGAAAAACGGCAAAATACACTTATTCAATATTTTTAAAAATCTATCAAATGGTACCAAACACGACCCCCGCTGAAGTGGGGCGGGGGTTACTTTAAAATCTTAAATAGGAACCCTAAATTTTTATTGCAGATTTGGATTCTTTACGTAAAAATAAGCAACTTTTATTCGAAACATTTTTTCGATTTATGGATAGATGGCGATGTAATCGGAAAAAACAATTATTGGAAATGGAAAGTCACCACTAAAATGGAAAATTTTACTTAACTTTTTTTGGTTTAGGACCTAATAATCACAACCCAATAGGTCCCCAAAGCGCTCGAGCGACTGCAAACTTGGCATATTTTCCTCCCCTTCTATTACGTTTTAATATTCAATTAAAAAAAGCTTTTGATACCGTGGACGGTATCCGTCCGACGTTACCGACGTTGTTAAGGGCATTGGAACAAAGCCTAATAGACTATAGATACACAAGTTTGATAAAAAATATATACAGTGCTAGTCAAAAGTCTGTACCCCCCTCGTATCTTTTGAACGGTTATACCTATAATAGTGAAATTTAGAGGGAGGAAATAAACGGACGTAAGCTCCTTAACTAGTCATGACAAGTGACGTAATTATGACAAATGACTTTACAGCGCCACTGTGACAGATAATTTTAAAAGGGACCTTATGGCAAGTGATACCTCGTTTGAAAGGTATTGAAAATACCTATTCAGTCATACTGATTTTGTTTGATTTTTAGCTAATTTTGATGAATAAATGAAATAAATATAAAATTGTAGTTTCGCATTTTATTAATAAAAATTCAAAATTCCGCCTATGATTACTAGTCAAAAAGGTTGACGTTGACGTAAAAACTACTAGAGAATTGAAAAACGTCAACTTTTTTGACAAAAAAACCGTAGGCGGACATTTCAATTTTTATTAATTAAACGCGAAACTAGAATATTATATTTATTTAATTTATTCAAAAAAAAACAAAATCAACTAAAACCCAAAACAATTAGTGTGACTGAATAGGTATTTTGAATACCTTTTAAACGAGGTGTCACTTGTCATAAGGTCCCATTTAAAATTATCGGTCACAGTGGCTCTGTAACGTCATCTGTCACTATTAAGTCACCTGTCATAACTAGTTAAAAAGCTTACGTCCGTTTATTTCCCCCTCCAAATTTCACTGTTATAGGTTTAACCGTTCAAAAGATACGAGGGTGGGTATGGACTTTTGACTAGCACTGTATAAATACGCAACAGCATCGGATAAACTCCATGACTTTACCGATAAATATAGAATTGAGTGAGGAATTAGACAGCTCTGGAATATGCATTTAAAAAACCGGATTGGGCTAACAGGGGATTAAAATAAATATTGATGGTGAATATCTGAGCCACTCGCGCTTTGCAGATGACATTGTCATTATAGTCGAGAGTTTAAATGAAGCTCACAAAATGATTGAAGAACTAAACCAGGCAATATAACAAGTAGGCCTGAATATAAACGTTCAAAAAACAAAATAAATGACCAATTAAGTTCCAAGTGAAGTTATGTGAGTAGGTGGACACGGAAGTACATCAGGTTTTTAGCTATATCTATTTAGGATATGAAATTATAATATGCAAGACAATCAAACTTGTGAGGTACAGCAGCGCATAGGCTTGCGATGGGCAGCATTTGGCAAGATACGACATATTCTAAAAGGAACGCTACCGATCTGCTTAAAGAAAAAAGTTTACAACCAATACGTATTGCCGGTAATAACATGTGGTTCCGAAACCATAACTTTGACTAAACATTCTGCAAATAAATTGAGAATAACCCAAAGAAAAATGAAAAGAGCAATGATGGAAATAACAAGAAGAGAATATGGTACCAAATAGTATAGTGATTGGAACCTTTTTGTCGAAATACATATTGAGTACCACTAAAGAAGTTTTTGGGCTCAAAATATTGATAAAATATTTTATTACGCAATTAGCTATAGGTAATGCTTAATAAATAAAAAAGAACCATAAAATAGCATTTCATTACGATACTAAAATACAGGGTATAAAAAAGATAAGTTTGATTCACCATGTCAATAAGGGCGGTTCTGTATAATTTAAGATAATTTTATAATATTATGATCCTATCTATTGTGTTTGCTTACCGACAGATACAGCGATTGGTGCCATATTTGCGTTAAAACATTAAACGCAAAAATCGAGGTATTCTTGATATTTTCCAATATATACCCCTTAAAATAGAAAATAATAACTGTCTGTGGTTCTTTCAAACTGGAGTGTATTTTTAAGATGAACAAGAAAGTTTATAGCGATTTAGCTTATCTCTCGCCCTCTAATATTGTAAGCCTTTGTTTTAGCGTTCAAATCGATAAGATTCCGTGTCTTAATAGTAAACGTATTTCAATTTCGTTGTGGAAAATTTATTCTTCTGTTAAAATGTACGTTATAAAACATAGTAAATTTCTAGAAAAATATGTTTGGGTAGGTGTTTTAGGAAACCACATATTTGAGCCTGTTTTTATCAATGCTAACTTAACCTATGAAATGTATCTGGAGATGTTACAAAATGCAATTGCGCCATTAATACTTGAAATTCTGGAAGGTGGGCAATCCAGATTAATTCGGTAACTTAAAAATAGTGTGTCAACAAGATGGTGCTCCTCAATACTATTAGGTTTGTTCTAGCATCAGTTTCAAACGGTTTGAAACCATCAGAGAATAGTGGACCATCGCGAGTAGAGGAGATAGCACTGGTGACTGTATTATGCTCTCTTACTGACCAACTGTTTGCTGACGGTTTCTGACTAGTTTGACTGTTTGCTAGAACAAACCTATGATGGTGCACTAAGGCGTTACGGAGGAATATCGTGGCAGATGGAATTAATGACGAGGTTCGATATAATGCGACAAGAGTTTAATAGTGGGATGCATTACGGTCAGGAAATAAATTGAGTTCATTTTAAACAGTTAATTATAAGAACTGGTTTCCAAAACCACGTTAATCATTTATTTAATTTGTTTATCAAAATCATAACAAGTAAAAAGATAAAAAAGGAAGATATTGAACAAGTGAACAAAATGAAATATTTAGGAGTCTGGATTATTATTTAATCCGAAATCATAAATTCGATCAAAAATGGAGCAATCAAGAGCAGCCCTTTTAAAGATCAGGAATCTTCTATGTAACCAAAGACTTAATCTACAAACCCGATAACGAATGGTAAAATGTTATATCCACACTATACTCCTTTTGCATTGACTCTTAATGTTGGCTTAAAAAAGACAGAGAACTTTTGACCATTATTAAAAGGAGGAAAAGAGCACATTTGGGGCACATACTTAGAAATGATAAGTACGAGTCGGAGTAACCTAGTTGAGTCCCAGAATTTATAATCCGTCTTTCCAATAGCCGAGTTGAGTCCCGAAGATGGGTAAATTGAGTCCCGTGCCTACCTGGGGCTTAGTCGGTGTACGTAATATTTTTTAGGAATGAGAAAACAATAATTTATTTTATAACATAAAATTTTATTACAAAAATGTATACCTAAAATATTTACAGTAAACATTATAACATACATTTATATGCTAAGTAAGGTATTTAAATGCCAATCTATGTACATGTATGTTTTTGTTTTCAAATAAATGTGTAACGTAATATTCAAAAGTTCCATCTAAGTATATAAATGGTGTCCAAACCTGCTAAAAATTGTAAATTGTTGTTGCAGGAAAACATAATAATTTGGTTTTCTATGTCGTTTACCATTAGAAAATCCTCGTTTTTGTTGGTTTTCACTGGAAATGTTTTAATGTTCATGAGCTTCTTCCATACTTTCTGTCAATTTAAACAGAAGAGATCGTCGGGCGTTATAAACATATTTTTCGGACCAATTCCACATCTTTGGTAGTCAACGTACTAATATCGCCATTTCGTAATTCCTCATGCAAAATTTTCATATCACCCATTTTTATAGGTCGTTTACTGATATCTTTTACGGTCTTTCGCTTCAAGAAGTTACTTAACATTTGACAATTGAGTACATCTTCTTTTAATTCACTATGATTGTGGTCATTCATAATTTCCGTCACTAAGTTGTCCCCTTGGGTTTTAAAAATGCTTTACAATTTTCTTTCGTCTGCGCACAACAAATCCAACGCTTGCCGTGATTTTTTAAAGATTTGTGAAAACAATATTTGAAGCCAAGCCTTTCAACATAATCAATTGTTGTTTTCCTTTTTCACTAAGAACAATTATCACATAACTCATTTTGACAATCAACTAACACCGTTCGTATATGTACAGATACATCGCACTCCAATAAATATTTTGTGGTGTACATATTACTTTTTGTATTTGATTACCATTAATGCAGAACCAATAAAATACTTACAAATTAAAAAGCTATTAAAAGGTAATTAGAAGGATTACGATGCCCAGGACTCAATTCGACCATCTAAATATTTTGACCCTTCTTAATTCAGGTATACGGGACTCAATTTACCTATGCCTGTACGAGTTATTACAGCTGATTATGAAAAGTAAAATCGAAGAAAAGGGGATCCTGGTAGACAATAAATATCCTGGTTGAAAAACATTCGCGACTGGAGCGGGTTAAACACACAGACGCTTTTTTAAGAAAAGCAGAAGATATAGACACATTTGTAATGGTTATAGCCAACCTTCATTAGTGGAGTCGGTACTAGAAAAAGAAGATCAAAATCTGCTTATACCCAAACAAAGTTAATATGATTCAATAGTTATTTTCAATATATTTCAAACGAGATATCACTCGACATAAAGTCCCATTTAAAATTATCTGTCACGGTGGCGCCATCACGCCACCTATGACTCTTACGTCACCTGTTATGACTAGTTAAAAGGCCTACGTTAGATGAGCCCCCGCATACTACAACCTTTTTGTGGGGCGATAGTTGAGTTAGGTTGGACTGTTAGTGCGCATACCGAGCCAACTAAACTGTCGGGTTGGTGAAGAGAGGGCAAACTAGCAACAGCCAACCGACTATTCTCGAACGACTAAAGTTCTTATTTGACTGTTAAGTTAGTAGTCGGAAAATGCAAAAATTATCTAGAAATGTTATTATCGCTCTCATACAACGGAGGAGGAAAACCAAGAAGAGATTCCGAGAGTATTGAGTGCATCAAATTCACAGTGGAAGAAATAAAACGACGGTCGAAACTAAGAGATGTGATCCAGAAGATTGCCATGTTAAAATGAAGCTGGACAGGACACATAGGAAGAATAGAACACAACCGTTGGACGAAGCAAATTCTTGAATGGCAACCAAGGACAAGCAAAAGAAGTAGAGGCAGACTTCAAACAAGATGGACTGATGACATCAAATGAATGGCTGGTCACGAATGGATGCAAAAAATAACAAACAGAAATTAATGGATACACCTAAGGGAGACTTCCTTCTGGCGATAGATGGAATAACTGTTGATGATGCTGATGATGAATTCTCTGTAATAGATTATTTAGTCGAAAATTCTACACAATGTACTATAAATTACTTTTTTTTGCTTGAAAAATGGCTTTGGCAGAGCCAATTAGCCAGACTTGTTTGTCATTGATTGCAGATTCATAGTCATTTTCTTATTTCATAACGTAAGTACTACAATATTATTTATCGCCAACCGTCACTAAAATCATTCATCATTGTACTCATTTACCCTCACTTGCGGCAGTAAAGTAATACTTTATTGTACTGAAAGAAGAATTTTACTTTACCTGCCGCGATTAATCGAGATTGAATGTAAGTGGTCGATGGCAGTAATCGATTATTTATTTGAGTTAACCTGCAATTTGTTTACTTTAATTATTAAAAATATTGTATAAAATTTACGACATTGTTAATTAAATTTATGTCACAAAGTGAAATTTTGTAGTATTTTGTAATTATATTCATATAAAATAAATCAAAACTTTACCGATTTAGTAATTATTCAATGTTGATAACTATTAATTAAAGATCGAAAGCGGCCATCATGCAAAAGTCATATGTCATCACTGTCATGAAATTTTTATTACGTCAAAAATTTAAAACGTTCTTAAACTGTAAATTGTAAGTAAGTGTTAAAACCAATATTAAATTATGTTGGCGATAAAATTTTATATGCACCACGTCAGTAAAGACTCTTTATCGAACTCGTCTGTTATTCGCCTCTCTCTGCTGATAATATCAGACTCGTTCGATAAAGAGTAATTTTACTGACTTGGTACATAAATAACTATTTTTTGATACAACATATTATTATATTATATTTTTTTATTATATGTTTTAATTTGTGGTAGGTAATCACTTTTTTTACTTCTATTTTTTTATTTTTTATTTTTTTTTTATTTTCCTTTTTTTTGTGTCTATTTTTTTATTTATTTATTTTTTTGTTATTATTATTTTTTATATGTTCGTTTTTTATATATATTTTTTTCTTTTTAATTTTTTCAAACCAAGTTGACAAATTATTCCTAGTTTTCAACTTGTATTTACATAATTTAACATGTTTATAAATGAGATGAAGAATTTTCATATCATTTGTAAATATTAAAGTATTAAGGTTTATTGGGAAACAATATTTTAAATTTTTTAATTCCTTATAAAGGTCGTTTACGTTATTGTCGTCTGTAAATGACATTCTAATATGACATGTGTTAGATCTCCGATTTTGCCACAAGTACAATTGGGAGTATCTGCCAAGCCGATTCTATGCATGTAAGATGGAGTAAGAGCATGATTTGCTCTCAGCCGATTAATGGTCTTTATAAAATGTCTATTATATTCTGTGTAAAACCATCTTCTTGAGGATATCTTAGGGTTACAATGAGCAAAATTTGAGCAAGTATTACATTCTCTATACAATATCTGAAGCTGGAATTAAACTTTTCTTTATTTTTTCTCCGATTATATAAGCTGATTTAGCAAATTTGTCAACTATTTCATTGCCATTTATTCCCGACTGACCCTTAATCCAAGCAATTGCTACATTTACTCCTACTCCTAATTGTATAGTTTCAAACAGAGTTTTAAAAATATTCAATTCAATGTAGTTTATATGTTTGACTGTTTGAATGTTACTAAATCTGTCCACCACGCTTTTACTGTCAGTAAATATAACATAATTATTGTTAGTTGGATTCAGTAGTACATAGAGAAGAGCAAACATTACTGCTATCATTTCTGCTGTGTATCTAAATTACTTGATTACCCAAAAAAGTTGTTCGCTTTTTATCGGATAATCTTAGTCAGCTTCAGTGAACTAGTCATGCTAATTTGACCATGAAACTTTCTACAATTAACGACTGTGAATTAGACGATGCCATTTTTTCGCAAAATATTTGCACGGCACAAGTATTGGACACTGTTATATATTTAGTTGTTAATATCTAAGGCTACTAATGTCTACCGTAGTTACTAATGTTTTTTTATGTTTCTGGATTAATATAATATTGTCACTGTTATTAATTATGAATGAATAAATACTGTTAACATGTCCATTTCTTGTATATAATATTGGCGATGGGAAAGAATCCATATTGACTTCGCTGGACCAATTTGTGGTTCTCAACTATTCATTGTGGTAGATTCATATACAAAATGGGTGGAAATTATATCTACAAAGGTAACAACTAGCTCGTGGTGTATACAAATGCTAAAACAAAAAATATTTGCCACGTTCGGAAATCCATATGTGCTGGTATCTGACAACGGCCGACAATTTGTTTCAGCAGAATTTAACAAATTTCTATCCAATTGCGGTATAAACCATAGAACTATTGCTCCATATCACCCAGCAACGAACGGTCAAGCAGAACGATTTGCACAAACTATAACAAGGACTCTGCGCAGCTTAGCGGGGGAGAGCAATAGCTTAACTGATAAACTACTTAAAGTACGAACACGTTTACGTCGTACACTAGGTGTTAACGGTTTCACCCCGTATGAGCTTATGTTCGGACGAGAAATCAGAACGAATCTTCATGCAATGTTAAGAAAACCTTGCAAACACACAACTTCCTTTCCATTAGACAGGCCTACACCTGGTACGGAATTTGCATTGGGAGACAGAGTTCAGGCTAGAAAATAGTGCAGTGATCAACGATGGAAATTTGGAAAGGTAATCAGACGCATAGGTTACTTACATTATGAAATACGAACAGATGATGGTCTACTTTGGAAACGTCACGTAGATCAGCTGCTGCCAGCACCTCTAATCTTGTAGTTGGGAATTGGGGCGGAGGACTGTTATATATTTAGTAGTTAAGAACTAAGGCTACTAATGTCTACCTTAGTTACTAATGTTTTTTTATGTTTCTAGATTAATATAATACTGTCACTGTCATTAATTATAAATGAATAAATACTGTTAACATGTCCATTTCTTGTATATAATAGACACCAACACTAGAAGAGAATTGAACTATCGGCCGATAAACAATCGTCGTGTGTGCGCAAGTCCTAGTTAGCCAACACTGATTAAACTGTCGGCCGATAGTTGGCCGACAAATTAGTTTGAAGGCAATCGGAAAGCCCATCAAACTTTTTTATCGGCCGATACTGAATCGGTGTAATTTTTTCACTCCAAAGTTCGTAATAATTATAAGTATAACCGGTCAAAATATACGAGGGGGAGGTGGACCTTTGGCTAACACTGTATATTATATGTGTGTGTGTGTTATAAGTGTTTGCTGATATTTACGAGCAGATTGGTGACATATTTGCGCAAAAATCAAAGTTTTCTTAATATTTTTTCATATACACGGTGTTTCATTAACAATTGCCCATATCGTAACTGGAGAAATCTTAGCAGAAAATACGAAGATTTAACC
The DNA here is from genome assembly GCF_917563875.1 of Diabrotica virgifera virgifera. Taxonomy (NCBI): domain Eukaryota; kingdom Metazoa; phylum Arthropoda; class Insecta; order Coleoptera; family Chrysomelidae; genus Diabrotica; species Diabrotica virgifera. Next base: position 71,754,824 of record NC_065443.1, read on the forward strand.
CAAAACACTTAAATAAAATATTCTTCCTTACCGAGATACAGAGTGTTTTATTACAAATGTTCTAAAAGGATCTTAGCCCATTTTTAAAGTACCTTTTAATATTTTTTGTTCAAACTTGACACACAGTTTACACATGTTAAGATACTTTAACTAGTGTTAAAAGATAGTTTTCCGCTGTTTCCAGAGGCGTGCTGTAGGGATATATACTTACTTTTCGCCCCTTTTCCCCCTTACAATCTACGCCACTGCCGTAATAGTCATTTCAGCATGTTTTTTTGATTATTCGTTACTTTTTACGTAAATATCATACTTTTGTCTCAATGCGATTGAACAAGTAGTTTACAAGTTATTTGTATTTTAAATAAAATTATGTATTTTAAAATACCTAGTCGTATGGAATCCATTATTTTTAAACGCAAATAACTTGAAAACTACTTACTTTATCGCAATGAGACAAAAGGACGATATTTATGTAAAAAGTAACAAATAATCAAAAAGACCTGCTGAAATGATTATTACGATAGTGGCGTAGATTGTGAGGGGGGAAAAGGGGCGAAAATTAAGTATATATCCCTACGGTACGCCTCTGATAATAGGGGAAAACTATCTTTTAACACTAGTTAAAGTATCCTAGCATGTGTAAACTGTGTGCCAAGTTTCAACAAAAAATATTAAAAGGTGCTTTAACAATGGGCTAAAATCATTTTAGAACATTTGGAATAAAACACTCTGTATCTCGGTAAGGAAGAATATGTTATTTAAGTGTTTTGGGTTACATCTTCGTATTTTGTGCTAAGGTTGCTTCAGTTACGATATGGACAGTTATTAATGAAACACCCTGTAGACCCCTTAAAACAGAAAATAATTGTCTGTGGTTCTTTCAAACTGGAGTGTATTATTAAGATGAACAAGAAAGTTTATAGCGATTTAGCTTGTCTCTCGCCCGCTAATGTTGTAAGCCTTCTTTGTTTTAGCGTTCAAATAGAAAAGATTCCGCGTCTTAATAGTAAACGTGTTTCAATTTCGGTGTGGAAAATTTAATCTTCTATTTAAATTGAAACGCGCACGGTGGGGGTGAGGTGTCGAAACTTTTTAAAGTAGAAAACTTCATTTAACAAGTTTTATGATTTAGAAAGTAACTTCCGGGACGGATTTAAAGGATGCGATTTCGGGTTACTGTATTAGATTTTTCTTTGAGCTTAAATTTAAGAGACAACTGTTTTACCAGTTTTGGGCTAACACAAAAAGATCTTGAACTTTTAGAGAATTTCAAAATTACTTTTAGTATGCCGTTTAAAAAGATTATTTAGTTATGCTGCTGTCAATTATTTTGATCTCAAAGACAACTGAACTGTACATACAGGGTGTCCAATTAAGTCGAAACCATATTGGGAAACTTATTTTGGTTTTATGAAAAAAAGTTAGTGTTTATAAAATGTTTTGCATTTATTAAGGCCTAAAATACAAACAATAAATAAGCTTTTTGAGTCATATACCACGTTTGTCAAAAAATATGAACAAAAAATTCATATTTTTTAAAAAGCCGCCAAATCGAAACCAATCAATAATATACGGTTTGCGGACGACACTAATTTATTAGCGGAATGTCTTGGGGATTTTTACAACAAATGGGTGACAGAATGGTAGATGTCAGCGAAGAAAACGAACTGTTCCTAAACACAAAAAGAAGAGATAATTTATGGTAATTACAAAAACCCAACAGCGTCATGAAAGCATAACAATACATAGAGAACAAATTCAAAAAGTTGAAAAATATATATCGGTACAATAATTAATGAAAATAATGAGTACCCAGAAAAGATTAAAGCAAGAATAATACAGGCAAGAAATGCTTTCAACAAACTGAAAAACGCATTCTATAGCAGGGACCTTACAATTATATCTTTAAATATAATACCTCTGAGATGCTACATAAATACGCGTTTCCCGTATTATTTTATAAATAGGCTTTGACATCAAAGAAAGATGTTTCGGACAGACAAGAAGCCTTCCAGTTATGGGCCTACAGAAGGATATTAAGAATAATTAAAATGTCGAGGTGTTGAGAAGGATGGGAAAAGATAAAGAGGTTTTAAATACAATTAAAGTTAGGACATTGCAATATCTGGGACAGGTCATGAGCAGCGAGCGTTATTAACTTGTTTCAATTAATAATACAAGAAAGAATACAGGGTAGAAGTCGTGACAGAAGAAGCATATCCTGGTTAAAATATTTGAGAGCTTAGCTGTAGCACTTTGGTGATAGCACTTTGGTATATAGAGAGCTTTGGTATATAGCACTTTTGCTGATCTATTTATAGCAGCGGTATCGAAGGTTCGAATTGCCATAATGTTTGCCAACCTTCTTAGAGGAGATGGCATATAAGGAAGAGGTGTGAAAACCTTTTTTATTTTTAGTTTTATGAAAATAATTTATTTTTTATAAAAAGTTCTGAATTTCTTTATTCATATACGCTGTGTCAAAAATATGAATTTTATGTGAGGGAAACCATATCCACAATTCATATTTTTTGACCTACCACGTATATAACTAAAAAAAGTTATATAGTTGTTCCATCACATTTTTGCACAAACGTCATAATTCATTTGCAAACAAGTGAGATCAAAATTTTAAGTAAAACTTACATCAATATGTAATACTGTTGATCCCAAAACATTTTTTCATTTACAATATATCTGCATTTTATATCATGATTTGGGAGTGCTCGTTGTATTATAATTCAAAGTGTTTTGGTTTGTTTATTTCTATTGCATCTTTATTGTAATTTTAGTATAATATAACAAGTAATTCGTGAACAATTTCATCACATTAAAAACAAATAACACCTCTCTATTTCTTAGTTCGTTTCTGAACCCAAATTTACTATCATCTATTCCTTCTTCCAGTTTTTGACTGTAAGATGCACTATGAAAATATATTTTCCTCATACCCATAATACAATTTTCATTTCTTGGAGATCAATTTTGTTTAAAAACTTTCCTGACACTCTCCCCGATCAAATGCAAAAGCCTGCATAGCCATTCATGTTATTGTAAAAATTGGTATGATTAGTGCTGGATTGCCTGGCCTATTTAAAACAAAAACCAATTAAAAATTATTTTAAAATTAAAACCATATAATTAAGTATTACATATTACAGCAAGCAAAGTTTAATATATTATGAATGTTGTTTGACGTATACTAAATTTACAATCAAGATGCAGTAGAAATGAACAAACCAAGACACGTTAAATGCTACTAGGAGCACTTCCGAATCATGATTTACAATGTATAAACTTTGAAAATCATGATTTGGGATTTACAATGTATATACATTGTAAATTATGATCGGGAGTGCTCCTAGTAGTACAGTAGAGCGTCGATAATCAGAACCCTGGTAATCCGAACGTTCGCTAATCCGACCGCAAAAATAAAATTATAAAATAAAAAAATATGACCGCGGACCGAATTTTTGGATTTAATATGACAATATGGGCAAAATATGACCGCGGATTTTTGTTTTGTTTATGCAGAAATACATACTTATTTCTAAAAGGGGTAGTTCCCTGGGTTGGCTGTATACCTTATAGTTAAAAAAAACCGGAACATGAATTAAAACCACTTCTATGTAAAAGGTATATTTACTAAAATTTTTAAAAATCCGAATGGATTGAATAAAACGTGTTCATCAGAACGTTTTTGAACCTATCGGTTCATCATCAGTGACTTCGAGTACTTGCAAAATAGCCCCAGAACCAAACAATGGTTGTGATTATAAATCAATCTACATAGTGTTAAAATAATATTGTAAAGGCTAAACGCCAATGCTCATGGATATAACCTCTGGGAACATGGTGATACTCTACCCGAGGACCCAATCAACCATCTTAGGTCAACGATGACTACCAAGTCGGTGATACTCTACCCGAGGACCCAATCAACCATCTTATGTCAACGATGACTACCAAGTGGTAGAGTATCACCACGTTCCCAGAGGTTATATCCATGAACATCGACGTTTAGCCTTTAAAATATTATTTTAGCACTATGTAGATTTATTTATCGACTTCGAGAAGCCATTCGACCGAGTACAACATGATACACTTTTCAATTGCCTGCAGGTAGCAAGACTGCGATATAAGACTGCTGAAATACTTATATTACAATCAAGTAGCCTCTATCCAAATTGGAGACAGTCGTACTGAAAAACTGCCGATAAAACGTGGAGTACGACAAGGTTGTGTTTTATCACCCACCCTTTTTAATCTGTACTCTGAAGAAATCTTTAGGGAGGCTTTGGATGGCAGACAAGAGGGAGTAAGGCTAGACGGAGAAGTAATCAACAATATTAGATACGCTGACGATACAGCCATTCTTGCTGAAAATTTACAAGATCTTCAGACACTACTAAATCTAGTCAGTGAAGCAAGCTATCGGAGCGGCCTTAAAATCAACATTTCAAAAACAAAGTGGATGGTAGTTGGAAAGATTAATATAGATCAAGATCAGCTTTCTCTTGATGGAGAGGAGTTAGAACAGGTAAATCATTTCAAGTACCTTGGCAGCTGGTTAAATGTAAATTGTGACTCTGATGAAGAGATAATAACTAGGATCGAAATATCGCGGAAGGCTTTTATGACCTGGAAACCAGTTTTATGTAATAGAAACCTGTCGATGAATATTCGAAAGAAGGTGCTGAAATGTTATGTGTGGTCTATCCTATTGTATGGTTGTGAGACATGGACGTTAAAAACCACAATGCTAAACAAAATAGAAGCATTCGAATTGTGGTGCTAACGACGAATCCTAAAGATATCGTGGCTTTCGCACACTTCCAATGAAGGTGTTCTTCAAATGATGAATTCGGAACGTCTGGTCATAAGCATCATAAAGAGGAGAAAAACAGAATACTTCGGCCATATAATTAGAGGACCTAAATACCATCTGCTTCGCCTTATAATACAAGGAAAAGTGGAGGGAAAGAGATGGATTGGTCGAAAGAAACTTTCATGGCTGCGTAATATTAGACCATGGTGTGGCTGCACAGTAGAAGAATTATTTCGCGCAGCAGCCGATAGAGAGAGATTTCAGGAAATTGTAAACATGATGACGGCCAACGTCTGAATACAGACACGGCACCTAAAGAAGAAGAAGATTGATTTATAATCACAACCATTGTTTGGTTCTGGGGCTATTTTGCAAGTACTCGAATTCACTGATGATGGACCGCTAGGTTCGAAAACATTTAGTAAATATACCTTTTACATAGAAGTGGTTTGACTTCATGTTCCAGTTTGTTTTACATACTTATTTGTTTATTATGCAGGTGTTTTATTCCTTGTAAGTAAAACGTATGTACATAATATGTACTATGTTTATGAGCTTTGTATGTATTTTGAACATATGTTCGATAATCCGAACAATTTGATAATCCGAACTACTTCTGTACCAATTAGTTCGGATTATCTCTACTGTATTTAATATGTCTTGGTTTGTTTATTTCTGCTGGATCTTGATTGTAAATTTAGTAAAGGTAATTGCATATATTGTTTTACGTTTATATAGGTAAATAATATAAAAAGCAAAATGTAGATCATATGTATATAATATAGTATATACTATTTATATAAAATGTAGCTAGTATAGTATACCTGTAGTATTAAAATTACCTTAATATGAAGTAGGACCAGCTATCTAAGAGACTCATTATTATTCAGCTCAGCAGGTGTTGGTGGTGTGGAATTCCATAAACAAAGGATCTACCTGTATTACGAAGTGATCCCTTGTTTATGTAATTTCGCACCTCCACCAATAGCATCCTGCTGAGCTGAATATGAATGAGTCTCTAGATACCTGGTACTGGTATAACTGTCTATGATTCATTCTGCCTTACTGCTTTACAGATTTATGTTCACTGAATCCTGGTTTACATCCACTATTTTCATTTTATTATTTTTTTTAAACTAATTTAACATAAAATAGTAAAGTTCTTTGCATTTTTATACCCTTTTTTAGGGAGTATTTTAAAAAATGTTTTAAATCTATGAATTTTCATCATATCACAATTTTTAGGTACTCTTTAAGGTCATTGGTTAGACTAAACTAATTTATTTTGTGTTTTTTTTTATTTATTTGTACGTTTAAAACTTTATATAGCAAAAGTTTTGACGCAAAATTACTTGCGCAAAATTATTTCGGAGCAGTAGTAGCAAGAAATAAAGAGATAAACAACCGAAAATTTTAAATGCAGAAACTCGTAATTTAGTCAAATTTATTCGAACTACAAAACTAACCCGACGAAAACGTGACGGAGGATGTTTTATTGAGTCTTTGTCTTGAGTGGGAGCTCGCCACAACATTTGCTCTAGCTCTAATTTTATTAGCCCTCTTTTATGGCCGGGATCGTCCCAAATCCTGCCTCGGATTTTGAGCTTTTATATTATCTTTAATATGATTTATGGGCCTTTAAGTAGAAGTTGCTTACAGCGTAAGGTCCGCTTTTTCTGGATAAACGATTTGTACGGGGAATTAGAAACTTTGGTTTTAACGAAATGCGGATACTGCAAAAAAGCGTCGTAAAAACTCAAAAATTAGGATCTAAAGTAAACGGTTACATTAATACGGAAGATAAATCATACAGGTTTTCCACAAATTATTTTTACTGAAATTTTCGACATTCATTTACAGTTTTTGCATTTTAGTAGGGGAGGCAAGTATGCTAAATTTTCAGATACTCAAGCGTTATGGGGATCTACTGAGTTGTGAAGATTAGCTCCTAAAACCAAAAACAGTCTTTCCATTTTAATGGGGAAGTTTAATGGAGTTTAATGGAAGTTTTCCATTTTAGTGGGGACTTTCCATTTTTTTAACCTAATTTTTTATTTCCATATCGTTGTTTCCGAATATAGCGCCATCTATCCATAATTCGGAAAAATGTCCCGAATAAAAGTTATTTATTTTTTACGTAAGGAATCCAAATCTGCAATAAAAAATGGGGACTCCTATTTAAGATTGTCCCACCTTCGTGGGTGGTCGTGTGTGATGTCATTCGATAAATTTTTAAAAAATATTGAACACGTATTTTTCAGTTATTTGATCTGATGCTTATTTCGCGAAATATCCACGGTTCCTATTTAAAATTTTAATGTTACCCCCCACCTCTTTCTGTGGGGTGGTCGTGTTTGGTATCATTCGATAGATTTTTAATAAATATTGAACAAGTATTTTGCATCTTTCCGATCTGACGTTCATTTCTTGATATATTCGCATTTTTTGTGAAACTTTGTGACTCGCCCATATCCCTAGCCGCGCTCAAATCGTCAGGTTTTTGAAAAAAAATATACAGTTCTGTATACAGTGATGAGTGCGATAATAACCGGCAAAATAGCGCAGAAGATGGAAAACATATTAAATTGTGAGATAAAAAGAAATGAAACTAGTGGAGGTGCGAGATTTAGCGATAAAAACCTATAAACTTACATTTTATTTATTGTTTCCCACCTTTAGATATATCAGAGGAGTATGTCAACTAAAACTGTCACTGTGACGGCCAAACTCGTCCGATACGTCTAAACGTGTGGTCCTGTCGCCAGGGGGGGTACAACGGCCTCCTTAATTCAGATGGACTTACTCAAGTTTTTTTTATGTATTTTGACCCGTAGAACACGAATTTTTTGGGTAACAGTTGATCCGGATGTCGATAAGATTGTTATAGACCAAGAACTTGAGGAATCAAATAACAGCGATTTTTGGCAAAACAAAACAATATTTTGTATTTTTTGGGCCATTTTAAGTAAAAAATATTTCTACAAGTTTTTTCGTAGGATGCACAGTTTTCGAGATAAACGCGGTTGAACTTTAAAAAAATCGAAAAATTGCAATTTTTGAACCCGAATAACTTTTGATTAAAAAATAAAATAGCAAGTCTGCTTACCGCATTTGAAAGTTTAAGTCAAATTATATCGGCTTTGATTATTTGCATTGGTAAAAATTTATTTTTTTATTGTTTAACAAAGCTATAAACACGTAGGGTTTCCCGTGCTTTTACATGCGTTTTAACGCATGTAACGTAGAAATAGTCTTGATTGCACTAGTACCTATTCTACCTACTCGTTCGATTTTAAATGAGAAATCATAGAAACATCACTCACGCACTAGTTGTTTGTAGCTTTGTTTAACAATAACACAATAAATTTTTAGCAATGCAAATAATCAAAACCGACATAATTTGACTTGAACTTTCAAAGGCGCTAAGCAGAATTGCTATTTTATTTTTTAATCAAAAGTTATTCGGGTTTAAAAATTGCAGTTTTTCGATTTTTTGAAAGTTCAACCGCGTTTATCTCGAAAACTGTGCATCCTACTAAAAAACTTGTAGAAATATTTTTTGCTTAAAATGACCCAAAAAATACAAAATATTGTTTTGTTTTGCCAAAAATCGCTGTTATTTGATTCCTCAAGTTCTTGGTCTATAACAATCTTATCGACATCCGGATCAACTGTTACCCAAAAAATTCGTGTTCTACGGGTCAAAATACATAAAAAAAACTTGGGTAAGTCCATCTGAATTAACGAGGCCGTTGTACCCCCCCTGGCGACAGGACTAGTGGGAAACAATAAGTAAAATTTCCCCAACTCCACTAGTTTCATTCCTTTTTATTTCACAACTTAATGTGTTTTCCACATTTGCGTTATTTTGCCGGTTATTAGTGCGCTTATCACTGTATTGAGTATTGAGTATTGAAGTAAAGTATTGAAGCTGAGGAAGTCATTTAGAACAAATTACTTTAACTTTCCGCC